>NC_134267.1:100447714-101049408 GCF_031893055.1 Leptodactylus fuscus
TCGGCACCTAGGCAAAACTAAATCTCCATGGTAACAGACTATAAACCCCCGATGTAGTCTCATTCCCTTCTATTCCCTCCTACCTTTTACTAATATAACTGTAACATATAAAACCATTATTTGCAATTGTGGATCTTTTCTTTAAATTATCAATACAGAACACAAAGAAACATAATTTACTAACCATAAACCATACACCCCAAAAGACTTGCAGATGTAATAGTAGTGAAAGGTGGCTATACAAAGTAATGATATAGGGAAGTGAATACTTTTGCAAATCACGCTTTTCAGATTTATTTGATTGCAATGTTGAAAACCATGTATCATTTTCCTTCCACTTCACAATTATCTGCTACTTTGTGTTGGTCTATCACTTAAAATCTCCATAAAATCCATTTAAGTTTGTGGTTGTAAGGTGATAAAATGTGAAAAAGTTCAAGAGGCATGAATACTTTTGCAAACCACTATATGTATTCACAATAGCAAAATATCAATGTCTCTTTATTTGACATATACTGTGTATTGAGGACACATAAGAGTTTACACAGTAGTCTGTGTGACAAATAGGAGGGAATTCATCAGTTTGTTAGTGTAGAGTAATGATTTCATGGTTCACATTTCACGCAAGGCCCTTGCATGTGCTAAAACCCCTGATCCATGCCACACTCGCCACATTGTGTGAATATAGGCAGAGTAGGGTGGGCTTGGTCTGACATATTCATTATAACTCCCATCAGCTTTTTGCAATGATATACAAAGGGAATCTACACTCGTTTCTAATTGGTGTAGATTTCCATTCTGGTACTGGGATGGCTGACTGATTTATGAGGAGGTCAGAGCCTCTTAATATATCTCGGGTTCCTTTCTCCAGTTGGTGCCTTTACTAAAAGTTGGGAATGACACACCAGTGTTAATAAATCTGTACTATAGTTTACTGATAAATTCCTATCCATTATCTCTCTATCTTATAAAAATGAATTTCTGTCTGTCTGTTCTTTATGCGCGACCAAAAGACTGGACCGATCTTCACCAAATTTGGCACACAGATATTTCAGGTGTCCGGGAAGGTTTAAGATGAGAACCCAACTCACTCGGACGTACCGTTCCGGAGATACAGCGTTAACCTCCCTATTAGCCAATACAAATCTGCAAGTCTTTCACTCATATTCCAACTGCAATACACTCGGTCACTCCCCATGTACAATCCAACAATGATATCCAAGCTGAGATACACGCATCAGAGGATTAGATACACAGGTCTGCACACAGTATCACGTGTCAGAGGATTAGATTCGCGCGTCTGCACACAATTCTGCAAGCCGAAAGATTAGATACGTGCGTCTGCACACATTTCCACAAGGCGAAGGATTAGATACGTGCGTCTGCACACAGTTCCACATGCCAGAGGATTAGATATATGCGTCTGCACAAAGTACTACACGCTGGAGGATTAGATACACGGGTCAGCACACAATATCACATGGCAGAGGATTAGATACACGCGTCTGCACACAGTTCTACACACCAGAGGATTAGATGCGGGCGTTTACACAAAGTAACACACGTCAAAAGATTAGATGTGCGCATCTTCCGTCGGCATCTGAATGAAAAGAAACTGTATGGTAGGATACCCAGGAAGACCCCACTTCTTACTCAGAGACTTAAAAAATCCAGGCTGGAGTTTGCCAGAACTTACCTGAGAAAGCCAAAAACGTTTTGGAAGAATGTTCTCTGGTCAGATGAGACAAAAGTAGAGCTTTTCGGGAAAAGGCATTAACATAGAGTTTACAGGGAAAAAAAGGAGGCCTTCAAAGAAAAGAACACGGTCCCTACAGTCAAACATGGCAGAGGTTCCCAGATGTTTTGGGGTTGCTTTGCTGCCTCTGGCACTGGACTGCTTGACCGTGTGCATGGCATTATGAAGTCTGAAGACTACCAACAAATTTTGCAGCATAATGTAGGGCCCAGTGTGAGAAAGCTGGGTCTCCCTCAGAGGTCATGGGTCTTCCAGCAGGACAATGACCCAAAACACACTTCAAAAAGCACTAGAAAATGGTTTGAGAGAAAGCACTGGAGACTTCTAAAGTGGCCAGCAATGAGTCCAGACCTGAATCCCATAGAACACCTGTGGAGAGATCTCAAAATGGCAGTTTGGAGAAGGCACCCTTCACATCTCAGGGACCTGGAGCAATTTGCCAAAGAAGAATGGTCTAAAATTCCAGCAGAGCATTGTAAAAAACTCATTAATGGTTACCAGAAGCGGTTGTTCGCAGTTATTTTGTCTAAAGGTTGTGCTACCAAGTATTAGGCTGAGGGTGCCAATACTTTTGTCCGGCCCATTTTGGGAGTTTTGTGTAAAATGATCAATGAATTGACTTTTTTTTTCATTTTCTTTTGTGTTTTTTCATTGCAAGCAAAATAAATGAAGATATTAATACCAAAGAGCTTGTGCTTGGAATCATTTTCTGGAAGAACATGAGTATTATCTGACAGAATTGCAGGGGTGCCAATACTTTTGGCCAACACTGTATGTCAGCTTTAAAGGGGCAGGGCGCTGTGGATGACACTGTTACACAAGGTCACATACACACAGCTTTACTCCAGGTCTCCGTAACAACTAATCACAGGTTTTTCACTGATATCCGAATTGAGATGCTTATGGAAACACACAAACGATATACAAAATACACCGGTGCAAAACTGGACAATTCTTATGAGGCCACTACACAAACAAAAAATGAAATATACCCATGCAAAGCTGGGTCCTCCTGCTAGTTTTGTATAAAAAAAAAGTTTATTGATTTATTAGTAAATCCTGTATTTCATCTACTCTGCATGGTCTGGGATACATATCTAAGACTTGGTTCACATCTGCTTTGGTAATCCGTTCAGGGGAGTCCACATGGAGACCCCTCGAACGGACTATTGAATGCATTGGCAAGCGGTGTGCAGTGAAAGAACACGGACCCCATAGACTATAATGGGGTCCATGTGCTTTCTGCACGGTCTCCACAAGGAACATGTGGACAAAAAAGTAGTTCATGATCTACTTTTCGTGCGGAGATCATTATAGTCTATGAGGTCCGTGTGCCTTCACTGAACACCGTTTGCCAATGTGTTCGGTAGTCCGTTTGGGGGGGTCCCCATGCAGACTCCCCCGAAAGGATTACCGGTGCAGATGTGAACCAGGTGTCAGCCCTTCAGTTTTACAACCCAGTAAACAATATTATATACATGAACTTCTAACAGACAGGAATGGAAGACTGCTCAACGACAATACATCCAAACATGAATTCAACTTTAAACCCACTCCTTGCATGTATTAGGACTTTGGTTATTTCAGCACAGATATTGTTAGATGTGATTGTGATTTGTGTATAAAATGTAAATGAACCCCCTCATTAAAAGAAAACACGAAGAGACATTTGAAAAATTATTTTGCTGTATTTCAGATCAATATGGAGTGTTGAAAAGCATTTAAATATAAATTTGACTTTGTTCCCAATATTGTAAAAGGAGCTGAAATGTTTCTTTAGATAAGATTTTTTTTAAAGGATAATGCACTGATATCAATGTAGAAAACCAATAAGAAGCTACAGAACTAACCTATTGTGATGCTTGCTTTCTAGATATGACAAATGAAATTTTCCTCACAATACAAAGTTACAAAAGGAAATAAAAAGTATGGGCACAAGCTGTTTCTAACATTGCAGCTCATTAACCTTGAGGGCACACAAGCATGTAAATGCTGAAAAGTGTTGATTTTAAAATAAATGTTAAAGGAATCTATATTTTTTTATTATAATATGCCATTTTACCTGTGCATTACCTTGTGTATAGATTATTTTAAGAGTGATTTACATAGTTTACAACCCGTTCTCATTTACATACAAATGCACAAGGAAATTTTGCAATTACACTTAATTAAGCTACCTAAATTGTATTTTTTGGAACTATATTGTTTGTGTAGATATGTCATTGTAGATATACCGTATGTGGGAGATCAGAATTTTTTATTATCAGCATATGGATATAGCTGCATAAGGTTTTAGGAGGTGGCAAATGAGTCAATTGCTCAGGACTACCTTTTTCATGTGAGTGTCTATGTAGTAAATGCCAGAATGAAGTACAAAGAGCAGATAAACTTTCAATACCCTGGAGCACACAGTGTTTTCATGGAGCCGGACCTGTGTGATAAGACAGTACAGATGACATCACTCACTGCTCTCCCTGCTATCTACTACTCTGCTGTTCAGCTAATTGCAGTTTGCTGATAAAACCCATGCCTGTTATCTCAGTATGTTAACACACAGATAACACCTAGTCCATTGTCTAGAACAGTGGTTATCAACCTTTCTAATGCCCTGACCCCGCAATACAGTTCCTCATGTTGTGGTGACCCCATTCAGTTTGGAACACGCGTCCATAATGGCATGCGTTCCAGCTGAATAGCGCTGCTGCAGACAGTAGTGTGGCTTCTCAGTGGCTAAAGCCATCGGAAATATGTATTTTCTGATGGCTTTAGGCATACCTCCCAACTTTTGAAGATTAGAAAGAGGGACAAAACATGCGGCGTGCGCATTTAGCTCCACCCACTTTTACGTTGACTCCTACAGTCACCCGGACATTATATGTCCCCTCGCCATCTCTCTCCCAGTTTCATATAACCCCCTCATCTGCCCCCAGTTTCATGTCCCCCCATATCTTCCCCCAGTTTCATGTCCCCTATCTCTTCCCCAGTTTCATGTCCCCCATCTCTTCCCCAGTTTCATGTCCCCCATCTCTTCCCCAGTTTCATGTCCCCCATCTCTGTCCCCAGTGTCATGCCATACCCCCCCATCTGCCCACAGTTTCATGTCCCCCATCTCTTCTCCCAGTTTCATGTCCTCATCTGTTCCCCAGTTTCATGTTCCCCCATCTCTGCCCAGAGCTTCATGTTCCTCCATCTCTGCCCCCAGTGTCATGCCGTTCCCCCCTTCATCTGCCCAGAGTTTCATGTCCCCCCATCTCTGCCCCCAGTGTCATGCCATACCCCCCCCCTTCATCTGCCCATAGTTTCATGTCCCCCATCTCTTCCCCCAGTTTCATGTCTCCATCTCTTCCCATTTCATGTCCCCCCATCTCTGCCCCCAGTGTCATGCCGTTCCCCCCTTCATCTGCCCAGAGTTTCAAGTCCCTCCATCTCTGCCTCCAGTGTCATGCCGTCCCCCCCTTCATCTGCCCAGAGTTTCATGTCCCTCCATCTCTGCACCCAGTGTCATGTCGCCCCCCCTTTTCATCTGCTCCTTCATTATGTTCCACCTTAATGTTTAAAACAAAAAAAAAAAAAACAATTATACTCCCCTTCCAATGCTCCCCTGCCGCTCTCTCCGCAGTCTCGCTTACTCATATAGTTGTAGCCACGATGTGACGTCATCACATCGCGGCTACACATACAGAAGCCGCAGCACAGCATTAAAGCAGGAGCTGGCTGTGACAGCTCCTGCTTTAATCACCTGTGTGTTCAACTCATCGGCGTCCTCCGGGCACCGATAAGTTGAAACCGGGACATATCTCCCACCGACCGGGACGGTTGGGAGGTATGCTTTAGGCGACCCCTGTGTTTTGGTCATTCGACCCCCGCCGGGGTCGCGACCCACAGGTTGAGAACCGCTGGTCTAGAAGCATGTGCATATTATTTCATCAGGATTTGTATTAGAGTTCCAGTAATCATAAATATTGGGATACTTCATAGTGTCCTGTCCAGCAAACTGGAAGGAGGTGTCTTTGAATTTTTGATAAGGAATACAGGAAGTGAGAAGAAGAGACGGCAGGCAAAGCTGCTGAAACAGGCAAAAAAAATGGGAAAACGCCTTTAACTTTTGGGGGACTGATGGATTTATCTGGGTACAATACTCCGTCAGTCCCATGAAAGTGAATGCATTGGTTGTCCAATATATAAAATTATTCTGATTGATGTCTAAAAAGAAAATATGTCTTGATTAGAGATGAGCGAGTAGTACTCGATCGAGTAGGTATTTGATCGAATACTACGGTATTCAAAATACTCGTACTCGATCGAGTATCACTCGCTGTTTGAATGTAAAAGTTCGATGCAGAACCAGCATTGATTGGCCGAATGCTATACAGTCAGCCAATCAATGCTGGTTCTTCTCCAACCTTTAGAAGTCTTCTCCGTGCAGCTTCCCCGCGACGTCTTCCGGCTCTTCATTCACTCTGCCAGGCATCAGGCCTTGGCAGAGCCGACTGCGCATGTCCGCCTGTAGTGCAGGCATGTGCAGTCGGCTCTGCCCAGGCCCGATGCCTGGCAGAGTGAATGAAGAGCCGGAAGATGCCGCGGGGACGCTGCAAGGAAAAGACTGCTCGGAGGATCCAGCCCAACCCTCACTCATGGATTTGGTAAGTATAATTTGATCGAACATTGCCTACCCCTGAAACGAGCATTTTCCCCCCATAGACTATAATAGGGTTCGATATTCAATTCAAGTAGTCGATTATTGAGGGGCTACTCGAAACGAATATCGAACCTCGAACATTTTACTGTTCTCTCATCTCTAGTCTTGATCATTAAGGGATTAAACAGTGCAATATGTATCTATAGTTTATCTTACAAACTGATTACATTTCATTAGACCTAATATCTAAGCAGAAGTATTCAGGATACACATACATGTCATTTCTGCTATGGGAATATTCACACAATCTTAGAAAATGCTTGCCACTTTGTCTATAGTTATTTCATTGTAATGTGGACGTTGTCAGAATCATTAGCTCGTTGTGGCAGATGTTTCGGAATAGTGGCAAGCAGTTACAGAAACTTACTTTTAATTAAAAAGCTAAATAATTGATGAGTTTTTGATAAGTGTGGCTACTTGGAGACTTGAAAGTTTTTTGGCTGCTAGTGATGAAGGCTGGAATCTTTAGCCTTCTGCTTTTGCAAAATTTCCCATATGTACTGTAAGATGCTTACAGATCATTAATACTGGAGATCAATACTGAGAAACATCTGTGACTCCAGTTAGCATAAAAACTCAGTTTGTTTGTGTAGCAGTCAGCATTAGTCTGAGAAGAAACACTGAATAGACTATTAGATATACTTCACATTTCCTGCTGCATTGATTCTTTTTACAGTAAAACGTGTAGACAAGAGAAAAGGAAGATAATGAAAATTTCCGTAACCTTGAACACTAATCTAGTGTTCGGTCAAAGTTAATGTCATTCTGGTTTGTGCCATGCAGTTTCTTCTTTTAACATGAGCCTCCAGCCGGACCTTACTAGCTTTCTTTGGAGATAAAAGTTTTGGGGTTTTTTTCACATGAGAGATCTCCTATTATAAAACTTAGAAACCTTTATGTTCCAAAACACCACAAAAATGGTGCAAACTAAAACAATTTGCAAGCAGTGTGTTTTACATTTGAAGTTGTCCTAGTTAATGAAAAATTTGCTCAAAATCTTAACTTAGCCTTAATTTGGTTAAGAACATCAGTTTTTAATGAAATTAACTTAATACAATATAAATACAATGAAAGCGACATCATTATAAATCAGACCTGAGTGGTATATAATGGAAGCTGCACAAGGGCAAGATACTATAAATCATCCACTAACACAACTGTAATCCATCCAAATGCAAACAAATAAGGCTTATATAAGTGTCAGGTGCACTATACTGGCATTACAGTTTGTGCTGGCCATACTATTAGATCAAGTGGGCTACCCAGCGCCATATATACATATTCCCTACAAGCACCACCACCCCTTTTACCCTCAACCAACATAAGGTCTGAATGCATCCTGTAATATATTTTGGCCAAAATACACAAGTTTTCCACCCTCATCAAAGATCCCCATTTGTTGTGATTTCCTGCTGCTAAAATAAAAAACAACACAATGAAATAGACATCATTATAAATCATATCACTAAAAGAGGTCAAATTCACCTTATGTTAGGGTGCATTCACTCGGTGTAACGTGCCGCGTGACCTGGCACGTATACGCCGTGTAAGATTTTGAGTGCCGTATACGCTCGCATTGAGGCCCTACGTTGTGGTAGTTGGAATTCCTTCACCCATCCCCTTACCCTTTCTAGACTGTAAATCCAGGGAAAATGCATACACCCAAGCAGATAAAACACAAGAAAAAAATCTAAAACAACAGTCAGTAAAGCTGTTTCTTGTCTGTTAATAATATCCCATCTGTAACCATATAAGCAGTCAGAAGTAGATATATTTACACAGATGATGTTTCTTACATTGTAAGTTGTGAGATATGCAAATGTATTTTCTAAGTGTTTGGAATGACTATATTCACATGTGTATTTATGAGTGCATGTGTATTGAATTTTATGTGTTTATATAGTATGCTTATTTGGACAAGAGTCTGTATTCATGTTGGCATTGCATATTAGCATTTATATACAGTTTTTACAGTACTAGAATATTAGAATAGAAGACAATAGAATAAAACACAATAGAAAACAGTTTCATGGAGAGAGGTTCAATTCGGAGTGTTCTAAAGGCTGTAAAGTCACCAAAAATATGCAATGACAAAAAAAAGTCAACAACAGAAAACATTTACTGTAGAAGAGCAGGTTATTAAATATGTATGAACTTTGCAGCATCTATTTTGAGACTCAGTGTGGACTTGAAGGCTAAAATTCTTCTAATTACATTACCTTTAACTCAGCTGTGTACATTTTCCCATTTAAATACTCCTTAAAGTCACGCTTTCAAAAATGTAAAAGCTAGTTTCAGAAAAGCAAAGAAAATGTGCCCACATTGGCAGGTCAAAGCAGGAAAGTAAATAAGGGTTTTAATTGAATGTCACAGGCTATAAATGATGCCTCTTGTATAAACTCATTTGTGAAACTGTGACCCCCTTTGACTTGCTTTTCTTATTTTCTTTTCATTTTTAAAGAAGAAAACACTTTCTTTTGCTAGCATTCCAGCGTATCTCATACACAAAAGATCAAAACTGGTTGCTTGTCAAAACTCGGGCTTTGCTTTGATAAACAGAAAGTTATTGTGTCTGCTATAAACCATACATTTAAAAATATGGTCATATGTATCTAGAAATTAAATACATTTTTTTAAATATACATTTTAAGCCTGAAGCCAGATATTCCAAAAATGAAGCATTTCAAATGCAACAAAATGATGCATTTTACAGTACCAGCAAAGTGAATGAGATTCTGGCTAATCCCATCAACACACTGCAAAAAAAATCTGCAGCAGAAAATCACAGCATTTCAATACTACAGAAACGCCTTTGCTTTCCTTATAGGTATAATATGGGCAGAAAGCCTGCATTGAAAAACTATGCTAAAGCATTGCAATGATTTGCAAACTAATGAAACTTCTATTGCAGGCTGCATAGAGGAAAGACTACTACAATATTTAGCATTTTGAGGGCAGATTTCGCAGGAATTGTTTTCGGTAGCAATGTTTCATTTATTCAGCCCTTAAAGAGATGGTTTTCATAAAAATATGCAGTGAATGATGCAAAATGAAAATAAAATTTTCCCAGATATTTGCTATTTCAGTGCCCGATCTGTCATGCCCAGCTTATGTCACTCCAAAATGTAAGCTCTGCAGTTATTATACTTTGTTTCCTGATTTTGCAAGCACTCTGCATGTGGCCCTGATATTTTGCCTGGAAATAGAACAGGGCTCAGAAGTCAAAGAGCATATGCGCATTTGAGGCTTAAACTGAACATTTACACTGCATTAGAGGGTCTTTGCAGAGGTCCTGACATAAAATAAATAATTCACCCAAAATATGACACCATTCTGGAAATTACCCCACTCAAAGAATTTCCCATGGGGTATTATTAATATCATTTTGAGAGCCCAAGAGGGTTTCCCAAAAATTTATGTGCAAAGTGAAAATAGAAATTTTTAAAGAAATATGCCATTTCAGTACCCAGTATATTCTGCCCACTTTGTGTCAACAAATACACATACTTCTAAAACTTTTAACCCCTTAACTATCGGCCCATAGTAAAATTACGTCGGCACTGACAGGTCCCTCCTGACTGCCCTATAGTAAAATTACGTCGGGCAGTCAGGGAAGGATTCCCTGTCAGTGCCGACATAACTGGAGTGGATCTTAGCTGTATCTGACAGCTAAGACCCTGCTCCATTACCCCCCATCGGAGTGGGCCCTGAGCGGGGTTTTTTAACCCCTTCAGTTCCGTGATCAAACATGATCACGGAACTGAAGCGGTTCCGTGATGGTACCGGCGGCATCGGCACCCCCCGCGGCGAGATCGGGGGGTGCTGATATGAAAAACATGCAGTCTGGGGTCTGGCCAGTGACCCCAGACTGCCATAGCCCCCCAATACCTGGTTGATCCTGCGGGTACTAAAGGAAGCCAAGCGATGCGTCTACATCGCTTGGCTTCCTGTTACAGACTGGAGACACGTGGAGCCCATGTCTCCAGCCTGTAACACTGATTCAGCAATGAAATCATTGCAGAATCAAGTGTCCTAAAAGGGACACATAAAAAAGTCAAATAAAAAGTGGGAAAAAGTGAAAAATAAAAAAATAAAGCTTTTGAAAAAAATGAATAAAGTTATAAAGCCCCAAAAATCCCCTTTTTTCTATAGAAAATGAGTTATGTAAAAAAAAACAACTAAAAATTAATAAAAACAATGCATATTTGGTATTGCCGCGTCCAATAATGTACAATAAAACTAAATAATATATAATGTATACGGTAAACGTCGGAAAACCCCCCCCCCGGAAAAAAACCCGTCAGAAGTAGTGATTTTTTTTCCATCTCACCTTAGAAAATATGCTATAAAAAGTGATCAAAAAGTCATATACACCCCACAACACTGCCAATAAAAAGCGCAGGTTGTCCCGCAAAAAATAAGCCCTCAGGCAACACTGTCAACCGAAAAATAAAAATGTTACGCCTTTCAGAAGATAGCGATACAAAAATCACTGATTTATGTCCTCAAATGTGTTTTTGTTCTAAATACAAAACTGGAACAAACCAGATGGTTGTCGACACTCAACGTATTCAAATCCAAATTTAAATACAAAGATATATCTTTATTAACATAATAAAAAATGCAAATACAAGTAACAAAAAATGGACACTGAACACATATTGGACAGACAAGAAAAACACCGTATGTGGCAGAACACCTAAAACGATCCTTCAATTATAAGATAGTACTGATAGAGTAATCTTATAGTTAGCTTGGCTTAGCCTAGCAGTAGTGACTCCATTTTGGATTATATGTTACCTTTATATGAACTTTTGTACTCTTAGTAGATGAGCAAAACAAGTTGTTGTTCCATAACCTAATACACATATTTTATTCTTAGACATTTATCAGTTTTATACAGAGTTAAAGGATGTGTGGTAATGGATCCAGGAAGAGGGAGTATAGCATGTGGTTAAAGACAATTGTGGAAGAGGTCAGTTCCGGAAATACCCTCATTCTGCATCCCTTTTTCTTAGAAATCGTATGAAATCATATCCATAAGTATATCATAAGCCAGGATTATGCCATTATTATGATGAATTGTTTTATTGTATCTGAATGCTATAAAATAAACGGTCTCTGGGCGGAACTTTGCAGAGCTCTGTCCGGACACACAGAAGTATAACTCATATGTATCTGTCTGTAATGTCTGATTGTGCAATCTACCTGGTCGGTCCTGGGGTAAGATACCTGATAACCATGACAACTCTAACAGTACACATATAGTTATAAAGAGCTACGTCCAATGTAATCCAATCAACACTGAGCATGTATATGGTAAAAAATCCTGATATGCAAAAGACTGTCACCAAATAAATGTAAATAAGGTACGAACTAAGACCTAAATATGTATAGAGGAGACAGGAAACAGGAAAAGTACATACCTACAGCCTAGAGTCAATAAAGAAGTAAAGTCATGGATGTAGATAATGAAGGATAAGATAGAAAGCAATGTAGTAGATATGGGTCTGTGTCAGGACAAAAGTAACATCTTACCCATCTAAGATCGCTGCAATGTGCAACAGGATCGTCTAGTGTTCTGCAGAATTAGTTACGTATAAAAAAATACTATAAATGAGGTATCGCCGTAATCATACCGACCCGCAGAATAAAGGTCACATGTTACTTATACTGTACGCTGCATGGCGCAACATTTAAAAGGGAAAATTCAATGCCAGAATTGATTTTATTTTTTTAAATCCAGCAAAAACAGAGTTAATAAAATGTATTCAATAGATTGTAGGCACCCAAAAATGGTGTCATTACAAAATACAGCTCATCCCGCAAACAGCAAGCCCTTATATGGCCACATCACCAGAAAAATAAAGAAAATATAGCATCTAACAATGTGAAGACAATGTGGTGACATGTCTGCAGATTTCACTTTATTGGCAAATCAGGCTCTTTGCAAAAGTGACGTCCAAAAACCAAACTGTGCGCCAAAAACTAAAATAGCACTCCTTCTCTTCTGTGCCCGGCTGTGCCCAAACAGCCAATTCTACCCACATATGGCATTAAGTCCAGTATCTGGGGTACACCAGTGTCATACATGTGGGCATACACTGCCATTTGGGTACACAGCAGGGCGCAGATGTGAAGGAGCAATATGTGCTTTTGGAGTGCAGATTTAGATTGTTGGTGTTTGGACACCATGTCACATTTGCAGAGACCCTAAAATTGCCCCTACAAAATGGGGTCACTTCTTGGGGAATTCCAGTTTACTGTCACCTCCAGGGCTCTGCAAAAACATCATGGTGCCCGGAGGATCCCTCTAAATCTGTACCCCAAAAGCTAAAAAGCGCAGTGCTCCTTCCCTTCTGAGCCCTGCTGTGTTCCCAAGCAGCCCTTTACACCCACATATATAATTTTTTACCCCTCGTGATGGCCCACTTAATAGTTTTAGGAGTGCAGGTCTCTGACAACACAAAGTGGGTGCAACGTATTGGACATTGAAACAGCATATTTCTTTCAAAATTTCAATTTTCATTTTGTACATTAATTTTTGGGAAGCACTTTTAGGCTCAAAATGATAATACACCTTGATACATTCTTTGAAGGGTGTAGTTTTTAAAATGTGGTCACATTTGAGGGGTTTCCATTGTATTGGTACTTTAGGGGCTCAGCAAATGCGACATGGCACCTGAAAACTATTCCAGCAAAACTGCTCTCCAAAACCCAAATATCGCTCTTTCCATTCTGAGCCCCACCATGTACCCATACAGCAGATTATGGCCACATATGGGGTATTGCCGTGTTCAGGAGAAATTGTGTAACAAACTGTGGGGGGGCTTTTTCTCTTTTAACCCCTTGTGAAAATGAAAACTTTGGAGATAAAGGGACATTTTAGTAATTTTTAACCTACACATCCCAAGGTTAGTAAAATCTGTGAAACGGCTATAGGGTCAAAATACTCACTATACCCCTTAATGAATACCTTAAGGGATCTAGTTTATAAAATGGGGTCATTTATGGGGGGTTTCAATTGTTTTGGTAACTCAAATCTTGTTTGAATGTGCAATGGGCCTAAAATATCTGCAAGCAAAATTTGTGTCTTGAAATCCAGTTGGTGCTCCCATCTTTTTGGGCCCTACCGTGTGTCCGTACATAGGATTAAGGCCACAAAGTGTACATTTTTTAATACGAGAGAAATGGGGTCATCTATTTTGGAGTGTTTTTCTTTATTTTCATGCCTTGTGTGCAAAAAAACTGCCTTTAAAATGACTCTTTTGTGTAAAAAATATGAGAATTGTTTGTTTGACACAAATTCTTTTAAAGCCTATGGAGTCAAAATACTCACTATACCCCTCAATGAATACCTCAAGGGGTCTAGTTTATAAAATGGTGTCATTTATTGGGGTTTTTAATTGTTTTGGTAACTCAAATCTTGTTTGAATGTGCAATGGGCCTGAAACATTTAGAAGCAAAATTTGTGTCTTGAAATCCAGTTGGTGCTCCCTTCTTTTTGGGCCCCACCGTGCTTCCATACATAGAATTAAGGCCACAAAGTGTACATTTTTGAACACAGGATAAATGGAGTCATCTACTTTGGAGTGTTTTTCTTCATTTTCATGTGTTAAGTGCAAAAAAACTGCCTATAAAATGACACTTTTGTGTAAAAAAAATATGAAATTTTTTTGCTTGACGCAAATTTTCTAAAAACTTATGGGGTCAAAGTACTCACAATACCCCTCAATGAATACCTTAAGGGGTCTAGTTTATAAAAATGGTGTCATTTATAGGGGTTTTCAATTGCTTCGGTAACTGAAATCTTGTTCAAATGTGCAATGGGCCTAAAATATCTGCAAGCAAAATTTGTGCGTACATAGGACTAAGGCCACAAAGTGTACATTTTTTAACACGGAAGAAGTGGGGTGATATATTTTGGGGTGTGTTTCTTCTTTTTGATGTGTTGTGTGCAAAAAAACTGGCTTTAAAATGACACATATTTGAAGAAAATGAAAATGTAATTTTTTTCATCATTTGTAATAATTCTTGCAAAACAATATTTGTTTGATCAAAATGCTCACTATACCCCTCAAAGAATACCTAAAGGGGTCTAGTTTTACAAATTGGGTCATTTAATGGGAGTTTCTGTCATTATGCCACCAATTCCTGTCTGCAAACATAGCTTGGTACAGGAAAAAATCACATACTCCAAATTTCCAAAATTTGCTTATAATCTTGATAAACTTGAAAATTGTCTAAGTTACTCAAATATGTTGAAATTATTTCAAATATGCTTGAAACACAAAAGGAACATTTGGAAGTATATAACTACTAACTTTTTTGCCCTGTATTATTGTGCATATGTGAGATATCGCAGCTGAAAATGAAAAACATTGAAAAAATTTCAAAATTTTCAGCATTTGCGAGTTTTTAAATAAATTTACACAAGTTGTATCAGCCTAATTGTACCTTCTCAGTAAAGTACAACATGTCTCGAAAAAACAATCTCAGAATTGCTTGGATGCCTAATACTGTTACAGAATTATTCACTGATAAAGTTACAAAGGGCAAATTTCCAAAATTTGGCTTGGTCATTAAGGTCCAAAATAGGCTGGTCACTAAGGGGTTAAATGTGTTGTCCCTAGTACCTAAAAAGTAGAGATGAGTGAACAGTAAAATATTGATATTCATTTCGAATAGCCGCTCAATATTCGACTATTCGAGCAAATATTGAACCCCATTATAGTATATGGGGAAAAATGCTTCGTTTCAGGGCATCTCTCCATTTGACTCAAGAGAGTCACCAAGTCCACTATCACATTCCAGGAAATGATGCCAACACCCTGGAATGCAACTGGGAAAGCAGGGGAAGCATGTCTTGGGACATCTAACATGCCCAAGTCACTGTATTATGTCGGGATCCCTGTCAGCTTGCGATATGCGGGAGCTGACTTTTTCCCATAGGAATGCATTGACCAGCGTTGATTGGCAGAATGCCATACAGAATACAGCATTCGGCCAATCAACGCTGGTTCTGCCGGAGGCTCAACTGTGAGGAGGCGGAGTCTAATATCGGACCAGAATGGAGACTGCTGTGGACTGATCTTAGACTCCGCCTCCACCGGCAGAACCAGCATTGATTGGTATACTCTGTATGGCATTCCGCCAATCAACGCTGGTCAATGCATTCCTATGCCGAGATGTAGCTTTGCTGGCCGTGCGCTCAGCTCGGTTACTCCGAAGATGCAGTCGAGCTGAGCACATGGCCAGCATTGCTACATCAGAGATGAAGCAGAGCTGGCCTTGTGCTCAGCTCGGCTACTTCGGAGATGCAGCTGAGCTGAGCGCACGGCCAGCACTGCTACATCGGAGATGAAGCAGAGCTGGCCGTGCGCTTAGCTCGGCTACTCCGGAGATGCAGCCGAGCTGTAAAGTGTTGGGGGTGGGTAATGGTCTAGTGTTGTAGGAAATGGTGGAGGCAAATGTTGAAACTGCGCCTGCCCTGCACCTGTGAGGTGATTTCAGTATTAGAAAGCACAGGTCTGTGTACTCTAATGTATTGTCCCCTGATCATAATTGATTCTCCACATTTTGAGGGTGCATGCACATTTCCTCATATGGAAATTTGCAACAAGGGGACCACTTGGCCATCATGAAAGGATAACTTTCCTTGAGAAAAAATGGTGGCTTGGTATTCTCCAAAGAGACAGTGTGCTGCCATTATTTGGTGAAATGCACTAGATTCCACTAAGTGGAATGGCAACCATTGCACTATCAATAACTTGGCAAAGTGGGAGTTGCAGACCATTCGGATGACTGGATGCATATTGCAAGGAAGAGGAAAAGCAGATTTCGATCATAATGAATGATAAAGTGATCATGACCACCATGTGCTAGGTGTGGAATGGATGTGGCCTGCCTACAAAGATTATCATCAGGAGACAGAATGGAATGGTCTTGCTCACTTGGTGCTGCTGCTAATTTAGTGTTACCAAATATGCTGGTGATACCATTTCATGTGAGTATGGAATGACCTAGTTACTACAATTGTACCTGCCATTGATTTGTCATTTGGTATTACACAAAAAAAGAAGCTGCTGCCACCAAAACCAGAAGCATGTCTGTCAGTGCCACTACCACCCAAGCTTGCCTTAGAACTAGTCTAGGCAGGTGTTTTGGATGTTGGTGCTGCACGTCGGGTGGAACTAATACAGCTATCACCACACTCTTCCTGTGTCACCTTGTCACCTTGAACCAGTTGCCAGGTCTTATCTGTAATAGACTCACCATTCCGTATCACCTTCCTCACTTGTGACCTATCACAGCAATGGGATTCCTGTATGTCCTCACAATTTATCTACTTTCAAAAAGTAATTATTCATAGTAAGTAAAACAACACTTTGGCTACTGGCAGGACTTGCAAGACCAGAAGTAGTGTTGCTGTTGCCATCCACATGCTTATTGTTAATAGTAGTACTGGCACAGGTATTACCTCCTCCGTCTGATTTTTTTTCAGTACTATACATTCCAAAGTACATAAGCTGAAGTAACACCACTGTCCCCATCCCCCTTGAAGTGGCATGGAATCTAAAGAGGCAACACCCACGATTGGAGTTCATCTCTGACCACGATGTTACAGGCAGGTATCCACTGTTAATACAACGGACACCTGCTCTCAGTGTCACTTGCTCAGCTTCTGAGAAGGTGACATTACCATGATGTAATAGTACATCATGGTGCGTTAAGGTGTGTATTTCTGTGATGTACTATTGTGTAATGGTGTGGAAAATAATTGCAGACTCAGCATCCTCAGTAATAGTATGGGGGATGTAAGGAAGAGGTTAAAGGAGTTATCTGGGATAAATAGAAATCCCAACACAAATCTAAACACCCTCCTCCGCCTGCTAATGTATAGTTACCCATATCCCTGGGAAATTTTCTGATTATCTGGTGACAATTTGTTTCCCCATTTCCAGAAACGGAATGTCACCAATGCTCCTCCCCCATCATACTTACATGTCTTTCTTCCAGACTTCCTTCTGTGGGGAATGGCTCCTCCTCCTTCTGTGCCATCTGCCACGTGTGCACAAAATAACTAGAGCCCTGGCTTTGCGCTGTAGCCGACACTCCATCTCTATTGCGCAAGTGTGGGAGCCCGAAGAAGCTGCCCATGCCTAGGCAGTAGAGATAGTGTGCTGCCTATAGCACACTGCTGACATTGCTGTGAAAGTGCTGTAAGAGTCAGAAAGAGGAGGAGTCATTTCCGCCAGAAGGAAGTCTGGAAAGGAAGAAGACAGTTAGGTATTGTGGGGTGGGGGGGGGGGCTGAGTTAGTTGGAATGGGCTAGAAGTGAGTGAGATACCTAGGTAGACAGGGAGTTGGTGTTAGTGGGGGGGGGAGAGAGAGGGAGATAGTGTGGGAGTCTACAACTACCATAATGCTTTGCATTAGCTAAGACAGCAGGGAGCTACACCAAGTAAACTAATTCAGAAAATGCCAGGTGCTCCCAGAGAAACCTGGAAATCACTCCAAACACTGCTAAAAGGTATTTGGGTGCACTTATTAACCCATTAATAACACTAACAGATCTTTTTTGAAAAACAAGATTTCTTGCCTGGAAAACCCCTTTAAGTGCCAGTATTGAGCATCTGCCCAAAACTCTATAAGAAATATATACCTAGACCTATATTCCAGGCTTGAGCTACTGTACTTTTGTTGATTGTTTAAAACTTTTGAATTAAAAGGAAAAAAATTAAACAATGATTAACTGCTTCCATTAAGTAATTTTTAGAGGAACATTACATTACGAAGTAATTTATAGAAGTAATTTATTTTACATTCACCTAGGTATGTTTCAGAGTGATTTAAATGATTCACAATGCAACAGGAGATATAGGATTTTAATGCCTCTATATTCTATCTATTGATTATCTAATATAGTCTGCGATGACAGATCTAAAAATGCACATGTAGCAATTTGCTGTACATTGGAACCTTTTACTCTATTAAATTTACATGCAATTTCAGACATGTAATTAGATATGCATTGATTGTATAGGTAAAGATAGAAGATGTTTAGAGAACAAAACAAAAACAAAACGGTGTCACTTTTTATTACTTTAATTACCGTAACTTAAATAATAAAATTCTTATTAATTGTCTCAAAGATTTTTATGTTCTATTTGCAATATTATACAACAATATAGATACATAACTGAAGAAATAAGGATTATTGGCATTTTGGAGTCATATTGTCAAACCCACTTTAAATGCATGTACATGGAACAGCGCAAGTGGAGGGCCACAATAAGCGAAAGAGAATCAGGATGACACAGGTTTGAATCTTCTGTCAACTACATTTGAAAATAAGTTTCCATTCTCTATGGCAATCAGGATTAGGATTAGGTTTAACAAGCTACTTCATTTATGATACACATACAACATGAAACATTACAATTAGAGATGAGCGAGTAGTATTCAATCGAATACCTCCCCACTATAGGTATTCGTGTAATCAGCCGAACACCAAGGGGTTAAACGCATTGAATATTCGATGTGCTTAACCCCTTGGTGTTCGGCCGCTTATACAAATACCTATGGCGGGGAGGTATTCAATCTCTAATCACTAACAGTATATAAACCAGGTTCAGCCAAGAGGACAGGTAAGAATAGATACATGCGTAGACTGATGTAGATTTCCTAAAATTTGTTTTGGGTCCGAATCGAACTGGCCATCAAATTTTGATTCAGCCTAAATACACTTGGACCAAATTAATAGCGATCCTGTTGCCCTGAAAAAACGTTTATGAAACTCTGAGGTCTCCTAGAACTAGTGGTGGGTGAATGTTTATGGGAAAAATTGGGATGAACCCAGTCTGTTCCGAACCAATTGACCCATCACTGCTCAATATGTTGATATTTTTTAGAGAACCTGGGATGATGTGATTAAGAAGCATTATTTTGTATTTCAGCTAATGAGGAGTTTCATGCATATTTATACAGCTCCACCTTTGACTCTTGTCTAACTATAATAAGTTAAGCTGTTGATTGACACTATTGTGCTAAAACACAAAAAAAATATAATTAAGTATGCATCTTAAATTAATATATTACTTCAAATGTGTTATTAAAACATCATGTTTTACTAAGAAAGCAATATGGTTGTTGCAACAGACATATCCAGCTACACTACAAGGTTTGTATCCTAGAATTGCTGATATTTTCTGGACTATCCACATTGAAATGTATTTTATCAAAAAATTTGACATTTATGTATTTAGCATTTTTATCCAAATGATCTTATTCTTTTCAAAAAACATAAATATGCTTCATAATAGAGCAGCATTTCCCAACCAGGGTGCCATTGAGACCCCCCAGGTTTGTCACGATAATGGGGAAATGGCCACATGTCTCTTTTTAACTACAATAGCATCCTAAACGATGTAGTTGAACAAAATGATGTAGCAGGAAGGCTTTAGTTTCTTGCTTTATTACTCAGGCATCAGCTAGTGATACCTTCTAAAAACCAGATTGGCAGAGGGGGAGGATCACAGAGATCTAGGGAGTAGAGATGAGCGAACAGTAAAATGTTCGAGATTCGATATTCGTTTCAAGTAGCTGCTCAATATTCGACTACTCGAATCGAATATCGAACCCTATTATAGTCTATGGGGGGGAAAATGCTTGTTTCAGGGGTAGGCAACATTCGATCAAATTATACTTACCAAGTCCACGAGTGAGGGTCGGGCTGGATCCTCCGAGAAGTCTTCTCCGTGCAGCGTCCCCGCGGCATCTTCCGGCTCTGAATTCACTCTGCCAGGCATCGGGCCTGGGCAGAGCCGACTGCGCATGTCCGCACTACAAGCAGGAAGCTGCACCGAGAAGACTTCTAAAGGTAGGAAAAGAACCAGCGTTGATTGGCCGACTGTATAACATTCGGCCAATCAATGCTGGTTCTGCATCGAACTTTCACATTCGAATAGCAAGTTGTACTCGATCGAGTACGAGTATTTCTAATTCGATCGAATACCTACTCGATCGAATACTAGTGTTGTTTTTTTTTTATTTATATAGCACAACTACTGTGTGGGGCCACTCGGGGACATTATTGGTTATCAGGGGCCACTGTGGAAACATTTTTACTTTTCTGATGGCCACTGAAGCACATTATTAGTGGTTAGGGGCCACTTTGACACATTATTATTTGTCTAGGGGCAACTGGGAGACATTATTACTTGTCTGGGGGCTATTGGACAACATTACTACTTGCCTGATGGCCACTAGGGAGTAATACTACTTGCTTGGGACCACTGGGGAGCATTATTAGGTTTTTAGGGTCCAATGGGGATCATTATTAGGTTCTGGGTGTCACTGTGTGATATCATTACTTGTAAAAGGGCCACTGGAGGACATTATTTCTTGCCTAGATGACACTGACTACATTATTATTTGTCTGACGGTCAAAGAAGACAGTATTACTTGCCTGGGGGCTACTGAAGAGTATTACTACTTCTCTGAGGGCCACTAGGGAGCATGTACTGCGTAGTGGACCTTTGGGGAGCATGATACTTTGTGGGGCCACTAAGGAAGCTTGATGATAGTAAAAGGTGATTTTTTTTTGTATGTGCTGGGTGGAAAGTATAAAATGGTGTAGGTTTGAGAGTGCATTTACATGGTGCAGTTGTGCTGCAGTTGCAAGTGCATGAAAACTGCAACAGAAAAATGCATGCAGTTTTGTGGTTCCATCTGAAAAATGTTGGGAAACACTGTAATAGAGGAATCATGGTGTGTATAAACATTCCTTTCTTCTAGTGAGATGAGCTAGGCAAAGCAGCATTGCTTATGCAGTAGCTGAAGAATATGTTGTGTATTCAGCTTAATTGCTAAACTCATATATTAAATATTTTCCATAATTTTATATAACATACACTGAAGTTATAGACAAAGTAATATCTCTGTCTGTTAATACATAATCTGTGAACACTTTTCAATCTCTTACACTAAAGAGGATATGATTTTTTACTTAAGGGGATTTAAGGATAGGTCATCAGTGTCAGAATGGTGGGCGTTTGACACCCAGCACCCAAACCAATCAGCTGTTTTCAGTACTTGATAAAGAATGGAGCAAACAGCAGACAGCTCCATTCTCTGTGTAGTGGCTGAATCTAGTCATTGTAACTTACCTTCTATTCAAGTGAATGGGATGCCATCTGCAATATCCTGATATGACCAGTACATATGCAACAGAGCTGTCTGTTTTCGGCTTCATTCGGTATGCATCAGGTCCAACACTTAGTACCCCGACCAATCATATATTGAAGTCTAAGGCCTAGTTCACATCTACGTTTGGTAATCTGTTTGTGAAATCTGCATGGGGACCCCCAAATGGAATACCAAACACATTGACAAGCTGTAATCAGTGAAGACACATGGACCCCATAGACTATAATGGGGTCCGTGTTGTTGAGGGCAAATGACCCCTTACATATGCTGAAGTAGGTCTAATTTAAATATGCAAGCTTGGAGAAGTCACGGACACGCACACACAGTGTAGTGTATTAAGTGAGTTCTGATTTTAATGGTGCAAAAAGGTAGTTTAAATACAATACAGACAAAGGCAGGTTGGACTATTCTACTGACATGATTGGTTGAACATAAGTTGTGGTACATGACTATTGGATATGGTCTAATGTAATCTGCATCTCATTATTAATTTCCAAACTGGGATGACCTTTCTCACGACATAAAGAAGAATTTAAAATATTTATGTGTAAACCAACATCTTACACTAATTCTAGATGTATACATCACAGCAAGAGAGATAATGATCACATGTTGTCTGACCACTCTGATTTTGGCCTAATGATCAACCTGTTTCTACACACACACCTTCAAAGATGAGACCCTTACCACAAACAGATAAGGATTTACAACCCATCCATTAACATTCCACACGCCTTATCCCCTAAAGGGGTCTCTTAGACTCTAAACAGACATTCTTATAAAGCTTATAAAAGAAAAAGGTTACAAGATGGCTGACAGAATACAAGATGGAGGATGTGATCCTAACAGTGTGCTTTACATGAAGTGTCCGCACGAGTCACAAGAAAGTAGATCATGAACTACTTTTCTATCCGCATGTTCCATGCGGACACCGCGCAGAAAACATATGGACCCCATTATAGTCTAAGGGGTCTGTGTATTTTCATAAACTCAATGCTTGCCAATGCATTCAGTATTCCTTCATGGGGACCTCTCCGGAACGGGTTACGGGTTATGCAGATGTGAACCAGGCCTTAGCCTTAGGATAGTTTGTCAATAGTTTTAGTAGTGATGGGTGAACTTCTCAAGATTCATTTCGTTTCAGGTTTGGGTGCTTCATTGTGCCCTATTTTTTTCATGTTTAACAAGTTTGGTATGAACCAAACCATTTGTCTTTCAATATTGGTCTGAAAGTGGCCAATCCCTTTGAAGTGGCTTGAAACATAGTGTATAATGAATAGAAATGGGAATAAGCACATACAAAATAACTTTTATTATTACGTTTGAAAACGTCGCAAATGATTAAAACACACTATTCCTGCTGATAGGGAAGGACCATAAAGAGATTATCCATTAACCCTATATTAAGTTGAATGTGGTAACATGGATTTGGATTCCTAGATCCCTAGATATTTGGGATAAAATCCCTAGACTAGGTCTCTAATTGTGGAGAACACAGGTCTTTCACACATATTTGGGGGATAAGTATTGACCACACCCTCAGGGGTTAAATGGCATGCAAGAGCCTGTCTCCTCTAGTCAGCAAATACTGGATAGTCCCCTATTAATATATATAGGTGAGTAGATAAAAGCAGTATATATTAGCTGCTCAGATAGAATCTCCCCTTAAGTTGAATGTGATAACGTGGATTTGGATTTCTAAGCCCCTAGATACTTGGGCTACAATCCCTAGTCTAGGTCTCTTATTGTAGAGCACACAGGTCTTACAAACATACTTGGGGGATAAGTATTGACCACACCCTCAGGGGTTAACTGATATGCAAGAGTCTGTCTCCTCTAGTCAGTAAGTCTGAATAATCCCCTATTAATGGTATAGGTGAGTGAACAAAGGCAGTATATGTTACAGAAAGTATCTCCCCTTATCTCATCTTATCCCAGCCTTATCTCTCACAGGTTAGGCATAGATATTGGAGTAGCTACAGAGACCCCAATGCTTAATTTGTTGGGGCTCGCTACAAGTAGCCTTATCTCTTGACGCGTTTCATAAATTTCATCAGGAGAGTGATAGCATATGACGGGCCTAAGCGATGAAGATTGCAGTGATAACCGCAGTTCCTGGCGCCCTGATGGTGGACGCAAGTATTATATCTTTGATAATAAATAAACATAAAGTTAAAAAAAAAAAGTTTGAACCAGAATACATATATACAGGTTGCACAGATTCATCATGAGGGCAATTCTCCCCTCCAGTGGAAAAGTCCAAACAATGAAATTCAGTGGTAGAATCCAACTCCAGTCTTTATTCACATTCTCAAAGAGTAAAAACAACTACTATAACTAAGAATCCATGTGATCTGAAATGCGTAAGATTTAGTATAGAATGCTATACATTCTGCCAATCAACGCTGGTTCTTCTCTTAACTTTCCGAAGTCTTCTCCGCGCTGCATCCCCGCGTCTTCTTCCGGGTGGAATTCACTCTGCCTAGGCATCCGGCCTAGGCAGAGCCGACTGCGCATGTGCGGGCATGCACACGCATACACGTGCATGCGCAGTCGGCTCTGCTCAGGCGTCGGGCCTGGGCAGAGCCACACGCGCATGCGCAGTCGGCTCTGTCTAGGCCAGATGCCTAGGCAGAGAGAATTCCACCCGGAAGAGGACGCGGGGACCCTGCGCCGGGAGAAGACTTCAAGCAGAATCCAGCCCAACCGTCACTCGTGGACTTGGTAAGTATGATTTTATCGAATGTTGCCTACCCCTGAAACGAGCATTTCCCCCCATAGACTATAATGGAGTTTGAAATCCGTTCGAACAGTTGAACAGTGTGTGGCTGTTCGAATCGAATTTCAAACCTCGGACACTTTATTCAAACCTCGCTCATCTCTATTAATGACCATTTAAATGTATGAAAGATAAGAATAATATAATGTCGCAACTAAACTGAAGATGCCAGATGTTGTAATGTTCTAGTACACTGTGATCAACTTGCTCTACACATTCACAGCATTTTGTAAAGCTTCATTGGGACTGAACAGATAATTCCTACAATACATTCCTCCCAAGAATCCAATAAGTGTGATAGTTTAGTAAAAGACATAGGACAAATCTGTGTCACGGATGATCAATACAGCAGTAAAAAGCTTCTAATAACATGGTAAGCACTAGGTGCTCAGAATGGCAATAGAGAAATACAAGAAAACTCTAAAGATTTCAGGACTACATTGTGTGTGTAGAGAGCACAGTATTTCCCAGATGTGAGCACTTCTCTTTGCCTTGGGATATATTACTTATATATAAGTAGGCTGTCTGCAGATAAGGCCCTTTTCACATCTTGGTTTGTGTATATGCCTCTTGGCAATGCTGGAAAAGCTCCTGGTGTACACGCTTAGTGTGTTTCATAGGACTCCATTCCAATAGAGAATTCTTCAGACCTTAATTGAACTGGTATACATCTATGTATCTTTTTTTTACTGTATGGAATAACATAATGGAATACATTGAAAGGTATACATTAAACATAAGGATATTGAGCATTATATTTGTTTTATTTGCAATGGGCCACATAGTCCATTGTCTTTAGCTACTATACGTAATGTTGAAAGGAGGCTGAAATCAGTTATGTGAACACAGGCCATGTTATAGATGCACCTGAAAGATCAGTGTTTGCTCATTGGTTGGCTAATATCTGGCAACTTTATGCAAATTATTGTATTTGTGTCCATATATGACCATTTATTGTGGGAAGTTAGATTGTAGGCTTGCAAAGCTTTTGTCGATATGTAATATTGGTCTTGGATTGAAATGCTTAATCAAACAGGAGATCAGCTAAATGTAGTTACACTAAATGATCTACCTAAGAAAGAACTTGATGATGATGATGATGATGATGATGATGATGATGGGTTGATGTGCATTATCTAATTGTCACTAGTTATTATCTGTATATGGACTGTGTTTTCTGTATGGACAACGTGATGGACTGTGTTTTCTGCAAGGCTAATAAAAACAAAAGAGCAGATCCAGAAGCCCAGAATACACCAGTTGTAAAGTGATTCTGAAGGATTAGAACATATGGCTGATTTCTTCTTCTTCATCAAATCTGTTGGTCACATGGCCCTCCTGCAGGTTAGTCCCATTGATATTAATGGCACTATTCTGTAGCATCACCATGTGACTAACGGCCGTGAGGTCCCTTAATGAGAAGAAAAAGCAGCCATGCTATCTAATCCTTCACAAGCCCTTTAATGATGCCTGTGATGGCATAGGATTCATCAGATTCATGAATGTGGTGAATCTTCATGAATTCTACACATTTTCCACCAGGCTGTGTGCTTCAACATAAATCTAGCTCATAGCAGGCATCATAAAAGTAAGGTAAATGACAGTAAATAAGACCAAATTGCACTTCATAATGATACATTTTATTATTCTGTGCAATGCACTGGGAAGCTGGAAAAAAAATAAGAATGGAGTGGAATGAGATGAAAGTACATTTGCTACAATTTCTTACGAGCTTTGTTTTTAACCCTTTAAAAACATTGCTTTTTGTGAGTTAATGCTTGGCAACTTTTTTCAAAATTCATAACTTTTTTTATTTTTCTGTCGGCATAGGTAGGTGAGGGCTTATTCTCTGCGTGACAAGTTGTACTATCTTTTGGGGTACATATGATTTAATTAGCTTTTATTAACATTTATTGGGGTTCCATGTAACACCCCCCCACCCCACACTTCTATCATCATCATCATTTTTTTTTTTTTTTTTTCATTTTGTTTCTACTGTGTAAAACTTACTCTCACATTGAAAATTACATGGTAGCTTTGCCTGGGGGTCATTATAATTACAATGATACCATGTTTCTGTTGGTTTTATTATGTTTTACCACTTTTACCAATTAAAACATCACTTTTTGAAAGTGAGCTATTTTCCTGGCGCCACCGTATTCTGACGCCTACAACTTTTTTACTGCTTTCTTGACGGAGATAAGCTCTTTATTTGTGGGGTAAGTTGTACTTTTTATTGGTTTCAATGTTATATGACTTTTTAATTTCTTTTTATTGCTAGCTTTGGGGAAAGTGGGGTGACCAAAATATGTTAATTACAGGTTTTTTTAATGTCTTTCACCATGCAGAATAAATATAACTATTTTTGGATAGTGGGGACTTATATACACATAGGAATATGTAGCTAGTTTATTTTTTGTTTACGTTATGTGTTTTTAAAATGTAAGGATGTTTTTGTAACTTATTATTACTTGTTTTTATTCGTTATTTTTAACTTTTTAATTTTTTTTTTTTTTTTTACTGAGACTAAATTACACACTGCTGGACCTTATTAACTAATTAAGCGACTGAAGGCAATTAAATAAATTTCAGTGCAGAGTACATGGGGGCAAATACTTTTGCACATCACACTTTTCAGAATTTTATAAGTATAAATACTTTTGCAAGCCATTGTACCAACCCCTCAATTTCCCAATGTACAGTAATCCTTCTCCTCTTATACCAATAAAAATCTCTTCCTCTCATCTTAATGGGTTAATGTACTTCCTCAAATATTAAAGTGTTTTCCAATATATAGTATTTCCCCTTATTTTAACATACCTCAATATACAGTAATTCCCCTCCTCTTATATTTATGGGCCCCTTGATATTCAATAATCCACCTCCCCTCATATTATTGTGGCCCACAATATGGAGTAAGGG
Organism: Leptodactylus fuscus; assembly: GCF_031893055.1. Lineage (NCBI taxonomy): Eukaryota > Metazoa > Chordata > Amphibia > Anura > Leptodactylidae > Leptodactylus > Leptodactylus fuscus. The sequence continues at coordinate 100,475,081 of NC_134267.1, forward strand.
GGAATTAAATTTGCCCCTATGGGGACCTGAAATTCACGATGGCAGCCCTATTTATATGCTCAACCTTTTATGTCTTGGGAAATAACTAGGATATAAGCCAAACCAGTCACTAATCTTCAGATGGCTGTTTTAGAGTAACTATCTTCCATCACTGTAGAATAGAATATTGGTTTAGCTGGGTGATTGGCCTTTAAGGGATAATTTTCTCCTTAAGGAAAGCATCATTGAAGATAAGGAGTCTTATAGGCCATTCAGTATTTCTCTGGAGGGAAGAAAACTGCAAATTACGTTGTTTTGAAAGAAAAAGATAAGTGCACCTTTTGAGCCAGCTGTTGGAAGGTAGCAGTCCTTTAAGTCAATACCCAACCATTTAAACAGATTTTCAGATGCAACAAGGATGAGCTTGTATATGTAAAATAAATGTGAAATCTGCAATGTGTCCACCCTTATCTTTAATTTTTTTAAGGAATCATGTAGCTAATTCAATGCATATATTATAACATTGATCTATGTCTGTTATGGTTTTGAAACAAAAGCAGGGGCCGACTGATAACAGCAGCAAGCAGTAGAATCAGCTATTTAAAATTAGCACAGCACTGTAAGTCAAGACAGACCACAGATTCCTTCAGCATCACTGACCGCAAAGTCGGTTGGATTTTGATGCATTTGGAAATCTGAATTGTCACCAAACCGTAACTGCACAAATAAAAAACACACTGCAAATTGAAACCAAATCCAGAACCCAATAATTGACCTACTGGGTAAACCTGGAACGGAAGATTAGTTGTAAGCAGGCATGTGTCAAAACCAGGAGAGGAGGTCAGAGGCAAAATCAGGAGACAAAAGTGATATCAAGTAGCAAGCTAAGGGTCAAATCCAAATGGGTACATCAAAGGCTAAATCAGCAAGCAATAGAGTATCCAAAAGGCAAGCCAATCTAGGAAGAAGAACAATTAGTTGGCTCCTGTGTCAGGAAGGCAGGGTTTTATATAGGCCTTCTCAACTGCTAATTGGACCAACCCAGGAAACTTCTGAAACTGCAGAAGCCTCCCATGGTAACCTTAAAGATAAATCAGCCAGGTTGAACATCATGACAATGTCAATGTTAACTCATTGCAATAAAAAGGTTTGTTGAAGTTGACTCCTCTTGCCCCCAATTTTATGTAAAAGCTAAGCAATGAGAAGGTTTGGTGATGTAGCCACCTTTTGCCCCCATTTTTATGTAAAAACTGAAAAAATGTCACATCTGTAACACGTACTTTCTAAAGCAAGATAATATTAACATCGATAGTATTGCATAATATATTTCATGATTTAGTAAAATCATCTGTTATTTAAAAGAAGTTTCAGAGGTAACATAACTGCAGTCTGATAATAATTGTGGGTTGGGGAGAACATTCATTTTTGTCAAGTAATAATTATATTCAATAAATAAAACACCTGGAAAATAAATTGAAAGCATATTTAATCGCTTCAAGGTTTATACCAAAGTACAAAATTGACTTTTCAATTAACATAATGTCTAACATTTTTTTGCTAGTCTCTGTCATGGGAGTTGCAGAGCAAGAAAAAGGAATATTAAACTGTAAATCACCTTAAGTGTCAGAAACTACAGATTCTGTCAAATAGTTGAAAAAGTGTTCATTTTACTCCATCAGATTGCATCCCAGGAGGCCTGTGATACTTTGTGTACATTACAAGGTGTAATGAAAAATGTTTGCCTGGAGACAAAGGAAGCTAAGACAACTAAAATGACAATACTAGCTCATGAACTGCACAAATACATAGAACACACTAAAAATGACTTAGCGAAAGAGAAGCTTTTATTGGTCAAGTTCTAGTTGATAGATACTGCAGTGTTGTTTGGTGTATTCCTTGTTTGCATTTTATGCCCACTTTGTACACTTTTTAAGTTTGGTCATCAATATCAGTGCAGGGAGCCATTACAGCTGCTGGTTACATTCTAGGCCTATGTACCTAAGTGACTGAAACAAAATTGTATGTTCTCTCCACAAAATGACTACTTGGTGTGGATGTAATTTTATGTAGTGTCAATTGACAAAACACTTTTGAACAAGTAACTGTTGGTAAAAAGTAAACCAAATACTAGTAGATAATGGCAAACACATTGCAAACAGCCATGTACAAAATATGCTATATTGGATTTTTTGTTTTACATAATTTAGGATTATGTTTCAGTTATATAGCTTAATGTTTATCAAGCTTTTAAAGTCTAGTGACCCCTAGTAGAAGAAATTAAAACCAATAACCCATAAAGACATGAAAAGAAAGTTAATATCATTTAATCAATCTGCAGTTTCACAGCTTTCCTCAATTTATACAAATATACAGAACAATGCCTAATCATTGCCCCCAGAGACAGGGCATATACTGCACCTGTAGCTCCATCAAGAAGGAACAAATCGAGCCCCATACTCAGGATTGTTGGGATTTGAGGTCCCAGGCCTGTCATTAGTGTGTTTCTATTAAAGACTGCAGCTGCAACTGACAACCTATAATAGAAGGCAGGCATCATTCATATCTGCGTTGGTAATACATTCGAGGGAATCCGTATGAGGACCCCCCGGGGCTACCAAAGGCATTGGCAAGTGGTAGTACTGCAGTATTTTGTAAAGGTGATCAGACACCCAAGGGTCTAAGTCCCCTATCATCCCCTTTTCCTTGATCACATATAAAAGACAGCACTCAAAAAACTCATAATGCATAACTCAAACTCATTACTCATACTGCATAAAACATGTTCAGCCTAATAGATGAGAAAAAATGATAGAATCCAATAATGGGTGAACTCGCACCTTACCATTGTGAGTAATGTCACAACCACCTGTCAAGCTTATGATAGAAGTTGAGATGGATGGAAAACCAACGGCAAGGAATCAGGACAAAATCTCAGAAAGACCAATCACAAACAGATAAGGGCAGGTTCCCATCTGCGCGCTGACCTCCGCTTTCAGGTTTCTGTCTTCTGCCAACAGGAGATGGAAACCCGGCAGACAGTGTCCACCTGTGAGCGTTTTGTGGTCTCTGCAGCAAAACCATTGTTTTTTTAACCGGACACAAAGTCATGCATGTCCGACTGTTGTTTTTTTTTTTTTTAAATGTAGATTGTGAGCCCCACATATAGCTCACAATGTACATTTTTTTCCCTATCAGTATGTCTTTTTGGAATATGGGCTGGAAATCCATGCAAACACCTTACAGATGGTTTTTGCCCTTGGCAGGATTTGAACACCAGGACCTGGTGCTGCAAGGTTGCAGTGCTAACCACTGAGCCACCATGCATGTACGACTTTGTGTTCAGGTTCGAAAAAATGGTTTCGCCGCGGAGACCACAAAACACTCATGGGCGCAACACTTTGCAATCCTATTCAAATGAATGGGTTTGAAAAGTGACTGCCCGTTTCCGTCTCCTGTCCAGCTTCTCGGGCAGAAGACGGAAACCTGAAACCTGCAATCCTATACACTACGTGTTTGGGGACAATACTTCCCATTTTTCACATGTGGAATAGTGAAGCTTAGAGTAACAGTGTGGAATATGACATTTTTGAACATGTAACATGTATTAATGAGACATATACCTGCAATGAAAGTGGCTCCTCAGGAACAGAGAGCAATGCAACTTTAAACAAATATACATAAATACTAATAATATCATATATTTAATCAATGGTGGCATAGATACAGACATTTATTTCCAATGTACTCACAAGAAAATAGCCCTGGATCTTGTATAATGAAACCTGAAAGAGGTCAAACACTGTTCGGCGTTGTTCACAGTATAATCCCCATGTGCAAAAAAACTCTCACTGTTTGACTTTCAGGCCACATTGTTTTGTTTTAGTACCTTATGGTGGTAGTAGTTTTCCTGGGGCACTTCCTTACTTGTTTTCTTCACCTAGGCGGAAGTCAAAAGAGCCTTAGATGGTAGTACAGGTAATAACACAAAAGGCACAGAGCTGCAGATGAAAGCAGATTGAGTTATACTTGCAAAGGAGGGAAAAGCAAGCAACAGCCTCGAATACAATATTTCACATAGGGGTTTTTGGTCCGGCGCAGAATTCCACGTCAAAATCCGGCTCAAAAACTGTCCTCCCATTGAATTCAATGGGTTCTTTTTTCCGCGTGCTGTTTGTTCCCGCTCCGAAAAAAGGAAGCAACATGCCCTTTCTTCAGGCTGATTCAGCCACGGACGTCCGCAGTGCGACACTCCCTCCTGACTAAGCCCATTCATTTTGGCCTAATCCAGAGTGGAGCGATTTTTTGGACTGGATTCTGAGGTGGCCTCCGCGTCAAAATCCGGTCCAAAAACCCCTTGTGTGAACCCAGCTTTAGGGTCTTGACTCTTCTTCAAGCAAGCTTAAGAAACAATATTGGAATGCTGTGTGAAGTTTACGTATGCATTTGTTAGACATGAGAGAATATGTAAGAGCTTCCTACACTTCACCTGGTTCTCACGAGGAGCCATAAAGTCTATTTTACATTGTGATTGTTTTGTAATGTGTAAGGAATTTCACATCTACTACTAAGTATTTTTATCATATATCTTTGTGTGTTACTATGGCAGCCAATAAGATTATGTGTCACCAAATGAGTAATGTTCTTAAGATGTTGAAAATTATGTGTGGGTTGTGCAAATATAATAAGCTCCGAGATAAGTACAGTACACTTCGATATTTAATAATCTGTGAATTTTTAAAATTGTGTTAAAGCTTTTCCAACTTTATTTAGAATGATTTTTTGAGTAATACCCTATTTAACTCTTTATATACTGCTATCTTTTCATATCTAATGAAAGGTGGCTCTTTAGATATTCAGAACTGGAAATAATGGAGAGAAAAGACAAGGGAAAAGGGATATTTGGATAAAAGGGATAATGTTAAGCTAAAGGGCTTACCCAAGCGTTAATGTTAACATAAAGGGGCTTATCCATTTTTTTTAACCCTGTTTCTTATACCCTGCTATTTAATTCTTGACTTAACAAAAGGAACACCGCATTCAGGATTTTCATGCCTTGCCCAGAGTGGAATTCAACATCTACTGTTGGATTTCTCAACAGATAACACTTGATCGCTTGGTGATTCCATCAGGGGATTATTGGTAGACTTTTTTCTTTTTGGTTGAATATATTGATAGGAGTTTTTCTGGTGATTCTAGGACCATAATATTTGGTATTGATTGTTGTCTCTATGTTTTTATAGCATTTAGGTCCAGTAAATTAAAATAGATTTTGGGAAAAACATCAAATAAAATTAACAGATGTATTTAAGAATAAAACATCACAAAGGGTAAATGAATATGCACAGAAAGCTAAACATCTAATGAAAGAAGCCAAACACATGATGCATAAGAAAATAAGGGTGTGGTGGAATAAGGCTAATAATCGTTAAAGGGCTTGTCCAGGCAAAAATGGACAACCCTTTTAAAGTTTAAATAAGCTGGGGGCAGTGAAAAAATAAATTAAAAAAATGTTCTCTCCCCTGTCCCCATTGCTCCAGTGTCGTTACCTGCTCCCGCGGCATCTACTGACGTTGTGCTGAAGCCACTGACTGCCAATCAGTGAAAGGCCTAACTGTCGCTACCTGCTAAGGCCACTGATTGGCCTCAGCGGTCACATGACCACTGAGGCCAATCAGCAGCTTCAGCATAATGCCGGAAGGGACCCAGGAGAGCAAACAAACCAGGACCCATGGGACGACAATGGAGCAACAAGGACAGATGAGTATGTGTCTTTTTTATTTTTTCAGTGCTCCCAATGTATTTAAACTTTAAAAGTTTAGCTTTTTAGGGTTTGAGGGTCTGATTGTATCCCAGTTTTCCGATGGAATATAAAACATTAAAGAAACAATGGAAAGAAGTATCCATAGCCTGTTCAAAAAGTTTTTAGAAATCTGTGGAGTAAAAATTAAGACATTTCAATGGGATTTGTTTGATAATGAATCTAACAAGGCTTTTAGGTAGCAGAGTAAGCAAGAAAGATCTAGGAATATGTCAAGAAGTTCTTCAGTGACCCACTGGATCAAAGTTTTGAGTGACAGTGTAAGCGGCCGTTTTCTTGTGGCCTGTGGGCATGCGCAGTCGGCTCTGCCCGAGGCCTAGAAATCTGAAAGCTGCACCAGAAGAAGAGGATGAAGAGGACATTGCTGACGAAGATGGAGGCGGCACTGGAGAGAGTTCTCTCGCAGAATTGGGGACGCCCCCCAGTGCTGTTTGAGCACTGGGGCCCGCCCCCAGTGCTGCGAGATAACTCATTTGCATACCATTAAAAACCAGGATTCATACAGAACGGCGCGGAGAAGACAACAAAAGGTAGGAGAGTAGCCTTTTTTTTAAGGCTATTCCGACGTGTTACTTGGAAAAAAAATGTGTTTGAAAGATAGGATCCCTTTAACAAAAAAGTGTGAAACAACTGAAAATATGTTTTATATTCTAGGTTCTTCAAAGTAGCCATCTTTTGCTTTGATTACTGCTTTGCACACTCTTGGCATTCTCTTGATGAGCTTCAAGAGGTAGTCACTGGAAATGGTCTTTCAACAGTCTTGAAGGAGTTCCCACCCCACAGATGCTTAGCACTTCTTGGCCCGTTTGCCTTCACTCTGCGGTCCAGCTCACCCCTAACCATCACAATTGGGTTCAGGTCTGGTGACTGTGGAGGTCAGGTCATCTGGCGTAGCACCCCATCACTCTACTTCTTGGTAAAATACCCCATACACAGACTGAAGGTGTGTTTGGGGTCATTGTCCTGTTGAAAAATAAATGATGGTCCAACTAAACGCAAACCGGATGGAATAGCATGCAGCTGCAAATGCTGTGGAAGCCATGCTGGTTCAGTATGCCTTCAATTTTGAATAAACCCCCAATAGTGTCACCAGCAAGGCACCCCCACACCATCACACCTCCTCCTCCATGCTTCACGGTGGGAACCAGGCATGTAGAGTCCATCCATTCTTCTTTTCTGTGTCGCACAATGATACAGTGTTTGGAACCAAAGATCTCAAATTTGGACTCATCAGACCAAAGCACAGATTCCCACTGGTCTAATGTCCATTCCTTGTGTTCTTTAGCCCAAATAAGTCTCTTCTGCTTGTTGCCTGTCCTTAGCAGTGGTTTTCTAGCAGCTATTTTACCCTGAAGGCCTGCTGTACAAGGTCTCCTCTTAACAGTTGTTGTAGAGATGTGTCTGCTGCTAGAACTCTCATTGACCTGGTCTCTAATCTGAGCTGCTGTTAACCTGTGAGGCTGGTGACTCGAATGAACTTATCCTCCGCAGCAGAGATGACTCTTGGTCTTCCTTTCCTGGGGCAATCCTCATGTGAGCCAGTTTCTTTGTAGTGCTTCATGGTTTTTGCAACTGCACTTGGGGAAACTGTCAAAGTTTTCCCAATTTTTCAGACTGACTAACCTTCATTTCTTAAGGTAATGATTTTTCTTTACTTAGCTGCTTTTTTCTTGCCATAATACAAATTCTAACAGTCTATTCAGTAGGACTATCAGCTGTGTACCCACCTGACTTCTGCACAACACAACTGATTGTCCCAAACCCATTTATAAGGCAAGAAATCCCACTTAATAAACCTGACAGGGCACACCTGTGAAGTGAAAACCTTTTCTGGTGATAACCTCTTCAAGCTCATCAAGAAAATGTCAAGAATGTGCAAAGCAGGAATCAAAGCAAAAGGTGGCAACTTTGTAGAACCTAGAATATAAGACAGATTTTCAGTTGTTTCACACTTGTTTTTACGTATATAATTCCATATGTGTTAATTCATAGTTTTGATGCCTTCAGTGTGATTCTACAACTTTCATAGTCTTGAAAATACAGAAAACTCTTTGAATGAGAAGGTGTGTCCAAACTTTTGGTCTGTGGTGTGTGTGTATATATATATATATATATATATATATATATATATATATATATATATATATATATATATATATACAGTCCTATGAAAAAGTTTGGGCACCCCTATTAATCTTAATAATTTTTAGTTCTAAATATTTTGGTGTTTGCAACAGCCATTTCAGTTTGATATATCTAATAACTGATGGACACAGTAATATTTCAGGATTGAAATGAGGTTTATTGTACTAGCAGAAAATGTGCAATATGCATTAAACGAAAATTTGCCCGGTGCAAAAGTATGGGCACCTCAACAGAAAAGTGACATTAAGATTTAGTAGATCCTCCTTTTGCAAAGATAACAGCCTCTAGTCGCTTCCTGTAGCTTTTAATCAGTCCCTGGATCCTGGATGAAGGTATTTTGGACCATTCCTCTTTACAAAACAATTCAAGTTCAGTTAAGTTTGATGGTCGCCGAGCATGGACAGCCCGCTCTCAAATGATCTGAAAACAAAGATTGTTCAACATAGTTGTTCAGGGGAAGGATACAAAAAGTTGTCTCAGAGATTTAACCTGTCAGTTTCCACTGTGAGGACCATAGTAAGGAAATGGAAGACCACAGGGACAGTTCTTGTTAAGCCCAGAAGTGGCAGGACAAGAAAAATATCAGAAAGGCAGAGAAGAAGAATGATGAGAACAGCCAAGGACAATCCACAGACCACCTCCGAAGAGCTGCAGCATCATCTTGCTGCAGATGGTGTCACTGTGCATCGGTCAACAATACAGTGCACTTTGCATAAGGAAAAGCTGTATGGGAGAGTGATGAGAAAGAAGCCGTTTCTGCAAGCACGCCACAAACAGAGTCGCCTGAGGTATGCAAAAGCACATTTGGACAAGCCAGCTTCATTTTGGAAGAAGGTCCTGTGGACTGATGAAACAAAGATTGAGTTGTTTGGTCATACAAAAAGGCATTATGCATGGCGTCCAAAAAAACAGCATTCCAAGAAAAACACTTGCTACCCACTGTAAAATTTGGTGGAGGTTCCATCATGCTTTGTGGCTGTGTGGCCAATGCCGGCACCGAGAATCTTGTTAAAGTTGAGGGTCGCATGGATTCCACTCAGTATCAGCAGATTCTTGAGAATAATGTTCAAGAATCAGTGACGAAGTTGAAGTTACGCCGGGGATGGATATTTCAGCAAGACAATGATCCAAAACACTGCTCCAAATCGACTCAGGCATTAATGCAGAGGAACAATTACAATGTTCTGGAATGGCCATCCCAGTCCCCAAACCTGATTATCATTGAACATCTGTGGGATGATTTGAAGCGGGTTGTCCATGCTCGGCGACCATCAAACTTAACTGAACTTGAATTGTTTTGTAAAGAGGAATGGTCCAAAATACCTTCATCCAGGATCCAGGAACTGATTAAAAGCTACAGGAAGCGACTAGAGGCTGTTATCTTTGCCAAAGGAGGATCTACTAAATATTAATGTCACTTTTCTGTTGAGATGCCCATACTTTTGCACCGGTCAAATTTTGGTTTAATGCATATTGCACATTTTCTGTTAGTACAATAAACCTCATTTCAATCCTGAAATATTACTGTGTCCATCAGTTATTAGATATATCAAACTGAAATGGCTGTTGCAAACACCAAAATATTTAGAACTAAAAATGATTAAGATTAATAGGGGTGCCCAAACTTTTTCATAGGACTGTATATATATATGTGTGTGTGTGTGTGTGTGTGTGTGTTATATACACGTGTATTAATATTCCAGTATTACATTTTTACATTTGTTTATGTAAAAATCAGTACGTAGTACATTCAATAAATATTAACTTTTCCTTTCTTTAGAATAGTGGTTGTTCAGTTTTCATCACCAAGTCCTTCATTAGAGGTGTAAGCAATTCAATCAAAATCTAAATGCCACTTGAGCTGAGTCAATTTTTATAAAACTTTATAAGGGCTTGGATATAGCGACTAATTTGTAGCTTCTAAAAGTGCTGAAAAACAGTAGTGAATTTAATTCTAGAATGAATATGACACCAAATGAGCTTGTTACTAAAATATTTCTTAAGCCACTATTAAATTACTGTCTCTATCCAAGAGCTATAGTGACATGCAGAATAATGAGTTTATTTTTCTTTTCTTCTCTTGTAAAATCTACACAGATGTCATTTCAGACTCCAGGCTCTGATCATCAAATACATACTACCAAGATTTTCAATTAAAATGAAACAATTTGAAGAATTGGTTGGATTTTATAATATTTCACATAGAAGGAAACTGGTTTCAGTCTCATGAAACTAAATATAAAGTATTGCATGTGCTACTTCTTATTAGAGATGAGTGAACAGTAAAATATTTGATATTCGTTATTCGTTTCGAATAGCCGCTCAATATTCGACTACTCGAATGAATATCGAACCCTATTATAGTCTGTGGGGAAAAATACTTCATTTCAGGGGAACCCACCATTCGACTGAGGAGGGTCACCAAGTCCACTATGACACCACAGGAAATGATGCCAACATCTCGGCAATGCAACTGGGACAGCAGGGGAAGCATGTCTGGGGGCATCTAACAAGCCCAAGTCACAGTTTTACTCCACCATCACAGCCTATCAACTACACACTTTCTACACTCAAGTGTATACATTTCATTCCACAGTGGACTCATGCATTAGCCCACTGTGGAATGAAATGTATACACTTGAGAAAGGGCTGTTTAGCCTGAAACGTGTTGTGTGTCAATAAAGGAGTACCTATTATCTTTATCGGGTGAGCGCTGTTTCCTTCTTGGCCTAAACCTACAAGGGGGCTGGTCCATTTTTCTCTGCATCTCTACGTCTGAGTGACGCCTACAGCAGCTGCCCAGACCCTTCAATTAGGGTGTTACAAGCTTCTTGAGTGTTGTGTTATTACACAACCTCTTGAGGTAAGGGGGCATTTGTCCCAACCTAAATTAGCCTAATTTTGTGAATTTATTACATGAGGATCCGCTCGGTGTGGTCTTTTCTCTTTTATTTAAAATTAATTTAGAGGACCTTAAGCTGAGCTACCAGCAGAGATTGAGGCCCTTTAGATGTTTCAGCCTCTTACCAGCAGTTTTACGCCCTTTAACTTAGTTCAGCCTTGCACCAGCAGAGTTTTTTGCCCATTGGGTGAGTTGAGCCTTGCACCAGCAGAGTGTTAGCCCCTTTAAAATTGTTAGCCCCTAAAACGGTGGTTCCAGAACCATCACTCTCATTGTGTGGGATTGATGCAGTGAATTGGACAGAGGACCCAGACATTGACCTTGATTTTGATTGGGAAATTGATAACATTTTGGCATCAAGTCCTGGGGGTAACTTTTATTTAGAGGATGGCAAAGGTGGAGAATTGGCTGCAACCACTACTACCGGTAATGTTCCTCTAATATGGGACTCTACATTATCTCTACAGGGTTCTGATCAGGTGTTAATAGTCCAAACAACATGCTCCAGTACTTTAGAGGTAGATCAGAAACCACTTTCCCTTCTGACACCAGATTTAACCAAGCTTCACCATCATCATCCTGCTGAGATGGAGCCACTAAAGGAAACCTTGCCTTCAAAGGCATGTTCTGGAACTGCGACTGAGCCAAATCTAAACACAGAGTCCTTTGGAACTGAACAAAATTCACCAGCAGTGTTTTTGGCCCTTAGGGTGAGTTGAGCCTTGCACCAGCACGTGTCCCGTAACATCAGGTGGGCCCTAAGTTCTGCGCTTTGCACAAAATTCCACTTGACCACTGATGCGCGGACAAGTACATGTGGCCAGGGGCACTACATCTCAATCACAGCACACTGTCTGAATGTAGTTGAGGCTGGGACCGGGTCGCAAACTGTGGTGGCCTGCCTTGTCTCCCCACCCAATATTCCTGGCAGGAGTGCTGAAATACCACCCTCCTCTTCCTCCGCCATTAAATCGACCCCAGCTACAAGCTGGAAACACTGCAACACTGGCGTGGGGAGATGTCAGCATGCCGTGCTGAAGCTCATCAGCTTGGGGGACAGACAGCACACTGCCTCCTCGGTGAGGGATGCCATCCTGGATGATATGGCAATGTGTTTTTCCCCGCTGCACCTGGGGCCAGGCATTTTTGTCATCTGTGATCTCTGTGCATCTCTGATGCAGCAGAACTGAGTGTGCAGCAGGGTTCACATATCCAGTGTAGCAGTGCTGGCCATGAGCTCAGCTAGGCTGCATCTCTAGTGTAGCCGAGCTGAGTGTACGGCCAGCACTGTTACATCTCGGCGTAGGAATGCATTGACCAGTATAGATTGGCCGAATGCTGTACTCTGTATGGCATTCAGCCAATCAATGCTGGTCAATGCATTCCTATGGGAAAAAGTCAGCTCCCGCATATCGCAAGCTGACAGGGATCCCGACGTAATACAGTGACTTGGACATGTTAGATGCCCCCAGACATGCTTCCCCTGCTGTCCCAGTTGCATTCCAAGGTGTTGGCATCATTTCCTGGGGTGTCATAGTGGACTTGGTGACCCTCCTGAGTCGAATAGTGGTTTCCCCCTAAATGAGTATTTATTCCCCATAGACTATAATGGGGTTCAATGTTCGATTGAACAGTCGAGTATTGAGCGGCTACTCGAATCAAACTTCGAACTTCGAACATTTCACTGTTCGCTCATCTCTAGTGGTGACCCTGAAACTTTCAGAAAATTAGCGTTGAATCCAGTTGTAGCCAAATTGGTTTGCTTACCCCTAATAATATCCCATAGTGCTTCTCTTACAGTGAAATATCTCAAAGTTGTCCTCCAAACAGTAAAATGACCAATAGTGGTCTACACACAGAATAATGTCCTATAGTGGTACTGAACCTTAACATAGTTAAATAGAATGTACATTACATTTTACAATATACATGTTTGCTGCCATAGAGCCATCTTTGGAATTTGAGAGCTAGAGGTCCATGCTATGTTTGATTTGGCAATATGAATTACCTATCTTCCTTCTAAATGAACACTGCACTCATAAGATTACATAGCGCAAGCAAAGATCCTTGACAACAGACAGGTCAGAAACCCATTTCACAGGAAAAAGAAAACTTCATGTATTAGTAGATGTGAGAAAGTATAAGAACAATTACATAAACAACTTTTATTGCAAAGAATGGGTCAATATGGAAGATTATGAAGAAACACTGGGACCTACCTGATTCTAACAGGGAATATGGCAAGAAACCAATGATAACTTTTAGGAGATAATCAAAATGCAATTTTTGATTAAATAAGATTTCCTTTTCTTCAAGTCTATAGGAACATAGCAAACATAGAACATACAGCAGCAGCAATAAAGGAGTTAACAAAGTACAGTGCTGAAGATAAATAGCTGCTCCCAGGGAAAGTAATTGTGAAATTAAGAAGGCAAAGTAATTCAAAAGCAAATTAATTAGGCAAAAACTGAAGGAATGTTCTGATAAGTAAATTCCTCATTATCCTTGGCAGGAATAGGGACAAGCGAACGGTTTTGGATTTCACACAAATTTTTCATAGGTTTAGGGCTTGGTCCAAACCAGAAACGTTATAGGCTCATCAGGAAACACTAGTATACTCTAATTTGTGTTCAGACCCCCATAGTATAATAAGGTGAAGCTCAGGGAAGATGATCAAACATAACAAACACTTATACTCCTCTACCTTACCTCTCCTGAGATATCCAGTTGTCACTTAAAGTCCACTTTTGGCCTCTGGATGACATCACACACCATCAGGGGGGAGTCATCTCTGACTCTTGTGCATCTACATCATTATGCTGGGTCAACGTATCATGAAATCGGTACCTCAGATGGATTAGATACATGATAGCGCCGCCTGAAGCGCTCGCTTCAGGTCGCCTCATGGGAGGTGCGGCCCTGGATGCAACAGTCTTAGCCCCTTCCCGCTGACGGCATTTTTTGATTTTCTTTTTTCGTTTTTGACTCCCCCTTCCAAGCCCCATAACTTTTTTTTATTTCTCAACTCAGAGCCATTTGAGGACAAATTGTTCTTCATGAGGGGGCCACATGGTGGCTCAGTGGTTAGCACTACAGCCTTGCAGCGCAGGAGTCCTGGTGTTGAAATCCCGCCAAGGGCATAAAACCATCTGCAAGGAGTTTGTATGTTCTCCCCGTGTTTGCATGGATTTCCATCCCGTATTCCAAAGACATACTGATAGGGGAAAAAAATGTGCATTGTGAGCTCTATGTGGGGCTCACAATCTACTTTAAAAAAAAAAAAAAAAGAAAGAAAATTGTTCTTCATGATGCCACCATTAATTATTCTGTACAATGTACTGGGAAGCTGGAAAAAAAAAATTAGATTGGGGTGGACTTGAAGAAAAAGTGCATTTGTGTGATTTTCTTACGGGCTTCGTTTTTACGGCATGTACTATGCAGCCAAAATTACATGACTCCTGTATTCTATGTTTTGGTACAATTCTGGGGATACCTAATTTATATGGCTTTATTTTCATTTTAACCCCTTAATAAAAATACAATATTGTGGCAAATTTTTTTTCTAAAATTCGCCATATTCTGACACCTGTAATTTTTTTTATACTTCCATGTATGGGGGTGCATAGAGCGTCTTTTTTGTGGGGCCGGGTGTACTTTTAGTTATACAATTTTGAGGCAAAACAAAAAAAACAGCAATATTTTATAGATTTGTAGAGCAGGTGTTTTCAGAAACAGGAGTACATAACATGTGTTTCCACATTATTTTAGTACTTTTCTATGTGTTATAGGGAAAGGGGGTTGATCTGAATTTTTATTATTTTTTAAAACATTTTTCTAATGCATTTATTAGACCCGCTAATGCAATGCATTACAATATACCGGGTCTTCCATTGCAGGCTACATAATGTAGCCTGTGATAGAAGCTAGTCAATGACAGGCCAGGAAGCCTTCACAAAGATCCCCATTATCATGGCAACGCGATTATAGACTGGGAGCTTGCTTCAAGCGTCGGAGATCGCCGGGAAAATGACTCCTCGGTCAAAGCTGAAGGGGTTAATGCCCATGATCGGTGCGGACACCGATCGTGGGCATTAACGCTGGGTGTCTAATGTATAAACCAATAGACACCCAGCAGCTATGGCGGACGCCTGGCTCCCGAGTGGCCGCGATGTTTGAACACCCGGTATCCGCCGTACTACTATGGCAGATGTCAGGAAGGGATTAATAAATTACACACATCTAATCTAGAACTCCTGGACCATTAGGTTTATGTGACTCTCTGAACTTGGAGGACTAATATATATATATATATATATATATATATATATATATATATATATATATATATTTATAATGCATTTATTTATCTCCCCCAATATATAGTTATTTTGATGAAGATATCTTTTGATAGGATATATAATGTGGATTTTTATGAGAGCTATATACAATATATACACAAGTACCCCTCGTTTAATGAAAGAAATACCTGCAATTATATATATATATATATATATATATATATATATATATATATATAAGAAATACCTGCAATTATATATATATATATATATATATATATATATATATATATATATATACATATATATATATATATATATATATATATATATATATATATATATATGCACACACACACATTCTAAATCTTGCTTTAGATTGAAGGTAGTCTGCCAGGGCTCTTCATTTAAGTTATATGAGCTGGATTTCCTGGACTGGAGGACAGATTCCACAGGTAACTGCTTGTTAAGTGTTTTGGGTTTTTGTTTTGCGGGTCCCCAAGCGGACAAGAAGAATGAAAACCTCAGCACAGGTTATTAAGTGTTAATTTGTATTTGTAATTTGTATAAACACCTTTGGCCATAATTCAAATTTCTGAGAGTGTAATGAAGTTAATGGTTTTCATGTGGGAATCGCTAAATAGAAATAGAAATAAGGAATAAATGAAGTTTACCCCTTTTCTCTAAAATAGTCCTGTACAGGCTGCAGAGTTAACTTTTACATACTACCATCAAAAAGTGCAATTGAGACACAGGCTTCCATATTTACCCTGATAGCACCCAATATTCATGGTAACCTAGACTGATACATTTTACAATAGATTATGATCATACTGGATCATAATCCTGAGATGGGGGAGATTACATTAGATTACCTTACAAGCATTACAGAATGCTGAGATGATGTAATTGTAGCTGGGTTACTGAAAGTTGTAGACTTTCCTAAATAGGTGCACTTTCGCCTTCAAGTTGCTCCTGAAAGATGTGATTGGGGAGGGAACATTCTTATGGATTGTGGTAAAGAGTTTCACCAGAGAAACAGTTGTGTAAAGAGCAGATAAACAGGAATTTTGAGAACAAGGTCTTGTAAGAATTAGTGCTTGTATATAAAAGAGGTATCAGGAGGTTAGGTGAGAGATGTATGGAGGGACCACGTTGGACATGACCTTGTATGTCAGTGTTAAAATTATAACCTTTATGTGCAAGGACGTAGGTATTCCCTAAAGGGATATGCAAAAGGGAAAAGCACATTAGAAATGAGACTCACGTTACTTTTTTGTCAGGTCAGTGCGTCACTTTGTGAGTGACAGTGGATGACCACTGATAGAGTCCAAAGGAGATAAGGAGAGCATCTATATTCTGCGATATCCCGTGCATGCGCTGCCGGCTCTGATGCTGCTGATGAGGCAAAGAAGAGAAGGCAGACTGTGAGAACTCATCTTTGAAGGAGGCATGAAGTAAACGGCCAGGAGGAGGGAATGAACACCCTCAAAGGTATGACGCTGCTGTGCTCAGAGCACAAAGGGAACAGCACTGTCCTCTGCAAGCTTCATTAGTATAACATCAAAAAGCGATTTTATGCAGGAATGGCTACCTACATAAGGAAAACAAAGGTATGACTAGAATGGCCTTTATAAATTGGATGATCCTTTTGCCACAAGTGTCTGGACACTACAGTGTAACTTGAGATATGTAAGGAAACAAATAGTAGAGGATAATGCACATAATAATTATTTTTTGACATTTTATAACAGATTCTTGTCTAAATAGAAGCTCAGAGTGGTCACTGTCTGTTCTTCAGACTGCTCATATTTATGCACTAGGGATAAGTCTAGGGATATGCATTGGGATAGTCTTCTAGGCTCCCATATCTAGAATGGGAACTACCAAAGTAGACTAAAATTTCCATTGTACTGCTGTAACATCTTTGCCTGTTCAGGTCTCTGTGCCACCTTCCATTCACACACTGCGGCACAGGAGGCGTGTTCAGTTTGATTTTTTACTTAGTGTTTTTTGTTGCACTGTGTGAACACTGCTCTATTACCTATCCTCTGTAGTTGAATTTCTACCACACCCATTTCCTGCTCCTTGTTTCCTTCTGTTCATCAAATAGTTAATTCTAGCCTTGCCTGTATTATTGACAGTCTGTCAACCAATCAAGCCTAGGGCGGGTCCTGGGTTTCCTATATACAGATCATCAGACCACACAGGCTTGCTGGCTATTGTGACTCTGTCCTTAGATTTTATCCCTGCTAAGATCCTCTCTCTGCTACTATTGTATTGCTGACCTCTGACCTTTGGCTTACCTTGTGACTACTCTTCAGATTATAATTTTGCACTGCTTTGTCTCTTTGGCTTTCACCCTTGACTTGCTGACTCCTCTTCTGTGTTGTTTGTCTTGTCTGTTTTCTGTGTCATTACATATATCTAGAAAGGGCTTGC
Organism: Leptodactylus fuscus; assembly: GCF_031893055.1. Lineage (NCBI taxonomy): Eukaryota > Metazoa > Chordata > Amphibia > Anura > Leptodactylidae > Leptodactylus > Leptodactylus fuscus. Next base: position 100,492,665 of record NC_134267.1, read on the forward strand.
CGACCAGTTGTTCTCTGCTGCCTAGAGCAGTGAAGCAAGCAGGTAGGGGCAGCGGTGGGTTCAGCTTAGGGCTCACTGTTTTGTTGTGCCCCTCCCCCCAGGGTTCACCAGCAGTTACTGAGGAATTGCTCCTCTAGCAATTCCCTTACAACTGCACTGGCTAATATATTGGATACAGGAATCCAGGAGACAGAGAAGAAAACTCTAGTATAGGTATCGGAGTCTTCCAACATGTAAATAAGACAACAGCTGGTCTATGGAAATAATTAGAAAAATCTGCTGTGCAATGTGGCTACAAAAACATTATGCTCATTCCTGTACAATAATGGTCTCTATTTAATCCGCGGTATATGCCATAAGTTGTCTTTCAACATTTTTAATACTGTTTAAGTACTATAGTTTTGAAAATGTTTCTGGAACATCTTTACTGGTTGTATGTGAATAAGAATTGCTTAAATATCCTTTGTGAACTATTTATGTGTCCACCCTTATCTTAGCTTGTATTTGGCTAAGAACTCCAATTTCCCATAAAACCAATTAAATAAAATATCACAACATGCTAGCCAAACTCCTGACAGGCTTCAATATACAAAACAGTAGCCAGACATAGACACATCTTATAACACAATATAATAAAGCCCTGTTGCGTTTTGTTTGAAAAGCTGACAACTTGTAAGGGTCAGTTCACACGTGAAAACCGCCTAGCTTATTTGTGCGAGGTAAAAAACCTCGAGGAGTTTTTTTGACGCTGTTTTTTGCATTCCACGCGGTTTTTGACGAGGTTTTTGACGCGGTTTTCGCTAGCGGTTTTCGCTAGGGTTTTTTTTTCCTATATGTGCTATAGAAACTGCAGGCGAAAACCGCGCGTTTTTTTGCAAAAAACCGCGCGGTTTTTTACCGCGCGGTTTTCGCCTCCCATTCACTTCTATGCAATTCTTCAGGCGTTTTCCGCCTGAAGAAAGGTCATGTCGCTTCTTCAGGCGGAAAACGCTAGGAGGAAAAAAAAAGCTAGTGGTCTACATAGACCACCATGTTAAAGGAGAGGTTTTTGAAGCGAATTCCGCTGTCAAAAACCTCCCCTTTGCCCACGTGTGAACTAGCCCTAACACACATGTTCCGCCAAGAGAAAAGGTAAGGTAGGAAACATCTAAACATTATAAAATTGCTCTGTCATGTCTCCTATGCTTCTCTATCTGAGAGATAATGAGCTTGGCGATGTATATTTCTAATATTTCTTTTATTTATAAAATTGTTCATATACTCCCGGGACTCTAAAAGATGGATATCAGTGGTTAACATAATACTAAAACAATATCCAATTTTTATTAGCCTGTCGTGTTGCTTATTGTGTAATAAACTATTGCAAAAGGCCACATTATATTAAAGAAAATAGTATAAAATACTACCGCTTATTTAAAAAAAAAAAAACTAGCAATGTAAATATACATCTTTTTTTTTTTTTACAAATATAGCAATCTGTTCAAATGTTTATTAGAGATGAGCGAACACTAAAATGTTCGAGGTTCGAAATTCGATTCGAACAGCCGCTCACTGTTCGAGTGTTCGAATGGGTTTCAAACCCCATTATAGTCTATGGGGAACATATACTCGTTAAGGGGGAAACCCAAATCCGTGTCTGGAGGGTCACCAAGTCCACTATGACACCCCAGGAAATGATACCAACACCTCTGGAATGACACTGGGACAGCAGGGGAAGCATGTCTGGGGGCATAAAAGTCACTTTATTTCATGGAAATCCCTGTCAGTTTGCGATTTCCGCAAGCTAACTTTTCCCCATAGAAATGCATTGGCCAGTGCTGATTGGACAGAGTATGGAACTCGACCAATCAGCGCTGGCTCTGCTGGAGGAGGCGGAGTCTAAGATCGCTCCACACCAGTCTCCATTCAGGTCCGACCTTAGACTCCGCCTCCTCCGGCAGAGCCAGCGCTGATTGGCCGAAGGCTAGCCAATGCATTCCTATGCAAATGCAGAGACTTAGCAGTGCTGAGCCAGTTCTGCTCAACTACACATCTGATGCACACTCGGCACTGCTACATCAGATGTAGCAATCTGATGTAGCAGAGCCGAGGGTGCACTAGAACCCCTGTGCAAACTCAGTTCACGCTAATAGAATGCATTGGCCAGCGCTGATTGGCCAGAGTACGGAACTCGACCAATCAGCGTTGACTCTGCTGGAGGAGGCGGAGTCTAAGATCGCTCCACACCAGTCTCCATTCTGGTCCGACTTTAGACTCCGCCTCCTCCAGCAGAGCCAGCGCTGATTGGCCGAATTCCGTACTCTGGCCAATAAGTGCTGGCCAATGCATTCTATTGGCGTGATGAAGCAGTGCTGAATGTGTGTGTTTAGCTCAACTACACCGGTGGAGTAGTTGAGCTAAGCACACAGATTCAGCTCTGCTTCAATCAGCGCTGGCCAATGCATTCTATTAGCTTGATGAAGCAGAGTGTGCACAAGGGTCCAGTGCTGATTGGCCAGAGTGCGGAATTCGGCCAATCAGCGCTGGCTCGGCTGGAGGAGGCGGAGTCTAAGGTCGGACCAGAATGGAGACTGGTGTGGAGCAATCTTAGACTCTGCCTCCTCCAGCAGAGCCAGCGCTGATTGGCCGAATTCCGTACTCTGGCCAATCAGCGCTGGCCAGTGGATTCTATTGGCGTGATGAAGCAGTGCTGAATGTGTGTGCTTAGCTCAACTACGCCGGTGGAGTAGTTGAGCTAAGCACACAGATTCAGCTCTGCTTCAATCAGCACTGGCCAATGCATTCTATTGCCGTGATGAAGCAGTGCTGAATGTGTGTGTTTAGCTCAACTACGCCGGTGGAGTAGTTGAGCTAAGCACACAGATTCAGCTCTGCTTCAATCAGCACTGGCCAATGCATTCTATTGGCGTGATGAAGCAGTGCTGAATGTGTGTGTTTAGCTCAACTACGCCGGTGGAGTACTTGAGCTAAGCACACAGATTCAGCTCTGCTTCAATCAGCACTGGCCAATGCATTCTATTGGCGTGATGAAGCAGTGCTGAATGTGTGTTTAGCTCAACTACGCCGGTGGAGTAGTTGAGCTAAACACACACATTCAGCACTGCTTCATCACGCCAATAGAATGCACTGGCCAGTGCTGATTGGCCAGAGTACGGAATTCGGCCAATCAGCGCTGGCTCTGCTGGAGGAGGCGGAGTCTAAGGTCGGACCAGAATGGAGACTGGTGTGGAGCGATCTTAGACTCCGCCTCCTCCAGCAGAGCCAGCGCTGATTGGCCAAAGTACGGAATTCGGCCAATCAGCGCTGGCCAATGCATCCCTATGGGAAAAAGTTTATCTCACAAAAATCACAATTACACACCCGATAGAGCCCCAAAAAGTTATTTTTAATAACATTCCTACCTAAATAAAGGTTATCCCTAGCTATCCCTGCCTGTACAGCTATCCCTGTCTCATAGTCACAAAGTTCACATTCTCATATGACCCGGATTTGAAATCCACTATTCGTCTAAAATGGAGGTCACCTGATTTCGGCATCCAATGACTTTTTCCAATTTTTTTCAGTGCCCCCGGTGTCGTAGTTCCTGTCCCACCTCCCCTGCGCTGTTATTGGTGCAAAAAAGGCGCCAGGGAAGGTGGGAGGGGAATCAAATTTTGGCGCACTTTACCACGCGGTGTTCGATTCGATTCGAACATGGCGAACACCCTGATATCCGATAGAACATGTGTTCGATAGAACACTGTTCGCTCATCTCTAATGTTTATGTGTTGTATTTATTTATTATACTACATGTTTGTTTGTTTTATTCAGGATAATGTAGCATTTAATGATGCATCTTTGATAAGTAAATAGTGCAATTTCACACACTGTATTTTGTCAAGGTTTATTGAATTTGCCCTTGAAAAACATAAGCTATAAGGGTGCTTTAAATGTATTGTAAATGTTTAAATCAATTAAAATAAAGTTTGTGCAATGTTAAACATGGCCCCCGGAGGCACACTAATTACTAAAGCAGAAAGTTTGAGAACTCTCAAGTGTCATCTTTGAACTAAAAAAGACATCTACTAATGAAGTCCCTTGTGGGATCTATATAGTCTTGCAAGACTAGGCAGCATGGTTATATAAATTTCAACACTTTCCATATATACTGAATAGGGTGTTTTCAATGGATAAGGAAAGTGAAAATTCTTTTTAACTTTTAAAGGGTTAAAGCATGCACTGGTAACATATATTAGCATATACGTTTGTTCAGTATTACTGCTGCCCATGGTGCTGGTAATATAAACCCTTCAACTACAGTGGGTATACAAATTTTACTATATGGCTGGACAGTTGTGATATATTAGCTACTGGGTGATAGATGCCCCATTACTGAATGTGAAAAATCATTTAATGTATTATTTATCTGGTTCCTCACTGTGGGCTAATCCTGAGGCCCCTTCACTGTATCCCCAACAACTTTTACCATTGAAAAAAGTAACCCTTTAACCCTTGTCAGCTGACCTCCGCATATTCAATAAATGGTGGTACTTGGAACTGGGGTGTATATTAGTAATATGCTTAAAGAGTTTCTCCCATCTTGATGTTTTCCTTTTCCCTTGACTACTCTCCTCTTCACTTTGTGGATTTAGTGACAAGTTAGTGATAGACTTAACCTGTGTAATGTACCGCACAGGCCAACAGATCAGCTCAACTAAGTTCAGTATTGGTTGGGTGCAGTTTCTCTGGCCAGCACTCGTTGGTCTCTGTCTCCCAGTTTCAGGGGTCTGCCGACTCGGGGCACATTCCGACAATCACCATTCACCTTCCACTTCGTAATTACATAGGCCCCTTCTATTTTGGGTAATTCAGTTCCCTTGCTATATTCCTTAAGGAGCGACCATTTCTGTGATACCCCACAATTACCCCTTTCTCGAAATTGGACAACTCTGCATCTTGCATGAAACTAATGCCAATGCACTAATGCCAATGTTGTTTCCTATTTAAAGGCTTGATGTATATCATGACTGCAGATATCTTCATTTGCATGGGTGTCCAAATACTTATTGGTAGACAGTAGAGATGAGTGAATACTGTTCGATCGAGTAGATATTCGATCAAATTTTAAGGTATTCAACATATTCGATTCCAATCGAATACCACGTGGTTAACACAGTAAAAAATTCATATGCCCATGGCACAGGAAGCAGGAAAATGTAGGCATAAAAAAAAATAGGAAAAAGTCATTGGCTGGCTAAATCAGGTAAGAATAGTGTCAGCCATATTTGTGTCAGATGCGGTTTGGAGTTAGTTAGGGTGAGACATTGAGTTGAGGGTGAGAAAGATTGTAGCTTCTGCTAGGCAGGAAAACATTAATCAGCAGCTCTTTTCAGAGCTACACTGCAGGAACAGTGTACACATACACTGAACCTGCCAATGATGCGTCAGGGTAGCATCCAGGGATGGGGGCAAGGACGTGGATGTGGAAATCCAGCTGGGGATCCAGTCCACAGTCCAGCTACTGGAGAGGGGTTGCCAGCAGTGCCCCTCGTCATAGCACAAGGGGGCAAGGACGTGGAAATCCAGCTGGGGATCCAGTCCACAGTCCAGCTACTGGAGAGGGGTTGCCAGCAGTGCCCCTCATCAATAGCACAAGGGGGCAAGGACATGGACATGGAAATCCAGCTGGGGATCCAGTCCACAGTCCAGCTACTGGAGAGGAGCTGCCAGCAGTGCTCCTCGTCAGTAGCACAAGGGGACGAGGATGAGGAAATCGAGCTGAGGATCCAGGGCGCAGTAGCTCGACTCCAATTATTTACTGGAGAGGGGCAATCAGAAGTGCCACAACATCAAGCGGGGTGCAGGGTGCAGTGCTGACGAGGCCCGAGCCCCAGGAACCTATACTAGGGTGGATAGCAGATATTGTGGACCCGCAACCAGCATGTCCCGTCCACAGTACTGACAAGACACAGTTCCATGTGTCTGTGTCAGCACACAAGTTCCTCATCCTCCTCCTCGTCCTCCTCCTCCTCCTCCAACACCACTGCCTTCACCGTAAATAAATAGTAGAAAAAAAACATTAATGTTTTAGGGCTCCCCCCCAAGGGCCTGAAAAATATTTTTTTAGGGCTCCCCCCAAGGGCCTGAAAATTATTGTTTTAGGGCTCTCCCCAAGGGCCTAAATTCAATTTTTTTAGGGGTCACCCAAGGGCCAAAAACTAAAACTCTGCTGGTTAAAGGCTCAATTCACGCAAAGGGCCTATAACACTGCTGATTAAAGGCTCTATTCACCCCAAGGGCCAAAAAATAAAACACTGCTGGTGCAAGGCTCTACTCACCCCAAGGACCAAAAAGTAAAACACTGCTGGTGCAAGGCTGTACTCACTCCAAGGGCCAAAAAGTAAAACTCTGCTGTTTAAAGGCTCAATTTGTTAACGCCAAAATATTGACTATATCATGGCTCAATCAGTCAGTCCAAATTAAATGAGCATGTTTGTGCACAAATCGCTAATAATGAGACAGACACAGAGTTCCGTATCAAACCAGCCATGCTCTTCGCCCATCTCAGCATCACTGACTCTTTATTGAAAGTACACACACTTAAGAGACAAAGAAAGGAGGGGTTACTGCCCCCTTTGGCATTCCTGAGTTGCTGTCCATCTCCCATTGGCTCCAAACTTCAATGTCCAGCCAGACACCTCCTTGCTCCAGTCTGTGGAATTCTGTTACAGGGTGTGTCAAATAAGAATCAAGCTCCATCTTGGTTTCAAAGTCCTTTGTCTCAGAGTTGTAGGAAAAATTAGTATTTCCAAAACACATCATACATATAAAGTATATGAAACTTGATTCATGTTCTCAGACTTGACAAATTCACCCAAAGGGCCAAAAACTATGCTGGTTAGAGGCTCAGTTCACCCTAAGAGCCAAAAACTAAAAGTCTGCTGTTTAAAGGTTCAGTTCACCCAAAGGGCAAAAAACTCTGCTGGTGCAAGGCTGAACTAAATTAAAGGGCCAAACCTATGCTGGTAAAAGGCTCAAGTCACCTCAAGGGCCTCAATCTCTGCTGGTAGCTCATCTTAAGGGCCTCTAACTTAATTTGGAAGGGCTCATGTAACGGGCCAGAAAAGTAATTTTTGGAGGTCTCACCACATCACACATAAACAATGACAGTTAAGTGTGGGGGCTGTTAGATTTCCCATTGCCTATGCCATCTGAGGTTGTCATGGGCAACGTGATTTAAAGGGGTGCATGCTAATATTTCTTTAGCTTTAAATTTGTGTTTCTGTCCATACTATTGTGGAGGAAAGAAGGTTTCCAAGTATTTTTCCACTTTCAAAGAGGTTCTATTGAGTTTGGAAAGTGTCTAGTTGATAGCATTTTTTCCCCATAGACTATAATGGGTTTTGATATTCGGTCGAATAGTCGAATATCGTGGGGCTACTCGAAACGAATAATGAATGTCAAATATTTCACTACTCGCTCATTTCTTTTTTTTTTAATGTAGATTGTGAGCCCCACATAGAGCTCACAATGTACATTTTTCCCTATCATTATGTCTTTTTTGGACTATGGGATGGAAATCCATGCAAACACGGGGAGAACATACAAACTCCTTGCAGATGGTTTTATGCCCTTGGCGGGATTTGAACACCAGGACTCCAGCACTGCAAGGCTGCAGTGCTAACCACTGAGCCACCGTGTGGCCCCTTCTACTCGCTCATTTCTAGTAGACAGTGTTTTAGATACCGATCAAACAGTGGCTGCAAAATGTCAATAGCTGCTTGAACTAAAGATTTGCGGGAGGACTGTTTGCTATTTCTCCAGTCCTTCTGAGGATATCACTCACAAGGGTAAGGAACTTACAGAAGCACTCCAGCAAAAATATTCCTATGTCCATCACCTGATTGTATGTTACTCTCTGGTCTTCTTTTATGTACAGTATATTGCCCCATAGACCTGCAGTCCAGCTTTTCCTCTGATACTGATCAGATTCCATATTTGCTTTCACATTTTTCTTATTCCTCTGCTATCAGTTCCATGATGCATAAGCACAGTATTGCATGGACAGGTAAAGATTGTACTATACCTGTGGAGGGAAGTGTAATAAACTGTCTCATTTCTGCTATTTAGTCCATTGTTCTGGTTCTGATCCATTAGTGTATCAAAAACAATGGACTTGCAAGGTAATACAATAAAAGATGTAAAAAATGAACATTATGTGCGTATTTTACTCCTACATTAGGAAAATTAACAGAACTGACTAAATAGCAAAAACGTTAACCTATCATTATTTAGCATGCATTGTTTATATGAATTTTTATAAACCTAGATAGTAATTACAGTATATTAATGCACTCAGATTTGCCGAAAAATAGGAAGTGTTGGGGAAAGCGTCCACAGTATTTAAAAAAAAAACAAGTTTCAAGAAATATGAATATACTGAAAATATTTCATACTGCATAATACAAATGATGTTTTTAAATTGCCTATTATCTTCCATAAAAGTTAAGAAAGTTTAATAATATTATAATGTTTTTGTCTATGAACCCCAATTGCAATTACAAATGAGATATCACATAGTTATCCGATGCTTTGGAATATTCAGATTTGAAATGCATTCAAAATTATTTCTGCCCAATGGAGAAAAAAAACATATGAAAGTTCACTGCAAGGACAACAGCTATATTTTTTAGACTGATCTCCCCAGTAGTTATAAGAAACAGTACAGCAGTCAGTAGATTTTTATTGTATCTCATTATTGAGTAAACAAAAGTTCAAACGCAACTCAATAATAATAATTCAGCATTTGAATTATGTAGAAGTAAAAGACTAATATCTGGCCAGTAAGTAATTTCTTTGCATTGTATCGAATGTTTCTACACTAGTAGAAGAATAACTAACTTATATTAGATTCAAAGCAAGGAACCAAGAATGAGAAGGGGGAGCCACACTGCCAATTGGAAATGTACTTCAAATTAGGATTCAGAACAAATGTTTTGGCAGGGGGATACCCAGATCATGGTCTTGGACTAGTTTCGATAAGGATGGAATATATGGTTGTCAAGATTCTAAAAAGAATGAGACTGCAACAACCAGAATACACACACATTCCATGACATTGACATTCAAGATTCCATTGAACCATCCAAAACTCTCCTCCTACTTACCTCTGTTGCTGCCCAGCCACCAAAGGGGTCAGAAGGCTACTTCCAATTATGTGATGTAGGGGTTGGGATGAGGCCAGAAACCCTGGATCCTTCATCATTATGTGCCAGATCAGGTCAATTTAAGAAAAGCATAAAACCAGTTAAATTAAAAAAAAAAAAAAAAAAAAAAAAAAAAGCAGACCTGAAACCAGACGGCATACAAGTATTAACCCTTTCCTGTCGCAGGCATTTTTCAATTTTCGTATTTGACGCCCCCCCCCCCCCCTCCAAACCCCATAAAATTTTAAATTCTCCTCTCAGAGCCATATGAGGTCTTAATGTTTGAGGGACAAATTTTTCTTCATGATGCTACCATTTATTATTCTGTACAACATGCTGCGAAGCTGGGAAAAAGGGATTTGAGGAAAAAGTGCATTTGTATGACTTTCTTACGGGCTTAATTTTTACAGCATTCACTGTGCAGCCAAAATGTCACCTGTATTCTATGTTTTGGTACATATATGGTTTTATTTATATTTTAACCCCTTAAAAAAAATCCAAAACTGTGCAATTCTTTTTTTTTTTCTAAGGCCGGGGCCCCATGGGACGGAAACACTGTGATTTTGCTGCAGCGGAAACGCCATGGGAAAAATCAGTGTTTTGCAATAAGTTCAAAGTAAAAAAGTATCTGGACCTGTGTGGAAATCTGATAGTCTGGTGAGAAAAAAAAACAACTGTTGTTTGTTTATGTTTAGTGTTATCGAGTGGCTGAAAGCAAGACACTGGTGCAGAGAGAGAAGTTCTGTTTAGTTAGAGCTCAGCCGAGCAGGTTTGTTTGTATTTCTTAGCCTGAATTTAAGGTTGTATTTCATTTGTTTATTTTTTCAAAATAAAAACACACACACACACACACACACACACATATTGTATTGGATTTATTGGGGCCATAGTGATTTCATTGTTTCATTTTCTACATTCCATTCTTATAAAGTGCTTAGCAATAGATTATACTAAACAGTTTTTATTCTTTGTCAAGTCTCATTAGTGATTCCAGACATCTGAAACCCATCTCGTTAATAAAAAGACTTTTCAATGTATTAGTGTAACCTAATTAAAATACAACTCATTTCAAAAATTTGATGGCAAGCAATAAAGTTCCTTCAATTGTAAAGCTTCGTATACTATGTGTAATTGAGTTTCAAGTAAATTGCACATCTAAAGGAATGTGGTCATTTGTATCGACACAGAGATTTATCATGTCATCTATAGCCAGAAACTAAAATCTTCAGTTGGTGTAAAGACATGAGTAGATGTCCTTGAGATTCTTTATGGTACACAGCAGTAAACATATGTAATTAAGTAGAACCCTTATGTATCTAAATAGAGGGTAGTAACTTGGAATAAAAGCAATACAATATGCCAGAAGATTGACAGCAAGCATTTTTTCAGTTTCAAGGTCATTCAGGTTTCCATTAACAATAAACATCAAGAGAAACCTCATATTGCTGAAATAAGTCGCCTTCTACGGAATTTTATTTTACCTTCACACTGAGCTAGAAAGACACAATTGTTAAAGGTTCCTTGTAATTATTTTGTACTTCATCTAAAAAATGAATAGCAAACACACCGTGATGCCAATTTATCAGAAACATGAGAGGTACAGAAACACTTGGCTTGAGCTGTAGTCATTTTTCAGTACCGGCAACAGGAGAAGATTAATAAAGTACTATTTATCATGCATAGTTATAAAGTATATTATGCTCCAAATGTGATAAATATTGCAGTGATATTGTTGCACTACTCCCAAGCATTGCAACTGAACTCTATGACATTTATAATATTATTCAGTACTGTGCAAAAGTTTTAGGCTAAGGACTTATGTAGCAGGCCAAAGCAAAAAAAAACGCTGCGGGAAAAACTACTGCGGCAATGCATCGCTCAGAGGTTTCTTCTTCCTCTTTCTGCTTCAGTTATACATATAGAGAAACTGCCAGCATTTCCATAGATACAATTGACAGGCTGCAATTTCCAAAACCGCAGTAGTACTCGATCGATTAGGTGTTCGATCGAATACTACGGTATTCGAAATGCTCGTACTCGATCGAATACTACTAGCTGTTCGAAGTTAAGAATCGATGCAGAACCAGCGTTGATTGGCAGAATGCTATACATTGCCAATCAACGCTGGTTCTTTTCTTAACTTTAGAAGTCTTCTCCGTGCAGCTTCCCCGCGGCGTCTTCTGGCTCTGCATTTACTCTGCTCAGACATTGGGCCTGGGCAGGGCCGACTGCGCATGTCCGCGCGGGTGCAGGCATGGGCATGGGCATGCGCATTCGGCTCTGTCTAGGCCCGATGCCTAGCAGAGTGAATTCAAGGCGGGAAGAGGACGCGTGGACGCTGCACAGGGAGAAGAATCTAGCCCGACCCTCATTCGTGGACTTGGTAAGTAGAAGTTGATTGAATGTTGCGTACCCCTGAAACGAGCATTTGCCCCAATAGATTATAATGGGGTTCGAAACCTGTTCGAACAGTCAAATAGTGTGCGGCTGTTCGAATCGGATTTCGAACCTCGAACATTTTAGTGTTCACTCATTTCTAGTGGGTAGGATTCGCTAGAATACTTTCCACTATGCAGTGACAGTAAAACACCACAAATTTTTTGCAGCATTTTTGCCAAAGCCAAACTGCGAAGTTTAAACCACGTTGTTCCCTGGCTAGGTGAGGGGAAAAAAAATAGTGCAAAGAAAAAATGCTTTCAAAGATAGATGTTTATAGTTTAGTTTTGTCAATTATCATCCATAAATAGATATAAATGCCATGCTTTCGCAACTTTGCAGGCATTTTTCAATTTTCAATTTTGACTCCCCACCTTCTAAACCTCATAGCTTTATTATGTTTCCATTCACAGAGCCATATGAGAGCTTAATGTTTTTGGTTGAATTGTTCTTCATAATGGTACCATTTAATAATCCGTGCAATATACTGGGAAGCTGGAGAAAAAATTCAACATAGAATTGAAGAAAAACTGCATTTGTTATGGGCTTTATTTTTATAGCATTCACTGTGCAACTAAAATGAGAAATCATCATTATATTTACGTTTTAATTCCCTAATAAAATCTGTCATATTCTGTCACCCATAACTTTTTTATATTTCCATGTATGGAGATGCATAGGTCGTCATTTTTGTGGGACCAGATGTATTTTTTAGTTATACTATTTGGAGAATGTTTATTGCTGTGATCACTTTTTATTAAAATTTTTACCATATGCAAAACAATAAAAGGCGGTTTGGCTATTTTAATATTTTTCCCACTATGGCATTCACTGTATGGTAAAAAACATTTTTATAATTTTGTAGACCAGGCGATTTGGGACTTTTTTTCATACTGTATTTAATAGACCCCTAAGAAGCTGAAGTCTCTTGGTAACTCTAGCAAGTTGTGTGCCTGGTGGGAAATTAATTAAGTTTAATCATAAAAAGAAGAAGCACAGCATAAGCATATTTTATTGTGTTTTTGCTGCATTTTTCTCAGCTTTTCCTTCCCCTACCAAATCTATAGGGAAACTTCTTTCAATTCTGCAGCTAAAAATTAATAAAAATTTTCAAAAATGCACACTTTTTTTTCTCCACAATGTGTGGATGGCATGGTACTGTAAAACGCTGTGTTTCTGCATTGTGGGGCCTTAGCCTTTTAGGCTGAATTGCCACATGTCGTGAACTCTGTGGTTTGATATTTTACAGACTATGCAATCCCTGGAGGATCCAATCCACAAATTGCAGAAAAATACAGACCGTGGTGATGCAACAATTTTAAAAATTGTTGTGTCACTTGTCATTTGCATGTTACTTATACCTATAGAAATGTGAAGTGGAATGAAATTTATTGGATATTTTAAACTTTTTTAACAAAGAAAAAACTGAAAAGTGGGTCGTGCAAAATTATTCGGCCCTTTTACTTTCAGTGCAGCAAACTCACTCCGTTCAGTTCAGTGAGGATCTCTGAATGATCCAATGTTGTCCTAAATGACTGATGGTGATAAATAGAATCCACCTGTGTGTAACCAAGTCTCCGTATAAATGCACCTGCTCTGTGATAGACTCAGGGTTCTGTTTAAAGCGCAGAGAGCATCATGAAACTCAAGGAACACACCAGGGAGGTACGAGATACTGTTGTGGAGAAGTTTAAAGCTGGATTTGGATACAAAAAGATTTCCCAAGCTTTAAACATCCCAAGGAGCACTGTGCAAGCAATCATATTGAAATGGAAAGAGTATCAGACCACTGCAAATCTACCAAGGCCCGGCGGTCCCTCTAAACTTTCATCACAAACAAGAAGAAGACTGATCAGAGATGCAGTCAAGAGGCCCATAATTAGGGTTGAGTGATCGGGATCGGAAATGTTCGGATTCCGATCGGCAATGGAGTAAATTTCACAATTATGATCGGAATTCCGATCCCAATCTTTTCCGGCGGCATCGAGGTCGGAGGTTATTTCCCATAACTGGCCAATCATTGTCGGAAAAGCTATAGTATCAGATGAGTGAGTACTATTCGAAACTCCCGTTTTGAATAGCATGCACCCATAGGAATGAATGGAAGCGGCCGGCACGCAGATTTGCTGGCGTCTGGCCGCTTAACCCCCTCCGTGCTGGCTGCGTCCATTCATTCCTATGGATTTACCGCAGCCTGCCACTTTTCTTCCTTGTCCCTGTTTTACCATATACTCAGATCTGCTACATCTGAGATGTAGCAGAGCCGAGTATATGGCACAGCAGAGAGGAATAATTCCTCGGCTTGTGGCTTAGGAGCGTGTGGGCGGGAACTATGATGCACTGACGTCTCCCCACCCACACTCTCCTAAGCCACAACAAGCCCCGCCTACTCCCATTATCTCTAACACTAGCCTAGGGAGGTGGGGGCGCGCACGGCACTCTGAAGGCAGGTCATGAGAGAGGACCGGACCGAGAAGAATGAGGAGTGGCAGCAGATATGTGCAGGTAAGTGGACACGAGGGGGGCTAAGTAGCCGGGGGATTTTTTTTTAATCACTATACAGTGTGTAATCCAAAAATTGAAACAATTTTTGGACTCCATGCTGTGTAGTGAATAGGATTGTTTTTAAAATCCGATCTTCGATTATTAAAAAAATTCCCCTTGACTTGCATTGGGATCGGGTTCGAATGGAAAATGATCGGAAATCAGAATTTAAAAATGATCCTGAAATTTCAAGATCTGTTCAACCCTACCCATGATCACTCTGGATGAACTGCAGAGGTCTACAGCTGAGGTGGGAGAGTCTGTCAATAGGACAACAACCAGTCATACACTGTACAAATCTGGACTTTATGGAAGAGTGGCAAGAAGAAAGCCATTTCTCAAAGATATCCATAAAAAGTCTTGTTTTAAGTTTAGACAAATAATAAAACTGGCGCCCTTGCACTTTCAAGATGAAGCCCTCAGTTGCAGCTACTCCCGGACACCAACCTGGGAGGTGGTGGGTAAACACAAGGGAAAAATGGAAAATAGTAAAAACTGGGTGTGAAAGTGCCACTGAGTAGACGTAGGTTGATAAAAATCACTTTATTGGTTCCAAAGACAGAGGTAAAAGAAGGCTACGAAGCCTCAGGAAGATGCTAAACCAGCGTTGAAACGCGTAGCCTTCTTTTACCTCTATCTTGGAACCAATAAAGTGATTTTTATCAACCTACATCTACTCAGTGGCGCTTTCACACCCGGTTTTTACTATTTTCCATTTTTCCCTTGTTAAAAGTTTGCCACAAGCCACCTGGGAGACACACCAAACATGTGGAAAAAGGTGCTCTGGTCAGATGAAACCAAAATCGAACTTTTTGGCCACAATGTAAAACGATATGTTTGGCGTAAAAGCAACACAGCTCATCACCCTGAACACACCATCCCCACTGTCAAACATGGTGGTGGCAGCATCATGGTTTGGGCCTGCTATTCTTCAGCAGGGACAGGGAAAATGGTTAAAATTGATGGGAAGATGGATGGAACAGGACCATTCTAGAAGAAAACCTGTTGGAGTCTGCAAAAGACCTGAGACTGGGATGTAGATTTATCTTCCAACAAGACAATGATCCAAAACATTAAGCAAAATCTATAATGGAATGGTTCACAAATAAACGTATCCAGGTGTTAGAATGGCCAAGTCAATGTCCAGACCTGAATCCAATCGAGAATCTGTGGAAAGAGCTGAAAACTGTGGTTCACAAACGCTCTCTATCCAACCTCCCTGAGCTCGAGCTGTTTCACAAGGAAGAATGGGCAAGAATTTCAGTCTCTTGATGTGCAAAACTGATAGAGACATACCCCAAGCGATTTGCAGCTGTAATCACAGCAAAAGGTGGCGCTACAAAGTATTAACGCAAGGGGGCTGAATAATTGTTCAGTTTTTATTTTGTGAAAAAAGTTTAAAATATCCAATAACTTTTGTTCCACTTCACAATTGTATCCCACTTGTTGTTGATTCTTGCCCCAAAATTAAAATTTTATACCTTTATGTTTGAAACCTGAAATGTGGCAAAAGGTTGAAAAGTTCAAGGGGGCCGAATACTTTCGCAAGACACTATATATGAGACTATTTGGCTTTCAGAGGATAAATTCTGTTAAAATACTTTTTGGGTGCCATGTCTCATATGCAAACCTTAAAATATCAGTACAACAGAAAACCCTGGGACAACACAGTGGCTCAGTGGTTAGCACTGCAGCCTTGCAGCACTGGAGTCCTGGGTTTGAATCCCGCCAGGAACAACATCTGCAAGGAGTTTGTATGTTCTCCCCGTGTTTGCATGGATTTCCTCCCATTCTACAAAGACATATTGATAGGTAAAAAGAAAAAAAATGTACATTGTGATCCCTATATGGGGCTCACAATCTACATAAAAACAGAAAACCCTTAAAGATTACCCCATTTTGGAAACTACAGCCCTCAAAGAATTCCTTTTTGGCTACAAAAGGAATGGGAACTATATAGGAAGCTCTTATTCATCAACCTTCTACTCAGTCCACTCCTGTCTTTGGATCAAAAAGAAATTGACAAAATCTGTAACAAAAAAAGCTGTGTTTCTGCAACGTGAAGCCTCAGCCTAAACCAGGTTATTAAGTTAATTATATTTTCAATATAAATTTTGATAAAAAATTTTAGAATAAGAAAAATCTTCGATAACCTCATGAGTTGGCTCCAGTCTATTGTTGCCTAAGGACATGACTATGCTGTAACGTGAAACACTAAATGCTTTCAACAGAGCAGTGGAGAAGCTCTGACAAAATGGTGGTCCCCATACTCATGTATTGATACCAAAATCTACAATCAGAAAATAAAAGCAGACAAGAGAAAAAGTGATCTGTGTCAATACCTGGTTATCTGGTTTTAAGAAATAAATGTATGTTCACTTTGGCGCTGTCGGCTTTCTGGCAGTATATAACACTGCATGTGCCCAACAGTGGTGAAAGGTCCTCTTTAAAGTCACCTTTCCCTTGCATCTCTTAATTTAGTTTTATAGTGTTGAAAAACAATAACTTCCTTCCATGTAATGAAATGCACGTGGAAATAATTAAAGCGTAACCATTTAAAAAAATAAATAAATAAGCAGCACGGAAAAGAATGCTGCATTTTAGAGTACTTGCATAAGCCACAGCCTGTTCAGTACAGACAGATATGAGCGGTGAATTGGGTACTTCAGCAGGCAGGAGAGGAGCTGATAAAAGGTAGAAGTATTTTCTTCTACTTAAAATATACATTTTCTTATATTCAATCAAACTATTCATTTACAAGAAAATTGACAACAGTTGCTCTTTAATGCGAAATAGGCCAAAGCATAACCTTGACAATTTTTTTTCTAAGGTATTAAGTTTGTGGATAAGCAAGCACTACTGTATCTTGTGAGGAATCAACATACAGAACAGAATTTAAGAACGCAGACTTTATTACCATGTAAATACAATTGGATTTAGTTCTATGCTAGACACCTGCTCAGGCAATTTCTTTTCTTATGTATAAACTGGATGGGCCAAGTATGATTTCATCTGAGCCTTACAGAAGATTTAAAGTAATTTGCCCTAGGTGAATGGAATATTAAGAAACATCATGATAATAGCCTTACAAATGAAATTGTTAAACTTCATATAAATCTGGAAATTCCCTCTTTAGAATCCTGTAGTTCAACTTTCCTATATTAAATGAAACAAAAAATGTAGTAATTTACTTTTAATACTGGTTGATTAATCACCAAATTCTGCAATCAGAAAAACTGATTAAATAATTATATATTTCCTTGTCTAACAGAAAAATAAATTCTGGTTCAGGTTACAAAGAGAACCCTAGTGGCAAAACAATTAGATTTTAATGAGGGTGAACATGCTCTGAATATTGTCAGTTCTCCTTGTGACCTTCGCAATTTTATTTGTGCATAGGAAGCAAGAACTGTAATTTTACAGGCTCATGAATATCTGACAATATATACAAACCGCATACATTGTTACACAGTAAAGTGGGAAATCATCACCTTTACTGGGCAAATCAAAGTTGGAACAGCGAAGCATGGGTGCCATAGAGATTGAGCAATGTTAAATATATAAAGCATTATTGTGCAATTTTCAATCGGAATTCATTACTGAACAGAACTAACATTTACAGTATAAATAAGTGAAAATGTCAAATTTGACAGACAATTGATATATATTTATTACCATTTTTATTCTAAAGTAATGAAGGTAGTTCTTAATAAATTTTATGCTAAGCAATGAAAAACAAAAAATGTTACCCCTAAATGTTGCATACTATAGGGGCAACACGGCGGCTCAGTGGTTAGCACTGCAGCCTTGCAGCTCTGGAGTCCTGGGTTCAAATCCCGCCAGGTACAACATCTGCAAGAAGTTTGTATGTTCTCCCCATGTTTGCATGGCTTTCCTCCCATTCTACAAAGACATACTGATAGGGAAAAGTAAAAAAGTACATTGTGTGATCCCTATATGGGGCTCATAATCTAAATTTTAAAAAAAGAACATTAAGGAACTGTAACTTGACCAATGGTGGATTGTAGGAAAAGCAAAGTCAGTTTTGGGACTTTTAATATATGAGACATTGTTTTTCCATTAATTCATAATAGTTTATAATTGCATTCTATATTTTGGGGGGTCAATTGCATTTTAGCAAAACATACTCTAGAATATGGCATTTTACTGGTTTTTTGGTCAATAAGAATCTTTGTCTAATTTCAAAAATGGAAGGTAAAATCTCACAAAATTTTTAAAAATAAGATACGTGTGTGGACATATTTGCCAACACTGATAGGCAGACGGACATCTGTGTATTTAAACTGAGCATTGTTCCCATTCTCTATAGTAAGGGGAATGCACAGGTGAACAATTTAATATTTCTAATCCTTCCCTTAACCTTCACACTGCCCTGTCCTATGTCACACATTTCTTAAAGGGGTTTTCTGGTGTCAAATGAATTTTTCATACTGATGATCCGCAGGACTTCCATCCACTAGTGGTGGTTACAGGAAAATGCAGCGCTGCAGTTGTGGCCAGGCCATGTGACCCTTTATTGTTTTGCTATGAAAGCTCTAAGAATGCTTAGCCCTTTATACTGTGTTTTATTTTGTTTGTTTTGTTTTTTTTTTTTTTTTTTTTACTTTTTTGGGTACCTAGCTGGCCCAGGAATTTGATAGGTGATAACAAGTTGTCTGGGATACTAAATTTGTAACATAAGTGGAAGGTAAGTACAAGATTGAATTAGAGGGACTAGATTAACCCCTTGAAGCTGTCCCAGGTCACATGATAGGACAGAGCATCTGTGAAGCCCCCCCCAAAAATGCATATTAAATGCACAATTAAAAATACTTGAAATACATGGTAGTTTTTGCACACATTTTAAAATGTAGAAAACGTGCGTGAAGGAGATTTTTTTAACATGATCAAGGCAACTTCCCTATACTCCCTATAAGATTTTTAGCCTTGCCTGTGTTATTGACAGCCTGTCTACCAATCAAGTCAAGGGAGAATCCTGGGCTTCCTATTTACAGGCACCCAAGTTTGCTGGCTATTGTGACACTGTCCTTTGACTTTGTCCCTGCTAAGCTCCTCTTTCTGCTACTATTGTATTACTGACATCTGACCTTTGGCTTCCCTTGTGACTACTCTTCGGATTATGATTTTATACTGCTTTGTCTCTCTGGCTTTGACCCTTGACTTGCTAACTCCTCTTCTGTGTTGTTTGTCCTGTCTTGTTCTGTGTACACCTATTGAGAGAAGGGACCATCACCAAGTTGCCCCTGTCACTAGGACAGTGTGGCAAGTAAGTAGGGACAGGGGCTGAGTCAAGTTTAGGGCTCACTGTCTCTCTCTTTCCCTTCTTCCATTGTTCCAGCAGCAGCACTGAGGAATTGCACAATTACAAATTCCCTTACAATATTCTATTGTATTAAACTGCTTAACATTATATTATAACAATACAGTGTTCAGTAAAAGCCCATTGATAGAGTTAATAGTTCTGCATTTTAACACTGGGTGATACTAGCGATAATATAAAGCCCCCTAATAGGTTTTGAAAACTTATATGTTCAAGGAAACACCAATTAAAATTGTTCCATTAAAGTATCTTCCAGACAGTGTTTTGCTAAATTCATGCTCTGGCTTATTTTTCATAAAAAAACAAGTACAGAAGTAAAAGACAAAACCAGATAGTCTGTGAAGTGCTAAAGGCTAAAAGGAGAGATTTACAAGCATCTTTGCTAGACATAAGAGGTCAGAATGTGACACTGATAAATCAGATGCTGGAGTATAAGGATGAAATGGAGAGCTGGAAATAGAGTGGTTCAATTTCTACAAGAGGCAATAAGCCATAAAAGAAAGTTGCAGAAATAAAATCAGTTTTCAGACTTTTCTTTATGTTACTTTAAATAGATATTTTCTTATAGTTTACCAACATTTCATACATTCTTGCTCAATAAAAGAAATATATTTACAATCATTAGTAGCTGAGAAAATTGTAATCATAATGTAATTATAATGACAGAACCTTCTTAGCATAATTATGACATGTGCAATAATGGACTACAGTATGACGGACAGTCACATTAACAATAACCGCTGAGAAAGATTGTTACTAAATTATTACTTTTTATAAAACTTGTAAAAATTGACACATGAAAAGTAATGGTTAGAGTTATGCAAACCGAAGTACATGTCTCACCACAAAGACAGGTACCAAAATAAACCCTCTCATAAAAACAATAAGCCGTGCTGTAATGCCAAATATCTCTTCATTTAGCAAAACCACCAATGCATTCAGCCGAAACATCAGGGAATAATAAAGTGCCATGTTGTGCCAAACCGTAGTGTCCCAAATGTGTTTCTGTTGGCAGTTTCACTGTATTCCACAGTGGGGCTTTTAATTTCAGCGGTTCAAAAGAAAGTATAGTAAAATACGGCACATAACATCAGTAGCCTTTTGGATATTACAGTTATGCCATGTTAGTATCAATATTATTTTGAAAGAGACATTTTATTCCAATAACTGCTACTCCTGTGTCCAGAGAGTGGTCACTCATACTTAAAAGGGTAGTTACAAAAAGTAAACTAGGCAGGATCTTTGTTCTGATCCATATTCATCCTGTGTGCATTCAGGCTGAATGTGGGTAGGACAGATGGTGGTCGCTGCTCCTTTTCACTTCAATGGGAGCACCGGAGATCGATGAAGAATAGCACTTGGCTGTTGCCAGCACTTCTATTCACTACAATGGCACTGGAAACAGCCGAAATACAGCCCTAGGCTATCTCTGGCAATCCCATTGAATAGAATGGGTACCACTGTTACGGGTGGCAGGCTTACTTAAAAAAAAAAAAATAAACAAAAGCCTGCGGAGCCCAACTGGGCTTTGAACTACTGGACGCACTGGTGTGAACACGGCCCGACAGTTAACCTTACTGCCGGGTTACACCACAAACTAGGTGCTCCCTGTTACCTCACTAGGAAGCTTCCACTGCTGAACAAAGCAGCTGCTTAAATGAATTCTAAAGTCTTAGCAGTTACTCCACTGCTAGACAAACAAACTACTATGACCATGTGCTCCCAGCAGCTTCCTGGGCCGCACCCACCACAGCCACCTGCTGTTGCAGCACTACAGGTAGCAGCCTAACCAAGGTAGGAGAGTCCCACAATTCTAACTAAGAGAAGAGATTCCCACAATTTTAAGCGTGGAGATTCTCACTACCTACTTAACTAAGGCAACTTGCTTCCAAACTAATGTCTTTCACAATGCGCACAATTCTGAGTTAAGGCTAAGGTGCGGGGCGAACAGACCTGCCTCCTTAAATAGAGGGAAGGCGGTTCTAAACACCAAGCCCAGGTGCCCATGCCAGGTGCTCATAGGTTAGCACCACTGTCAGTCAGAAGACCGACCACGCCTATTGGCTGCAAGGGAATTAATCCCATGCATCCATGCAAGCAGTAACAGCGGAACAGGCTGCAACCCTGATCTCCGGGCCGCACCTGCTGCAAAGAACTAACAGCCACCCACACTAAGCCTGGCTGCGGACAGCCCTTTCAATGGGGTTTCCCATGACCATATCCATATTTCAATATGAAAACAATTAAGTTAAACTTTTTTCAATTATAATTAATTACATTTTTTAGAATATTAAAGACTATCATAGTGGTGACAACCTTTTATCTTGATACTTTGGCAATGGATAAAACTAAGAATGCACAAACTTTCTATGGCCTGGCATTGTCAGAAGCCCAGTCATGATTTCCTTATGTTGGCTGGGTTATCTTCTTCTGAATTTATTGTCCTTGACTGTCTCTATGTGAGGAATAAGGAAATCATGGCAGGGTTTCTGTAAAGGTTCCTGCAATCATGGTCACATTCATTGGCAACCTATCAAGACAACCAATTGTCATCACTATGATAGTTAGAGAAAATCTTTAAAATTCTGCAACAGTTTAAATTATTTATACTTGCAAAAATGTTTCACTTTTAATTGAAATTAAAATATGGATATGTTATGGGAAAACCCCTTTAGGCTGGGACCCTACATTGCGAAAACATTATGTTTTACATTACCTGCAAAGTGGATGGGATTCTTTTTTTAGAAAAAAAATCAGCCGTTGCATTGCAGCATGTCAATTATACCCCTGTTAATGTTGGTGTTTTCCATATAGTTATAATAGGGTCAGAAAATTCACTGAAAAGAGAGTCTATAATTATAAACATAATAACAGAACCTCATAGAGGTGGTTCTACAGTTTGCAAATATTCCACAGTTATTCAGGTTATTCATTCACCTGCTAGGCATGATTGACATCTCTCTCACAGTCCTCTCAATCCTTCATGTCATGAGCGATATGTCAATGTATCCAGGAAATGTGATTAGTAGGTGGACAGACTCACCCCGCCCACCATGACCATGTAAGTTAATTTGCATATGACTTTTTATGCATTCCAACATTTATAACTTCATTTTGGAAAGGAAATTACTTTACCCTGCACATGATAGGGCCAGTTTATAGTGGAAAAAAAATCACCTGACAGGTTCCCTTTAATTTTTTAGTTTCCGGCTCTCTGCAGTTAGATTCTTCATTGCAGAATTGAGTGACAGTACAGTGTTCATACAAAAAGTCAATACAGTTTGTCTATAATCAATAACTTAAAATAATAACATTGCTGACATTGAACAGAAAAATATTTGCCCTATGTTCTGGCCTGAATTGGTGATTATCTGCTGCTTAGTATGAGCGACTATGGAAACTGACAAGGACTAATAAATTCCAGTATACCAGGTTGACTTTTCCTCATATATCAAGTAGTGACCACGGAGAAGGAGATATAGACACACAAGCAGGCATCTCTTCATTTACTTGTTCTGAGTTCCAAGAATAGTTGTGTCTCTGTCTTGCCAATTTCAGAACTTCTATGCAAGTGAATGGAGAGCTGTGTATATGTGACCATTTCTCCTTTCCTTGTGGCCACAAGATAGGGTTTAGGGAACCCCTATATTGATATATTGAGCATCAGTTGTAGCATGTGTGAATATACAGCATACTACCTTTATACCTTAGCATTAACCTGAGCATGACAGCTATACCAAATGAGTTCGCATTTGACTGTGGACCACATATCATTTACTTGAAAAGCTTGGGAATCCATTTGCGAGATCAATTATTGACATTATTAAAATGTAGTGAATGATTGTCTCTTTATATATAAATGATTATGTATTAGCATTATACTGACAATTACTTCTTCACATTCTGGTTGTATTTCAGAATGTTCTGCCACATTTCTGATTAGAGCTCTCCAGTCTATGGGTGAATGGGCATAAATAAAACATTGAGTCATAATTTTAGCTAATTAAACTAATATAATTTGAACATGATGGTAGAAATCTAATGGGATTGTAGTTCTTTAGAAGTCTTTAGAAGTCTGAGTCAGAGGACCTTTAAGGCACAATGTTTAATCATTAATAGATGTAAGCTGTAATTCATGACTGTTGAAAATGCTAGCGCAGAAATATTGATATACAAAAAATAGCTCAGGGCATAACCTGAAGCTAAATGTCACTTAAATTTCATATCACATACAGCAAATAAACTCAGCTGCTTAAGGGAGAAAATATAATTAATGCTTCAATAATGCAAATGTGGCTTCTCCAAGATGAAATTGACCATTTAAGGGATTGTCATTGTAATATGTTCCCAGAATCCTAAGAACTGCTGCAGAAGGCAAAACACAGTTATTGACAATAGTTAGGGTTACAATAGCTTTGTTTCTGTCACCTTCCATATGTCATTTTGGAAATGTTTCTGTTAACATGTTAATAACCAGTATGTTTTTGTCTAGAGGTCCTGAGCCTTAAACCTACAGTATCTTAGGAAATGTTTAATTATCGTATATACTCGAGTATAAGCTGACCCGAATATAAGCCGAGGCCCTTAATTTTACCACAAAAAACTGGGAAAACTTATTCGTCAAACAATCACATAGAGATGGATCCGCAACACTTGTCCGTTATATTTAAAAATGTCTTCTTTAATTCAATCCATTAAAACAATACAAAACTCCATGCAAAAGATTAGAAAAACAAATAGTACAAAGAAGACAACGTAAAAATCGCTGTCAGTACCGCATGACTGCTGCTGACGCGTTTCAAGACCCACTTGGTCTCTTATTCATAGCTCTTTTTGTGTCTGCTGTTAAACTGGTGAAACTGGCTGCACTTATATACTCCCCACATATGTGTTACCTCTTAATTCGAAAACTTCCTCCTACACTTCCTATTGTGGATTGGTGCTTTCATAGTATATTCATTACCACGTAAAGGACGAAAGAGAAACTATGTTATTCCCTATCATAATCAACAACCTTAATAGACTCCCCAAAATGAGAATTTACCTAAAAATTCAGTCTACTTACTGCTATATCGGGAAAGATATCCTATTTCTGTTTGTCCGCCGCTGACAGAGTATCCATGTACCACGTGTTTACCAGCAGACACAAAAAGAGCTATGAATAAGAGACCAAGTGGGTCTTGAAACGCGTCAGCAGCAGTCATGCGGTACTGACAGCGGTTTTTACGTTGTCTTCTTTGTACTATTTGTTTCTCTAATCTTTTGCATGGAGTTTTGTATTGTTTTAATGGATTGAATTAAAGAAGACATTTTTAAATATAACGGACAAGTGTTGCGGATCCATCTCTATGTGATTGTTTGACGAGTACAATGTTGGCCTTAGAAGTCCCGAAGGCAGCGGATCGTGCACCTTGGTCGAGAGTAAAGGGTGAGCTAGTATTGACCACACGTTTTGTTTATATTGACATGGAAAAACTTATTGACTCGAGTATAAGTCGAGGGGGAGGGGGGAATGCAGCAGCTACTGGAAAATTTCAAAAATTAAAATGGTCGGAGCTTTTGGGTGAAGTAGTTGCTGGGTGCTGGGGAAGGGGAGGGGGTGTTTTGGTTGTCTGTCTTCTCTTTCCCTGAGCTTGAGGACTGTTTTTTCTTCCCCCACTTGGAATTCAGTTTGGCTGAATATAGGGTATCTGCTGTGCTCCTATTAACCCCTTCCCAACGGAACAGGAGCACTGCAGATACCCTATATTCAGTAGACCGGACACTTTCAGACACAGGGATACCTAATGTGTATGTGTTTCACATCCATTTTCTACTTTTATATGTATTGTAGGCAGGGTCAGACTGGCCCGCTGGAGCACCGGGGAATCCCTCGGTGGGCCCCGGGCCCCGACTATACTGCTGCTCATTTTAGCATAGGCAGGGGCCCGATCATCAATGGGCTGGATCGGGATGGTTAGGGGCCCGATCGGGGCCCTGACATTCCAATCGGGCCCCTGCCCAGGTCAGAGCAGGATTAGGGGAGGCGCTTAGGGCGGAAAACCGGGCAATTTTTTAAATTTTTTTTCCTAAGAACCAGCGCAAGGAGAGCTACCACTCTCCTTGCGCTTGTTCAGCCATCTACATATCAGCGTAGGCGGCGTGATGACGCCACCTATGCTGATACACAGACGTCCTGTGAAAGAAGAGGAAGCAGCAGCGTGCGGTCGGTCGGTAAATATAATAACTTTTTTTGGTTTATAATAGGCCGCTGCCTGCTGCAGTATCTACCAGCAGGCAGCGGCCTATTTACCAACCCGGACCTGCTCACTGCCGCCCCCACTTCCCCTTGTACTTTAGGCCGCGGCGGGCGGTAGTGAATAGGCCCGGGCCAGGCCGTGATCCCACTGCCGCTGATATTATACTCGGGGGTCTTTTCAGACCCCCGAGTATAATAATCGGAGCCACAGGGGAGGTGAGGGAACATAATAAACACTGTTACTTACCTCTCCGGGATCCGATGTTGATCCAAGCAGGCTTCGGGGCTATATGGTAATGTCCCAGACGTCACGTGGTCTGGTATATTACCATATAGGCCCGAAGCCTGTTCTAGCAGTACTATATAGGTCCGAAGCCTGTGCTAGTAGTAATAGCCTGTTACTGCTAGCACAGGCTTTGGGCCTGTATGGCAACAGGTTGTTACTGCTACCACAGGCTTTGGGCCTATATGTTACTGCTAGCACAGGCTTTGGGCCTATATGGTAATATCCCAGACCACGTGACGTCTGAAACATTACCATATAGGCCTGAAGCCTGCTAAGAGTAAGATCAGATCCCAGAGAGGTGAGTAAGAGTGTTTATTATGTTCCCTCACCTCCCCTGGGGCTCCAATTGTTATACTCAGGGTCTGAAAAGCCCCCTGAGTATAATAATAGTTCATGGATGTGCAACTGTGGGGCATAATAGAGCTTGAAGTGTCCACTGTGGCCCCTGTAACCTCTATTATGCCCCACAGCGGCCCCCCTGCAATCTCTATTATGCCCCACAGTCTATTGTGCCACTGTGGGGCATAATATAGGCTGCAGGGGGAGATATATATATAATCTCTCTCTCTCTCTCTCTCTCTCTCTCTATATATATATATATATATATATATATATATATAGGGGTTGGATGTGTGGAGAAGTGAGGAGTCAAAGATGTCTGTGTGTTAAACTTTACAGAGTCAAGTCACAGCTGGAAGAAGTGGTCATGGCGGTCCAAAGGGAAGAGACGGGAAATGGGGGAAGACGTCTCCTGTGAGTATTACTGCACAAAATATCACATTGCATTGTATTTATTGTAATGTTGTAATTTATTGTAATGGTACTGCTAGCACCCCCAATTCCCCCGCTGTCTGAGGCAAAAGATGAACAACTTCCCACCCCTTTTCCCCCGGATTCAATACGGGGGGGGGGGGAGCGTCTTTTGATCGTCCGCCTCAGGCAGCAGAGAGGCTAGGTTCACCACTGGGTGAGGGTACATGAAAATGGCCGGCTGGAGGATGTCCCTACCTATTTGGGTACACCCCCTGTTGTGAACCTAGCATAAGGCTATGGCTACACTATAACTTCTGTCATACAACCAAAGATGTGTTGCCCTGTGATTCTTTCATTCATGTTAGTGAATGGAGTCACATTGCAACCTGAAGGACCCAATGCGACTCCATTCACTAATGTGAAAGAGTCCCAAAGGGACACTGCGATCTTTGGTTGCATGAAGGAAGTAGTAGTGTAGCCATAGCTGTTTTACACACTGTATTGTGCATGAAAGTGCACTTTAAACGTGTATAATGGCAAAAACTGGATGGGCGATATTACATATGGCAGTAGGGTGGGCCGCTGAAAATAATCCCACTGGTGGGCCCTAGGAACCCCAGTCCGACCCTGATTCTAGGGAAAGGAGTGATTTAGAACTTCTATTTTTTTTATTTTTTTTTAAATCTTTTTTTTGCACTATTTTATGGGAGACTCTATACATTAATACTGTGGCTGGTCATAGATACCCCCCCCCCCCTCCCCTTTTTTTTTTTTTTTTTTTTTTTGCTGAATCGAGTATAAGCCGAGGGGGGCTTTTTAAGCACAAAAACTGGGCTGAAAAATTCTGCTTATACTCGAGTATATACGGTAGATACAAAGCCACTATTTGACTGCATCTGGTTAGAAGCAAGTTAGATGTGTGACTGTCAGACCTAGCTAAACATCCTTGAAAGTACAGTGAAACCTCTTTGAGACGACCACCAAAAATTGCATGAAAAAGAAGTTCTAGGGAGATGGGTAGTTTGGAATACTAAAAATATGTCACAGCAAATATGATGTGAATAAGGACTAGAGATAGGCAAACCTCTCAAGAGTACTTTTGTCTCAGGTTCAGGTGGTTTGGGACCATGTTTGGTATGAACATACCATAAACTGGCTTCAAATATACAGTATAACACTCTTAGGGGTCATAGGAACCTGTCTATCCAATTTCTAGCTCCCTAAGACAAATACAGCCAAAGTTATGTAAAGGTGAAAGTGACATATTGAAAAATGAATGGAAAGCAGATACAAACACTGACCAAATACTGCGCCAACACTCACTTACATGCATTTTAACATTTAACACGCTCCAAAAATTATCCTTTATTGGGAGAAAAGGTGCTTGCCCTTGGGTTGTTTTTTTTTTTTTTTTTTTATACACACATGGCAGTTATATTGCAAAAAGCAATGGTTTTGTCAATTGTTTTGTTAAATTTGCCCTATTTCATGACTTGTAAGTGCTACGGGCTTATTGTTATTTGGGAAACACTTTTTGATAAGTTATGAAGAACTGGCTTTTCAAAAAAGAAAGCCAACAAAAATTATCTCGTGATGGGAGCAGATGGGAAATCATAACAGTTTTTTTTTTTGTTTTTTTTTTTCAGTCTGGCTGAGTGAAGGCACTAGTGATTGGCATTAGGTAACTGTGACAAGGCAGCAGAGCATAATATGATAGACCAGG
Source organism: Leptodactylus fuscus (assembly GCF_031893055.1). Lineage (NCBI taxonomy): Eukaryota > Metazoa > Chordata > Amphibia > Anura > Leptodactylidae > Leptodactylus > Leptodactylus fuscus. The sequence continues at coordinate 100,521,171 of NC_134267.1, forward strand.
ACAAAGGACATGTTAACCTTTGTGGTGGTAGGTAGTAGGCACCTGCAGCTTCATATGGGCAGTACAGCAGGGCATAATATGATGGACCAAGCCCAAAGGACATGTCTGGCTAAGTGCGAACAGTGGTGGTGTAGCAGGCAAATTAACTCCCTCCCACATTAAGCCTGGGTATAGTTTGGCCCAGGCCAGAGTATACCCCAGGGCAGGGGCGTAACTACCATAGAGGCAGTGGAGGCGGCTGCCACATGGCCCGGGCCATTAGGGGGCCCGGTGACAGCCACTACCGCTGCATTTTTTTGTTTTTTTTAAATAGGTCGTTAGGGCCCCTATTCATTTGCCGATTCTGGCTGGGCCGGGATCAGCAAGTGACACAGCGGGCCCCACAAATACTATCATTATATTCGGGGGTCTTTGCAGACCCCCAAGTATAATGATCAGCGTATCGGGAGAGGTAAGGGAACATAACAAACAGTGTTACTTACCTCTCCACGATCCTGCCAGGCCTCCTTTCTGACGTCTCTGACGTCACATGAACCCGGCCTGCGTCCCAGGTCATGTGACGTCTGACGTCATTTCAGAAGGACGGTAGCGGAGAAGACAGTGTAGGAGCCGGGGACAGGAAGAAACAGTAATTTTTTATCTTTTTATTCCCCCGGGTCTCCGATTATTATACTCTGGGGTCTGAAAAGACCCCAGAGTATAATAATTGTTTATGGTTGTCCACTATGGGGTATAATACTGTGTGCAGGGGCCACTATGGAGGATAATACTGTGTGCAGGGGACACTATTGGGGATAATACTGTGTGCAGGGGCCACTATGGGGGATAATACTGTGTGCAGGGGTCACTATGGGACATAATACTGTGTGCAGGGGCCACTAATGGACATAATACTGTGTGCAGGGGACACTATGGGGGATAATACTGTGTGCAGGGGCCACTATGGGGGATAATACTGTTTGCAGGAGCCACTATTGGGGATAATACTATGTGCAGGTGCCAGTAAGGGACATAATACTGTGTGTAAGGGCCACTAAGGGACATAATACTGTGTGCAGGGGACATTAATGGACATAATACTGTGTGCAGGGGCCACTATGGGGGATAATACTGTGTGCAGGGGCCACTATGGGGGATAATACTATGTGCAGAGGCCAGTAAGGGACATAATACTGTGTGCAGGGGCCACTATGGGACATAATACTGTGTGCAGGGCTTACTAAGGGACATAATAGAGTGCGGAGGAGGGGGTCGGTCGAGGTCTTCGACGTCGGTGTTGGTTGGGGGCCCCATGTGAAAAGTTCGCCACAGGGCCCCACTATTCCTAGTTACGCCACTGCCCCGGGGATTATCCTAGGTCAAACTATACCCCAAGGTGTAAAATAGCCTAGGCCAAACTATACCCCTCCAGGCCAGAATAAATCCATCTAACATGGAACCTGAATATATAGTCTCACCCAGGCCACAGTATATCCCTGGGTGTAAACTTTATACCTAGGGATGTAAAATAGCCCACACCAAACTATATTCCTACAAGCCATAATGTTATCACTTCACTGGAATTCTAACGTTGTCTGTAATTTGTTCAAAAATGTGCAGATCTTTTTTTATATCATTCTCAGACACACAGTAGTTTCCTCTTGTTGGAAAATGCAGGAGAGTGCTTACACTGACCTGACAGTAGATGGAGCTGTCCCATCAGTGCACAGTAACTTGTTATACATGTTTCTCTCTGCTCTCTATGACATCAAACTTTTTCCACTTTTGACGGTAGGAAGCTGTGTCAAAATGTGTGGCGTTGCAACATGGCATAATGTGATGGACAAGGTCACAGGACATGTCTGCATTGGAGATGAGCGAGTAGTGAAATATTCGAGATTCGATATTCGTTTCAAGTAGAGCCTCAATATTCGACTACTCGATCGAATATTGAATCCCATTATAGTCTATGGGGAAAAAATGCTCTTTTCAGGGGAAACCACTATTCGACTAAAGGAGAGTCACCAAGTCCAGGAGTAGCAGGAGGACAGTGTTTAGGAGGAGCGCTGTGGAGTTAAAGCGCATGGACCCCATAGACTATAACAGGTCCGTGTGCTTGCAGCGCACTGCCCGCACGAATGATGGAGACTGCTGTGGTCCGATCTTAGACTCCGCCTCCTCACAGACGAGCCTCCGGCAGAACCAGCGTTGATTGGCCAAATGCTGTACACTATTATCTACAGTTTATACTATAAAAGTAGATAATAGAAAGCCACTTACTATATTTGCTGAGTTAAGGAAACATTTGAAAGAAGGGGCACATTTTGTTATCTTTAGAGAATTGAGCAAGCTGGTCTGTCTCAAACTGAAATAAGGCTTTTTGTATCACAGTCACTAAAAACAAGGTATTATGACAGGGGCCAAGCTTATCCAAGTGTAGTATAGCTGAGGGTTTATGTTGGTAGCACAGCTATCTCAAATCCTGCACATTTATTTTAGCTGTAGGCAGATTCAATTTATTCTTATGCAAACTCTAAAGTTTGAAAAAAAAAAAAAAGATAACTGTTTTACTGTGCAAGTGACCAGGATTCGTAGGCTATTGAAATTCAATGAATAATATAACACAGCAATGTTGATGGTCAGATAGTAATACAAATATTTGCTTCTATCCAGCTATGAAAGAACATTTACTGCATGCCTTTCAACTATTTGCTCTACTAAGCTGTATGTATAATGAAACAAAGTCAGAACAATAAAAACATAAAGAAACAGCATCCAGGCAAAAGCTTCTTATTGCACTCACATACAGTATAAAGCTTCTTAATGGACCCACAGCATAATGCCATGTTATTGCCCCCTGTACACGGTGTAATGTCACATTAGGAAATATTTTTTCCTCATTTTTCGTGGGTGTGTCTTATAGTCACAGTGCATCTTTTTATCTGAAAAATATTGCAAATACTTTACATGTTCAGCTCGGATCTTTATTTCATGGCAGAACCTGGAACAAACTTTTATGAAAAGTAGTCAAGCATATTGTATAAATAAAAAGAAAGAGCAAAAAAAATTGGGACCGATATATCATGCCTTGCATACCAGTTTTCTGATGTGCAAAGCATGACAAATATTGCAGTTTTTGGAGTGCTGCTGTATTTGTGAAGTCAGAATGCCCCAATATCAGAGCCAAACCTCCCAGGTAAATCCATAGCATGCATCCCCACTCCTCAATGCAAAAATTAAAAAAAAAAAAAAATGGTAACAGAGCAAATCTGAATATTATTAGTTAGGTTATAAAACTACTTATTTCATTGTCCATAAGTGTTGTATAGGTGGAAATTGAAGAGTGGGAGTGGTGATATCTGATCCACATTCCAATATTGGGTTCACAAACCATAACATGACAGGTTAAAGTCCATGATGTAAGTTTTAAATTCTGATTTTATTGAACAGTTTTATACAATTTTTTACATAAAGTTCACTTGAAAGTTTCATTAACAGATACTTGGTCAAATACAGAAAAATATGAATCAACAGCCAATACAGTACAAACTGCAATGAGAACATAACATAACAAACATCTTAGGTACAACCAATGTGGTAAGTATTAGTAAAGCTACGTTAAGCTTACAAGTTAAGTGTTCGAATAGCACTCTGAAAAACTTGAGTCTAGGATAATTGTTCCTATAGGTAGTAGGGAAGGGGAGGGGGGGGTTAACTAACCAAATTGTAAGATATGAAAATAAGGGGTGCAAGAGGGGGGGGATAAGGAAGGGGGCATGACCAGTGGTACAGGAAATAGTAAGCATTAAGTTGTGTAGGGTTAGGCTCTATGGGCCAGCAGCCAAATCCTCACAAGTGTTCCACCAGGGGGACCAAATTTTAAGATATGAGTCTCGGGTACGAGACTTCCAGTGCATCAATTCTTCATATCTTGCTATTTGGTGAACTTTTTCTATCCAAAGTTGTGTTGTGGGTGGGTCAAGTTGGAGCCAGAATAACGGCACTAGCGATTTAGCTGCTTCGATGAGATGGGTAGTGAGATTCATTTTCGAGGGTGAATATTGGGGGGAGGGCCTAGATAAAAGGACCATTTCAATTGGGTACGCTTCCTGGTCACTTTAGAGATTTGGGCCTCAACTCCCAGCCAAAAGGGTTTCAACACGTCGCATGACCACCAGATGTGTAGCATACTTCCCGTTTGTGTCCCGCACCTCCAGCATAATTTCGATTCAGCTAAGCCATGGGCCTGTAACCACTCTGGGGTTTTGTACCATCTTGCTAAGATCTTAAAGTGTGTCTCCTGTAACCTGACACATTGTGAGAATCCATGAGAATTCTTCAGGATTACGTCAGATTCTGTGTTTGTGAATTTAGTATTTAATTCCTTTTCCCAGGAGGAGAGATAAGTGGGTGTAGGTGGGTCCCGTAAATTTAACAGGAGTGTTTTCAAATGGGAAAGCTTCCTAAACATTGGGTTACCAGAGGTTAATTGTACTTCAAAAGGGGTCAGATTCCTAGTGGATAAACCAATTTGTAGGAGTTCAGTCATCCAGGCCTTAAAATTTGCATAGTGTAAAAAATTAATTTGAAATGTGGGGAGTAGATGTTGCAAGTCTTGTTGGGACAATGGTGAACTGTCTACAACTAGGTCGGTTGCTTTATAGTCAGCCAACTGTGACCAGAGTCCTTGGTCTGCGCAAGAATGTTTTTGCAAAATCGCCGGCACTGAAGATGCAGGTAGGATGGGAGATAATCCTGGGGACAGTAAGTGGCCGTATTGTGTCCAAGTTTCACAGGGGCCTCTCAATAAGGCATTGAAAGTTGGAGTTTTCATCAACTTATTGTCTGGAGCCCAAAGAGAGTGCCTGAATGTTGGTCCGAAGTTGGCTAGTTCGAGAGAAGTTAAAATCTGATCTCCTATGGGGTAGGTCATTGACATCCATCTAGATAATTGGATGGCTTTATAATACGTCGATAAGTCTGGGAATGCCAGACCACCATTGTGTTTAAGTCTCGTAAGTAACTGGTATGCCAATCTCGGTGGTTTGTTTGACCAAAGGTATTTGGTCGCAGCAGACTTCAAAGATTGTAAAAAAGGTTTTGGCAAGTAAATAGGGAGCATCTGCATGAGGTATATAACTTTGGGGACTATATAGGTTTGAAATAGATTCCGTCTACCTATCCAGGAAATAAACGGGAGATCATATGAGTTGAGTAAAGTTTTAATATCTTTAAGTAATGGAAGAAAGTTCATCGAATAGAGATCATTAATATTCGGAGTGATCTTAACCCCCAGATATTTAATGAAGTCATCTCTCCATTTGAACTTGGAGTTAGCCCTAATTTGTTCTGCATGTGTTTTCGAAACTGAGATGTTAAGGATCTCTGACTTATCAACAGTAATTTTGAAATTAGAGATTTCTCCATACCTAGCCTACAATTCGGAAAGTTCTTTGAGTCCTGTTTCGGGGTTTGAAATTACAAAAAGTATGTCATCAGCAAATGCCAGTGAGTGCAATTCCTGATGTCCTATAGAGAAACCGGATATTTTAGGGTGTTGTCTGGTGGCACATAGCAGGAGTTCAAGGGAAAGAATAAATAACGACGGAGACAGGGGGCAACCCTGTCTTGTGCCGTTTGTGATAGGGAAGTAGTCCGATAGGGAACCATTTACTTTAATGCGGGCATGGGGCTGGTAGTATATAGAGAATATGGCTTCTATGAAGGCGAGTGGAAAGCTGAAAGCTTTTAAGGCATTTCTCATGAATGACCAACTAACTCGGTCAAATGCTTTTTCAGCATCCGTGCCGAGTAGAAGTAGTGGGGATTTCTCTCTTTTAGCTAAGGCAATGGTGTGTAAAAGTCTAATAGAGTTGTGTTTCCCCTCTCTCCCCTTGACGAATCCGGCTTGTTCCCCATCCAACAAAGAAGGTAAAGAATCTCAAATTCTCAGGGCCAGGAGCTTCGCCCATATTTTAATATCTAAGTTTAGGAGGGATATGGGTCTATAACTGCTACAGATTAATGGGTCTTTTCCTTCCTTTGCTATCAACGTCACATGTGCTTCCTGAGTTTGTTTTTGCATAGGGACACCCTGAAGTAGCGAGTTGCAAAATTTTGTCAGGTGGGGTATTAATTGAGGCTGGAACATTTTATAGTATAGTAATGGCAGGCCGTCCGGGCCAGGGCTTTTTCCCAGGGGGAAGGTCTGTAAAGTTTTAATAACTTTGTCGTCTGTGACTGGTCGCAGTAGCTTCTGCCCGTCTATGACGGATAGCTGTGGGAGAGAGATCTCTTGAAAGAATTTGTCAATTTTCTCTTTCCTAATTGACAATGAAGTGGTAGTTTCTTCCTTTTCTAGGTTATAAAGAGATTTATAATAGGTATGGAATATTGAAGCTATATTGTCTGTTTCATAAACCACCTGGCCTTGTGGGTTTTTGACTGCAGCTATGTGGGCACGGGCTTTTTCTTTCTTAATTAAGGCCGACATTATTTTACCCCCTTTATTGCCATGTGCGTATAATTTACATCTGGAGTATAATAGTTGTTTAGCAGTCACAAAGTTTAAGAGACGTTTTAGTTTTTCTCTTAGGGTAGCTAGGTCCTCCTGCACAGTGACAGAGATGGATCTCTTATGTACTCGTCCATGATGTAAGTAAAGGAGTGTTAGAATTGTGCTGTAACTGCAGCCATGATCTGGGCGTCACTGTCTATTCCTCTGCACAGTCCAGGTTTGCAAGGGTTAATCTGCCTTGCAACAGCCGGGCGGGGTCGACTGGTTGATCGACATGTGTGTCGACCAATGGACACTCGGATTGGGCAGCTGGGCTATTTGCTAGTGACCGCCCCTTGCCTATATAAGGGGGCTGGTCTGGACACCCGGCGCTCTAAGATCAAATTCAAATCCTAATCCTAACCTGAATTGATGTGTGTGCGTGTGCTTGGGTTCTAGCCAGAGTATTATTAGTTGGCCCTAGTTAGTAAAATACCCCCAGATACAGCAATGCCATTTGTAGTTGGGCAACATGCTGCCTTGTATGGTGTGTGGTAGAATCTCAGTTGGCCTTAGCTAGCTTCTCCCCTCAGTCAGTGTTCACACTGGGAGTTTGTTTGGCAGTAAACTGCAATGGGGGTTGGGTGGCTGGAACAACTACACACAGGGTTTACTTGGTCTCTGGCTTGTCCTGGAGTTCAGGCTAGCCAGTTTGTTTATTTGTGTGGCTGCTCTGACTGCACAGGACTCTGTGATTGGTAACAGAGCAAACCTGGTTGTTTAATTTAGCTGGCAGTGACATCAACTGTCAGACACTGTTCACACCAGGTTTTTAGCAGTCAGTAGCTCAGAGGGCTCCGCAGGGTTTTTCAGTTGTTTAGTTTTTTTTCAATAAACCCTGCTGACCATAACAAGGAGAGACTGTGAAAGACAACTGCTTAAATGAAATAGAAGGGGAAAGGAGCAAGGAAAAAGGTTGAAGAGAAAGGGAAAGGTGAGGAAGAAGAGGAGAGGGAAATGGGAAAAAGATAACAGCAATAAACTTACAGGTCACACTACTACAGACATTATCCATGCTAGCATCCTATCTCATGGGGAGTACAGTTAGGACATGCGCCATCCATAAGTACCATCTTTTTTTGATTTGGTTAGATGTTCACTAGAGTGGGCTAAATTTAATTTATATTGCATATAAAGATTTACCTTGGCACATACAATACAGACCAAAAGTTTGGACATACCTTCTCATTCAAAGAGTTTTCTGTATTTTCATGACTATGGAAATTGTAGATTCACACTGAATGCATTAAAACTATGAATTATCACATGTGGAATTATATACTTACAAAAAAGTGTGAAACAACTGAAAATATGTCTTCTATTCTAGGTTCTTCAAAGTAACCACCTTTTGCTTTGATCTCTGCTTTGCACACTCTTGGCATTGATGAGCTTCAAGAGGTAGTCACCGGAAATGTTCTTCTAAGAGTCTTTAAGCAATTTCCAGAGATGCTTAGCACTTGTTGGCCCTTTTGCCTTCACATTGCCGTCCAGCTCACCCCAAACCATCTCCATTGGGTTCAGGTCTGGTGACTGTGGAGGCCAGGTCATTTGGCGTAGATCGCCATCACTCTCCTTCTTGGTCAAATAGCTCTTACACAGCGTGGAGGTGGGTTTGGGGTCATTGTCCTGTTGAAAAATAAATGATGGTCCAACTAAACGCAAACCGGATAGAATAGCATGCAAGATGCAGTGGTAGCAATGCTGGCTCAGTATACCTTCTATTTTGAATAAATCCCTAACAGTGTCACCAGAAAAGCACCCCCACACCATCACATCTCCTCCATTCTTCACGGTGGGAACCAGGCATGTAGAGTCCATCCGTTCACCTTTTCTGCATCGCACAAAGACACAGTGGTTGGAACCAAAGATCTCAAATTTGGACTCATCAGACCAAAGCACAGATTTCCACTGATCTAATGTCCATTCCTTGTGCTCTTTAGGCCAAACAAGTCTCTTCTGCTTGCTGCCTGTCCTTAGCAGTGGTTTTCTAGCAGCTATTTTACCATGAAGGCCTGCTGTACAAGGTCTCCTCTTAACAGTTGTTGTAGAGATGTGTCTGCTGCTAGAACTCTGTGTGGCATTTACCTGGTCTCTAATCTTAGCTGCTGTTAACCTGCGATTTCTGAGGCTGGTGACTATCCTCCGCAGCAGAGGTGACTCTTGGTCTTCCTTTCCTGGGGTGGTCCTCATGTGAGTCAGTTTCTTTGTAGCGCTGGATGGTTTTTGCAACTGCACTTGGGGACACTTTCAAAGTTTTCCCAATTTTCCGGACTGACTGACCTTCATTTCTTAAAGTAACAATGGCCACTCGTTTTTGTTTACTTAGCTGCTTTTTTCTTGCCATAATGCAAATTCTAACAGTCTATTTAGTAGGACTATCAGCTGTGCATTGTGGGGAATACTTGTAGCAGTTCAGGAAACAGGGACACAGACACTGGATTGCACACAGGTTCAGGCTTTATTCACATGTAATTCATACACTGCTTTTGCAAAGCCAAAGGATAAACAAAACAAAACCCTTCTCAGCTGAGAAACTAACTTAAACGTAAGGAAACTTTTCCCTGACTATACAGGAGACTGGCTACCAGTCTCCCACCTTGGCAATAACAACAGGTGGCACAGTACCTGTTTTGGACAGTTCAACTCGGTCTTTGTGGTGCCACACTGCTAATCTTCACACTCAGACTGTTATTAGGGCCTGATTAGTCAGCTGACCTCCCTGGTGTGGGTCTCACCACATACCTTTAGGTGCCTGGCTGGAATATACTTGTCTTCCCAGACTACACCCTTCACTCTCTAACAGTATGCACCTGATTTCAGCACAACACAACTGATGGTCCCAACCCTATTTATAAGGCAAGAAATCTCACTTATTAAACCGTACAGGGCACACCAGTGAAGTGAAAACCATTTCCGATGACTACCTCTTGAAGCTCATCAAGAGAATGCCAAAAGTGTGCAAAGCAGTAATAAAAGCAAAAGGCGGCTACTTTGAAGAACCTAGAATATAAGACAGATTTTCAGTTGTTTCACACTATTTTGTTAAGTATATAATTCCACATGTGTTAATTCATAGTTTTGATGCCTTCAGTGTGAATCTACAATTATCATAGTCATGAAAATACAGAACACTCTTTGAATGAGAAGGTGTGTCCAAACTTATGGTCTGTACTACTGTAGTTCAGAGAAGAAGGGAAGGCACACACCGGCTATCACAGGGGATTCTATCACAGAAGTTGCTCCATTGCTCCATCTCCCCGAGGTCCCCTATGTACCGTATTTTTCGGACTATAAGACGCACTTTTTTTCCTCCCAATATGGGAGGAAAATGTGTGTGTGCGTCTTATAGTCCGAATGCAGCGTGTGCAGCGTCTGTGTCCCGTCTGTGTGAATCAAAAGGAGAGCAGCACGGTGCCTGCCTGCCTGCTCTGCCCCTCCTTCCCTGTCTGTGTCGCGTCTTTGCAGGAGCGAGATATGAGAGGCAGGGAAGTAAGGGCGGGCCAGACGGGTGAAGGAAGCGTGGTTTCAAGCTTGCCGAGAAAACCATGCCTCCTTCTCCCGTCTGGCCCGCCCCTCCTTCACTGCCTCTCAGATCTGGCTCTGGCAATGAAGCCACACAGACAGGGAAGGAGGGGCGGGCCAAACGGGAGGAGGAGGCGTGGTTTTCTCGGCAAGCTTGAAACCACGCCTCCTTCACCCGTCTGGCCCGCCCCTACTTCCCTGTCTGTGTGGCTTCATTGCCGGAGCAAGATGTGAGAGGCAGTGAAGGAGGGACGAGCCAGACAGGTGAAAGAGGCATGTTTTCAAGTTTGCTTAGAAAACCACACCTCCTTCACCCGTCTGGCCCGCCCCTTTTTCTCTTCTTGCATAGCTTCACTGCAGGGTGTCTCTTTCCATCCATGGATGAGATAGATTAGATATAGATAGATAGATAGATAGACAGAAAGACAGACAGACACAGACAGACGGATAGATAGATAGATAGATAGATAGATAGATATGTTCAAATCACCCCCATATCCCTAGAATACATATAAAACAAAAACATTACTGTGAAACACATACACATTTGGTATCCCTGTGTCCGAAAGCCCCCGGTTCTATTTACATTGGTGAAATATTATATTATTAGGTTATTAAATATTTCACCATTTTTTTTCCTTAAAATTTTTTTTTTCCCTATTTTCCTCCTCTAAAACCGTAGTGCGTCTTATGGTCCGGTGCGTCTTATAGTCCGAAAAATACGGTAATCAGAGAGCCTAGATATTGATAATAAAAGCAGTTTACAGTCCTGTACTATACTAAAGAAAGCCATATGTTATCTATTTTTTTTTGTCAGAAAAACTATATGCATTTGTTGCCCCTGTAATATCTTTATGTACAGTAGTATATATATAAAAACAATATGTTTTAGGTAAAAGAAGCAAAATTAATATTTTTTTCACATTTTATTACATTCTATTTCTAGCGGAAAAATATTCAAGTTATTTAACACTTATTTCAAGCCTTATGTGTCATGAAAAATCATGGTAAAAACAGTTGAGCTATGAAAAGTCAATAAAAGATATTTCTGTGGAAATCAATGCATATAAAAGTGCTAAATTTGGCCTGAGCATAGAGACATCATTGAAAGGGTTAATTAATGTGACTGCCACACGGGATATCAGCTGGAGCAATATACTGTAAATAGCCTGATTGGTGATGACCAGCGGTTAAGTTGTGGCTCGTACCAAACTTGTTTGACCTGGAACAAATCTTGGACCTGAGTTACCCAAAACTAAACAAACCATGATAGGTTTACCCATCTCTAATGGCAATGGTAATTTACTGACTATTAGAGATGAGCGAGTACTATTCGAAATTCCTGTTTCGAATAGCACGCACCCTTAGGAATGAATGGACGCAGCTGGCACGCAGCGGGTTAAGCGGCTGGCCGTCGGCAAAGTCGGCGTGCCGGCCGCTTCAATTCATTCCTATGGGTGCGTGCTATTCGAAACTATATAATAACAGTACAATATAGTGGTAGAGATCCTATTTTATGACACATCCATTTCTGAAGCAATTGATCTTTCACTATTTCCTGTTATGATCAACATGCAAAGAGATGAAAACTCAATCTCATAAACATAATTGATTTAATGTGTATGAGATTTTATCAGGGTAGTTTACATAAAATATGATTATAATTAGTTAATTAAATATTACTTTGCATAAAGTGTCAGCACTTAGCCATCTCCTGTCACTGAGTAAAATATCATATTAAGTATTTGGCTTGTAGAATTTAAATTTATTAGTAAAACATGCAAATCTGAACAACACAATGTCATTATGGTTGAATTAAACATTTGGGTTATTCATGGGTTAAGTACAAATATACAGTACCTTTATTAGGCTGGCTAAAATTAAAACAAGTTAGTCATCTGGTTCGCTAGTTTTTTTTCTTTTCGAGTATTTTTTAAATATTTCTTTAAAGTTTTTATTTTTATCAACAAAAGATACACAGGAAAACAATGTGGTAGATATTTGCAAGAGAACCAATCTCTACTAGGCTTTTTCATAAAAAGTTGAAATATCTGCAGGGTCTTTTGTGTAATCTGTGCTCTGACTGTATAAACCTTCATTCAGGATGTCCTATATGTTTTCCTGCTAATAGCCCCATTATAACTGCAGCACATTTTGCACTTCACTTTCCCTGAGAAAGGGTGTGTACAACACAGAGTAGTCTGCCCCTGACCCATCTTGTCTTGCTACTACTGGTATCTTCAGACAGGAGTAACTATAAAAGGCTAGGGAGACATAAAACCCTTTGCTGCCTAGACCAATATAGGATACAGAAATCAACACCTTCCATATATAGTGGCTTGTACTCTACACCACAAGGGAGTCTTATATTAATCCTTTAGCTACCCTACACCACTCTGTAACATTAAAGGGGTTATCTTGGATAAAATGGAATTCCTACACTAATTTAAATTCCCTCTCCGCCTACTTTCTAAATTACATAATTTAGCAAAAATGTATATTTACCCATATCACATGACCCAGGCACATTTTCTTATTATCCAGTGATGTTCTGTTTCCACATTTCTGGAAACAGAACATCGCCAATACTCCCCACCCCCTCCACCCCATCATACTTACCTGTCTTCCTTGAAGATTTCCTTCTGCGGGACGGCTCCTCCTCTTCTGTGACGTTTATCAGTGCATGTGTAGGCTGGAGGATCCTCCTATGCCTGCGCAGTAAAGGTGGACTGCTGGCTGCAATGCAGCGCCAGGACTATTGCGCACACGACAGTAGAGTCAAGGAAGAATTGGAGCCATCTCAGCAGAAGGAATTCTAGATGGAAGACATATAAGTATAATAGGGTGAGGGGTTAGCTGAGTTAGTTGAGAAGGTCTAGTAGTGGGCAGGATAGCTAGGTAGATAGTGAGGGGTGTGAGAGATGGAGGGGGAGGGAGTGAGAGGGAGGTAGTGTTTGCCAGCCTACAACTACCATGATGCATTTCATGAGCTAAGCTACACCATGTAAACAAATGCTGAAGATGCCAGGAGCTCTCAGAGAAGCCCAGAAATCGCTCAAAATACTGTTAATTAAAGGTATTTGGGTGCACTTATTAACCCATTAATAGCACTATCAGACCTGTTTTCAAAAATATTTTTTGCCCGGGAAAACCCATTTAAACCTCTTCATTGCTCTCAACCATCAAGTAGACTGACATTAACATCTTTAAAACCATAGACCACCGAATAGGCTACATTTACATGACTGTGTGCATGTGCCAGATCTGTGGTTGTATGGCACAGATGGCCCTTGGATGATATCCGTGTGCTGGCTGTGCCTCCATGGAACCATTAATTTCCTTCAGTGAGCCCGAATATAGGATCTGTCCTGATTTTTGCCCTGGGCTTCTAGCCTAATACACAGGCCCGTGACAAAACACTGGTGTGCTTATAGGGTGTCAGGGTTTGGGGTTGCTAGGTGGGGTGGCATAGACACACAAGTCCAGTTTCTTTTTAGTCTAAAAAAGGTAGAGTTTATTTTCACTCAAAAAGGTAGTACAGCAACAAAATACAAAAATAAATACCTGCCCCGCTAGGCTCTAACTGAACATCGAATAGGTTACCTCACCTAGAATAACAGAAATCCAAAAGCCAGTTGAATCACTCAGGACACAGCTCCAAAAATACGACCTCTTTCTTTGGCTCTCCAGCCAAACTCTGCCCAAAGTCTGCTGCTGGAGCTGGCTTCTTAAGCTTCATTGATGAGTAGACTCTCTGCAGCTGTCACTGCTGGAACATCCCCAAAGTGTGGACTGGAGGGGGGGGAGATGACAGGTCCTACTACCAACCTACCTGCCATTCCTAAAAATCCAGCCCAATACTGAACATTTACCAAAATGCTCAGCAGTCGAAAGTTGCCTGCTGAGAACAAACATTCCTTCTGGAGTTTTCTCATTTCACCCACCTTAGTAGTCTGGGTAAGATGTACACCCCCTCCATTACCTGACCAGTCATTGGCTTACAAGGGATATTACAATATAAAAGATCAGTGTGCTAACCAAAATATCCATAGCACAATGACAATGTACAACTTTTTGTGCATAGAGTTTTATATTAGACTTAAGACCACCAAGTACAGACTTAAACTTTATCTGTATACTGATATTAAATCATTTACCAAAGGGGTTATGGTCCTTTCATATGACTGTGTCTTCAGTTTTATACCACCTAGAAAAATAATTCTGGTATCTTAAGAAAGCTGAGACTTAAGAACTAACCATAACATAATCTGAGATATCGTTAGTTAAAAACACAGTCAGGAATGTAATTTTATATGCAGCATGAACAAACTGCTGAATATTAAATTGAAATTCCTGTCTGTTTTTAACTAATGAAATCTCAGATTATATTATAACTAATTCTTAAAGCTAGGCATCATATGAAAGATCAGAATCCCAGCTTTCTTATGATACTAGATCAAGTACTAGGTGGTATAAAACTGGAGATACAGCCATTTGAAGTGACTATACCCTTTTGGTAAATGCTTCATCTCTGCATATTCACAATATAACTATGTACGGACTCTCCCTAGTAACAGCTCAGTTAGTAGGCCGCTAAGGAGATTGTTACGGTATGTTTTGTAATAAAAAGGAATTTAGATAGGGTAATAAGGTGTATCACAAAAATGGTCACTAAGAGAGATGAGCGAATACCATTCGATCAAGTAGGTATTTGATCGAATATTAGGGTATTCAACATTTTGAATACTGTTTGATTCCAATTGAATACCACATGGTAAACGCAGTAAAAATTTGTATGCCCTCCCACCTTCCCTGGCGCTTTTTTTGCACCAATAACTGTGCAGGGGAGGTGGGACAAGAAAGCGGAAAACGTAGGCATTGAAAAAAAATAGGAAAAAGTCATTGGCTGGCGAAATCAGGTGACCTCGCATCTATAAGAATAGTGGCAGCCATGTTTGTGTCTTTTGCGGCTGGGATAGGTAGGGAGAGACATTGTGCTGAGGATCAGAGAGAAATTGTGATGAGCACATGCTAATGTTTCTTGTCCAGTGGAAAGGATGGAATAGGATTTCACATAAGTCTGGCACCCATGGAAACTCATGGTGCAGAAACTGCGAGAGCTTACTTTGATGAACCCTTGGGTTTTGGAGATGGAACTCCATCAAAGGTCTCTGCTGTTCACACAGCCTGCTCAAGATATGGTATCTAGGGTTTCAGCTTGTGGTGACCTCACACAACAGCCGGTGCTTCAGGCAGATGTAGGCATTGCTGGAGTGTATTGAGGCTAGCACCAGGTACTGTAGACTTGCCAAAGTGGGAGCACAAGCACTGCACTTTATCCAGTAGCTTGTGTAAATTGAGGTAAGTTGTTAGAAACCATTGCACCAATAATTTGAAAACGTAGGCCATGTGTGGACCGTGTTTGAGTCTGGCAAGTTCCAGATCTGCTACCAGGTTCCGGCCATTATCACATACGCCAACCTGCACCTGGGCCCAGGTGCAGGGGGGCAAAAAAACATTGCCATCTCATCCAGGATGGCATCCCTGACCTTGGAGGCAATGTGCTGTCTGTCCCCCAAGCTGATGAGCTTCAGCAGGGCCTGCTGACGTCTCCCCACGCCAGTGTTGCAGCGTTTCCAGCTCGTAGCTGGGGTGTCGATTTAATGGCGGAGGAGGAGGAGTTGGAGGGTGTTGTTTCAGCACTCCTGCCAGGAATTTTGGGCGGGGAGACAAGGCAGGCTGCCACAGTTTGCGACCTGGTCCCAGCCTCAACTACATTCAGCCAGTGTGCTGCGATTGAGATGTAGCGTCCCTGGCTGCATGCACTTGTCCATGCGTCGGTAGTCAAGTGGAACTTTGTGCAAGGCATGCTTCGCCTGCTGTCCCAGTTGCATTGCAGAGGTGTTGGCATCATTTGCTGAGGTGTCATACTGGACTTAGTGACCCTCCTGAGTCGAATGGTGGGTTCCCCTGAAACGAAGCATTTTTCCCCATAGAATATATTAGGGTTCAATATTCGATCGAATAGTCGAATATTGAGCGGCTATTCGAAACGAATAACGAATATCCAATATTTTTCTGTTCGCTCATCTCTAGTCTTTAGCAATGTCCCTGCCTCCTCCAGCTAGGTTTGACTAATAGGTCTCTCTTTCTTTTTGTGTTTCTAGAAAAACAGCTGTCAAAAAAATTTAGTCAGGGAAGTTGTCCAGAGGACATTTCTCCCATAATGCCCACAAAATGGTTGTTTTTTATTGCAGCATATATTAATGTACAACACAAAGATTGGGGAAATGGGGATTGTGAGGGATTGTATCATTTTACTAGTATATTATTTAATATTGATATTAGACAAGCAAGTATGAGCAATCATTCATTTGCATTATTCACAAGTTACAGTAAGTAACTATTCTTTTTCAAGCTTTTGTACTAAGCTCCAGGAAAATTGGACAGCAAGGATAATAGGAAATAGTAATTATGGGCTCAAAAAATAATTAAAAGGCTGAAAGGTATTAACAAGAAATGGTCCAAAGCTTTTTATGTTGTAGTTCCTTTCACAATGGCTGATATTAAATTATTGCTAATTGTCTGTGACCACCCATTAAATTTATTGCTGCAGTTGGGGTTTATAGAATTTTTATTTTATCTTTTTTCACATTATTTATAGGTAGATGTTTGCAATATTTACTGGACATTCAGAAATTATACTCGCCCATCCTTTACAATAATGATAGAAAATGATTTTGCAACTTTAGTAACTCATTAGTGATGTATTTGATAGCATGTTACAAACCCTGTTCATAGAATCATTAAAAAATGTCTTTATTATTTCAAGTATGGTATGATAATGAAATATAAAAATCATATACTGTAGAATATACAGTAATAGTTGTCATTGTTAATGTGTATTGGGAACAATTAGTTCATAGTTTTTGCATGCAGTTTTTAGGCAAACTAGGATCTGATAAAAAATAATAATACGCAGCGAAGGACTTGGGACAGCACACTCTGTGACGTTCCCAAGTGCTTTCTAAAGCCACTGATTGGCCTCAGCAGCCAGAAAAGGGAGCCGATGAGGACTTCCACTGCAAGAAAACATCAGAGCAACAGGACTGAACTGCTCTGGGAGGCCCCGGACCACCAGGAACAGTTATGTATGATTTATTTTTTTCATCTCCCACAGCCTAATTTAAATTTTTTATTTTTTTTTTTATCCTGGACAACCCCTTTAAGGTCATGGCTCATTTTTCCAAACCTGATATGTGCCATTTTATGTGGCAATAACTTTAACAACGTTTAACATTTCGAAGTGAAGGTCCCATGCAGAGAGTTGCAGCCAAAAAGTTCTGCATAAAAAATGGTGCAGAAACACATTGTGTTTTTCCCTGCAGCACTTTTCAAAGAAAGTTAGCAGAGTTTTCCTCTATGGACTTTCTGCTTCCATTATACGTATACGTAAACTGCCAACATTTCTTTTTTTTCTTTTTTTTTTTTTATAATATTTTTATTGAAATTTATAATAGAAATACAACAAATAGAGAATATACGATTGGGTAGGGGTTACAATCGCGAAGAAATAGGAAGTTATTACAATTGTGAGTACAAATCGTTGGTGATAAAACATATGTGATAAAACATTGGTAATGAAACAAGGTGGGGAGAACAGAGATGACAATCAAACCGAAACATCTTACATGTGAGAGGTTTATGGAAAGAGTGGAAGAGCAAGTAGTAGTGGCTTGTTCAGTATTTGACTTTACGGCAGACATGGCGCCTGCCAAAAGTCAATAACTAGAGGAATGGATCCCTGTGCACCTGGTGAACGAGAGTTGAAGGTGGGGCTTAATCAAAAGATAGGTAGACAGGGAGGCATTGTGGTTGGTGAGCTTTGGAGTAGTCAAGCTATTGTAGGGGGAAAATATATGATAAAACAAACTCAGTTGACCATTATCAGGAACACGTATGCGGAAAGTGGGGGGGGGAGGGAGGTGTGGGGGAAGGGAAGGTGGGAGAGGATGTGCGAGAGGGGAGAGGGGGGGGGGCGGGTGAGTGAGATATTGAGGGGGCAGTGAAGAAAGAGGGGGGAGGGGGGGGAATAGGAGGGAAGGCAGACTAGGTTGCGACCCGCGGCTAGAGCGACCGCCAGGGGGTCCAAATCTTTTCAAATTTGTGATGAGATCTATTTTTCCAGGACGTCAGTTCCTCAAATCTAGAAATTTGATTTACTTTCCCTATCCATTCTGATTTGGTAGGGGGGTCAGAGGACAGCCACTTCAACGGAATTAAGGCATTTGCTGCTAGTATCAGGAAAGATAAGAGGTTGGATTTTGAAGGTTTGTAAGTGGAGGACGGGAGGGCCAGTAGGACCATAGTGTCCGTTAGTTCAAATGAAGGGGAGGTAAGCTCGCGGATTACTTCTTGAATCGATAACCAGTAAGTCTGTATTTTAGGGCAGGACCACCATATATGGAGGAGGGAACCTTCCTGGGATCCACATCTCCAACAAGATGATTTGTCTGTCAGGTTATGCTTCAGTAGCCAGTCTGGTGTCCGATACCACCTGGTGAGCAGTTTATAGTGAGATTCTTGGAGGCGAACACAAGGGGAAAACCCATGAGAATGTGACAGAACTTGTTGCGCTTGTTCGTCCGAGAATGTAACGTTAAGGTCATCTTCCCAGGCGAATAAGAAGGCGGGTTTCTGAATCACCAAGGGGTCAATGTGAGATGAAAGAACATGTGAGGTTTTGTGAAGAAGCTTGTGTTTTGCCATGACTGAGCGTTCGAATGTGGTCAGCGAGGTCCGAATAGTCCCCAGGGCAGTGGCTTGTTTAATTATGCCTTCCAAATGTAATGTGTGTAGGAAGGAAGGGCTGGGCATATCTGCGAGCAATGAGTGAAAGGTCTCTGGATCAAATTTTCGGTCGGTTCCCAGGACATCAAAGAGTTTTTTAGGGATTAGAGTTGACCAAACAGGGAGGTTTGCCAGACTCGACTTTCCTAAGAATTCAGGTAGGGTGCCTAGTGATAGGAGAGGAGAGGGGTATGGAGCTAGGGTGTCTCTCACATCTCGCCATGTTTCGCAAGCTCCAAGGAGAAGATGGTGAACGTTGCTGGACTTATGTCCGGGGCGGCCGTAAAGCCAGAGGTCGGAGAGGGTAGAGTGTCTAAAGGTGGTGCGTGACAGGTCTGCTATCAGGAGGTTCGAGGAATTGTACGTGAGGTCCATCCAACGTTTCAGTTGGACCGCTTTGTAGTAACTAAAGACGTTAGGGAGGCCAATCCCACCTGCTTGTTTCTTCCTCAGCAGCAAAGCCATGGAGAGTCTCGGGTGTTTTCCTCTCCAAAGAAAGGAAGAGAAGAGGGATTTTAAGGATTTAAAAAATTGAGGGGGTAAACGAATTGGAAGCATGTGGAGTCTATAGAGTACTTTGGGTAGGGCATAGGTCTGCAGGAGGTTGCGTCTGCCAAACCATGAAAAGGGCATGCCTTGGTAGGACATTAACATTTTTCTGATGTCCGCCAGGAGCGGGATAAAGTTGGCCTCATAGAGGTCCTTGATGTCTGCTGTTAAGTAGATACCTAGATATTTGATCTTGCTGGAGGTCCATTTCAAAGAGGTGGAAGCGGCTATTTGAGTCGCACGATTCCGGGGGGATATTAATGTTTAGGACTTCTGATTTGTCAAGATTAGCTTTGTAGCCCGCTACGGTGCTGTAGTTACTGATTAGGTTAGTAATGGTTGGCAGAGCTAGTTCAGGATTTGAGATCAGAATGAGTACGTCGTCTGCGAAGGCGGCTGTATGTAAGGTGTGCTTCCCTATGTTCAAGCCGTGAATGTCAGGATTGGACCTAATTAGCTGTAAAAGAGGCTCCAGGGTTAGAATAAACAAAGAGGGGGATAGGGGGCAACCCTGTCGTGTTCCATTCGTGATGTGAAAGGGGGTTGACAAAGTACCGTTAATTTTTAGTTTTGCATAAGGAGTGTCGTAAAGGGAGAAAATGGCGGTGATAAACTCTGGAGGAAAACCACATTTTTTGAGGGTGGCCTTCATAAAGAGCCAGTCAACTCGATCAAAGGCCTTTTCGGCATCTATTCTATAATAGTATCAAGTCTGAGTGAGTTTTCTTTGCGTGGGCGATAGCATGGAGGAGGCGATGGGAATTATCTTTCCCCTCCCTCCCTAGAACAAAGCCGGCTTGGTCCAGATGTAAAAGTTTAGGGATGAGGGATTTAATTCTATATGCTAGAATCTTTGCCCACAGTTTAAGGTCGACATTTAGCAATGAGATGGGTCTGTAGCTACCGCAGGCGCTAGGGTCTTTTCCCTCTTTGGGTAAGATTGTGATATGGGCTTCTTGAGCGTGTTTCGGGAGTGCTTTTCCAGAGAGGAGAGCATTACAAGAAAGGGCAAAGTGGGGTAGAAGCGTGGAGAGAAAGGTTTTATAGTAATGAAGGGGGAAGCCGTTCGGTCCAGGGCTTTTGCCTTTAGGAAAGCTGTTTAAAACCTGTCTTATTTCTTCATGAGATATGGGGTCGAGGAGGGGAGAGATGTCCTCGTTGGTTAAAGAAGGAAGGTTTACAGAGGATAAGAAGTCATTTATTTTGTTCTTGTGGAGAGAGATGTTCTCATTAGTGCGGTGTGAGGTGAGATTGTAAAGATCTGTGTAAAATTTGTGGAACGCGTGTGAGATGTCCTTGGTGGAGCGCCTAGTTATCCCTAAATGGTCTTTAATCTCTGAAATAAAACAGTTTGATTTTTGTTTTTTGATCATGGAGGTCATGAGCTTACCTCCTCTGTCCCCATGGGCATAGATCCTGTACTGGAAGTGGAGGAATTGTTTTGCAGTGCGGGAGTTTATAATGTCTTTCAGTTTTTCTCTAAGGGAGCGCAATTCTGCGTCCGAGTTGGTTCTAACGGAGGCCTTGCGAAGTCTTTCGATTTTTGAGATGTTGGAGAGAATGGAGTCGAGTTCAAACTGTGACTCTTTTTTAAGTTTAGAAGCAATAGAGATGAAGGCCCCTCTTATCACAGATTTGTGGGCTTCCCATGTAATTGTGGGGCAAGTGTCTGAATTTGCATTGATGCTAAATAGAGATGAGCGAACACTAAAATGTTCGAGGTTCGAAATTCGATTCGAACAGCCGCTCAATGTTCGTGTGTTCGAACGGGTTTCGAACCCCATTATAGTCTATGGGGAACAGATACTCGTTAAGGGGGAAACCCAAATCCGTGTCTGGAGGGTCACCAAGTCCACTATGACACCCCAGGAAATGATGCCAACACCTCTGGAATGACACTGGGACAGCAGGGGAAGCATGTCTGGGGGCATCTAACACACCAAAGACCCTCTATTACCCCAACATCACAGCCTAACAACTACACAGTTTACACACTCAATACCACCTCTCTGACAGTAGGAAAACACCTTGAAACATGTGTATTTGGCACTTGCAGTGAGGAGAGCTTGTCACCAGCAGTGAATTTGGCCCTTGTAGTAAGTTGAGGTTGGCACCAACATTTGTTTTGAAAATCAGGGTGGATTGAGCCTCTAACCAGCAGAGTTTGGGCAAATTCATGGTGGAGGGAGCCTCTAAACACCCCAGTTTGGGCAAATTCATGGTGGAGGGAGCCTCTAAAAACCCCAGTTTGGACCAATTCATGGTGGAGGGAGCCTCTAACCAGCCCAGTTTGGGCAAATTCATGGTGGAGGGAGCCTCTAAAAAACCCAGTTTGGACCAATTCATGGTGGAGGGAGCCTCTAACCAGCCCAGTTTGGGCAAATTCATGGTGGAGGGAGCCTCTAAACAGCCCAGTTTGGGCAAATTCATGGTGGAGGGAGCCTCTAAACAGCCCAGTTTGGACCAATTCATGGTGGAGGGAGCCTCTAAAAAACCCAGTTTGGACCAATTCATGGTGGAGGGAGCCTCTAAACAGCCCAGTTTGGGCAAATTCATGGTGGAGGGAGCCTCTAACCAGCCCAGTTTGGACCAATTAATGGTGGAGGGAGCCTCTAAACAGCCAAGTTTTGGGAAATTCATGGTGGAGGGAGCCCCTAAAAACCCCAGTTTGGACCAATTCATGGTGGAGGGAGCCTCTAAACAGCCCAGTTTGGGCAAATTCATGGTGGAGGGAGCCTCTAAAAAACCCAGTTTGGACCAATTCATGGTGGAGGGAGCCTCTAACCAGCCCAGTTTGGACCAATTCATGGTGGAGGGAGCCTCTAAACAGCCCAGTTTGGGCAAATTCATGGTGGAGGGAGCCTCTAAAAAACCCAGCTTGGACCAATTCATGGTGGAGGGAGCCTCTAACCAGCCCAGTTTGGGCAAATTCATGGTGGAGGGAGCCTCTAAACAGCCCAGTTTGGGCAAATTCATGGTGGAGGGAGCCTCTAAACAGCCCAGTTTGGACCAATTCATGGTGGAGGGAGCCTCTAAAAAACCCAGTTTGGACCAATTCATGGTGGAGAGAGCCTCTAAACAGCCCAGTTTGGGCAAATTCATGGTGGAGGGAGCCTCTAACCAGCCCAGTTTGGACCAATTAATGGTGGAGGGAGCCTCTAAACAGCCCAGTTTGGACCAATTAATGGTGGAGGGAGCCTCTAACCAGCCCAGTTTGGACCAATTCATGGTGGAGGGAGCCTCTAACCAGCCCAGTTTGGGCAAATTCATGGTAGAGGGAGCCTCTAAAAAACCCAGCTTGGACCAATTCATGGTGGAGGGAGCCTCTAACCAGCCCAGTTTGGGCAAATTCATGGTGGTGGGAGCCTCTAAACAGCCCAGTTTGGGCAAATTCATGGTGGAGGGAGCCTCTAAACAGCCCAGTTTGGACCAATTCATGGTGGAGGGAGCCTCTAAAAAACCCAGTTTGGACCAATTCATGGTGGAGGGAGCCTCTAACCAGCCCAGTTTGGGCAAATTCATGGTGGAGGGAGCCTCTAAACAGCCCAGTTTGGGCAAATTCATGGTGGAGGGAGCCTCTAACCAGCCCAGTTTGGACCAATTAATGGTGGAGGGAGCCTCTAAACAGCCAAGTTTGGACCAATTCATGGTGGAGGGAGCCTCTAACCAGCCCAGTTTGGACCAATTCATGGTGGAGGGAGCCTCTAACCAGCCCAGTTTGGGCAAATTCATGGTGGAGGGAGCCTCTAAAAAACCCAGCTTGGACCAATTCATGGTGGAGGGAGCCTCTAACCAGCCCAGTTTGGGCAAATTCATGGTGGAGGGAGCCTCTAAACAGCCCAGTTTGGGCAAATTCATGGTGGAGGGAGCCTCTAAACAGCCCAGTTTGGACCAATTCATGGTGGAGGGAGCCTCTAAACAGCCCAGTTTGGGCAAATTCATGGTGGAGGGAGCCTCTAAACAGCCCAGTTTGGACCAATTCATGGTGGAGGGAGCCTCTAAACAGCCCAGTTTGGGCAAATTCATGGTGGAGGGAGCCTCTAAACAGCCCAGTTTGGACCAATTCATGGTGGAGGGAGCCTCTAAAAAACCCAGTTTGGACCAATTCATGGTGGAGGGAGCCTCTAAACAGCCCAGTTTGGGCAAATTCATGGTGGAGGGAGCCTCTAACCAGCCCAGTTTGGACCAATTAATGGTGGAGGGAGCCTCTAAACAGCCAAGTTTTGGGAAATTCATGGTGGAGGGAGCCCCTAAAAACCCCAGTTTGGACCAATTCATGGTGGAGGGAGCCTCTAAACAGCCCAGTTTGGGCAAATTCATGGTGGAGGGAGCCTCTAAAAAACCCAGTTTGGACCAATTCATGGTGGAGGGAGCCTCTAACCAGCCCAGTTTGGACCAATTCATGGTGGAGGGAGCCTCTAAACAGCCCAGTTTGGGCAAATTCATGGTGGAGGGAGCCTCTAAAAAACCCAGCTTGGACCAATTCATGGTGGAGGGAGCCTCTAACCAGCCCAGTTTGGGCAAATTCATGGTGGAGGGAGCCTCTAAACAGCCCAGTTTGGGCAAATTCATGGTGGAGGGAGCCTCTAAACAGCCCAGTTTGGACCAATTCATGGTGGAGGGAGCCTCTAAAAAACCCAGTTTGGACCAATTCATGGTGGAGAGAGCCTCTAAACAGCCCAGTTTGGGCAAATTCATGGTGGAGGGAGCCTCTAACCAGCCCAGTTTGGACCAATTAATGGTGGAGGGAGCCTCTAAACAGCCCAGTTTGGACCAATTAATGGTGGAGGGAGCCTCTAACCAGCCCAGTTTGGACCAATTCATGGTGGAGGGAGCCTCTAACCAGCCCAGTTTGGGCAAATTCATGGTGGAGGGAGCCTCTAAAAAACCCAGCTTGGACCAATTCATGGTGGAGGGAGCCTCTAACCAGCCCAGTTTGGGCAAATTCATGGTGGTGGGAGCCTCTAAACAGCCCAGTTTGGGCAAATTCATGGTGGAGGGAGCCTCTAAACAGCCCAGTTTGGACCAATTCATGGTGGAGGGAGCCTCTAAAAAACCCAGTTTGGACCAATTCATGGTGGAGGGAGCCTCTAACCAGCCCAGTTTGGGCAAATTCATGGTGGAGGGAGCCTCTAAACAGCCCAGTTTGGGCAAATTCATGGTGGAGGGAGCCTCTAACCAGCCCAGTTTGGACCAATTAATGGTGGAGGGAGCCTCTAAACAGCCAAGTTTGGACCAATTCATGGTGGAGGGAGCCTCTAACCAGCCCAGTTTGGACCAATTCATGGTGGAGGGAGCCTCTAACCAGCCCAGTTTGGGCAAATTCATGGTGGAGGGAGCCTCTAAAAAACCCAGCTTGGACCAATTCATGGTGGAGGGAGCCTCTAACCAGCCCAGTTTGGGCAAATTCATGGTGGAGGGAGCCTCTAAACAGCCCAGTTTGGGCAAATTCATGGTGGAGGGAGCCTCTAAACAGCCCAGTTTGGACCAATTCATGGTGGAGGGAGCCTCTAAACAGCCCAGTTTGGGCAAATTCATGGTGGAGGGAGCCTCTAAACAGCCCAGTTTGGACCAATTCATGGTGGAGGGAGCCTCTAAACAGCCCAGTTTGGGCAAATTCATGGTGGAGGGAGCCTCTAAACAGCCCAGTTTGGACCAATTCATGGTGGAGGGAGCCTCTAAAAACCCCAGTTTGGACCAATTCATGGTGGAGGGAGCCTCTAAAAAACCCAGTTTGGACCAATTCATGGTGGAGGGAGCCTCTAACCAGCCCAGTTTGGGCAAATTCATGGTGGAGGGAGCCTCTAAACAGCCCAGTTTGGGCAAATTCATGGTGGAGGGAGCCTCTAAACAGCCCAGTTTGGACCAATTCATGGTGGAGGGAGCCTCTAAAAAACCCAGTTTGGACCAATTCATGGTGGAGGGAGCCTCTAAACAGCCAAGTTTTGGGAAATTCATGGTGGAGGGAGCCCGTAAAAACCCCAGTTTGGACCAATTCATGGTGGAGGGAGCCTCTAAACAGCCCAGTTTGGGCAAATTCATGGTGGAGGGAGCCTCTAAAAAACCCAGTTTGGACCAATTCATGGTGGAGGGAGCCTCTAACCAGCCCAGTTTGGACCAATTAATGGTGGAGGGAGCCTCTAAACAGCCAAGTTTGGACCAATTCATGGTGGAGAGAGCCTCTAAAAACCCCAGTTTGGACCAATTCATGGTGGAGGGAGCCTCTAACCAGCCCAGTTTGGGCAAATTCATGGTGGAGGGAGCCTCTAAACAGCCCAGTTTGGGCAAATTCATGGTGGAGGGAGCCTCTAACCAGCCCAGTTTGGACCAATTAATGGTGGAGGGAGACTCTAAACAGCCAAGTTTTGGGAAATTCATGGTGGAGGGAGCCTCTAACCAGCCCAGTTTGGACCAATTCATGGTGGAGGGAGCCTCTAAAAAACCCAGTTTGGACCAATTCATGGTGGAGGGAGCCTCTAAACAGCCCAGTTTGGGCAAATTCATGGTGGAGGGAGCCTCTAACCAGCCCAGTTTGGACCAATTAATGGTGGAGGGAGCCTCTAAACAGCCCAGTTTGGACCAATTAATGGTGGAGGGAGCCTCTAACCAGCCCAGTTTGGACCAATTCATGGTGGAGGGAGCCTCTAAACAGCCCAGTTTGGGCAAATTCATGGTGGAGGGAGCCTCTAACCAGCCCAGTTTGGACCAATTAATGGTGGAGGGAGCCTCTAAACAGCCCAGTTTGGACCAATTAATGGTGGAGGGAGCCTCTAACCAGCCCAGTTTGGGCAAATTCATGGTGGAGGGAGCCTCTAAAAAACCCAGCTTGGACCAATTCATGGTGGAGGGAGCCTCTAACCAGCCCAGTTTGGGCAAATTCATGGTGGAGGGAGCCTCTAAAAAACCCAGTTTGGACCAATTCATGGTGGAGGGAGCCTCTAAACAGCCCAGTTTGGGCAAATTCATGGTGGAGGGAGCCTCTAACCAGCCCAGTTTGGACCAATTAATGGTGGAGGGAGCCTCTAAACAGCCAAGTTTGGACCAATTAATGGTGGAGGGAGCCTCTAACCAGCCCAGTTTGGACCAATTCATGGTGGAGGGAGCCTCTAACCAGCCCAGTTTGGGCAAATTCATGGTGGAGGGAGCCTCTAAAAAACCCAGCTTGGACCAATTCATGGTGGAGGGAGCCTCTAACCAGCCCAGTTTGGGCAAATTCATGGTGGAGGGAGCCTCTAAAAAACCCAGTTTGGACCAATTCATGGTGGAGGGAGCCTCTAAACAGCCCAGTTTGAGCAAATTCAAGGTGGAGGGAGCCTCTAACCAGCCCAGTTTGGACCAATTAATGGTGGAGGGAGCCTCTAAACAGCCCAGTTTGGACTAATTAATGGTGGAGGGAGCCTCTAACCAGCCCAGTTTGGACCAATTCATGGTGGAGGGAGCCTCTAACCAGCCCAGTTTGGGCAAATTCATGGTGGAGGGAGCCTCTAAAAAACCCAGCTTGGACCAATTCATGGTGGAGGGAGCCTCTAACCAGCCCAGTTTGGGCAAATTCATGGTGGAGGGAGCCTCTAAAAAACCCAGTTTGGACCAATTCATGGTGGAGGGAGCCTCTAAACAGCCCAGTTTGGACCAATTCATGGTGGAGGGAGCCTCTAAAAAACCCAGTTTGGACCAATTCATGGTGGAGGGAGCCTCTAAAAAACCCAGTTTGGACCAATTCATGGTGGAGGGAGCCTCTAACCAGCCCAGTTTGGGCAAATTCATGGTGGAGGGAGCCTCTAACCAGCCCAGTTTGGACCAATTAATGGTGGAGGGAGCCTCTAAACAGCCAAGTTTTGGGAAATTCATGGTGGAGGGAGCCCCTAAAAACCCCAGTTTGGACCAATTCATGGTGGAGGGAGCCTCTAAACAGCCCAGTTTGGGCAAATTCATGGTGGAGGGAGCCTCTAAAAAACCCAGTTTGGACCAATTCATGGTGGAGGGAGCCTCTAACCAGCCCAGTTTGGACCAATTAATGGTGGAGGGAGCCTCTAAACAGCCAAGTTTGGACCAATTCATGGTGGAGGGAGCCTCTAAAAACCCCAGTTTGGACCAATTCATGGTGGAGGGAGTCTCTAACCAGCCCAGTTTGGACCAATTCATGGTGGAGGGAGCCTCTAAACAGCCCAGTTTGGGCAAATTCATGGTGGAGGGAGCCTCTAACCAGCCCAGTTTGGACCAATTAATGGTGGAGGGAGCCTCTAAACAGCCAAGTTTTGGGAAATTCATGGTGGAGGGAGCCCCTAAAAACCCCAGTTTGGACCAATTCATGGTGGAGGGAGCCTCTAAACAGCCCAGTTTGGACCAATTCATGGTGGAGGGAGCCTCTAAAAAACCCAGTTTGGACCAATTCATGGTGGAGGGAGCCTCTAAACAGCCCAGTTTGGGCAAATTCATGGTGGAGGGAGCCTCTAAACAGCCCAGTTTGGACCAATCAATGGTGGAGGGAGCCTCTAAACAGCCCAGTTTGGACCAATTAATGGTGGAGGGAGCCTCTAACCAGCCCAGTTTGGACCAATTCATGGTGGAGGGAGCCTCTAACCAGCCCAGTTTGGGCAAATTCATGGTGGAGGGAGCCTCTAAAAAACCCAGCTTGGACCAATTCATGGTGGAGGGAGCCTCTAACCAGCCCAGTTTGGGCAAATTCATGGTGGAGGGAGCCTCTAAAAAACCCAGTTTGGACCAATTCATGGTGGAGGGAGCCTCTAAACAGCCCAGTTTGGGCAAATTCATGGTGGAGGGAGCCTCTAACCAGCCCAGTTTGGACCAATTAATGGTGGAGGGAGCCTCTAAACAGCCAAGTTTGGACCAATTAATGGTGGAGGGAGCCTCTAACCAGCCCAGTTTGGACCAATTCATGGTGGAGGGAGCCTCTAACCAGCCCAGTTTGGGCAAATTCATGGTGGAGGGAGCCTCTAAAATACCCAGCTTGGACCAATTCATGGTGGAGGGAGCCTCTAACCAGCCCAGTTTGGGCAAATTCATGGTGGAGGGAGCCTCTAAAAAACCAAGTTTGGACCAATTCATGGTGGAGGGAGCCTCTAAACAGCCCAGTTTGGGCAAATTCATGGTGGAGGGAGCCTCTAACCAGCCCAGTTTGGACCAATTAATGGTGGAGGGAGCCTCTAAACAGCCAAGTTTTGGGAAATTCATGGTGGAGGGAGCCCCTAAAAACCCCAGTTTGGACCAATTCATGGTGGAGGGAGCCTCTAAAAACCCCAGTTTGGACCAATTCATGGTGGAGGGAGCCTCTAACCAGCCCAGTTTGGGCAAATTCATGGTGGAGGGAGCCTCTAAACAGCCCAGTTTGGGCAAATTCATGGTGGAGGGAGCCTCTAACCAGCCCAGTTTGGACCAATTAATGGTGGAGGGAGCCGCTAAACAGCACAGTTTGGACCAATTCATGGTGGAGGGAGCCTCTAACCAGCAGAGTTGGTGGAAATCAGGGTGGAGGGAGCCTCTAACCAGCAGAGTTGGGGGAAATCAGGGTGGAGGGAGCCTAGTATTAGCAGAATTGTGCAACGCTTATGGTGGATGAGTATGAGGATGCGGAGGAATTGGAGAGGTTGAGTACAGACATGGAGTTTCATGTTGGGGTGCTTTACACAGGTGGGCACAAAAATGACGGCTCTACCCAGTGGTGGTTCATTTTTATCAAAGTGAGCCGGTCGGCACTCTCAGCTGACAGACGGGTGCGCTTGTCAGTGATGATGCCACCGGCTGCACTGAACACCCTCTCAGATAGGACGCTGGCGGCAGGACAGGACAGCACCTCCAAGGCATATAGGGCAAGTTCAAGCCACAGGTCCAACTTCGACACCCAATACGTGTAGGGCGCAGAGGGGTCGGAGAGGACAGGGCTGTGGTCGGAAAGGTATTCCCGCAACATGCGCCTATACTTCTCACGCCTGGTGACACTAGGACCCTCCGTGACGGCACTTTGGCGAGGGGGTGCCATCAAGGTGTCCCAGACCTTAGACAGTGTGCCCCTCGTTTGTGTGGACCGGTGAGAACTTGGTTGCCTACTGGAGGAACTGCCCTCCCTGCCGCCAACGTCACATGCTGGAAACATCTCCATCATATTCTGCACCAATTGCCTGTGGCAAGCATTGATGCGATTGGCCCTCCCCTCTACCGGAATAAAAGACGAGATGTTGTTTTTATACCGGGGGTCAAGGATAGCAAAGATCCAGTACTGGTTGTCCTCCATGATTTTGACGATACGCTTGTCGGTTGTAAAGCACCCCAACATGAACTCAGCCATGTCTGCCACAGTGTTAGTTGGCATGACTCCTCTGGCCCCACCGGAAAGTTCAATCTCCATTTCCTCCTCATCCTCCATGTCTACCCATCCGCGCTGCAACAATGGGACGATTCGAAGTTGCCCGGAAGCCTCCTGTATCACCATCACATCATCGGACAACTCTTCTTCCTCCTCCTCCTCCTCCTCCTCCTCCTCCATTAAACGCAGTGAAGCGGACAGATGTGTGGACCTACTCTCCAGCTGTGACGGATCGGATGCTATCCCTAACTCCTCTGTGTGATCTGAGTTATCCCTGATGTCAATCAGGGATTCTCTCAGAACACACAAGAGCAGGATTGTAAGGCTCACCATCGCATCCTCAGAGCTCACCCTCCTTGTGGACTCCTCAAAGACCCGTAGGATGTCACAAAGGTCTCTCATCCATGGCCACTCATGGATGTGAAACTGAGGCAGCTGACTTTGTGGCACCCTAGGGTTTTGTAGCTGGTATTCCATCAAAGGTCTCTGCTGCTCAACCACTCTATTCAACATCTGAAACGTTGAGTTCCAGCGTGTGGGGACGTCGCACAAAAGCCGGTGTTGTGGCACATGCAGGCGTTGCTGGAGAGATTTTAAGCTAGCAGCGGCTACTGTCGACTTGCGAAAGTGGGCGCACATGCGCCGCACTTTCACCAGTAGCTCTGGAACATTGGGGTAGCTCTTTAGGAAACGTTGCACCACTAGGTTGAAGATGTGGGCCAGGCATGGAACATGTTGGAGTCCGGCAAGCTCCAGAGCTGCTACCAGGTTCCGGCCGTTATCACAAACGACCATGCCTGGGCCCAGGTGCAGCGGCTCAAACCATATTGCCGTCTCATCGAGGAGGGCATCCCTCACCTCGGAGGCAGTGTGCTGTCTGTCCCCCAAGCTGATCAGCTTCAGCACAGCCTGCTGACGTCTACCAACGCCAGTGCTGCAACGTTTCCAACTCGTAGCTGGGGTCAATCTAACAGCGGAGGAGGAGGCGGTGGCGGAGGAGGAGGCGGTAGAGGAGGAGGAGGAGGGGGGTGTTCTTCTCGTGTCCCTGCCAGGAATGTTAGGCGGGGAGACGAGGTACACCGGGCCAGTTTGGGAAGCAGTCCCAGCCTCAACTACATTCACCCAGTGTGCCGTCAGTGAAATGTAGCGTCCCTGTCCGCATGCACTTGTCCACGCGTCGGTGGTCAAGTGGACCTTTGTGCAAAGCGCGGAACTAAGGGCCCGCCTGATGTTGAGTGACACGTGCTGGTGCAAGGCGGGGACGGCACACCGGGAGAAGTAGTGACGGCTAGGGACGGCATAGCGAGGTGCCGCAGTTGCCATCAGGTCCAGGAAGGCGGGAGTTTCAACAAGCCGGAACGCCAACATCTCCTGGGCCAGCAGTTTAGCGATGTTGGCGTTCAAGGCTTGCGCGTGTGGGTGGTTAGCAGTGTATTTCTGCCGCCGCTCCAATGTCTGAGAGATGGTGGGTTGTTGTAAAGAAGCGCCTGATGGTGCCTTTGATGGTGCAGGAGAAGGAGATAAGACAGGAACAGGGGAGGATGAGGGAGAAGTCAACAAAGTGGCGGAGGCAGATGAAGTGGTGTCCTGGCTCGTCCTCTGGAGTGCATCGCCAGCACAGTCAGCAGTGGCAGTGGCAGAGGCAGAGGCAGTGGCAGAGGCAGTGGCAGTGGCGTGAACGGCAGGCGGCCTTTGTCCTGCCGTTGCTGCCTGCCACTGATTCCAGTGCTTGGATTCCAAATGACGGCGCATTGAAGTGGTGGACAGGTTGCTCTTCTCAGAGCCCCTAATCAATTTCGAGAGGCAAATTGTGCAGACAACACTATATCTGTCCTCGGCGCATTCCTTGAAAAAACTCCACACCTTCGAGAAACGTGCCCTCGAGGTGGGAGTTTTTCGGGCCTGGGTACGAACTGGAACATCTTGGGAGATTCCGGGTGTGGCCTGGCTTCGCCTAAGCTGCTGACCTCTGCCTCTGCCTCTAGCTACCCTTTTTGGTGCTGCACCTGCCTCAACATCCACACTACTTTCCCCGCTTGACATCCCCCCTGTCCAGGTCGGGTCAGTGTCCTCATCATCCACCACTTCCTCTTCCAACTCCTGTCTCATCTCCTCCTCCCGCACAATGCGCCGGTCAACTGGATGCCCTGACGGCAACTGCCTCACATCATCGTCGATGAGGGTGGGTTGCTGGTCATCCACCACCAAATCGAACGGAGATGGAGGAGACTCTAGTGTTTGAGCATCTGGACACAGATGCTCCTCTGTTAGGTTCGTGGAATCGTGACGTGGAGAGGCAGGTTGAGGGACAATGAAAGGAGCGGAGAACAGCTCTGGGGAGCAGGGACAGTTTGGGTTATTGTTCTGTAAAGCTTCGGAATTTTGGGAGGAAGGAAGACAAGACTGTTGGGTAATAGGAGGAGAGGAGGCAGAGTCTGACTGGCTGCTGGACAATGTGCTGTAAGCATTCTCTGACAGCCATTGCAAGACCTGTTCCTGGTTCTCGGGCCTACTAAGGTTTGTACCCTGCAGTTTAGTTAATGTGGCAAGCAACCCTGGCACTGTGGAGTGGCGCAATGCTTGCTGCCCCACAGGAGTAGGCACGGGACGCCCTGTGGCTTCACTGCTACCTTGCTCCCCAGAACCATTCCCCCGACCTCGCCCACGGCCTCGTCCACGTCCCTTTCCGGGAGCCTTGCGCATTTTGAATTCCTAGTTAGAAATTGGCACTGTATACCAGTAGTAAAAATTGTGGGTGCACGTAACCCCAATATATTCTTTGAATTACCAGTCAGAAACTGGCACTATATGGCAGTAGCAAGAAATGAGGGTATTTGTATTCCCAATATATTCTTTGAATTCCCAGTCAGACAATGGCACTGTATACCAGTAGTAAAAATTGTGGGTGCACGTAACCCCAATATATTCTTTGAATTACCAGTCAGAAACTGGCACTATATGGCAGTAGCAAGAAATGAGGGTATTTGTATTCCCAATATATTCTTTGAATTCCCAGTCAGACAATGGCACTGTATACCAGTAGTAAAAATTGTGGGTGCACGTAACCCCAATATATTCTTTGAATTACCAGTCAGAAACTGGCACTATATGGCAGTAGCAAGAAATGAGGGTATTTGTATTCCCAATATATTCTTTGAATTCCCAGTCAGACAATGGCACTGTATACCAGTAGTAAAAATTGTGGGTGCACGTAACCCCAATATATTCTTTGAATTACCAGTCAGAAACTGGCACTATATGGCAGTAGCAAGAAATGAGGGTATTTATAACCCCAATATATTCTTTGAATTCCCAGTCAGACAATGGCACTGTATACCAGTAGTAAAAATTGTGGGTGCACGTAACCCCAATATATTCTTTGAATTACCAGTCAGAAACTGGCACTATATGGCAGTAGCAAGAAATGAGGGTATTTGTATTCCCAATATATTCTTTGAATTCCCAGTCAGACAATGGCACTGTATACCAGTAGTAAAAATTGTGGGTGCACGTAACCCCAATATATTCTTTGAATTACCAGTCAGAAACTGGCACTATATGGCAGTAGCAAGAAATGAGGGTATTTGTGTTCCCAATATATTCTTTGAATTCCCAGTCAGACAATGGCACTGTATACCAGTAGTAAAAATTGTGGGTGCACGTAACCCCAATATATTCTTTGAATTACCAGTCAGAAACTGGCACTATATGGCAGTAGCAAGAAATGAGGGTATTTGTATTCCCAATATATTCTTTGAATTCCCAGTCAGACAATGGCACTGTATACCAGTAGTAAAAATTGTGGGTGCACGTAACCCCAATATATTCTTTGAATTACCAGTCAGAAACTGGCACTATATGGCAGTAGCAAGAAATGAGGGTATTTGTATTCCCAATATATTCTTTGAATTCCCAGTCAGACAATGGCACTGTATACCAGTAGTAAAAATTGTGGGTGCACGTAACCCCAATATATTCTTTGAATTACCAGTCAGAAACTGGCACTATATGGCAGTAGCAAGAAATGAGGGTATTTGTATTCCCAATATATTCTTTGAATTCCCAGTCAGACAATGGCACTGTATACCAGTAGTAAAAATTGTGGGTGCACGTAACCCCAATATATTCTTTGAATTACCAGTCAGAAACTGGCACTATATGGCAGTAGCAAGAAATGAGGGTATTTGTATTCCCAATATATTCTTTGAATTCCCAGTCAGACAATGGCACTGTATACCAGTAGTAAAAATTGTGGGTGCACGTAAGCCCAATATATTCTTTGAATTACCAGTCAGAAACTGGCACTATATGGCAGTAGCAAGAAATGAGGGTATTTATAACCCCAATATATTCTTTGAATTCCCAGTCAGACAATGGCACTGTATACCAGTAGTAAAAATTGTGGGTGTATATAGCCCCAATTCTATTGCTAGGGGACTTGCAGGGTATTTCTGGGGTGAAGGTGGGGGGGCACACCGTTGGAACGGGTATCGGGGGTATATATCGGGTATACGGGAATACACTGACAGTGTATTCCATTCAGGATCCTGGGAAAGCTGGGTTGCGGCGATTGAGCCCGTCAGTGCCACGTTACACTGACAAGCTTCTCCCTGGAATTGAAGTTATATGTAAGCCCAATATATTCTTTGAATTCCCAGTCAGACAATGGCACTATATGGCAGTAGCAAAAATAGTGGGTGTATATAGCCCCAATTCTATTGCTAGGGGACTTGCAGGGTATTTCTGGGGTGAAGGTGGGGGGGCACACCGTTGGAACGGGTATCGGGGGTATATATCGGGTATACGGGAATACACTGACAGTGTATTCCATTCAGGATCCTGGGAAAGCTGGGTTGCGGCGATTGAGCCCGTCAGTGCCACGTTACACTGACAAGCTTCTCCCTGGAATTTAGCTCTTATAAGAGCTGTTGTGGTTGTCTTCTCCTTCCTATCCTAGCCTGTCCCTGCCTACCCAGAATCTAAGCCCTAGCTAGCTGGACGGAAACCTCCGTCCTCGGTGAATTGCAAGCTCAGAATGACGTGAACCTGGGCGGCGCTGTTCTTTTAAATTAGAGGTCACATGTTTTCGGCAGCCAATGGGTTTTGCCTACTTTTCTCAACGTCACCGGTGTCGTAGTTCCTGTCCCACCTACCCTGCGCTGTTATTGGAGCAAAAAAGGCGCCAGGGAAGGTGGGAGGGGAATCGAGTAATGGCGCACTTTACCACGCGGTGTTCAATTCGATTCGAACATGCCGAACAGCCTAATATCCGATCGAACATGAGTTCGATAGAACACTGTTCGCTCATCTCTAATGCTAAAATATGTCTCTAGTTGTTTTTTGATTGAGTCAGTCACATCTGATCTATCGAGGAGTGATTCGTTTAACCTCCAGTTCCAGTCTTTCCTCGGGAGCTGGGCAAAGTTAACTTGGATCCATACCGGGGCATGATCTGAGACAGATATCACATCTATTTTGGCCTTAGTGACATGGGGTAATAGGTCAGTGGAGAGGAGAAAGTAGTCTAAGCATTGATAGGAATTTCGAGGGTTAGAGTAAAAGGAGAAGTCTTTTGTAGTGGGATTAAGGGTTCTCCACACATCTATTAAGTTTCGGTCAGAAAAATCTTGTTGAAGCCTGCCTCTGGCTTTCTGCGGTGTGGAGGAGGAGCCTGTGGAGGTGTCTAAAGAGGGATCTAGTGCTAGATTGAGGTCGCCTGCAAGTATGATTGGGCCTTCAGCAAATAACTCTAGCTTTTTGAGGACCTCTAGTAGCCAAGGGACCTGGTCTTTATTGGGAGCATACACATTTACAAACGTATATTTCTGAGAGGCGATTGTGCCTTTGAGGAACAAGAACCTGCCATCTGCGTCTGCATATGTCTGTGCGGAATGGAAGGGAGTGGTGGAAAAGGATGGAGACCCCTTTTGTGGCTGCTGAGGGGTTGGTGGAGTGGAAAGAAAGGGGGAAGTATTTTGTTGAGAAGCGCGGGATTTTTCCAGTTTTGAAGTGTGTTTCTTGCAGAAAAGCTATTTTGGTGCGAAGTCTTTTAAGGATGGTAAATATTTGTGATCGTTTATTGGGGGAGTTTAGTCCGTGGACATTGAAGGAATTGAGAATGTGGTCTGACATAGCGGGGAAGGGCCTGGCCGCAGGTCGCAACCAGCCAAAGGTATGAAGAGAAAGAGATACAGGAAGGGAGTAAGCAGTGAGGTATTAGAGGGAGGAGAAGAAAAAAGGGAGGGGTTGGGAATAAAGGGCGCGTAGGGAGCGAAGGGGAGGGGGAAGCGTGAGGGGCGTAGAGAGAAAAGGGAAATGGGGAGGGAGAAAAAGTGAAAGAGAGGAGAAGGGGGGGTGGGGTTCAGACGGAGAAGGAGTGTTAGAGAGGATAGGATAGGGAGGGTCGGGGAGGGGAGAGGGGAAAGTGTATCTGACTACGGCAACTGAGGGAGAATAATGTAAAGTCAGGGAGAAATAAAAAATTTTTGGCGAGGGTGCCTGAGACTCGCCAGAGGTTAGCAGAGAAAATTTTCCGGAGCTATCCGAGGATGGATAGCGGGTGGGTGGGGAACGAAGTAAAAGTCCTAATCGTCACAGCCTACCTGATGACCCTAAAGAGAGTGGCGTGTAACTAAATGGGTTGAGAATGGAGTGATGTGAGTTGAGAAGTGGGGAGAGCTGCAGAGGTAGTGGGGGGGAGGGGGTAGGTAGAGGTGAGGGGGGGGGAGGATGTGGGGGAGAAAGGGAGAGGAGAAGGGGAAGGGGGGGGAAAGGGGGAGGGGGAGGGGAAGGGGAACCGGGAGTTTTAAAGCTTTGGGGAGAGTTCCACGAGATTGAGGCAGTGAGGGCTATGACACCGGGAGTAGTCTGGTGCTACTGTTAGCTAAAGTCAGCAGGTGAGAGTAGGGGTTCAGGTATGAGCCGAACAGGGCGGGCACGACACCACAGAGATAATTTAGTAAAACAGTAACAAATATAAATTTCTGAGTCTCTATTAAGAGAAGAGGGAGGGATGAAAGACAAGTTTTTGGTAGGTTGAAGAGAGAAGCAGGAGCAGGATGGAAAGGGAGAGAGAGAAGAAAAGGCAAGGGGTAGGAGCAGAGGAGGGAGAGAGGGAGGGGAGGTTGAGAGTGAGTGACACCAGAGAAGAGCAAGCATTGATGAGGAATAGTATATCAGTGAGACTACTATGGCTATGAAATCCAAATACTAGATGAGAAATATGTCACACTAAGACAAAAAACTTAATGAACTTAGTAAGAAGCTTAATATAACTGATTAACTTGACCAGAGAAAAAAGTTCTTAACATAAAACATTGTGAGCTAGCTTAAGGAGGCCTAAAGCCGTAGAGTAAGGGGGGGGGGAGAAGGAAAGGGGAGGGAAGAGAGGAGGGGGGGGGACCATCACCCCTGACCGTGGGACCCAGCTGGGAGACCCAGGGGCAGGGGGGAAGGAGAGAGCCCTTATTGTACACAAGGCATATGCATTAAGTAAGAGTAAGAATGACATATAATATGTAGGATGCATCACACTGTGAGAGCTCAGCGAAGAACTTAGTATAACTGTGAATGCGGGTAGAGATAAATTCTTGACATATAACGCTGCGGGCTAACTTGAGGGAAGGGGAGGAGGGGGGGGGGAGGGAGGAGGAGAGGGAGGCTAGAGGGGATCCATCGCCCCCGGCCGCGGAACCCGAAACAGGGGACTCGGGGCCAGGGGAGAGGGAAAGAACCCTCAATAATACACAAGGCAATAACATTAGGTGAAGAGACTCATCTGAATGGGGGGATTCCGAGCAGTGTTGTGAGGAAAGGTCCCGTTGGGTTTATATCAAGGGAGGAGAGCATTGGATCCAGATAGAGAAGCTGGTACGGAACCGATGGTAAAGTTTATAGCAGAAAACGTGGATGCTCTACCGGTCCTGTCCGTCTCCAACGATAGAGGACACCTTGGGGTGATGTGTCCCTGAGAAGTAATACTAGGCGGGTGTCATAACAAGAAATAACAGAACATAACAGAGGTCTGTTAAGGGAGAGTGTCAAGAAAAGGGGTTGGCGACAAGGCTGAGGAAGAATCAGTCACTGATAATGCCCCTAGCAACCGGCTTCTTCTGTTTCGGAGATTTAGATCTGCGATATGGTGCCTGTTTCTCCAGGGTGGGTAAGGGTGGCCAATCGTGCACATCCTCGGGAAGCATTGACCAAGATGGTATGGGTATCGGGTCCAGACCCAGTAATGGCCACGCTGTAGCTAGGTCTTCAGGGGATCTGATATATATCCTGCGGCCCTGATTCATGACAGAGAGACCGAATGGGAACAGCCACACATAAGATAAGCCTTTTTCTCTCAGGGTAGCTAGCAATGGTTTCAATAATCTCCTCTTAGCGAGTGTGGAGGGTGCCAGATCTTGATATAGCTGTATTTCATGGCCCTCATACATTAGGGGTCTCTTGTCCCTTGACGCCATGAGGACTTCTGTTGTGTCCACAGAAGTCAATAGACCACATATTATGTCCCTAGGAGGCTCTGTAGTTGCAGGCTTAGCCCTAATGGAGCGATGTACCCTCTCAATCTGGATGGATGCAGCCCTCTCTGAACCTAGGATGTCTGTAAAGATGGCGGACATGATCTCCCTCAGAGAGTCTGGGGGGAAAGACTCAGGTAAGCCCTTCAGTCTGATGTTTCTTCTCCTGTTCCTATTCTCCAAGTCCTCAATCATGTCATGGAGGCGATTGAGATGGTTGTGATGATTGGAGATATGCAATGCTGCTGTGGCCGTGTGTTGTGTTATGTCCATGTGGGCAGACTCCAGTCTATCTACGCGGCCTCCCATGTGTTGGAGCTCGGCTCTCATCTCAGCTAATTCGGCCATAACTGGGGCAATAGTTTTTGCTAGGGCCTTCATGAGAAAGGCTTGGATAATGGGGCGCGTACCTGTGTCCTGTGTGTCTGCGCCAGACATGCTCTCCACGTCAGACTCTTCAGCCGCGTCCCCTGACTGCAGATCTTCGGGCGCCATCTTGCGCGCCAAGGCCGGAGACTGAGAGGCCTTTTTTCGGAAGAATTTGTGGAGTTCTGCCGAATTGGACCTGCGGTTTGGTGTCCCCGGTAGGTCCCCTCACGTTCCCGGTTTTGTTTGCCCATTTTCAGGCGGTTAGTTGCGGTAGGGTCGGGGTAAGGCTGCTCTGTAGACGGAGCTGCAGGCTCAGACCTCCATCCACTTCAGCGGTTAGGCTCCGCCCCCTCAACATTTCTATAGGTATACAGTCCTATGAAAAAGTTTGGGCACTTCTATTATTCTTAATCATTTTTAGTTCTAAATATCTTGGTGTTTGCAGCAACCATTTCAGTTTGCTATATCTAATAACTGACGGACGCTGTAATATTTCAGGATTGAAATGAGGTTTATTGTACTAACAGAAAATGTGCAATATGCATTAAACCAAAATTTGACCGGTGCAGAAGTATGGGCACCTCAACAGAAAAGTGACATTAATATTTAGTAGATCCTCCTTTTGCAAAAATAACAGCCTCTAGTCGCTTCCTGTAGCTTTTAATCAGTTCCTGGATCCTGGATGAAGGTATTTTGGACCATTCCTCTTTACAAAAGAATTCAAGTTCAGTTAAGTTTGATTGTCGCCGAGCATGGACAGCCCACTTCAAATTATCCCACACATGTTCAATGATATTCAGGTCTGGGGACTGGGATGGCCATTCCAGAACATTGTAATTGTTCCTCTGCATGAATGCCTGAGTCGATTTGGAGCAGTGTTTTGGATCATTGTCTTGCTGAAATATCCATCCCCGGCGTAACTTCAACTTCGTCACTGATTCTTGAACATTATTCTCAAGAATCTGCTTATACTGAGTGGAATCCATGCGACCCTCAACTTTAACAAGATTCACGGTGCCGGCATTGGCCACACACCCCCAAAGCATGATGGAAGCTCCACCAAATTTTACAGTGGGTAGCAAGTGTTTTTGTGTCATGCATAACACCTTTTTGTATTACCAAACAACTCAATCTTTGTTTTAACAGTCCACAGGACCTTCTTCCAAAATTAAGTTAGCTTGTCCAAATGTGCTTTTGCATACCTCAGGCAACTCTGTTTGTGGCGTGCTTGCAGAAACAGCTTCTTTCTCATCACTCTCCCATAGAGCTTCTCTTTGTGCAAAGTGCACTGTATTGTTGACCGATGCACAGTGACACCATCTGCAGTAAGATGATGCTGCAGCTCTTAGGAGGTGGTCTGTGGATTGTCCTTGACTGCTCTCACCATTCTTCTTCTCTGCCTTTCTGATATTTTTCTTGGCCTGCCACTTCTGGGCTTAACAAGAACTGTCCCTGTGGTCTTCCATTTCCTTACTGTGTTCCTCACAGTGGAAACTGACAGGTTAAATCTCTGAGACAACTTTTTGTATCCTTCCCCTGAGCAACTATGTTGAACAATCTCTGTTTTCAGATCATTTGAAAGCGGGCTGTCCATGCTCGGCGACCATCAAACTTAACTGAACTTGAATTGTTTTGTAAAGAGGAATGGTCCAAAATACCTTCATCCAGGATCCAGGAACTGATTAAAAGCTACAGGAAGCCACTATAGGCTGTTATCTTTGCAAAAGGAGGATCTACTAAATATTAATGTCACTTTTCTGTTGAGGTGCCCATACTTTTGCACTGGTTAAATTTTGGTTTAATGCATATTGCACATTTTCTGTTAGTACAATAAACCTCATTTCAATCCTGAAATATTACTGTGTCCATCAGTTATTAGATATATCAAACTGAAATGGCTGTTGCAAACACCAAAATATTTAGAACTAAAAATTATTAAGATTAATAGGGGTGCCCAAACTTTTTCATAGGACTATAATTGACATGGTGCAATTTACAAAAACACAGGTGTTTTTCAAATCACAGAATTCGCTCTGTGGATTATTTTCTGCAATGTTTGGATGGGTTTAGTAAGAATCCTAACCACTTCGCATAAAATGTAAAACAGTCATATTGTGGCGTCTACGCTATGTTGGACCCCGGCTTCAGATTTTCTTTTTAACCCTATTCAATTATCCTATGGAAAAGACTATTGTATTGACCTAGCACGTACAGATGTTCCCTTCTTTACATTTCCATAAGATGGCAAGCTTTACCAAGCAACATAATTTTGTAATATACTGCTACAAATTGTATCAACTATATGTGTGGCCACTTAGTCATTCTGTTGGGGATTGGTGACTTCCAACAGGGTTGATAGCATTTAGCTATACATGTGTATATGTGTATTTACCATGGGTTCTAAAGATAATGAAAAGATGCCAGAAGAAAGGACTGCAAATTCAGACTATAGCATTTATACGGGAAAACTGCTAAAATATGCAGAATACAAGTCATCATATTGTAGAAAATACTGTTTCTCCTCATGAGCACACACATAGCTGCGTATCCTGTAATGTCAAAGAAATGGTATGGTATGAAATAACAGCACTGATCCTTGGGCTATACTATACTGCTATAGAGAGACAGTGGTCCACTGAATTCAGAGACATCATGAAGACATTATTTAAAAATTTACTGATTTTTTTTTTTTTTTTTATAATGCAATGTTTTTGAGACAATTATTTAAAGGGGTTATCTAGGTTTAAAAAAATGACCAGCAAATTCATTGTCTGCAGTCCTAAGTGGTCGCTGTTCCCTCCTTCAGCATTTTCTTGTCTTTATTTTTACTTGAGACTCCTTGTATCACTGTTATTTACATACTGTGAATCTGTGAACAAACTGCAGTTCCCATGATGCATCTGCCTGCTCTCCCTTCCAATGAAATTACAGGTAATAAATCACTCCCACATATGAGGTCACATGATGCTGTGATCTTTCGTTTGGAAGCTCCTCCTCCCTCTGTGAACAGCAAACACAGAGATGGGAGTGCATGGAGCTGCATAATGGGAAAGATGATTTTTTTGTGTAAATAATGTGATGCAAGAAATCCCAAGTAAAATAAACTGTGAGTATGTAGCATTGCTCTGGATATTTTTACAGATCAATTTTGGAAGCTAGATAATCCCTTTAAGAGTATACTGACATTGGGATATAATTGACCCAAGAAAAATAGTCCAACTGTATGTCAGTCAATATCTTGATGCTATATAACCGCAGTTACCCCCAATTATATTACATGTCATCGTTGTGCTGCTAACAATCAGAATTTACTTACTTAACCTTTGGTAAATTCTTTTATATAGTGGTGCTTGTTTATGGGATGTTTTCCATTTGTACAAAATAAATAATTTTATAGTCGAAAATCAGAAGAATAACAGGAATGATATAATGTTAATTTGAAAGATAAAATGCCCTCTGCTGAATGCAAAAGCAGCCTCATAAGAGACAATATGGCTGAAAAGGCTAGGCTGCATAAGAAATATTGCACACGGATACCACACATAAAGATTCAGGAGATTGGTTCCAATGTTGGCTGGAGGCATTCTTTAAGTATGCATGTGAATTGGAAGTCTTCTTCACTGTTGATGTACACTGATAATAAGGAATTTATGCAGAGCATTAGCATATTGAATGCACTCAGATTTATTTCTGACTTGAATTTATTCAGATTATCTGCATAGTTCTGGTAAGATTATGTTCGGTGTTCCATGAAGAGCTAAAAACTAATTAGTTTGCTATAAAAATATCCTAGACAATTTATTATAATACGTGAAACATGTAACAGTAAGCTGCTTCTATGTACCTAAACCACATTTGACTTGTTGGATACATTAGTTTATTTTAAATCAAGCTTTCTGCCCGAGAACATAAGGATCATATTGACCTTGATTCTCAAGTTAAGAGACTATTCTCAAGAGTGGGGACACTTGTTTGGTACCTTGTCTTCATGATTTATCTACTTTTATATTACAGTATTTGGTATACTCTGCCAAAATTTTTGTGAAATTTTCCAAGCAGCTGTAGCACAGCAGGCTAAATATGATCATTATAAAGAAATATTTATCTTATCAAAAATAACATCTAAAGAGCAATGGATTTATTAACTCTTTCCAAGATCTGTCACCCCAGGAAAGGTGAGTATAGAGCTATAGTTGGCTAGTTCAAGGAAAAACATGAATAAGCTACTGAGATATACAGTATGAACTAACTTGCAGAGTAACTGCATGATTTAAGTATTCTTAAAGTGAAATTGTTACATTGAAAATGATGGGAAGAATATGCAAATCTGTCTCCCAAGATGTAATACCAAATCAGTTCTCTCTAGGCTGCGCTGAAGTCCAACCAGACAGAAACGGTGCCGTCCGTAGCTGAGAAATTGATTTGGCTATAACCCCACTTTATGCAGTGAAGACTTCTGGGAAAGTCGGGCATGATGTTCAGGGTGCTTCCCATAGAGGGCGGCATAACAGAGGAACTGTCTCCCTGTTTACATCTTGGGAGACAGATTTGTATATTCTTCCCATGTTCCCTTGCAGTGGAGCAACTATGATTGAAAATGATGGTCATATAGGCAGCATGTTATATAGCAGGAGCTGAGCAGGCTGATGTATAGGCGTGTGGAGAGATTCAGTATAACCTGTCATTTATCTATTGAAATCTCAGTGTTTTTCTATATTGAGAAGTCAAGGATGTGATCTTATCAGTGATTATCAGGCTTTGTACTACGAGCATACAGAGATAGCTGATATGACCAACTTCTTAACTTCTCAACATAGAAAAAACAGAGATATAAATGATAAAGTTATACTAAATCTTTTCCACTGAAACTTATATATCATTCTATACAGCTCCTTCTGCTCTATAACATGCTGCTGGCAGACTGCACAGTATTTTCCATTTGACATGCTTCTGTAAGCAAAAAAATATCTAGTTTCAGATTCTATAAATTTCATATAATAAAAACCCTCCAGTTTCCAGTTCCAATAATCCCTATTCACATTATACAATAATAGTCAATTGTGTCTATTGCTATACCAAATCCTATGTCCTTTCTTACACTCTCTTCACAATAGTTCAAAGCCACTTTTTCCACTGTGATATGAAATAGTCACTCCAGATATGTTGTCCTGTTTATCAGTCACTTGGACTCAAGAGTAAGAAAGTTATACCCCATGTTCTCATATGTTCTGCTCTACCCGGAATGAAGTGTCCTTCTCAGGACCCCTTCACA
This sequence comes from Leptodactylus fuscus, assembly GCF_031893055.1. Taxonomy (NCBI): domain Eukaryota; kingdom Metazoa; phylum Chordata; class Amphibia; order Anura; family Leptodactylidae; genus Leptodactylus; species Leptodactylus fuscus. The sequence goes on from NC_134267.1 coordinate 100,565,114, forward strand.
CGGAGTTTACGCTCCGTGTATTCTGTCTACGCGCGCACAAAAAGACGCGCGTTTTATGAACATGCCATTGAACTCAATGGCTAACTACATTTTACATGTGTATATTTACACGTGTAAAATGTACAAAATACACAGAGCGTAGACAGAATACACGAGCGTAAACTCTGTGTGAAGGGGCCTTCACTGAGGAAAAAATTCTCCAATGTAATCTAGAATAAAATCAATGCACTCTCCTCCCTTTATTGAGTGTTCTCTAAGCCTTTTTAACCCCATTTTTAAACCCCTGATGGTATTTTTCAATTTTAATTTTTGACTCCCCGCCTTCCAAACCCCGTTTTATTTTTATTGTTGCATTCACAGAGCCATATAAGGGCTTAATGTTTGCATGTCAAATTGTTCTTGATGATACTATATTTTTTTTATTCTATATAATGTACTGGGAACAAAATTCAGAGTGGGATGAAGTTGGAGAAAAAGTTCATTTGTGCAACATTCTTATTGGCTTCATTTTTATGGCCTTCACTGTACAGCCAAAATGACATGCCACTTGTATTCTTTGTTTTGCCACAATTCCAGGGATACCAAATTTATATAGTTACTAGCTGCTACCCGCGACTTCATCTGCGGTGATTGTAGAAGTGTGTAAATCGAGTCGCGGGTGAAATTTTACGATCGGGTTTACGCGGCGTTGACGCGGCGTACACGTGACCATAAACGTGCACCATAAATAGCGCGGCGCAAATGCTCCTGTAACACGGCGCTCGGTGTAAAAATAAGCACCAAATGAGTGCCGCGTTACGCCGTGTGAATGGACCCTTATACATGTATTTGTAGACGTGTATTTTCAGCAAATACATGGGCGTTTCGTGGGTGTGAAGGAGAGCAGGGGGTGCGCTGAATAATGCAATGTGTTGCAATAGTAATGTATTGCAATGCATTGCCTAATAGTGTGAGTGTATGCAGGCGTAATGTTTAGTTCAGTTAGTAGAGTGGGGGATTTCGGAGGTGGGGATAGGTAATGTGTGTGTTTCACAGTATTGTTTTTTTATTTTTTATTTTAATGCTAATGAGGTTTGTAGGCTGCATCCAGCAGCTTGCAAAACAATACCGTTGTACACCAGCAGGGGGTGTCCTGAACAATGCAATGCATTGCAATCGTAATGTATTGCTATGTATTGCATAATCGTGCCAGTGCTATTGCAGGCTACGTAGCATAGCCTGCAGCAGCCTGGACACACTGAGCTGTGTGGGAGGCGTGGGAGAGCTAGCGGCTGCTATAGGAACCTTCGCGGCGGCAACCTAGCCCAGTGTAGGCGGCGGAGATGAGCAGGAGAATGCCTCCGCGCAGCGAGAGACAGACGGGAGCAGCGGGACAGGTAAGAGAAGGCGGCGGAGGACGCAAAGTTGGCAGGAACCGGAGACATGACGGTATGCGCGATTGTGTAAGGGAAGGGCTATGGCGGGGGTACGGCTACCGGCCACCTGGCAGACGGAAAGTGCCAGCATGCGCCGTACTACAAAGGGGTATGGCGGCCGAGAGCAGAGGCAGTGTGAGCGGTGGTGTGCAAGGAAGCGTCGGCTATGGCGGCCGGTTGCCATAGGAACATCAGTGGCATGGGCCGCAGCAAGGGGGGTGAAGTGAGGTGCAAGTGACTGTGAGGTGTGTTTGAGGAGGAGAGGTGAAAGGATAGGGCACTGAGGGAGAGGGTTATTATGGAGCGTAAGGTGTTGGCACAGCGGAGCAGAGAGGGCAGAGGTCCTGGCAGTGTTAGAGTGGTACGTGAACTTACCAGTGTCGAGCTGGTGGATGGATCGTGCAGAGGAAACAGCAGGGAGGTGATAGCGGCGTCGGGTACTGTTGCGGGCTGGAGGCAGGATTTCATGTGCTGCGGCCTAAGGTGGAGGCGCAAAATGGTGGCGTGCTAGTAACACGTTGTTTATGTGTGCAAAGTGCGCATGCTCCTGTGAAGCTAGTGGAGTAGTGTGGTGGGCGGTGCCACGGATCCTCCCAGCGGTGGGGGTCAGCAAAGATGGCTGATCCGGAGAGTGACAGAGGTAGCCTCCTGCAGTATGGTGAAGGTGAGGGTGAAAGTGGGAAAGTGTATGTGAATGTGAGTGTGTGGGGTTAGGGGCTAGGCTGTAGGGGGTAATGTGAAGTTTAGGGGCTTGCTATGGTCCAAAGTGTGTGAGATTGCAGAGATGGTGATGTCAGTTTGTTCTTTGTGGGGTTCGTGTGGAAAACGTATGTGGGTTAATGTGTTCAAAAGTAGCCTATTGCGCAATCGTGTGTATTAACTATGTTTCTGGAAAATTTCAGCCAAATTGGTGGAGCGGGTTTTGCGTGATTGACCGCCAAACATCCGAACATCCAAAGTCACAAACCCACAAACTCACAAACATTTCACATTTATAATATTAATAGGATATTTACATTTTATCCTCCTAACAAAAAATCCAAATCTTTGAAAACAAAATTCAATGTACAGAAAAAATATTTTTATACGTTTGTAGACCGGGGGTTTAGAACCTAGCAACTAATAAATTTCCTGGTTCCCTGTAGTCACATCAGTGTGCCATCAGCCAACTGAGACCTTCTGTGTGTCCTCTGCAGCCTCTGAGGGAAGAAGTTATTTATAGCCCTACATCAGTCATATACTTATGTACAGTATATAGAATTAATTCACATCCAAGTATTGGGGCTCCTGGGACATCATACAACTCAGCCCCCATAGCCATGCCATGTGGGGAAGAGACTTTAGATATTGTTTGGATTGGAGAAAGGCATAATACCACCATCTTATATTGGGCATCCCTCATCCTAAGTCTAGGAATTGCCATTACCTTGGAAACTACAACTCCGATTGTGAAGATGCATGAGTTGTATCTGTTACAAATTTTCACAGTAAACTTACTTATTCATTCAAATGCATAACTGCCTCCAGAGTCATTCCTGTCCTTACCATTAGGGCTCTTCCGAAAACTACCACACAGCTCAGGGTAAGAAAGGATCCATCTCCAACTGGAAGAGCCCTGGGGAACAACTACCACCACAATCAAGTACCATGCAGGCTCCTTTTGTCAGGGACTAGCCTGGGAAATGGCCTGGAGGAGTCAGTCAAGTATCCTTGGCAAATCTGTTACATCTCCACCACTCCTCCTCCTCCTCCTCCTCCTCCTATCATCTACTTCTATCCATTGGTTTTCAGCAGAGAACCATCATTGAGCCCTGTATATGCAGGGATTGGAATAGTAGGGATGGGAATAAACCGTTTCTTGCTTTCTCTGTTGGACGTCTGGCTGTTGCAACAGTTGCCCCTTGCTTTTGAGGCTGCACAATTTCATACAGCTGCTTTCACATTGCAAGGATATATAGGTATGTCCTTACAGATTTAACAGTAGACCACCTGGGGGTATGTCCAAAAGCGGTTAAAGGGGTGGTCCAGTTTCACCAAATAAATGTTATTGTTTGTGTAATGAAAAGTTGGACAATCACTGCTGGACCCCAGTCCCAACACAGCCTGCACAATTCCATGAGTGCTATTACAGAGGGAGGGTGGCCATGATTGATGGAGGTCTGGAGGCCATCTTAAAAACAGCTAGCAAAGACCCATTCTTAGCTCCCCAGCTGCTGACAAGTATACCTTCCTACATATTATATCTACCATCACAATGACACTTCTTGTAAAACAGATACTTATTGACATTCATAGAAAGGTAATTCTATATTGCGTATATAATGATCGATTAGAACAATTAAATAATGTTTTGCAGCTTTTGAGGGGCCATTTACATGATATTTTCTTTCTCTTTTGACCAAATACCTTAGAGAACCTTGCCAAATATTTCCTTCTCGCTCAGTCTAATTGCTTGCTTGTAAAGTTCATGCGCTCTTCTTTTTTTGCTTTTCAGCACATTTATTTTCAATTTGACTTGATTAGGTTGTTTGCAGAAAGGTAGAGTCGGCCTTATTTACAGACAGAAAGAATTGCACACTTTTGAAAATGGACAAATCCTTTCTGAACCATCATTTAGACAGTCAATTACTTCTTAGATGCACTTCTCTGCAAAGAAGTTACATGCATATTCAGCAGTTCTGTATTATTGAAATAAAAAGAAAAAAGTTTACAGAGTGCCTGACTCATCAGATCATTTGAGAACATCCAAAGTGGTGTTGTGATTGGAAAGCTTCCAGATAAAATTCCCACTTTCCTCAAATACATTTTTTTCTTTATTTTGTAGATACTGCTGGGAAACTCTGTATTTGTATTGGAGAGTTTTCAGGTGAAATTAACTCAGCTTGGGTTATTTTTCTGTTGGCAATTTAGCTTATAGTGTATTTTCTTTGTTATCATCATAATAATAGTCCATGCGGTGAAATTATTTTAATCTGAAATTTATATATGTGTATACAGTACAGTAAATACTCTGAACTACCTAATAATTGGGAACATTAAAAATATTACTAAATAATTAATGGCTCTTTAGAGTTGCATTAAAGTTGGATTTTTATAAATAAATTTCAATCTCTATGTAGATGAATAGTAGTGGCTTACAAAACAGGTTGAGCCTAATATCAAAGATCAAAATTAGTCTCTCAATATTGTGTTAAGTTTATTCACTTTGATAGTAACATTATAATGTAGTTGATGAGGTTGGATGAAGACACAGATCCATCAAGCCCAACTTATAACTCTACAGTGTTAATCCAATAGAAGGGTCTAACATTTGCCTCCTCCATGGCCTTTCCACACCTGGTAGGGATGAATGACCTGGTTCGTAATGAGCAGGTTCGTTACAAATTTTGCAAAATCTTCCAGTTTGGTCCAACCCAAATATTTTTGGGTCCACCATCAACAAAGCACTATTATTCTTTGGGGTATCTTCAGATCCCAGAGTATAATAAGCAGAAGCACAGGAGAGGCGCAAAAGTGTAACAGTCATGCTCACATCTCCAGGGCTGTTTTGGCATTCAGTGAAATTTCCCATCTTTTTCTAGCCTCTTCCAGCCTCCTCAGTGATATCAGTAGCACCAAGAGACTACTAAGGCCTATGATTAGGCCTTAATGGTCACAAGGGGTGCACCAATGTTGAGCCCCAATCACAGAGTAAAGAGGAAAAGACAAAATGCAAGAGAGCCTCCAAAATAGTATAAATCTTATGTGATACTGTAACAGGAAGAGTGGTGGAATCACCATATATCTTCCCCTTATTTCTGACATATGTGTGTCCAGTGCGGGTCTTGAATAGACTTCAGCCCTAGGTGTAGGTCCCAGGCTTGTTATTGGGCCATAAAATGCTGCAGGGCCTGCACTTTAGGGCAGTTCCTGGGAGCAAGAGGAAGTGCCACCTACTTTTTCATAGATATAATATACATGCTGTGATTTCCAAAACCGCACCAATTATGGAAATCGCAGGGTGTCCGCACTGCGGTTTTTACCGCAAAGTGGGCATGGGATTCGCATGAATCCCATCCACTTTGCAAGTGTTGTAAAACACTGAGATTTTTCCCGGGGCGTTTCCGCCACAGGCAAATTGAAGCATTGCAGGCCTTATTGCAGCAGCGCCTCTAGCTATGTCCAAAAGAACAATCCGCTCCACGTCCTACTGCTGTGCATGTGTAGAGGAAAAGTCACAACAGACTGATTTATTGCTTGTTAATACTAAATGCTAAAACTTAAAAAAAATATTAAAAATTGCATAAAAGTGAAAAGTGATTCAAAGCATATGGTTAAAAAATATTGTTGGTCCCAATTATAGGGACAGTGAAAGTTTGCTTTACAAAATATTTTGACCCTTATGACCCAATTTTTCTGCATGCAAAGTTCAATACTGTGTATTGCCGTAAACAGTAGCTTTGTGCATTGTTCAATGAGGTTCCTGTGTTAAAATACAGTTGTAGAATGGTGATGTGTATATAGGTTAGTGTATTTCACACTTGACAAAGTGAAGAGAAATAGATGACACATTAAGATACAGACTATGATACATCCCTGTAAAATGTGTAGTTTAATTCATCCATAAATCCTCCTGCTGACATTCTTGGACCACAAGATGTTTCACATGAGAAAAATAATCACAAGACACTTTATTAAACTGACATCAAGCGTCACATCTCATTGAATCATCTTAACAGTAAATTGCCCTTGTATCACAGTTTTTCCAAGAAGTTTTTAAATGAAATAACCAGATACCATTCTCTATAGGAACATAAGAATCTCACATCAAATGAGAAAACCATTTCTTTCTATATTGAAAGACACTTTGGAACATAAAGTTACCCATTTATCACTTTAACACTTAACCAAGCACCAATGCACAAGTTTATACTATAAAATAAAGAAATAAATAACTTTTATTACAGCAGAGAATTTTTTTTGTATTAGGTTTTTAAAAGAAAATTCCGAGAATTAAAGGGAAACTACAGTAACAACTCTGATAGAAAGAAAGCCGAAAGGCAAAGCAAAAGAAGTAAATATTAACGTATTTCTATTCTCCATAGCATTGTTTCTAATGGTGACTGCAAAATTTATCAGATCACATAAAAAATTTAATTTATTATGATAAGTCAGCAGATCGAATTATGTAAAAGCATCAGGTTTTGTCATAACAACTAAATTACGTTAAATTGTGTTATGTTACAGATATGGGAGCAAAAATCTTATACCAGGGATAGGCAACCTTCGATACTCAAGCTGTTGTACAAACTACATGTTCCAGCATGCATATTTGCTCTGCTGTTCTTTGAACTCCCATGGAAGTGAATGGAGCATGTTGGGAGTTGTAGTTTCACAGCATCTGGAGTGCTGAGAGTTGCTGATCCCTGTCTTATACAGTGCTGAGAGATAGGCCCAGACACACAAACACCTTCACCATTTGCATGACTTTGTTGAATTTGGGGTCCAAGCTATCACCACCAGAAACTATATGAGAAATAAATGGTCCAATAACTAAAACCAAACCAGAACCCACAATTAACTTATAAGGCAGATCTGAATCAGGATAACAAATGTCCAGGGAAATTGGAAAAAAAAAAATCAGGGCTCGGAGCCAAACTAGAGTACTAAATAAGAAGGAACATGTTACTGCAGAAGCTTCTCAGGTCAGCACAGTAACCTTAAAGTAATAGCATCTGATCTGAGATTTCTGACATTACATTGTATTGCTCTCAATAAGAGTTCCATTTTGTGGGGCAACATAGTGGATCACTGTTGCATGACAGCACTGGGGTCCTGGGTTCAGATCTGACCAAGGACAACATCTGCATGGAGTTTGTATGTTCTCCTTGTGTTTACATGGATTTCCTCTGACTTGGCAGAGATGAGAGACTTCTAGACCAGGTTATGGGGATAATGTCACTCCCTAAGGAGAGACCATCTTCTGGCTTTTTGTAAGACTCCACACGCCTGAGAAGGTGGCCTCTCCTTAGGGAGTGACATTATCCCCAGAACTCAGCATGTCAAGCCAGTCCAGCAGATACATAGGTTAGAGTCACCTGAATCAAAAATTTTTCTCTTGCAGATTGGTGCCTGTTCCTCAAATATCGCTGTTTTTGCCAATATGCGGATTAACTCTTTAGAACAAAGAGGGCATTGCTGTTTGCTTTTAGGAACTATAACAATACCCTCATTACTCCAAAAAGCTAATTTGATAAAAGCAGCATAATCTGTGCAATGGAGGAACCGATTCACAAGTGACCAAGTAACCTATCTATCTGTGGAAGGAAGATGATATGACAATTTCTGGTGACAGAGTACTTTTAAGATAGTCCCTTCATGCAACACATCTCTTACAACTAGCCACCTAATAAATTTATGAAACAATCTTATGCCAAACTCTAATGTCAGAGACCAGACTGCATAAGTCAACTTGGGCTTAGGGAAAGCAGATATTGTATGTGTTGCTTTAGGATATGGCGAGAAGTGTCTTACACCTATACACTAGTTTGTGGAATAATAGACTCAAGTAAGATGTTCAAATCAGACTCGGACTAGCCCTCAGCTGCTTTTTTAGTAGGCGTTAAGAACATTTTGTTCTCTGTTCCTTCCCACAGCCTCCTCCACTTTTATGTTCAGCCTCCAGGGGCCCCTTACACCACACATTACATCATCATGTTGGAACATGATTTTTGGCGTACATCCCTGAAAAGTGAAGGGGATGCAGAAAAGATCATGGAAAGGAATGGGGATCAGTAAATAAATGCAGATGATTCTTCTTGCTTCTGCAATCCAGTTGTAGGACCCTTGTGGAGAAGGTGCTAAGAGGACAATTGGGAAGAAGTTGAGGATGGAAAGTTGTAAAGGGGGCTGCCATGGGCAGTCTTAACATCAACTAAGGCAACTGATCAGAGAAGGGAAAGCCAACTACAGGCGGAAGATGGAACTACAGATGGGAGAGGGTAGAGTCTCAAAGGTCTGGGACAGCCTGAAGGTGATATCCGGACATAAACAACAACAAATGGCAGCTCATCAGATTGAAGGTGACAGGAAGTGGCTTAATGAGCTTAATCTATTCTTCAATAGATTCGACTCCAAACCAACTCCCCCCTCACAGGCAACCCCCCTCCCCTCACACACCAAGACCCAACCCCCACCGACTGGACTGGCAGTAAATCGCAATCCGAATGTCTGATCCTCAAGGAGTCTCTGGTGTGTCGGGAAATTAAGAGAATTAAGGCAGACAAGGCCTGTGGTCCCGATGGGATAAGTGCAAGAGTTCTTAAAATGTGCAGTGACCAGCTGTGTGGCATTATTACGCACATGTACAATATGAGTCTAAAGCTGGGAGTGGTACCTCAACTGTGGAAAACATCTTGTGTGGTACCAGTCCCAAAGAAACCCAACCCGATGGACTACAATGACTACCGACCCGCAGCACTGACATCCCACCTGATGAAGGTCCTAGAGAGACTGGTCCTGACACACCTACGCCCCCTAGTGAGCTCCGCTCTGGACCCCCTCCAGTTTGCCTACCGGACGGGCATTGGGGTAGATGACGCAATCATCCACCTTCTTCATAGAGCTCTCTCTCACCTGGAGAAACCAGGGAACACTGTGAGAATAATGTTTTTTGATTTCTCCAGTGCGTTCAACACCATTCAGCCAGAGCTACTGAGGGAGAAGCTGAACCTTGGTGGAGTGGACCATCACCTGTCCAACTGGATCCTAGACTACCTGACAAACCGCCCTCAGTATGTGAGAGCCCAGGACTGTGTGTCTGACGCTGTGATCTGTAGTACAGGGGCACCACAAGGTACAGTTCTTGCCCCATTTCTCTTCACACTGTACACTGCTGACTTTAGGCACAACTCCTCCAGCTGTTACTTACAGAAGTACTCCGATGACTCTGCTATAGTCGGCCTTATCACTGATGGCGATAATAGGGAATACAGAGACTTAAATCGGGATTTTGTTGAATGGTGCCAGCAGAACCAGCTCAGGATTAATGCTGGGAAGACCAAGGAGATGGTGGTGGACTTTAGTAAACGGAGAGGTGCTCCGACCCCAGTGGAGATCCAGGGGACATGCATTGAGATAGTCAGGACCTATAAGTATCTGGGCGTGATCCTCAACAATAAACTAGACTGGGCTGATCACCTGGAGGCACTGCACAGAAAGGGCCACAGCAGACTCTACCTGCTCAGGAGGCTGAGGGCCTTCGGAGTCCAGGGGACACTTCTTAGGGCCTTCTTCAACTCTGTGGTTGCCTCAGCCATCTTTTTTTGTGTAGCCTGCTGGGGGAGCAGTATATCAACCAGGGACAGAAATAGACTTGACAGGCTGATCAGGAGGGCCAGTTCTGTCCTGGGGAGCCCCTTGGACCCAGTACAGGTGGTGGGTGACAGAAGGATACTGTCTGTAGTGACCTCCATGCGGGAGAACAAATCCCACCCCATGTATGGGACCCTGATGGGACTTGGCAGCACTGTAAGTGACCGTCTGCTTCACCCCAAGTGTGAGAAGGAGCGCTATCGCAAGTCCTTCCTTCCAACCGCGACCAGGCTGTATAATCTACATCAGACCAAGCGAAGATCACTCCGCACAGAGAACTAATGATTATGAATGTCCTCCTTCTTTCTTCTCTGTTCCTAAGCTGCTATGGACTCCTAGCATATCTTTCTCAGAATATGTGTGTCTACTACTTCTGTAATATTTACTGTGTACTATCATGTATCTGTATTACTATGCAGCTGTAACATACTGAAATTTCCCCACTGTGGGACTATTAAAGGATTATCTTATCTTATCTTATATCCAAGTTGTGATCTGTGGCTGGAGACAAACTACCTTGATCCCTACAGATAGGCTATACACAATGGTCAACATTTGAAATTGGTTATGAGTCTTGTCAATTGATCAAAATCAATGATAATGTAATAAGATTGTTCTTTATTAAATCTAGTAATAGTTACTGATGGCTTTTACCAGCTTCATACTATTGCAAGTTTATCTGCTAGAAAAATAAAGTGGATTAGTCTACTTGTGCCTCATCGAACGACTGGGGTCAAATCGTTTAATAAGGTCTGTTTGGGTTTTTTGTTAAGTTGACATCTTTAACCAGTAGAATGAAGTGGTATATCCATATCCAAAAGTTCAATATCAGAGGGCATGCCTACCAAATGTTGTACATACTTCCTCTGTTGCCACATTTCATAAACAACAAAGTTGAGCACTCATATGGCAATGTTATAGGGAACCAGGTACTATTATGGTATGATCTTCCAATCTGCCCATCAAATTAATGGATGATTAAGCTGTAGTGTCATCCCAGAAAAATCAGACACCTCAAACATCATGTCTAAGCCCTCCTTCCATTTTAACATGCATTGAAGTTTTCCCACAGAGTCAAATCCTGTACATCAAGGAGATATTGTTTAGAGAGTCACTTCAACTGCTGCTTCTTTAAGGTTTCCATGACAATCTGTGGAAGCTTTTGTGATGTATATTTCCATGCCTTGGCCAATTTGCAGTTTAGTTTGATTCCTAGTTTGGCTCTCCATCTTGTCTGTGTATACCTGTTCGCTTACTGACATCTGGCTTGCTCCCTGAATTCTATATTTGCCTTCTGATTCTGCTTTGACATGTTATTTTGGATTTTTTACCCTTGGCTTGTCTTCCGGATATTGTTTTCATCTTCTTATTTTGTATGTTACGTTCTATCCTGGTTTTGACTTGTGCTTGTATGACTTATCTTGTCTCTACACCACTGAGTAAGATTTAGTGGATTTTGATAGGTTTCTGCATCGGTATATTTATGATTGGCACATATCTCTGTCTGTTGATAATTTATATTCCCAGATACAGCTTAAGTCCATGTAGTCCTGCAGTGAGCTTTGGTGAATGCATCTGGGGATCAGTCTTGGCTTGCAAAAGTGTTCTAAATTTCTACTACTGCTATTGCTATTTTAATGTGGCCCTGAATAATACCATAACAGATATGTCCTCTACACATAAAAGCTCTAGTACACAAGGATTCAAATGGGGTGGAGACAGTAAGGTTCATCCTATCCCTCCCTAAGGATGATCTGCTGAAATAAAAGGGATACTATATTTTTCTATAGTGATTTTTAACTAGGCATATATTTGCATAGCCTTTAGAAAGGCTATTCCAGACATACCTTTTATTCTGTAATCCTCCCAGTCGTTTTTGAAATAGCCCACTTTTATTGATATGCTAATTAGCCTCTACAGTGCACAACGGAAGTCTCTGTGATGCTCTCTGAGCACTGTGCGATCTATGTAACCAGGAGGGACGTGAGAGCAGGGAAGGCTGAAGAGTCATCATTATCATCAGTCTTTCCTGCTCTCACCTCCCCACTGTTTAAACACATCGAATAAGTAGTGCTCAGGGAACATCAAAGAGACTTCCAGGTGAATCATGGAGGCTAATTAGCATATCAATAAAAGTGGGCTAATTGAAAAACGGCTGGGAGGATTACTGTATAAAATATATGTCTGGAATAGCCTTTCCAAAGGCCATGCAAATATATGCCTTGTTAAAAATCACTATAGCCAATGATGGAATCCCTTTAATGCTGAGGTTATGTATTAATCTGAATTATTTAATGGGCTTTACCCCATTATTTCCTAGAATTACCCTACCCATGTGAGTCCTTTGTTTTTCCACCATTTGAATGCCAGTGGGGTCATGCCCAGGACAAAATCTGGGTTGCTCAGGATCGGAGCCCCCAGTTTGTGGAGGATTCTAATGAGAATCAAGTCTTTAATCTATCACAGAGGGCTTAAGTGTGATAAGGGGTTGAGCTTAAAATTGCTGGCTTCTTTATAAGAGGAATCTACTAGACAAAATTGAGAGAGATAGAGGCAACCTTCAACAGCCATCTACTACAGGACTCTGTTACCCATTTGGACCCGAGTAAGGGGTAGCCTGCTAATATTTCCCTACATGTATCACCCCTAATTCCTCCTTTAGTACATGGAATGTTTAATGTTGACAATTTCACCCCCTGCGTAGTCCCTCTCAAAATCTCAATAGAGTCAGATTTGTAGCCCCTAACGTTAATGTTAGCCACAATGTCAACATGGTCTGTCTTTATATAACTGGCAATAATGCATGTATTCTAGTAACAACAATTAAGTCAAGAGTTTTAGGTGATTATTTATTAGTGAGAATAGCCTATAATTATCCATCTTGCAAAGATCTTTATTAGGCTTAGGAATGATGGTGGTCATATAATATTCATATCCCAATAAATCACCTGCCCTTATCATAATAAACAATTAAGTGAGATGGGGAGTCAGCAATGGGGTTAGATTTTTATAGTACATAGCCTCTGAAACCATCTGGGCCCAGGGAACTCAAGGTCCTAGCCTCTTTATTACTTCAAGTACTTCCTCCATAGAGATCTCCTTCTCGAGATGCGCCAGCTCAAATGTTGGTAGATCTGTTTTCAACAAAAAGAATGTGCTTTTGCCTCATCTAACTACCTGGGGGCTGAGTATAAAGTAATAAAAAAGGAAACAAACTTCTCCATCAACTATTTGGGATGATGAGTGATGTGTTTGTTATGAAGCTTCAGGAGTTCATTAAGGGATTGTTAAGGTGCCAATTTAAGCACCAAGAGGACTTTTGTTTTATCCCTCTAAGAGAAGAACTTGTAGCTAGACAATCACAGACTCTTCTCAGCTCTGATGGTTAGCAAAAATTTATTTCCTTCTGTACTTGTTCTACCTTTTGTCATAAATCTAATTCCGGTAGGGTTTTTGTTCCTCAAGAAGGATTTTAGAGCTCGCTGTTCCAGACCTTCTGCATATGATTACTTCTGACATCTGATGGGTTTCCATCTGAGTTAGTTTGTCTCTGATAGTTGCTTTATGAGATGACCACACAATTGAGTGTTTTAGCACATCTGAAATGTTAGTGTCAAAATAGAACTTGACCTCCTGGATGAACTCTAACAGTCAGACTGGATCAGAGAGAAGTTGGTTATTTAGCCTCCATTGAAATTTGTTAGTCTACCAATATGATAACATAGTCTGACCATATACACAGAGAGATTTTTACTGAATTTACTGCTAGGAGTAGTCTAGAGGATGTACAAATATAGTCATTCCTTGAGTAAGTAGTATAAGCTTCAGAGTAAAAGGAATAATCCCATCTAGTCAGATTAATGTTCCACCACATGTTTGCCATGGTTATACAGGAGTTTACCCTACTGTAGGCAGTATGGGACAGTATGTTGCTGAGAGGAAGGGAATCCTAGCAGTATAGATAACTATACTGCTGGGACTCCCTCCCCTGACATAAGGTGAAAGCTAGTACTTCCAGCCAACACACAGACCGAGTTTCACGTCTGAAGCTTGAATTCTCCCTAAGGGCCCCTTCACACGGAGGATACGTTCCGAATCAGCAGCGTTTAAAGCAGGTCCCATTGCTTTCTATGGGAGCCGGCATACGCACGCTCCCCATAGAAATGAATGGGAGAAAGCAGCCCATTCATTTCTATGGGGAGCGCACGTATGCCGGCTCCCATAGAAAGCAATGGGACCTGCTTTAAACGCTGCTGATTCGGAATGTTTACACGTTCCGAATCAGCCAGAGTATCCTCCGTGTGAAGGGGCCCTTAGGAGTAGCATATGGTGACAGCATACGGTCAGTTAATCACCCATTGCATCTATACTCTGGTATATTTGTCAGACCAGTAGGCCACCCTCTAGCCACTAGAGAGTCTTTGTCATACAGTAATAACCACAAATTTATGGACCCATATACTGCTTGTGTGTTCCTCCAAATGTTCCAGAAGAGGCTACTAGTGCTGCCACTCTGACTTCCACACCTTAAGTTGCTACCACACCTATTGTTCCAGGTATCCTAACCTCTTTCTAAGGTGTCTAGGTAATCAATGGCATGTGCATTGGGGTCATATAGTTCACTATTAGAGTTTATATGGGTTACCACAAAGCTGCACTATTAGTAGTTTCCTTTATTCCCACTCTGTGTATAGCCCCAGTCAGTCAGCCTATTGTTTCATCAATGGTCAGCTATAGATAAGCTCCAGTTAATACTATACAACAGAGTCTAACAGCTAGTGTGTTCGTTCAGTGCCTATCAGCATGGCTCGGCTCCTGCTACATTGATAAAGCAGATGATATCACTATGAGCTATGTCCTGCTGAGCACTTGTCAGCTGTCAGTAAGCTACAACTAGTGTTTTCTAGCCGAATTGAGAGCTATTGAGAGCCAAATAGAAAAGTTGGAGCAGTTATGACACACGTCCATTTGGCTCCTCACTAAGCCACACCTCCCTAAATTTAGGTACCTTTAGAATCACTAAAATTCTGTAACAGTCCTGCTGGTCTGTATGAGTTAATTTTTTTTTAACTTATGTGACACAAAATGAATTTTCCCAACTGCTAAATCACAATAATTATAATAACTTTGTGTGTAGAAATTATAAAGTTAGGTTTTTGTGGTAATTCAAGGCTTATATTGGGAGGTACTCACCTAGCAGGAATGAATTTTCAGTTTGCACAAAGAAAGACATCACAGTTGTCTTAATACATTTGTCCTTTCCAAGAAGTGCAAAGTAAAATCATTGAAACTGATAATTCTTTCATTATACTGCAAAAAGATTGCAATTTGCAGGAATAAGAGTGATTTGCACTTTAGAGTATTAATGAAGAATGCAATTTTGAGATTATCTCACATCTGCTGTTATTGTATTCTGGGAATAGAGTTGAAAACAAAGTATCTTGATCATGGTTCCAGGTGGTGTGACCAGGCCCAGGGTGGAAGGGGGCCCATGGCCAGCTAGAGGTGGCTGGAGCACCATGATAGCAGTCAGGGAATGCCTGATTTCCCAAGCGCTATCAATACTATACAACCCAGGCAGCAGAGATCGTCTCTCTGCAATGCTGCGTATGGACAGAACGGTCTCAAGATTATATGATATATGCTATTGCTGCCGGGCCCCTTTCCAATAGAAGCTTGTACATGATAGGTGAGAAAAAATATCAGACAATTACACTCCTCTCTCCTGGGTGTCCGGCGGTTCTCGGCTTTTTCTTCAAGCCTCTGAGACTGATGTCATGCCTATGAGCATTGAGGCTTGTGATCAGACCTCAATGGTCAGGCCCAATCACAGGCCTTAATAGTGACCCCTGGATGCATGACATCAGTCACAGGCAAGAGAGATCTGAAGAAGATCCTGGAGACAGCGAGATGCAACAAGTATTCCCAGGAGAGGTGAGACAAGATGAATATAAGTGTTTGTTATTTTTACTCACCTCCTTTGGGCCTCCACTTACACTCTGGAGTCTGAAAATACCCCAGTGGATAATAATAAACCAAACCAAAATGAACTGGAGGACCGAACCTCATGAATATTTGTCAAAAGTGGCCTCAGGCTTCCAGAGCATAATATACTATGGAGAGTGGGCTATTAGGAGCATATTATACTGTGTGAGGCCATTGTGGAGCATTCTATTATGTGGGGCCACAGAGGAGCATTATACTGGGGAGTTCCTGGAGAGCATATTACACGGTGTGGCGTTCCTTTGCTATTTACATTGTGCACCATCTGTGTTAGAGCAGTCATGCAATGTTGTTACAATCTGTAAGTAAATTGCACGGTCATTGGATAGCGAAGGGCTCACAGTGCTCAAAAACGCAACATGGTCCCCTCAAACAGATCGGCAGGGGACCCAGAGCAGGCAGCTCAAGCATATGTTGTTTATATGTCGAGCACTGCATTGCTCAATCACCGTTGTAGTATACTATAGCTGTATTTGAGATAATGCTGCAGCACCCATAAATCTTCTATCATGCATAGTCTATAGAAAGGGGTTGGGGACCCCATTCAATGTTTACAACAAGGCTCACAAGACTATAGTTACACCACTGGTATCTATGTATTTTCTTTGACAGTAAGTATTAACAGTTTATATATTATTATTAAAGGGGATTTCCCATGATTTCCTTTAGAACAGGTTATCAGGCCCTACATGCATGAGAAGATAACCTGGCCACAATAACAATATCATGGATGGGTTTCTGACTAGTGCCAAACAATAAAAAGTTCCTGCATGCATGGACATAAATATTGGCAACCTATCAAGACAATAGACTGTCACCACTAACTTGATTAGAGAAATTATATAGAAAAAAAAGAGAGAGAAAATTGTACAGTAGCTTGCAAAAGTATTCATACCACTTGATCTTTTTAACATTTTGTCTCCTTACAACCACAAATTTGTTTTATTGATATTTTAAGTAATAGACCAACACAAAGTAGCAGATAATTGTAAAGTGGAACTAAAATGATACGTTTTTTCAAAATATCAATCAAATCAAAATCTGAAAAATGTGACATGTAAAAGTAGTCATCCCCCAATACTTTGTAGAGCCACCTTTCGCTGCAAATACTTGCAGTTGCAAGTCTTTGGAGATATATCTCTACCAGCTTTGCGCATCTAGAGACTAAGATTCATTTTTTTTGCCAATTCTTATTTGAAAAATAGTTCAAGGAGTATGAAACTCCCAAGGGAGTTTCTGTGGCTTAGATGGTATAGGACAGCTTTACAAATATCAAAATGTATGCCTAAATATTCCCCACGGTGCTGGCGAGAATGCAGTAAGCCTGGCTCCTGCTTCCATATGTGGTGGGAATGCCCCTCATTGTGCAACTTTTAGATGGTGGATTTCAATTTTATTTCTACTGTTATTCAAGCTACTTTTGTATGACAACTCCCCTAGCTTTATGCTTTATAAGCCTGGACTCCATCCAGTTAACTGCTAAATTGTCTTACTAGGTCCTGGAAAGTTAACACCCCTATAACAACCAGGGAATTGTATTCTTTACTGCAATGTGACCACATTATGGAAACTCTGATGCACAAAAGGTTACATCTTCTGAAGTACCCTACCTCCACATTGGAATATATGGATCTCCTTGACGTCCAAGGTTTCTCGCCCCTGTCCACTGAGGACACTTTCGATGGCTAATCCTTTCTTATTCCTGTATTACAAAACGTATTACCCCATAGTAGGAACTTATTTGATCTAATTGATTTATTATATTTACTGTTCACAGGTTCTATTAATACTTTATACTGGACAAGATGCTTTACTTTCTGTATTCTTTGGACATTGTAACATTGTTTTCTGCATCTTCCTTCTGCTGTACTAAATGTCTGGCATATGATTTTTTTACTTGTAAAAATTTCAAATTGAAAAAAAATAAAAACCAATAAAAATAAAAATATTAATGGTGATGCAAAATGTGTATAAAACATATGTAATGTTTTAATACCTTTACTTACTTAACTTTGAAAAATATACTTTAGTCACCACTAGAGATTTGTGAACTGGTTCATAACAAACTGTATTTAACACAAATATCCTAAATTATTTGGTTTTTTTAACAAAACAGAACAATTTGGGATTTGTCTTGGACTAACAAAAATGGTTGCATTAACATGCATTATGGTAAATTACACTGGGCAAGAGCCAAAAAGGTTCTGGTATGAACCTTGCAAATTCCTATGTAATCAGGTTCCCTATACACAAATCTGTTAATAAAATATTGTAACTGGCTCTTGTTACAAAAATATTTCATAATACGGGGGCGGAGTCTGACCGCGCGCTCGTATGGCTGTGTTTGAGTAGAGCTCCGCAGCCTGTCACCCATTTCACCGCTTCTCACTGGCATTACACAGTCGATTATGGTCAAGTACGGCAAGGATAGAGGCCTGGACCCCCCGAGCACACCGAAACTCGCAAAACAACAAGGTATGATGCAGACTTACCTGAAGAAGAAGCCCGCGTTGTCCCCGGCGAGGTCCTCCAAGATGGCGCCGTCCCTCTCACAGGGAGCGGAAGGAGGAGAGGACTCAGACATGGAGAGTCTAGCAGCTACAGACAAAACAGATGAAGGTACTGTGACTATGACTCAAGCTTTTTTCCAACGGGCATTGTCGACAGCATTAGGCCCAGTGATGGAACAACTAGCTGATATTCGTGGGGTTATGGAGTCTCTGGGCCTCAGAGTCACCGGCCTAGAGTCGGCTTGCAATACAATTTCAGCACACTCTGCAGTAACTGCGTCACAGCTAGCTGCTCATAAAGATTATATAGACAGGTCTCTCTTATTGATAGAAGACCAAGAGAACAGGGGAAGGAGGAGGAATATAAGATTGAAAGGTGTGCCGGAGACTTGGGGGTCGGAAGAACTGCACAAAATGGCGATACAACTTTTTACTGACTTGTTAGGAGAAGACAGATCAGCTAATATTGTTATTGAGCGAATACACAGAGTGCTCAGACCAAAACCGCAAAATGGGGACCCCCCCCCCGAGATATAATATGCGGACTGCTTTCCTATGTTGACACAGCAGCTATTCTGACTGCGGCTAGGCAAAAACAGAAAATCTTAGTTGGAGAGGACGAGATTTTGATATTTCAGGACATTGCTCCTTCCATCTTGGCTAAACGCCGTTTATTGCTGCCATTACTGGAACTATTGAGAGCGAGAGGGATTCAATACGCATGGCTCTATCCTTTTGGTCTCTCACTTACTCATAATGGGAAAAGGCTTGTAGTATCCACTCCTAATGATCTCCCAGCAGTTTGGAGAGCACTAAATACCGAGCCTTTAGAGATTCCTTCCTGGATGCCGACTCCGGATCTGCCAACCTTCCCGACGCTTCCTGAGGAGTTTGAACCCCAGCAGCAGCCGAGATACAAGTCTCCGAGGATTAAGAGACTTTTTCACAAGAGTCGTATTTCTCTTTCCCAATATCTGAATAGTATGACAGATGCTGGTCTCACATAATTAACTGTTAAAAAGAAATGTAACCTTTCAATTTGTTCTAGGTAACTTCTCAAGGTTTGTTTATTGCGCACAGGTCTCCTCGCCATGACGCTACAATGGCTACTGGACTCGCTAATTTTCTACTGTTATACGCTTCAGTATTGACAGTATTCGACTGTATTCTTCAATTAAGATCTTTATATGTTATTTTATTTTTTTTGACTTTCACTTTTGATTCATATCACGTTGTTTTTGATATCTTTATATTATAGAGAGGCGGTGTTGGGTGTTTCCCGATCAGACGTTACTTACCCGCTAACCACTTTGATTCCACAGGTGTGAGACACATAAGTTAATACACCTTATAGTGGCGACTTAGTACAGTTTATTTCCACATCGTATTTGTGTATAGGCTAATTCTTATAGTTTATTTTTCTCAGGACTATATTTCTTTTATTTACCTTCCTCTATATTTTCTTTCCCTCTCCCCCCCCCCATCTTGCTGATTTGAAATGACGACTATTACGGTGTCTTCCCTCAATGTGAACGGGATGTTGACCCCGCAAAAACGACATTCAGTGTTGCGTGTAGCGACGAAATTGAGGTCACATGTTCTTATGTTACAAGAGACTCATTGGAAACAGGATAAGGTCCCCTCTATTTCTAAGCGTACCTTCCCATTATGGTATCATAGCTCTCATCCTACTTCAGCTACAAAAGGGGTTGCCATAGCTATCCACCACTCAGTACCGTTCACTTTTTCGCAACAGCTGACTGATTCTGAGGGTAGATATATATTTATTCGTGGTAAGATTGCCTCTAGAGAAATAACACTAGCAAATCTGTACGCACCGAATCACTCACAGATCCCATGGCTTAAATCTGCTTTATCCGCATTGAAGGCCTTTGCTACGGGAGAAGTAATTCTGGGTGGAGATCTCAACCTGTCATTAAACCCCATCCTCGACTCCTCTACGGGCAGGTCAGTCCACTCTCAGAGGGCATTACGGACGATTCACGTCTCACTACAGTCCTTAGGACTAATAGATACATGGAGGCAGTCTCACCCGTCTGAAAGAGATTATACACATTTTGCCCCAAAAAATAATAGTTACCATAGAATTGATTACGTAATGTGCTCATCTTCACTCTCAGCTCACATAGAAAAAGCAGAAATTGGCTGTTGTTCAATTTCTGAGCATGCTCCAGTCTCTATTTCATTTCTATTTGGAGAATTGGCACCACGCCAATGGATGTGGCGTCTTAACGAACATTTACTGGAAGACGCTGCTTTTGTAGCGGATTTTAAGGAGAAATTGAAATACTTTTTCTCCTCTAACATCTCCCCTGATGTGTCATTTGGTTCTATATGGGAAGCCCATAAAGCCTACGCCAGAGGTTTATTTATAAATAAAGCGACGGCAGTTAAGCGGAAAACGAGGAAAGAGATAGACAGCATTATGCATCAGATAACAGTAATTGAGAGAACTCATAAATTACAGAGACTCAAAACTCTCCTCCCAGAACTTACAGCCCTATGGGAACAACTAAACAGGATCTTGCATAAACAGGCTACTAGGAGTCAACTTTTCTTTAAGTTTAAACTTCACGCTCACGGCGACAAAGGGGGCAAATTTATGTCTCACCTTATTAAGAAAGCTAAAGAGAAATCGTACATTACTAAGATTGTAGATGCCTCGGGGGTAATATGTAAGTCCTCAGAGGATATAGCAGAATCATTCCGAGCTTATTATCAAGAACTGTACAACCTGAGATCTCAAGAGAGTACTGAAGCTCGAGAAACTCGTACCTGCTTAATACAGAAGTTTCTCAGTGAATTAGCGCTTCTATGCTTGGAGCATAGATTAGCAACTTCGCTTCTTGATCCGATTTCACATGAGGAGGTTCGAAACGCTCTTGCAACGTTCCCCAAGGAAAAAAATGCCCTGGCCCAGATGGCCTGCCGGTCTCTTATTACAAATGTTTTGCAGATGTCTTGGTGCCACATTTTTCCACTTTATGTAATTCTCTATTGACTGGAGGTTCATTAGCTAAGCAAACGCAAGAAGCGCAGATTGTATTGATTCATAAGGAGGGGAGAGACAGCACCTTATGTAGCAATTACCGACCTATCTCACTCTTAAATGGGGACCTGAAATTATGGGCCAAGATTCTTGCTTTAAGATTGAGCACTCTAGTCCCTAAACTTGTTCATACAGAGCAGTCCGGTTTTGTGAGAGGGCGGGAGGGGAGAGACAACTCAAGGAGACTTCTATATGCAATTCAACTAGCTAGACGTAAACAAATACCGCTTCTTCTGCTCGGTATCGATGCAGAAAAAGCTTTTGATCGTGTTGACTGGAATTATATGAAATTGGCTTTACTGCAGTTTGGTATACCGGAGAGCTTTATTTCTGCCATCTTGACGCTATACTCTCAGCCACTTGCCAGAGTCAGAGTTAATGGTCTAGTTTCAAATTATTTTGACATATCTAATGGAACCCGACAGGGCTGCCCCCTTTCACCTACATTATTTGTACTTACTCTTGAGACACTTCTTTGTGCAGTCCGCCAGTCCCCAGAAATCCGCGGCATACCAGTAGGTTCTGATAGTTTCCAACTTGTTGCATTTGCAGATGATGTATTATTTTTGATCTCTAATCAGTCAAATGGACTGAAGGCGCTGACGTCTCTTCTGAGACGTTATAGTGAACTATCAGATTATAAAGTGAACTTTACGAAGTCAGAAATCCTAAATATTACTCTCACTGCGGATCAGATTGCTAGAGCAAAAGTAAACTCTCCTTACAAATGGTCTGAATCTTCCCTTAAGTATCTGGGAATATACCTGACACCCAAAGTAGAAGACCTTTTTGAGTTGAATTATACACCTCTGTTTAAGGATATCTTAAAACTTCTTTCTCAATACGACCTTCCATACATATCCTGGTTTGGACGTAAAAACGTTTTGCAGACTTATATTATCCCTAAATTAGTGTATACCCTGAGAATGCTACCGATTCAACTACCATTGACTTACCTGCGGAGACTGATTTCTGCCTTCAGACGTTTTGTCTGGAAGAATAGGACTGCGAGAATAGCGCTACACACTCTTATGCGGAAAAAGGAAGAGGGTGGCATAAAGTTCCCTGATGTACTTGCCCTATATAAAGCAAATTTACTTAGCACTTGGATAGATTTAGCAGCTCCGGTAAAGGACTGCGGTTCCTGAAAATTAGTGCTTGAAACTTACGGATCAGATGCGAAAGTGCATTTGTGGTTTCCAAAATATTTCACTCGCCATAACATTGTCGATGACTACTTGCTTAAAGGCCCTTGCTCGATGTGGAGAGATGTTTCGGTGAAGCTCAATTTGACTCCATCGAAGGCAACTCCCGCTGATCTAACTCCATTTTTGCTTCCGACACCTGATAGGTCTTACAGAGACTTTTGGAGCGCATTAGAAGGGAGGAGGCTAGGTGATCTTTTCTCCCTGTCATCCCCGATTTCGAGAGAAACTCTTCAAGAGCTGTTGCCACACTTGAAACTTACCTTTCTGCACTATGCACATTTTGTGAATACGCTTAATACTTTACCAAGTATTACCAATTTATTCAGAGATTCCACACCAATTGAGAAAGCTTGTTTGTCGTCATCAAAGTCCTTACGCACTTTGAAGATGTGTAAATTGTACATAGATAGCCTAGTGGAGATGGCCCCCCCTAGATATCTGTCTATTTGGGAAAATGACCTTGAAATTACCCTATCTGAAGAGGAAAAATCTTCCATTTTACGCTATTCACATGGATTCTCTAGCTGTACAAGACTTCAGGAGATGCATTATAAATTGATCAGCCGTTGGTACAGGACGCCTAGTTGCCTATACAGTAAACACTTAACAGATTCAGACCTTTGCTGGCGTTGTGGAGTTACCGCTGGAACTATGTCGCACATCTGGTACGAATGTGAGATAATAGCTCAATTTTGGCAGCAAATTCGAGATGTAATATCTGAGGTCACTAAACGTACGATTGTGTTGACTCCTGCTCTGATTTGTCTCACCCTCCCCTCAGCAGATATGAAATTCTCACGTATGTCTCTGATAACACATTTAATTGAAATTGCTAAGTCTCTCATCCCACTTTTTTGGCATCAGACTGACATCCCCTCCTTACAACAATTCCTGAACAAGGTAGACCTAGTCTCGAAATTTGAAGAATTGTCTAGCTGGACCAATTTTACTCATCACAAATTTTTAAAAGTGTGGTCTCCTTGGTTGACCTATAGAGGAACAGCTGTTAGTACAGACTCTATTCTGTGAGTATTCATAATGTAACCTATATCTCCGGTAGCTATTTTTAAGGTATATCTGACCAACAGACTCTACTTATTTACTCTCATAACTATACAAAATATTGCTCATACCACCCCTCCCTCCTTATTTTTCCCTCATCCCTTACTCTTTTACTTTACTCCACCTCTTCTTGTTCTGTATAAACTATGTGGTGTTTAGTCTTGAGGATACAAAATTACCATTTAATAGAAAGTTCGCTCTTTCTTCATATTTGTACTTTTGTTGTCTATAGAGTTTATTTTACTTGCTTAATTTACATTTTTGTTCTTGACTGTCTGTGGAATAAGATTTCAGTCATTGCTCTTCAATATCTTTATTATTGTATAACCTGTAAAATACCAAATAAAAATTGAATTTAAAAAAAAAATAAAAAATTTCATAATACAGACATAGTGAAAACTATGCAAAGTGTGCTTCTTCATCAACTTCAAAATTTAATTTTACAAGTCGTTGATGATCAATTTCCTTAAGAATGGCACACAGTGCACATACTGTATATCTTGCCAAATGCCAGTTTTCTTAAAAATAGCACTTCTAGTTTTCAGATGGGTCAATAATTTTAAAATTATTTTCCCACAGTTGTAAAGAGCAGCTTCTGAGCTTTAATTTCCTGTAATTCAAATTTTGTTGGGACAATTCTAAAGCAAGATATCACCAAAAGACCTTCAAATAAAGCACAACTTCCGTTGCAAAACCTGTGACAAGAGGTGTCTTCTATGACATCCACTCAGCACAAAGGATTATGGGTAGCCACATTCAGTATATAAGGAGCAGATACCAGACAACTTGCCACAGCATCCTCAGCTTTGAGCTGCAGTGCACTATGCCACGAGATTGGGTTAATAAGGTAGACAACTTTTGCTATATTTGTGGTGAATTTGTATTTGCTGCACAAAAAAGAAACTACACCCATGATTTGCAAAGTCTATGAACTCTATTTTGGTTTGGTTTGGTTGGTGATCAAGGTAAAGCATAGTCCACAGATTCGGAAGGTTAAGGAAAGTGAACATTTCATTGAACTTCTAGCAGGAATGGAAAAGGAGGCATGGTGTTCTATCTAGAAAACAGGATAGCATCCAACTATGTGGAAATTGTTGAAACCATGGTGGCAAATTTTAGAGACATGGGGCTTCACATGTCTTTAGAACTACACTTCTTACATTCTTACTTGGACTTCTTCCCAGATAACCTAGGATCTGTAAGCAACGAGCATGGAGAACAATTTCACCAACAAATAGCTACAATAAAAAAATGTTATCAGGGCCACTGGAATCCCAACATGCTCGCAGATTATTGCTGAGCTGCCATTAGAGAGACTCCAGAAGGTTCATACAAGAAAAAAGCATAAGAATGAAAGTGTAAAGAAGAAAATTGTGAAACACATACTATCATATGTAATGATAAATGTTGCATATCACAAAAATAGGAACCAGGACAGTATTTTCATTATCACTTTTGTATTCAGCACACTGAAATGTGTCAGAAACAGTTGCTTTCATTAAAGAACCAGAAAAGAAGTTGAAATTTGTTGGCCAGTGTAATTAATAAAATAAAATAAAAAATTAAAACATTTATACTCAACCTTCATTATCTCTTTTGGGCCTCCTGCTGGTGTCCACAAGGAGGCCTAAAAGAGATAATAGAAAGTGTTTAAATGTTTATTTTTTTTTATTTTTGTTCCCTCCCCTCGGGCTCCACCTATTATTCTCTGGAGTATGAAGAGACCCTATAGTATAATATTTTCATGCCCAATTCTGACTGATCAAGTTCGGACCGAACATGGCACAAAACAAATCTTCAAAGATTTGCTCCTCTTTAGTCACCACATTCTGACACCCATAACTTTTTTATAGCTAGAAGCATGGCCCCTGCTGCTTTCCTTAGGTGCCTAGGTCACATTTAACCTAGGGGTCCGAAGAGTTAATGCCCACAATAAGTAATTATTATTTGATCTTCGTAGTGTAAAAGAGAAGAGATACGGCTGCTATGGTGCTCTTGCTCAGATCTTGGGCTGCTATACAATGTTTAACCCTTAAACGGGTATTCCCACGTCGCATACTCACCAGTCTTCACTGCTGTAAAATCTTCTTTCTTCCTGGTTTCTTGCATCATTTGGTGGGCGGGGTTTCATATGCAACCTGCCATTTAACTCCACCCCGAATTAGCACGTATCTCTGCCCACCGCATAGCGTGATCCTATGGGGCAGCTGAAGGCCCTGTGATGTCATCAAAGGTCCTCAAACACTATATGCACAATGTTGGACTATGAAGTACAGGCAGGAGCAACTCCATTATGTGTTACATACAGAGACTGCCTGTCTCTGCCATAATGATCACAATTGAATTAGCTAGCCTGATAACTGGGAGAACAGAAGACGAGTTCAGAAATGAAAGCAGCTCCTCTCCCCTATCAGAGAGCAGGACCTAGGTCACGTGGTGTAGACACAGGAATAGCTAGAAACACAGGATCGCTCTCATACACTTAGCCCCTCCTCCCTCCCCCCTGAGAGCAGGCAGCTACATCACTTGACTTTTGAGCAGATACGTCAAGGGCTGTGTCAACAATGAATTGAATAAAGTAAGATAGTGGACAAACAAATCAGTTTTGCTGAAGTAGTGTATTTAGGAAAAGTCTTACATCCACATTAACAAGCAGTATAGATATCATGGTATAGATAATATCATGGTGTCTATCATACACCACTATCATATACACATCATTATGACAGAAACCATGCTAGTACTTAAGGGTTAAAGTCCTTTTAGAAAGGAGAGATGAAAAAGATGATGTGTCACCCCCAAAAAATGTTTATTGGAAAGTCACTTGAGTAGCACTGAGCTACAGCTACAACCCATGAACAATAAGGAATAGTTCTATTTGTGTGACTAAGCAGATTCTTGATTCTAATCCAAGCAATCCCTTTAAATGTATGTTTAATGTAAAACAATACTATTATAGCTGGCAAGGAAAATTGGCTTTTTCTTACATTTAAGCAATGACCCATGTGCAGACATTTTCACTTTCTTGATA
The DNA here is from genome assembly GCF_031893055.1 of Leptodactylus fuscus. Classification (NCBI taxonomy): domain Eukaryota; kingdom Metazoa; phylum Chordata; class Amphibia; order Anura; family Leptodactylidae; genus Leptodactylus; species Leptodactylus fuscus. The sequence goes on from NC_134267.1 coordinate 100,591,765, forward strand.
TATATATAAAACCCTGACACAGAGTTCATTGCCTTTGTGCTTAATATTGCTGAGAAAAATGGCATCAGAAAATGCAGAAGCTTTTTACTTCACTTACTTGTAAGCACACATCTGTCAGATTGTTATGTCTCACACCTTTACTTATTACCAAGTATAATACCAAGAGTTTCAATTTCATTTCAGCACTATGAATAACACATCATTTTGCTTTCCTTATTTATTATTTCTAGTGTGCAGAAAATAACCTGTTTATTACTAGAAAATGAATGTACAAAACTGTTCCAAATGCTTGTTTATCAAGCACTAAAAAGCTGGTCTAAAATAGTATAATACTAAGACGCCTTAGTTTCTCAAGGCTTGCAAATATTATTTCTATAAAATTCAGCCAAAACTAATAATGTTTCTTTAATAGATTTAATATAATATTAATGGAGTATGTGGGATGACAACATAATCACAACTCGGAGATATCTATAATTCAAAGAAACTGTGCCATAGCTATCCTGTAAAATGGTGGCAACTGTTAACCTTGGGGTAACTTCCTTAAGGAGCGGCTAACTGAAATCTATGCTAGCACCACCCATTACTTTATTACAGTTCATAATGGTAATGTGAACGTCTCCTATTCTATAATTTATAAACATGCTGTCTACATACAAAAAAAGTCTTACTATTTTAGATTTTACTTAAAGTACACATTTAAACTATGCACTATATATACATTAGTAGAGAAACTTTGCTGTCCATTAAACAAATTGTATTACTGCATTACATCTGTATTACTGCTTAGAGTGTAGATCTGATCTATATTTGCTTGTGAAAGCAATAATGTCATGTATACTATATATAATGTACAGTATATATCCCTAACAAATATCAATCTAGGTTTTTCAATACTCAACTCCTTAAAGAGGACCTTTCATGGATTTGGGTACAGGCAGTTCTATTTACTGCTGGAAAACTAACAGTGTGCTGAATTCAGCGCACTGTCGGCTTTCCCGATCTGTGCCCCAGGTAAAGAGCTATCAGTGCCGGTACCGTAGCTCTTTACAGTCAGAAGAGCATTCCTGACAGTCTGTCAGGAACGTCCTTCTCCACAGCAGCGCCTATTGCGCTGTACAGTGTGAGCAGGAGGAATGCCCCCTTCCCCTCCTGATAGTACTCATCTATGGGCGAGCACTGTGAGCAGAGGGATTGGGCATTCCTCCCCGCTCACACAGTACAGCGCTATAGACGCTGCTGTGGACTGTAAAGAGCTATGGTACCGGCACCAATAGCTCTTGACCCGGGGCACAGATCGGGAAAGCCAACAGTGCGCTGAATTCAGCGCACTGTTGGCTTTCCAGCAGTATATAGAACTGCCTGTGCCCAAACTTATGAATGGAGCTCTTTAAGATTAAAGCCTCTGCCAAGGGTTTCCTGACCATTGACGGCAAGTTTGATTTTGTCATGTATTCTGCTGTATAACTTCCACAAGACAAAATTCTCATTATTCGTTTACAGTATTTTCTGAAAATATTTTTTTTATATCTGGTGGTTCTAACACGGGCGAGAGAGGAAATACTTACTCTTTTTGCCACCACATCAATCATATTCTAAAGTGGAATTCTTCCGAGTGTCTGGTCGCACTCTCTTGAAAACCAAATCCACAAAGATCGGCAATATTACATGGTCTGACCATGCCCCAATTTTGCTTCAACTTAAGGAACGATTTTCTTCCCCTTTCAATTCGTAGTGGAAATTTAATGACTCCATTCTAAATTCCTGACTGTTCTAACTCAGTCCGGCCTGAGCTAAACGATTCCTTCCTTATTAACTCTGGGTCAGAGTTGGCACCTTTTTTGGTCCAGAGGGTAACAAGCTCAGATAAAATCTGTTATTGCGTACTTGGTTAATGTCCATGGCCATAAGGTTATTGATCAATTCAAACTATATTATTATGAGTCCCGGTATGACCTAAAATGTGACCCATCAATCACACAACCCCCCAGTGCGGACATTTACTATTTCTTACAAATGTTATCCTTGCCTAAAATACCTCAGACTACATTACAATCTCTCTGTGACCCTTTCACTGTTCAGGGCATTATAGCTGACGTCCTGTCTGAGCTAAAGGATTTCTTTCTTATTAATTCTTAATTTAATCTTCTAATCTGATAGCTTTGGGCATCAAACATGCATGAAACTGATTACTCTCCTAATTTTGCTATGCCGCGCTCTTAAAGGGGTTGTCCAGGAAAAAATGGGGGCAGTGAAAAAAAAAAAATCATGCTCACTTTTCCACAATGCTCCGATGCATCCCAGCACTGAGGTCTTCTTGGTCCCGTGCTGACGTGTTGCAGAAGTCCTGACCAATCTTGACCAGTGGCTTCAGCAAAGGCCTTGTGATGTCACTACCTATCTCAAGTCTCTTCCTGAGGCTTGCTGAAGCCTCTGATTGGCCTCAGTGGTCACATGACCACTGAGGCCAATCAGTGGCTTATGTGGAACACAGGAAGCCACTGGAGAAGAAGGACTGAAACGTCCTGGAAGAACACTGGAGCATCAGGGACAGGTGAGTATCAGTTTTTCTTTCACCTCCTCCGGTTGTCCAGGCATTAAAAACATGCCTGGATAACCTCTTTAAGGAAGCTGCCCCAAGATTAGATTTTGCATTTGGCTTTAACCAGCACAGATATTCCTGTAGTGTTGATTCAGATTAAACAAATCTCGATTTGCTAACATTTTTGCACTCTGTTCAAATTATTGGTCAAATGAATCCGTAGCCCAATAGGTGTGCCAGCTGCAGGTTTATTGCCAACTTCATTATCTTTGGCAATTTATAATATAAGTCACAAACTATTTGTAGTACAAACAATTTCTATTTCTCTTTGTGTAACAGCATCTAATGGGAAAAATTCTTTCCAGTGTGTTTTATGCCAAATAAGCAGTAGTATAGCAGCAGGTTGCAGACTAATCACATATTGCCTGCAGCTTTAGAGAGCACATCAACCATTTACCATGGTGCCCTTCTCCACTATTAATAAAAAGAAGTGTCTTATTTACGTTATACCTCCTTCCTTTTGGATGTTATAATTTCCTGGAATCCCCATATATTTCTCTTTGTGGAGTATCTTGGAAGGTTCAGGAAGCACATTCTGTAAAATAATCACTGCCATTGGAGACCTTAAAATTTATATTCCTTGCTTAAAGCACACATCTAAACTATTCAATATATATACATTGCTAGAGAAACTTTGCTGCACATTATACAAGCTGTATTACTGAAAGACGTTCTGCTTAATATTAAATGTTTTGCATTTAAACTTCTACTTTTTCTATAATAACAAATGATATGTAGACTATAAGTAATTAAGGCAACTGAAGTGGGAATTTAAACTGTTAGGATAGCTGGAAGGGGACTGTAAAGGGACATTTAACTAAGGGCAGATGGAGGGGGACATTAAACTAGCAGGGCAGATATAGGGGGACATTAAACTGTGGGTGCACTTGAAGGTGAACATTATACCATGGGGATAGCTTGAGAAGGACATTATATTGTATGGGGCTACTAGAGAAGCATTATACTGTGTGAAGGCCACTAAGGGGGGGTGTTATAATTAGTGCAATACAGGTATTTCTAAGTGATGGTGATGGGGGGAGCCCATTTATGAAACATTTGCACTGGTCCCACCAAGATGCTAAAACGGCACTGATGCCCCTATACTGCCACAAGAGAGAAATGGTCGTCTTTAAACTTCTACAGAATAAATGTAGCCAGAGCTTCATAGGGCTATACATAAGATTGTAAATAGCGATCTGACAAGACAGTGGCTTTATATAATTATGCAATGTATGTTTTATAAGACTGAGATGACTAAATAAGGAAATGACAGATAAAATTGTCACTAAACAATCTGAATTAATCAGGAAAAAAAATCAGTTTTGCTGTTAAGTGAAAATCGGCCCCAGATGTAGAATATCATCACTCACTAGAGCAGCTGCCAAGTTGCCACATTTTTCTACCTTCCAGATGGCTCTGATGCAGCATTGTGGTGGGTAGAAATCATGACACTATACAAAGCTTGAAGGCAGATACAGAAGTGCATTTTTCTTATGTTCATTGGTAGATATACAAGTTGGAAGTTGAGAATTAGGATAGACTAAACCCAATGGCTATATATTCCTTATGCACTTTACTAGTAAACTAAAGTATGCCAAGTCACTATGGATTGCACTAATATGCATTGGTTGGGTGCACTGTTTACATTTTGCATTTTTGTGTGTTCATGTTTGTCATTTATTTGGCAATCCTTTGCCCTTAATCATATTTGAGTATACTTTCTTTTTTTCACTCTCTCCATTTACAATATTTTTTATATTTGTGTACAGTGTTGGCCAAAAGTATTGGCACCCTTGCAATTATGTCAGATAATACTCATTTTCTTCCAGAAAATGATTGCAGTAACAAATTCTTTGGTATTATTATCTTCATTTAATTTGTCTTCAATGGAAAACCACAAAAAGAATTGTCAAAAAGCGAAATTGGATATAATTCCACACCAAACACAAAAAAGGGGGTCGACAAAAGTATTGGCACTGTTTGAAAAATCATGTGATGCTTCTCTAATTTGTGTAATTAACAGCACCTGTTACTTACCTGAGGCACCTAACAGGTGGTGGCAATAACTAAATCACACTTGCAGCTAGTTGAAATGGATTAAAGTTGACTCAACCTCTGTCCTCTGTCCTTGTGTGTACCACATTGAGCATGGAGAAAAGAAAGAAGACCAAAGAACTGTCTGAGGACTTGAGAAGCAAAATTGTGAGGAAGCATGAGCAATCTCAAGGCTACAAGTCCATCTCCAAAGACCTGAATGTTCCTGTGTCTACCGTGTGCAGTGTCATCAAGAAGTTTAAAACCCATGGCACTGTGGCTAACCTCCCTAGATGTGGACGGAAAAGAAAAATTGATGAGAGATTTCAACGCAAGATTGTGCGGATGGTGGATAAAGAACCTCGACTAACATTCAAAGAAGTTCAAGCTGCCCTGCAGTCCGAGGGTACAACAGTGTCCACCCGTACTATCCATCGGCGTCAGAATGAAAAGGGACAGTATGGTAGGATACCCAGGAAGACCCCACTTCTTACCCAGAGACATAAAAAAGCCAGGCTGGAGTTTGCCAAAACTTACCTGAGAAAGCCAAAAACATTTTGGAAGAATGTCCCCTGGTCAGATGAGACAAAAGTAGAGCTTTTTGGGAAAAGGCATCAACCTAGAGTTTACAGTAATAAAAATGAGGCCTTCAAAGAAAAGAACACGGTCCCTACAGTCAAACATGGCGAAGGTTCCCTGATGTTTTGGGGTTGCTTTGCTGCCTCTGGCACTGGACTGCTTGACCGTGTGCATGACATTATGAAGTCTGAAGACTACCAACAAATTTTGCAGCATAATGTAGGGTCCAGTGTGAGAAAGCTGGGTCTCCCTCAGGGGTCATGGGTCTTCCAGCAGGACAATGACCCAAAACACAATTCAAAAAGCACTAGAAAATGGTTTGAGAGAAAGCACTGGAAACTTCTAAAGTGGCCAGCAATGAGTCCAGACCTGAATCCCATAGAACACCTGTGGAGAGATCTCAAAATGGCAGTTCAGAGAAGGCCCCCTTCACATCTCAGGGACCTGGAGCAGTTTGCCAAAGAAGAATGGTCTAAAATTCCAGCAGAGCATTGTAAGAAACTCATTGATGGTTACCGGAAGCGGTTGTTCGCAGTTATTTTGTCTAAAGGTTGTGCTACCAAGTATTAAGCTGAGGGTGCCAATACTTTTGTCCAGCCCATTTTTGGAACTTTGTGTAAAATGATCAATCATTTGACTTTTTTTTTCATTCTCTTTTGTGTTTTTTCATTGCAAGCAAAATAAATGAAGATATTAATACCAAAGAGTTTGTGCTTGCAATCATTTTCTGGAAGAAAATGAGTATTATCTGACAGAATTGCAGGGGTGCCAATACTTTTGGCCAACACTGTATATATACATTATGATCACGTGTCTTACATTTTCATTGAATACATTATTAATTTTAGCATGACATCTTTTTTTCCTCCCCTCGGAGATATTTCCATATCATGTGTGGAGCAATAGCCTTTCATATTATCAACATACCCATTCCTAGAAGAGAGCATGTATCATGATGCATACAGCCTGCCAATATGGGTGCCACTGTATTGATATAGGTTGTGGCGCAACTGGCGTAATGAGTCTGACATATGCACACGTCACTCCAGCTTGTGTCACTTCTACCCATGATGGGGCGGATTGGATGCTGTTTTGGTCATGTAACATGCGCCATAAACTAGGTAATTTAGGTACTTTTTACTATATGATCTGTTGCTCCACACCTGTCACCACTTTAACCCACTATTTAAAGATCCATTTCACTTATCTGGCTACACCCCCTGACAAAGATGCAGCCAAAACGTGTGTCGGGTGTGCTTCTAGCGGGTGAAGGCAATATTTACTAACAATACATTTATCAGTATGTTTATTCTATTCGGCCATATGAATGTATGCTTTGTGTGCACTTTACATGTATAGTATTATGTACATAATTGCCTACTGCATCTGTTTGCATGGCATGGATGGCATATGTATGGTTTGAATACCATTTGATATTTTGTGTTATATGTAATAACTAGAGATGAGCGAGTAGTTAAATATTCAAGATTCGATATTCGTTTCGAGTAGAGCCTCAATATTCAACTACTCGATCGAATATCGAATCCCATTATAGTCTATGGGAAAAAATGCTAATTTCAGGGCAAACCACTATTCGACTAAAGGAGAGTCACCAAGTCCACAAGTAGCAGGAGGAGAGTGTTTAGGAGGAGCGCTGTGCAGTTAAAGTGCACAGACCCCATAGAATATAATGGGTCCGTGTGCTTGCAGCGCACTGCCCATACAAATGATTCATGCGGGCAGTGCGTGGCAAGCACATGGACCCCATTATAGTCTGTATAGCATTCGGCAAATCAACGCTAGTTCTGCAGAAGGCTTGTCTTTACTAGTCAGGAGAGCTGGCAGCTTGCGGTTATGTGGGAGCTGACTTTTTCTCATAGGAATGCATTGACCAGCATTCATTGGCCAAATGCTATACAGTGTACAGCATTCGGCCAATCAACACTGATTCTGCCGGAGGCTTGTCTGTGAGAAGGCGGAGTCTAAGATTGGACCACAGCAGTCTCCATTGTGGTCGGAACTTAGACTCCGCCTCATCACAGACGAGCTTCCGGCAGAACCAGCGTTGATTGGCCGAATGCTGTACACTGTATAGCATTTGGCCAATGAACGCTGGTCAATGCTTTCCTATTAGAAAAAGTCAGCTCCCGCATTACCGCAAGTTGCCAGCTCTCCCAGCTAGTAAAGACGAGCCTGCAGTAGAACCAGCGTTGATTTACTGAATGCTATACACTGTATAGCATTCGGCCAATCAACGCTGGTTCTGAATCGAATCTTTACTGCGAATAGCTAGTTGTATTCGAATGAGTACGAGTATTTCAAATACTGTAGTATTCTATCGAATACCTACTCGATCAAATACTACTCGCTCATCTCTAGTAATAACAAGATCTATTAGGGGCAGTTGTTATTTGGCCTACAAATGTAATTTTGATGTGACTTTGTACTTACATTTTCTCTCTTAATAAAATTCTTTGGATAAATATTTGGCCAGTTTAGCAGCACTAATATGTTGTATTAGATCCATTGTTACTATCTTTTTTCCACATATGTACCTGTACCCATAAGTTACTAGGTTTTTCCCCCATGTTATGTCTGACACCAAAGTTTGTATACTGTTTGTTTTTTGACTTGTGAATTGTGATGTATTTATCATTTTAAATGACCTACATGTCGAGTTTTTCTGTCCGCTTAAGAAGTCGGACATCTTCACTTGCGGACAGGGAAGGAAGGGCACGGAGTGCAAAAGAACACACCCGATGCCATTTAAATAAATGACAAGTGTCACGGACACAGCTAGTGTCCGCTCCTAATGTCCGTGCCAGATTTTGAGCGGACACTAGGAGTGGACACTACCTGTCGGACACCGACGGTAGTGTGAACGCCCCCTTACTTTTTTAATCTATTTTTATGATTTTGAGTACTGTTATCCATGTTTCTTTTTTGGTTGGTAAACCCGATAGATTCAGAAGTGACCAAAGCGTATCTTACATTAGGTGCACACTTGCGTTCAGGTTTCCATTCATGGGGTCTGCTTCGGGACCTCTCGGATGGAAACCTAATCTGCTTAAAAAACTACAGACTGTGATGGGATGTGCCTGGTTTCTGCCCAAGAAAGATGCTTGCAGGACTTTTCCTTCTGCATTTTTTAAGTGGAATGATTAACAGAATGCCTGAATGGGCAACGAGCACTGGTGTGAATCCAGCCTTACTATATGTGTAAATGTAACTATGTAATTGGAACTACTTCATACAAGTATGGGTGGCATGAGGAGAGAGCTGTTAAAATATTCATTTACACAATATACATTATTAGTCCATTCATTTATATTTTGGAACCTCAGTTTTCACATAGCATTAGGAAATTACTTTGCTCTTTTTTTCTATTAAATGTCTATAAGCAGATGTTAATGTTGTATCCTAAATAATTATCTACATTATCTGAACTGGCAGCTGCAAGCTGTCCACTAACTAAAACTGCATACTACACTCACCGGCCACTTTATTAGGTACACCATGCTAGTAACAGGTTGGACCTCCTTTTGCCTTCAGAACTGCCTCAATTCTTCGTGGCATAGATACAACAAGGTGCTGGAAGCATTCCTCAGAGATTTTGGTCCATATTGACATGATGGCATCACACAGTTGCCGCAGATTTGTCGGCTGCACATCCATGATGCGAATCTCCCGTTCCACCACATCCCAAAGATGCTCTATTGGATTGAGATCTGGTGACTGTGGAGGCCATTGGAGTACAGTGAACTCATTGTCATGTTCAAGAAACCAGTCTGAGATGATTCCAGATTTATGACATGGTGCATTATCCTGCTGAAAGTAGCCATCAGATGTTGGGTACATTGTGGTCATAAAGGGATGGACATGGTCAGCAACAATACTCAGGTAGGCTTTGGCGTTGCAACGATGCTCAATTGGTACCAAGGGGCCCAAAGAGTGCCAAGAAAATATTCCCCACACCATGACACCACCACCACCAGCCTGAACCGTTGATACAAGGCAGGATGGATCCATGCTTTCATGTTGTTGATGCCAAATTCTGACCCTACCATCCGAATGTCGCAGCAGAAATCGAGACTCATCAGACCAGGCAACGTTTTTCCAATCTTCAATTGTCCAATTTCGATGAGCTTGTGCAAATTGTAGCCTCAGTTTCCTGTTCTTAGCTGAAAGGAGTGGCACACTTTCTTCTGCTGCTGTAGCCCATCTGCCTCAAAGTTCGACGTACTTTGCGTTCAGAGATGCTCTTCTGGCTACCTTGGTTGTAACAGGTGGCTATTTGAGTCACTGTTGCCTTTCTATCAACTCGAACCAGTCTGGCCATTCTCCTCTGACCTCTGGCATCAACAACGCATTTCTGCCCACAGAACTGCCGCTCACTGGATGTTTTTTCTTTTTGTTGTGCGTGGTTGTGCGTGAAAATCCCAGTAGATCAGCAGTTTCTGAAATACTCAGACCAGCCCTTCTGGCACCAACAACCATGCCACGTTCAAAGGCACTCAAATCACCTTTCTTCCCCATACTGATGCTCGGTTTGAACTGCAGGAGATTGTTTTGACCATGTCTACATGCCTAAATGCACTGAGTTGCCGCCATGTGATTGGCTGATTAGAAATTAAGTGTTAACGAGCAGTTGGACAGGTGTACCTAATAAAGTGGCCGGTGAGTGTATATACTCTGTCTGCCAGCTGTTATTATATTATGTGGAAACTCATCTACTTAAGAGTACTGTAGCTGACTATACATCTAGGTGTTTCCAGTGGACTGGCAGCAACATGAATTCCTCCATTATTGGCAGACAATAGGACAATATCTAGAGAAAAAAATACTTAATATTAGTAACTTGCTTTAAAAATAATTTTTGCAGAAACTACCAAAGAACATAAACTTAGAGTTATTAGAAATGTCCTTCTGATCACAGAAAGCAAATGCATACCAACTATTATCTAACACAGGCAATGCTTAAGGAATACTCTCTCAGCTGAAGCCACATTACATTGATGCAATGCCAACAAGTGGTTTTAAGCACAGTATTGTTTACTCATCATGTGATAAGTGTAAGGCTTTATGTATGAATTGAGTAAACATTTGGCAAGCATTGAGGTTTTTGTATGTGCTTTAAGCATTTCATATTCTATAATTGCATTGCTTTAATTTTATTTATGGGAGATTGTATTTGAATTATAACGGTATTATTAAAACTGGCAACTGACTGTGCAGTACACAAGTGTCAGAGGCAACACAATTTAGCAAAATATAGATAACATAATATAGATTTTTGTTAAACTGACACATAAACTCAACATTTAATTATATTTTTAATAAAAATCACAAATGGTGTCCACACAGAATAGAAAAAAATGCTGACTAAGCGTACTGGACGTAACCCAAAAAACACTCCCTGTCTTGGCACCTGTACTTAACAAATTAAAATAAGGTACAAAAGACATGTCTTGGGAAAACTGCGGGGGTTGGCCACAGCTTTATTAAGCAATGTGAACATATCAGCAGAACCCCGCTACCCCATGATGATCTGTATGGTGCCTCACCAGAATGCCCGCTGACGCTTGCGGTATGCATGTATGAGATGTTCAGCAGGTGACGTACCTCTCCTCTTCTCTCTGGATGCCAAAGGGGGGAGGGGACAAGGTCCTGCCAATATGCCACCGGAACACGGTGTAACCCTACACTGGGGTCTGACCCCCCTCCAAGAGGATTAACAAATCCCTCTCAATTCCATCCTGGACACCAGACAGGAAGATATCCAAACCAATGTCTGTCAAATGAACACCAAGCCTACGAAGCAAACCCCTGTTGTCCCCTTCCAGCCGCATGTGTCATACCACCACTCCACCACGGGACTGCATATGGCGAGAGACCCGCATGTTAAGCAGCCTTCTAGCTCTCTCAAGGACAGCTGGGTCATGACCATCAAGCCAGCGAGCTCTAGGGACAACCTCTGACCAAACCATGACTAAATCAATGAAGAAGGCAGGAAAACAATCAAAATCTTAACGGATCAAAGAAATCAATTCGGATAACCGAACCACACCCAAGTCATTGCCCCTGGCATGTAACACCAGCACCACTTGGGCCTAGGAGGATCTACCAATCGACACAACTTGCGGAACACCTGGAGCCAACAATTGGGATGTACTGGTAAAAGGCGGAAAGCAGACTCGATGTCCGACTTTGTTAACAGTGCACCCCGACCAGCCTTCACAACCAAAGACACTGCTCTGTCGAAAGAAACATAGGACACCGTGATTTACCCGAACCGGACTTAACCGTTCTACCCCTCTAGGCGCAACATAGGACTGAATGGGCTCCCCCACATATGGAGCACTCATGCTTAAACCAACATGATACAAAGAAGCGACAGTGCCCCTCATTAAACATCCAGCAAGCTCCAGACCTGCGGGCGGCCACGGAGGGAGAAGCTGCTCCCTCGGCGGCCGCGAATGGAAAGAGGGGACCTGACGGCTTTGGCGACAGCATGAGCTGTATCCATATGTCGGTAGCCTTGGAAGGACAACCAACTTCTGGCTGAAGTTCTAGCCTCCGCCGGAACTCCTCATCATATCTTCACCAGGCAGTTTCAACATACAGTTTATGCCCTGAAAAAATGTTTTCCAAATCAACAAACAACTCGACTGACATTTCGGGCTTAGACTGGCACAAAATACATGTAAGAATCGAGAAAGCTTGAAGCCAGTTAGAAAAGGTTTTTGCCACCTTTGGCTTCCTATCATCACCTCTACCAAAACCCCTTTGTTTGTCAACCGTAACCTGGTCAGGAGATAACAACAACCAAATATCCACATATTCTCCCTTAATGATTCTTTCCTTAAGCTCAGATGGGATGTGTATACCCAGGGGAGCTGCACCACAAAAATAAGAATCTCTATATCTGAACCCAGAGGGAGGGGGGACTGGCTCAGGCTGCGGCCAAACCGCCCCTGTAGTATTGACTGACTGCGCCCTACCCTATAGCTGATTAACCATAGCCTTCAAAATACCCAACATGTCACCACCTGGTTGTGTTGACCAGGCCTGCGAACAGGCTAACTCACCTGATGGAATCACCAATGGTTGCACCGGGATGACCAGGGGAGGAGGCAGTGGAACTGTTACTGGAGCTGGTACTGGAATCGCAACAACAGGCACAGCTGGAGCGCCCTGGATGGATCCAGATTCCCTTCTCCCACTCCGCCTACGGGAACTCCTGCTGTAATGCGACCGTCGCAAACTATGAGAATCCCGTGATGAGGAAGAGGAACAGGACTCCGACTGCTCCAAATCAGGGCCTCGGGAGCATCTCCCCCTGTGCCTACCAGAACGCGAACCGTGGCAACTACGCCTGCTGCGGGACCTAGACCTACTGCAGGACCTAAAGGAGCGACTGGCTGACCTAAAGGAAGCGGCACCCGCCCCAGAGCTCCTGTAGGAGCGGGCGCTAGCATCCCAGGCGCGACTGGAAGAAGATAACTGACGCGGTTTCGGCAGGACATGAGGAGTATGGAGTATATAATCCAGCTGAAAAAACTCCTCCTCACTCTCCTGAACAACACTGGGGGAAGCCGCTGCGTCACCCAACGCAACTCCGGCCTGAGCAGATGGCGGGTCTTGGGGAACTACAGCGGCCACAATGTTAGGGGAGACAGAAGCGGGGTCTGCCCCAGCTGCTGCAGGAACAGCGGATGCCCTCCCAAACCACCTGGCTAGCCTTCCAGGGGGAGGGGGGTGGCATAACTGTCTGTGTGGCTGCAATATCGCTGGGCCCGACTAGGGTAGGGGGCTGGGCAGACTCAGAGGCCACCATAGGGGGGACACTCCCTGACCCAGCAACCATTCAGACATCCAATCCGCCGCCCAGCCAGAGGTCCACTAGGGCCTGCTGATGGCAAACCAGCCGACACTGTAGGCAAAATGGCCGCCAGGAGCGGAGCCACGCCCCCGTGGCCTGCGCAGCCTGCGTGGTAGTAGCAGGCCGGCGCCCATGAGACCTGGTGCCGGCACTGCTGGCAACTAGCATGCCTCCCAGTACGCGCAGGAGCCCGGGTGGCGAGAGACATGGAACGAGTTGGCCCATGTGCTGGAGCCCTGCTCCTGGCACTGGGTGCTGCACTAGGGGACAGCTGCTCAAGAGGCCTCGCCGCCCTACTAGGGCAGGTGGAGGCCACCTGCTGCGGCCTAGGTCGAGCCTGGCCTGATGCCCTGCTTCTAGTAAATAGAGACACCAACCAGGCCGTCCCCTCCTCACGTACCCGTTGTTGCAGCAGCTCCATAGGCTGCTGTTGCTGGGAATCCTCAGCCATGAGGGGGGGATGTGGGACAAAGCTGCTCCGACGTTGGCAAATCCTTGTCAGGTCAGCGCTGGCGGGGATCCAAAAGGAAGTCCCCGGCCACCACCGGCAATTAAATAACCTGCAGGAGGCTCCACCCCCTCTCCTCCCGAAACGACGTCAGCTGCTGGAAGGGAGGGGGGAGGAATGAAGAGCTCACCACGCCCAGCTCACAAGGACAAGAAAAAACGATGCTATGCCATAGGAATACACATGGTGCAATACATGATCTGTGAATCAGGCGCACTTTCCAATTGCATCAGCCTTTTAGCCAACCATGCAGAGGTTACTGATAATGTCATAGACAAGGAGAAAGCAGAGAATACCCAGAGAGCACTCATTTTTTTGGAGAGAGAGAGAGAGAGAGAGACAGAGAGACAGAGACAGAGAGAGAAAGAGGATAGATTACACAGAGTTAATGAATTTAGAAAGACAGATACAGAAAGAGATCTTAGGAGTTAGTGACAATTTTGTGAAATCACGTTCCACTAAAAATTATCCCATGGTGGGAGCAGATGTGAAATCAAAATTGTTTTTTATTTATTTTTTTATTTTTTATTTTTTTCTCAGAAAAACAGTAGTCAGGTCCCCTGAAAATTGTTGTGAATGCACCTTGAAATGCCGCAAAGCGACTGTTAGGGAAAACATTTTGGAGAAGATTCACTTTGGGACTGCCCTTGTAAGAGTGGGAGCAATTTTTGGGACACAGGGACAGTGTCTGAGGGTCAGCCTAGGGATTATCCTGCACCCACCTCCCGCACATCATGATACTCCTTTAACCGCGACTATGGGTAAGATCTATTCAAATTCTATATACTCTATACGGTTGCTGTGGTATTCTTATTTAGTCTGCATCTGTTTTTAACCTCTCAGTGGTCACAATAGTGATTAATGTTGGTATGTGTATCTGGTGGATTTTATGAGTGTTACCCTGTAGACATTTTTAGGGGTTTTACTAATAAATGTTAAGTTTTATATTTTTTGCATCAGTGCTTTATGATTGATTGTCTTTTTTATACTAACACTGTGGCACTAACAGTGTGTTTAGTGAAATATGATGGTAGACCAGGCCGCAGGACATATATAGCTAAGTGTCGGCATTGGAGGTAGCTGTGGCAACCTTTTATAGCAGTTCAACAGGACATAATATGATGGACCAGGCCTCATGACATATCTGCCTAAATAGTGGCAGTGGTATAGGCACGAGGCAGCTGTGGCAACATATTTGGCAGTGTAGCAGGGCATAATATGATGGACCAGGCCTCAAGACATATCTGCCTAAATTGTGCCAGTCGTATTGGCACAAGGCAGCTGTGGCAACATATTTGGCAGTGTAGTAGGACATAATATGATGGACCAGGCCTCAGGACATATCGGCCTAAATCGTGGCAGTGTAGCAGGGTATAATATGATAGACTACATCACTGCATCTGCTGCTTTGCTTTATATTTTTTATCCATAGCCAGTTCTCTGCAACCTATAGTAAATTTCAGCAACCTAAGAATTATACATAGCTATGCTTTAACATAAACTGGAAATATTTTGGTTAATATTATAGCCTAGATTTAAATCATTGATGGGACATTTCAATTGCCAGCCTCTGGTGATTCATTCATTTCAATTAAGCCCCATTATCATACTTAGTTTACAAGGCTATTACACTGTTTGACATTAAGGTCAGTTCCAATAGTCAGATATTGCAAGGAAAAATTTCAACACTAACAGCAAAATTCTTCTAAATACTATAACAAATTTAAGTCATTCATTGCCAGAGGGAGACGAGTTGCTCTAGCAATGAAGTGGATAATTAGCAAAATATACATGTACTGTACTGTCCTTGTAGTCTGTGAAAGAGGACAAAATGGATGTCTTTAGCACTTCAAAATTTCAAATTTAAAAAATGTTTGTGACTGTACATATAATATAAAACATATTGAACCTGGATATTTATAAGATATAAATCTAGGATGGAAAAACTGTCTCTTATTAAATATAACAAGAAATGATTACTGTGATAAGTTTAGAATTTATATTTTTTTAGGTGTTTTTTTCATAATTCAGTTTTTTCAGCAATCAAAGAAAGTGTTTAAATCTAGTACACAATACACTCACTGAGAAAAAATTAATTCTTGATCAAATTGTTGAGATCAATTGAAACTTTATCTGGGTACTGATTTTACAATATGATATAACAATACTACAGTAAAATATAATTATATTTGGGAGAACTGTTCAATGGTAATGAAGCTCTAATGTCCCGTCAACATGAGATATTGTTGAACATGGAGGCATACAGGTTCTGTTTCATATCCTGCCTCACAATTTGCCCACAGATGTTGCAGTTGGGGTTTTAGTTCCTGCACACAAATAGGTTTCTAAAGCTCATGCCCTAGCTGGTTTCATAAATTTGGCTACAAGGCAGGTCAAGCGAGGGTTGCAATCTGACAAAGATAAAGCTGGGGAACTCTTGCTGTGTTAGGCTGCATGCACACGGAGTTACGCCGGGCTTGTAAAAATCCTCATTCACAACCGTACACGCGAGCGCTGTGGACGGCTCCCGAACACTTCCCATTCACTTCAATGGGAGCACTCGTAACGCTGGCTTTACGAGCGCTCCCATTGAAGTGCATGGGAAGTGTTCGGGAGCCTTCCGCAGCGCTCGCGTGTACGGCTGTGAATGAGGATTTTTACAAGCCCGGCGTAACTCCATTTGCATGCAGCCTTAGGGCGAGCATTATCCTGTTGAAAAATGTCAGTTGGCATCCCTGTCATGTTAAGCAACACATGAGGCATGGAGTCCAGGTTAGCTTGAGGTCCCGTATTGTTGAAAAGTTGCTTTTTTGTTACAGATTTTGCTGTATCTCTTTGAGCATATTCAGGAGTGGATTAAAAAGGAATGGGGAATATAAAGAATGCACTTATACTCCTCACTTCTGATCCTGATTTTTACTCAAAAAAGGAGCAAAATCTGCTACAAAAAAAGCAGCTTTCCGCAACGTAGGGCCTAATACTTAGTGCTTAGTGCATCCATATTGCAACTTCACAGAAAGTTTTTTTTATCTGCCGTAGATATATATATATATATATATATATATATTACAAAACTGTTAAACGAACTGCATTACTGTGTTCCTCAAGCACAAAACACTATGGAAGAAAATAAATAAAATGACACAATGTAGTTCATTGTATAACTCATGACAGATCACATACTGTACTTTGTAGTAACATCTACAGAAAGAGATTAGTTTCAATTATATTACTAATTCACATTATTCTCTTTGAAGATCTTTTATATAAACTAAAGCACTTACCGAAGTTCTAGTGGCTCCATAATTGTACCCATTTATAAGATTATTATATCCATTTCGGATATAAATTAGAGTCAGTAGAATGTTTTAACAAAGGTCTTGGTAGTTTCCATCCCTATTTGTGCCTATCCTTTCCATGTTTCATTAATGTTTTCTTTGGAAAAAAAGAAAAAGCTTCACTTTAATCTGTGTGATTTATTGTTCTAATGAGTGTGCCTCTTATTTCTTCTGAATAATGAAGATACGCCAACCTGAACCATGGTCTGTTAGCAGTATATCTCATTACTGACTATTACTCTAAAACTAATATGAATAAAAGGTGTTTTGCAGCTTGAGTTTGTAAGAGGATGATCTAATATAAACTGTGTGAACCATTGAAGAGTATTCCTACAAAATAGTGTATGTAAACTTCCCTTATTGTGGTGCACTTAGACTATCATGCCCTATGGAAGTTAACTGGGCATCCCTATTATGTATTAATGGTGTACCATATTAATAGTGTACCATTTACCAACACGTGAGCCTGTACCATGAGTGGAAAGTAGTCATGTGAGTCTTGCCTGAATGTAGCTAATAATTAGGAATGTGTCAAATCACCATAGCCCTGCAACCATTAAAATGCATGACCACCAGAGATATGTAAACGCCAAACTTTGTGCCCATTAGGCATTTCCATCTCTAGGTTGTATGCAATTACTTTCATTGACGCTGTAACCACCAAACTAATTGCCACTATGTATGGTATGTTGCTGAGAACTGAATTTATTCCTCCCCTATTACTATGGTATTTCCAACTTGGGTAATATAACACCTCGAAAATTGACCCTTTTATAAACTGATAATATGATGCAGAATAGGAAGATTAATAGTACAAAGAGAGAAAATAAATTTGAGTGAACTTGAATGCAAGTGAAATCTCGCTCCAGTATCTCATAAACATAAATGCTGAGTCCATTGAGTGTACATATTTATGTCAATGGAATAAAGGAGATATACAGTACAACTACTAGACATCTCTGACAACTCCAGTGGAACAAAGGATTGAGTATACTGAAGTCCTGCATGCCAGATTTATCTTTTCCTAAAACAGCAGATATCAGGAAATAGTTAAATTGCCTGCATATGCATAGCATTGTCACCATGTTCTGCTGAAATTGGTAAGATATGTCATCACATAGGATCCAATTTCTATTAACCTTAGGTGATTGTTGTAATAGTAGACCTCATCACAGACGGAGACGACAGGGAGTACAAAGACTTAAACCACGATTTTGTGGACACGTGCCAGCTGAATCACCTCACGATTAATGTTGGGAAGAACAAGGAGACATTAGTGGACTTCATCAAGCGAAGAAGTGCCCCGATTCCAGTGGACATCTAAGGGATAGTCATTGAGATAGTCAAGACCTACAAGTACCTGGGTGTGCTCCTCAATAACAAGCTGGAAGGGTCACCTGGATGTGCTGCACAGAAAGGGTCACAGCAGGCTCTACCTGCTCAGGAGGCTTAGGGCCTTTGGAGTCCAGGGGGCACTTCTTAGGGCCTTCTTAAACTCTGTGGTTGCTTCAGCCATCTTCTTCGGAGTGGCCTGCTGGGGAAGTAGCATACCAGCTAGGGACAGAAATAGACTTGACAGGATGATTAGAAGGGACAACTCTCTACTGGAAAGCCCTCTGGTCCCAGTACAGGTGGTGGGTGAGCTCCATGCTGGAGAATAAATCCAACCCTATGTATGAGACCTTGTAGGAACTTGGCAGCACTGTCAGTGACTGACTGCTTCACTCAAAGTGTGAGAAGGAGCTCTATCAGAGTTCATTCCTCCCAGTCAGGCTACATAATCTTCATCTGGCCAAGCGAAGAGCAGTCCGCACAGAGAAATAAATGATCCTGAAGTCTTCTATTTCTTTTTATTTCTATAGCTGCTATGACTCCTAGTATTTTTCTCCTATCTGCTATTCTGAGCTTATGTGTGTCTGCTTCTGTAATATATTACTGTTATTTTCCTGTATCCATATAATCATGCTGCTGTAACACACTGAAATGTCCCCATGGTGGGACTATTAAAGGGGCTCTATCAGCAAAATCATGCTGATAGAACCCCACATATGCGTGAATAGCCTTTACAAAGGCTATTCAGGCACCGTAAATGTTACATTAAACTACCCCCCCCCCCCCCCCCCCGTTTTAAAATAATACCCTAAAAAAGAATGTTATCTACTTACGCATCGTGCACGCTGGGCAGGCATTCAGGGTGCACCGTCTTCTTCATCCACGCCTCTTCTTCCTCCGATGTCCTCGGGTCCCGTCCTCCTCTGGCGCTCGCAAACTGACACTGATAAAAAAAAATTGCCTGGGCATTTTTTTATATCAGTGTCCGCTCGAGAGCGCCAGAGGAGGACGGGACCGGAGGACATCGGAGGAAGAAGAGGCGTGGATGAAGAAGACGGTGCACCCTGAATGCCCGCCCAGCATTTACGGTGCCTGAATAGCCTTTTTAAAGGCTATTCACGCATATGTGGGGCTCTATCAGCATGATTTTGCTGATAGAGCCCCTTTAAAGGATTATCTTATTGGGAGAGGATACAGTGCAACATATTTTCTCCCAGGCCTATATGTCTAAAGGTCTCTTTTAAGAATAGCCAGTTAACATGTCAGAAGGCCTCTCAGAGTCTTTGAAAAGGAGCAAGAGAGGCCTTTGAACCATGAGCATCTTGTAGGTCAAATTAATAGATTTGTGGTGTTGTCTCTTGCTTCCTATCCAATCATAAACTCCATCTCTTCCAATAGTGGCCTCACATAAGATGAGATGATCTCAGCTAGAAGTTTAACACCTAGATTCAATAGGCAATGTGTGGAACAGAGTGTGGAGTCCTTATCAAGTTTTGGTATTGTGATGGCATGAAGAGAATCCTTGCATAGGGCAAGGCCAGTGACAAGATATTCGCTCCCAAACTGCCCCAGTGGCTGGTGGTAAGCTAATGGAAAGGCTAGGCCACTTTCTTGATGCCCCTGTATTCTCATAAAGCCCCATGGTAGAGCAAGGTGCAGAAAGTGTCAAAAAGTGCCACAGTTCATAAATTCTGTGGAAGGTATGCATCCAAGTTTTTTGGTTAAATTGCACCAGAATTCTGGCACATTTTTATTAAGGGCTGGTCCGCTCTTCTTTGTCTCATTGTTTTCATTGCTTGTAGTTTGCTTGTTTGCTATTTTCCAATAGATGGGAATTTGTTGGTATTATATACATCAAGAGTATTAGTTTTATTAAGTGTGCTATGCTAGTTTATATAGATTATATGCCCAATCTCAAAAATGAGTTTTTACTATCATATGGATTAAATTTTTTTGACGGTAGTGTGTCATAATTCCATTAAAAATGTGCATTAATATATGGGAGATCTTAACAGAAAAGTTCAAAGTCCACAGAAATAAACGTGTATCCTATCACTAACTACAATAAATTATTTTTTACATCTATAGTTCATACATTAAATTGTATACGAGGCACATAACCTTTATCCGGTTGCTTGTCTAACATTGTACAGAAAAATGTAGTTTTATATCTGCATGCTGCAAAAGTTCTATTGCTAGATGCCTGACCAAAATTATTATTAAACATAAAAAACTGCTGAAATGAAAATAACTTATATATAGAATATTCTATTTAAAGATCTGCAGATGCAAATATATTCATATGATTACATCAAAAGAGCTCATGAATAAACAAGACTATTTCAATGACAGACCAGTTAATGTGAGTGAAGACAGAAGGTCAAAAAACTGCAAAAAATATTCAATTCATCAAAAACTATCTGCTGTACAAAATAGCTGAGGTATAATAGTGATTGTGACAAGAGAATTTGTTGTGATAGGATTTCCAACGGAATTGGTTGTCAATTAATTGCACAGAAACTAATGACAAAACTGTGCACAAACTATTGGTAGAAAATGCTTACAAAAATGACCACTTGTCATCAAGTTTTAAGAAGTTATTTCAAAAGTGAGAAATGTGGCTTCTACACTATGAATAACTGCAATAAGTTAAAGAGGTTGTTTGGGCTCTGTAGTAATCTCAGGGTGGTCCTGTCCGCTTATTCAAAACCAAATTTTTTGCCCAGAAAACCCCTTTAATAATTAAAGAGGACCTTTCACCACCTGGGGCACATGCGGTTTTATATACCACTAGAAAGCCGACAGTGTGCTGAATTCAGCGCACTGTCGGCTTTCACAGTCTGTGCCCCAGGTGAAGAGCTATCGGTGCTGGTACCGTAGTTCTTCACCGTCAGAATGGCGTTTCTGAAAGTCAGGAACGCTCTTCCTCACAGAAGCACCTATAGCGCTGTACTGTGAGAGCGGGGAACAATGCCTCCTCCCTCTCCTCACAGTACTCATACATAGACAAGTACTGAGGGGGCATTCCTCACCGCTCTCACAGTACAGCGCTATAGGTGCTGCTGTGAGGAAGGGCATTCCTGACTGTCAGAAACACCCTTCTGAAGGTGAGGAGCTACGATACCGGCGCCGATAACTCTTCACCTGGGGCACAGATCATGAAAGCCGACAGTGCGCTGAATTCAGCGCAATGTCGGCTTTTTAGCGGTATATAAAACCACATGTGCTCCAGGTGTTGAGAGGTCCTCTATAACTCACTCATTGAAAATCAGCAGACGAAGAAGTCCTACATGTCCAACTTTTATGTCTGGCTGTTTCAGTTTAAAAGGACGGACAACTAACAGACTCTATTATAGTTAATGGGGTCTAACAGGCTACGTATGTGACTGCTGTTGTAGTCTTATGCCTATACATTGTTCTAGTCCCCAACTAGTGTGAACGTAGCGTCAGAGTTATACGTGAAATTTTACCAAGGACATAATTAAGCCAATTTTGTATGAATCAGAATATCCAGTCAATGTATAAGTTGTTTGAAACAAACATTTTAGAAATCCCTTATTCTAAAAGCCGACAGATGCTAGTTTACATATTTGTACATACAAAAATGATATTTCTCATTAAGACTAATAAAACCTAATTAGAGTTTCTACCCAATAAAACCGGTAACATATTTTAATGGAAATGTCATTAAAGTTAAAATACAACATAAAATTAATTTCGTTCTAGCTATTTTCTATATGTATTGTCACAGTGGAGAACTAACTGTATTATACATTGTTTTATATAGAAACAGTTGTATTTAAAGTTTTTGCAACCAGTATTAGTGATACTCAATATGGCTCATTTGTAGAATATTCTAGTAGGGGACTGGGCTACTTTATATACGTTTCCCTCACTCCTTACTCCTAGCCAGGCGTGTCACTTGTATATGTACAGAGTTTGGTATATGAGGAAAATCTTAGAAAGGGCCTCACAGTTTTGGACTAGGCTTTACAGCTTCCAGTCATCCTAGCACTGTTTTGCAGACTCCATGTTGCTTTGCTTTTTGTACCTACACCCCAAAACTTGTGTGTTGTAGGAAGTTGATATACTCTTGGGCAGGAATCAAGACTCGTTGACAGTGTCAGGCTGTGATGACTAGGTCCCACAAGTGGAATTGTTGTTAGGGTTCTCACTGCCCATAGCCAGGACCCCTGTGATGAGCTATATCGAGACAATGTGGCTACAGGTAATAACATGTTGGAAGCCATACTGTTCACCTACCATACGATGTCCACTACTACACTACCTAAACCCAACGTTACACTCTGTATGGCAAGCGAGCAGCATGGCTCCTGGAATTTGTACTATTACCTGTAGCCACACAGCTCAGGAAAAGCTGATCTGCAGAGGTCCTGGCTGTGAACCCCTGCAGGTGTAATATTAATAGCCTATCTTAAGGACAGGTCATCAAGATGAATAAACCCCTTAAAGAGGTTGTCCAGGAACTAGAGCAACTCATGTGGTGGGTGGGAGGTGTAAAATAAATATAAAAAGCATATTCAGCGGGTAGGGCGCCATCACTGCTGCCCGAGCTCCCACTGACTCCAATAGGTTCTGAGATGCAGTGAAGGAGCCGGACCCCTATACAGTGGACAGAGCTTTCTGCTTCTTGCCCTGGAAGTGGCTTTATACAGATATTCAGTATGATCAGGTATTTATGGCATATCCTGAGGATAGACCATAAAAAAATTAAACCCAGACAACCCCTTTCATATATACCCCTAATGCTCCACATTTTAATGTCCCCCTCACAGGAAATTAGCCCCCATCACTGCCCCCCACACAATATAATGGGCCCCATCACTGGTCCCCATACAGAATGGGGGGACCAGTAAGGTGGCCACTGTATAGGTGGGATCAGTGAAATGGTCACTGTATGGGGAAATAGAGAAGGGGTCACTGGATTGGGTCATTAATTACCTGTCTGCTACTTGGTCCCACCCTTTCTCTCTGCTTCGGGCACACTGTTGTGATGTCATGAAAGAAGCGGGAGGCACCAGAGTGCAGACAGGTAAGCACTGGATCAAGGTGGCCTACAAGACAGAGAGTAATAGAGCAGAAAGCCTATGGTTTCCTGTCTACCAGTAGCAGTACTGGGTTGGCAGCAACACTTCTCCCCGGTTCTGCGATCTAGTTTTAAAAACTGGATTGGCAGAAATGGGGAGAACCTGGCTGCATTCACTTAGTCCTCGCCATTCCTGCTCACAGCCTCCTCTTCTCTCTTCATCTTCTCTCTGCATCAATTAATGGATCTGGTCTGCTGCACATCAGTTTATGATAACGTAGTGTGCGGCAAATGGGGGCCCATTGGAGTCTAAAAAGTGAAGAGTAGGCCTGGAGCAGGAGCGGGGATAAGTAAGTTAATAAGGGCTGTTACTAGACCTCCAGTGCCTATTAAAAATCAGTGTGAGTTTGGTATGGCCCCCTAAAGGCACAGGTTCACCAGGGATTCACTGGTACCACAGTGGGCCAGCCTGCTCGCTGACCTACAGAACAAGTTCTCTGCAATACTTCTCCAGACCAGAAGGCCTTTAAGATGTGCATCCAGTGTTTAGAAGATCTGTGCACTTTCCCAATCTGTGCTATTCCCAATCACCTGTCTCTTCTATCAATATCCAAGCCTTGGGATTCTAAGGGGGCATTCACACGATGTAATACAGCGTTGATTCTGAAACGTAAACTCGTGTCAGAATCAGCACTGCAAAACAGAATCCCATTGACTTCAATGGGTTCCATTTAGTGCGCGTGACACATTGAAACCAATGGGAGGCCCCCTAAGGCTGAGTTCACGTGGAGTTTTTTGGTCAGGAATTTGGTCAGGAATTCGCCTCAAAATCAGCCTCCAAAGAAAGCCTCCCAATATTATGGCAAAGCATAATATGATGGATTAGGATGCTGGACGTCTGTTTGAGAGGTGACAGTGGTGGTAGCTGTGGAAACATGTGAAGCAGGGAAATAATATCATGGACCAGGCCGTTGGACAGGTCTGGCTGAATGGTGTCAGCAGTGGTAGCTGTGGCAACATATGTGGTAGTGTGGCAGTGCATTAATATGATATACTTGTTTGTTTTTTGTTTGTTTGTTTGTTTTTTTGCTATATTGTTTTGGGAGGTTTTTGGTGAACACTTTTGAAACATACTTCCTATCTACCAACCGTTTTATTATATAACAATCTGTAACATTCTCCATAACAACCTTCTAAATAAGCTGTTACTAGGGAAAGTCTGTACACGTTAGTATTGTAACTATGCAGAGCTGAAGTATTTATCTAAGGGGGATAGTCATTTTAAGTGACTGTGATTCAACAATAAAGCTGAAATTGTCATCTTTCCTATGATGTCAAGATTGAAGTCTTAGCTATAACTGAACCTGAGGTAAATCACAGTCAGGAATTTGAACTTAATATGCAATTCATGCTGCATATCATATCATATCATATCATATCACAGTCTCAACTGTGTTTTCAACTAGTGATATCACTAATTCTTCCATAACCAGTACGTTATATGAAAGCTGAGCTCATCTTTATTGTGAAACCAGAACTATTTTTCTAGATGGTATAAAATCAGAGATACGGCTATTTGCAGTAGCCACCCTTGGTAAATGCTTCGCCTCTACATACTAATTCACAGAAGGTGTAGACCCCTTAGGATGCTAGATTATTCACAGAGTGTAGGGACCAAAAATAAAATATCACTTTTAATAATGTATCGTTATAAGACTGATCCTTAAGCCAAGACATACAAAACATATAACTAAGGAGCACATATGGCTGACTGCTCCCAGGAATGTACAGCACACCTGTGTCACTTTACCCTTGTACTGATTCAAACAGGGTCAAACATGCTGAGGATCAAAAGGCAACAAGTGAATTACTGTCACCGATAAAGTTTGTGATCCATCTAACATATACGTAAGCAAAAGCACATATAGTATAATCATTGATTATGATGTTAATCTGCTTTCCCTTAGTCCTACCAGGAGCACAATATGGGGTATTTCTTCCTCTGTGTGCTGGTAGGACAGGTGGAATTTTTAACTATCTTAAAGGGGTTGTCCCATCACAAGGATCCTATCTATACTGCTTGTTAATGTGGATGTAAGACTAAATACATTGCTTCAGCAAAACTGCTTTGTTTGTCCACTATCTTACTGTTAGGATTGTGCAGTGACTGCGGCCATGATATGGGCGTCGCTGTCTGTTCCTCTGCACAATCCAGGGTTGCAAGGGTTAACCTGCCTTGCAACAGCCGGGCGTGGTTGACTGGTTGATTGGACTGGTGTGTCGACCAATGGGCGCTCGGATTGGGCAGCTGGGCTGTCTGCTGGTGACCGCCCCTTGCCTATATAAGGGGGCTGGTCTGGACGCCCGGCGCTCTATGATCTCATTCTGAAACCTGAAATGATGTGTGTGTGTGTGTGTGTGTGTATGTATGGGTTCCAGCCTGTAAACAAGAATTGCCCTAGCTAGTAAATTGCCCCTGAGATAGCAATGCCACTGTTAGTCAGGCAGCATGCTGCCTTGTGTGTTTGTGGTAGAACTCAGTAGGGTCAGCTAGCTATACTTCTCAGACAGGGTGACTGGGAGTGGGCTTGGCAGTAGTTGCCTGGGTGGTTGGGTGGAACAACTACACACAGGGTTTACTTGGTCTCTGGCTTGTCCTGGAGTTCAGGCTAGCCAGTTTGTTTATTTGTGTGGCTGCTCTGACTGCGCAGGACTCTGTGACTGGTAACAGAGCAAACCTGGTGGTTTAATTTAGCTGGCAGTGACATCAACTGTCAGTCACTGTTCACACCAGGTTTTTAGTAGTCAGTAGCCCAGAGGGCTCTGCAGGGTTTTCATTTTAGTTTTTTTTAATAAATCCTGCTGGCCATAACACTTACTTTATTCAATTCATTGTTGACACAGCCCTTGACTTATCTGCTCAAAAGTCAAACGATGTATCTGCTGCTCTCAGGGGGGAGGGAGGAGGGGCTAAGTGCATGGGAGCAAGCCTGTGTTTCTAGCTATTCCTGTGTCTACACCACATGACCTAGGTCCTGCTCTCGGATAGGGGAGAGGAGCTGCTTTCATTTCTGAACGTCTTCTGTTCTCCCAGTTATCAGGCTAGCTAATTCAATTGTGTTCATTATGGCAGAGACAGGCAGTCTCTGTATGTAACACAGAATGGAGTTGCTGCTGCCTGTACTTCATAGTCCAATATGGGCGGGCGGAGCTACACGCAAATTTGGGGGCGGAGCTAAACAGCAAGTTGCGTGTGAAACCCCGCCCACCAAATGATGCAAGAAACCAGGAAGAAAGAAGATTTTACAGGAGTGAAGACTGGTGAGTATGCGACATGGGAATACCCCTTTAATTAATTGCAGGGCAACACCCCTCTAAGAGGGCAAAAGAGACCCTCCCCCTTGTGTCTTGAGAAGATACTGAAACGCTCTGATTATATTTTCTCTCCTTGTCGGAGGTAAAGAAATTTCTAGGTGGACAGAGTCAGGATGGACCTCAGAAACTTTGTCCGTGTCGAAAGAATCACCTCTGACTTCTCCCAGTTATTAGCGTACATGCTGGAGAAAAGACACAGTTGTCTGCAGGTGCTGGAGCTGGATGGTTTCTGACTAGGCTTTTATCATCCAGTCATCCAAATATGGCACTAACTATGCTCAGACTTAGATATATTAGGACTATAATCATAGATTATATTGGTAGCAGGAGGTCTGGAGAGTAGACCCCAAACCTTCTTCTGAGGGGCGAACTTTTTTCAAGGCCCTCTTGCCAGGTATTCCAGAATAGAATTTCCCAGTATAATCTGCTTGAGTGCAGGAAAAAAGTGGGCTGTGATTAATCTAATCTAAAATAGGCTACTTTTTAGAGATGTCTCCACTCCCCTGTAATAGATTTATCCAGTGTCACATCCACTTGGAAGGCATTAGGCTCCCTATTGGTGGAACTAGAGGCTTCCCTTGTTCAACATCATGGTCCCTTGGCCAGATGGACTTCAGCAGCCTATGCATCTCCTTTCCAAGGGAAAAAGAGCCCTACTGGAATTTCCCAAAGTGTCTTCATCAGAGGAGAGCGTCTCATTGAGCATGTATAATTCCTCCTCTAATGGAGCTGACTGAGAATGTCTCACAATACAAAGCTTCTTATAGATCTGAGAAATCAAGTTCTGGATCTCCTTCATGCCCCTTGACCTACAATTACATTATGTATGGATGGATCCTCAGATGGGATACCACAGCGTTGGCGAAAGTGAGTGTAGTCATACCATCAGGCAGTGGGATGTCGCACTCTGCATAAGCAAAATGTTTCAGTTTGAAAGACCTTTCCGTGCTGGAGTTGCCACTGCCACCAAAAGCAGAGGAGGGCATCTATAAAAGAGAGAAAGTCAGAACAGTAGGTTTGACAGTAACAGGAGATCAAGAAAAAAAAGCAGAGGTAATACCTTCCACCTGTCCCACCACACAGGATAGAAAAAAGCACAAGGGGAGAAAGTCTATTTTAACCACTTATAGGGATGTTGTCCTGCAATTAATTATGCTAATTAAAAATTTTGCCTCTCCTACCAGCACACAGGGACAGAAATACCCCATATTGTGCTGCTGTAGAATGTAACTGAATGACAAATTACCCCTAATGTTATAGGTGAGTATCAAATGGAACGGTGATAGCATCACCAATCCATATGTGCATTGGCTACCTTCATTAATTCATCATCCCTATTAGAGACTTGGGAATATTGTGGTCCCATGTAAGCAACTTCTAGGCTACTAGCTCCTTCACAAGGAAAGTACAGTCTAGCCTAAGGGTAGATAGAGTCTAGCCAATAAGTGGGTCTTCAGGAGGAATTCAAGCTAGAAACTGCACTAAAAACAGCAGTTCTCAAAGCCCTGATGGTGGGCTCAGGCACTGGCAAGTGCAATATTCTCAAGTATCACCTATAATATCAGGGGTGATTTATCATTATACCATATGTGCTTTTGCTTTCCTACGTGTTAGATCACAGAATGTATCGGTGACAGTAATTCACTTGTTGCCTTTTGATCCTCAGCATGTTTCGACCTTGTTTGTATCAGTACAAGGGTCAAGTAACACAGGTGTGCTGTGCATTCCTGGGAGCAGTCAGCCATATCTTCTCCTTAGTTATATGTTTTGTATGTGTTTTAAGGATACATTATTAAAAGTTATATTTTATTTTTGGTCAGTACACTCTGTGAATAATCCAACTCTGCATACTGCACTGAGTATAAGTTTACAGACAGTTTCCCTTGCAATACTTAGTTAGAACTTTACAACCTGTTTTCTATTAAAAGGAAGTTTGATAAGTTAATAAAATATATTCTAAAAATGGTTAACCATACAATTACTGACATGATAGCAAAAAAATAAAATAAAATTATTGTAAGTGAACTCTGCGGCCCCTTCAATACCTACCCAGCACAGCTCAATACAGTTATACAGCAACTGTACTAGTAATTGCCATGAAAACAGCTTGTCATAGCTATATAGCTTCTAAAAATATAATTCAAGGCATTCCAATGCAAGGATGTTACTGATGAGGTAAATATGAGTGATATAACAATCAAATTCAAGTGGCATGATTAGTAAAGAGGTCACAATAGAAGATAAATAGTCAGGGTCATTCATCAATCCCAGGCGTTTTAGTCAAAAACCTTCTTCAGTGTAGAAGACCGGATTAGGTTGAACAAACACACAGGTAATGACTATCAGTAGACGCCGCCCAGAAGAATCGATTCTCGTCATTGCCCACCTGGTCTCCAGACCAATTTTTGGCTATCATTGCATCAGAGACAAAAGTGGGATTCATCACTAAAGAGGATAGAACTCCATTCCAGCCTCCATTGCCATCTTGCTGTACACCATGATAGCTTTTGAGAACGGTGGCATGTGATCAATGGAACACCTGAAACTGAACATCGGACTCATAGCCCAGTATTGTGCAAATCCCTTAGAATGATTTATGTCAACACTTTTTAATGCCTTTTTGCAACACTTCTGTCCCTGTCTAGTGGAAATAAATGGCGCATTTATGAATAGGAGGCATCTCACAATCATCCCACACCTCTTGATTTTTGAGGTTTCATGTGATAAAAAAAACATTTCCTTTTAATTTGACTTTTATGCCCCTCCCACATGCCGTAGATTGTAGTTAGGTGCAAAAAAATGTGATCATTTGTGGATCTTAATAACACTTATGATTTCCTTGATCTGCATAACCTTACTACTTGCCCTTCTTGATGTTGCAATTTCAATGTTGAGGAGTGCACTTTTTTTTGCTACTGTGTTGTGGGGAGTTTTGAACATTTTTGGAATATGCTTTTATTAATCTATCAAACTTTTTTTTATTAGAAAACAGACTGTAAAGTTCCTATAAGCAATGCTATAACTAAGTATTGCTAAGAAAACTGTCCATACACGTGTTGTAAATGCAGTATGTAGAGCCAGAGAGCGTGCTGAGATTCTTAACTTCTCAAGACTGAAGTTAAGCTATAAAAGAATTAGAGATATCGCTAGTTGAAAACACAGTCGAGAATGTGATTTTATATGCAACATAACTGCTACATATTGAGTTCAATCTGAATTTATTTTTGACTCGAGATCTCAGCTCCTGTTTTAACTAGGGCAAATGTCTGTGGTCCAAAAAGTTGTATAAGAATAGGCTACAAGATAAAATTCAAACTTTATAGAACATAGATTAAAATTAAAAACACACATACATTGATATCACATTACACAGGTGCAGGCTGTCAGGATTTCCCCTATAAATTTGGGGACAAAAGGAGTCTTTTTAACTTAGTCTTAGTAAGAAATGGAAAGTGATTATTTATGTACTTCTACATCATATCAGCCAAGGAGTTGAGTACTGAAAATGTAATGTCAGAATTTACCGTCTATGTATCACTACCCAGAAATAACTGCTATAAAACAATATAAATGAAGGACATTACAGTATCTCTACAAAAGATAAGAAATGAAGCATATACTATAGAATGTCTAATATCATTTTCTTTTTTACACAAAAAAAGAAATAAAAACACATTCAGAACAAAATATTTTACATTGTCCTTCAAATTTTGAACCACTCTGTCAGCGATGACACATTTTGGCTTGATGCATAGTGATCTCCTCCAGATAATATTCCATTGAATCACTTATTTTCTCATTAAGTGAAACATTCTGTTGGTTAGATGGGAAACATGTGGTCATGAACTCAATCTGCCAAACTGTAGCAATAGTGATAGAGGAAATTTCCCAGAATGCAGCATTTTCCTCTATGACCTTTCTAACCTTCAAGGTTCCAGGGAATAATAATTATTATTGAGGGAGTGTTGCAGTTACCTGTAGCTGTAATCTAGTTACACGATCATATCTTCTTTATGACATCGGATATTTCACCCTCTTGCATTATGTATTTTTGTTATTATTCGGTAGCTCTGATGTCTGTTATAGACAGCACATACTTCATGCTATTGATTGCTTTCCCTCCCTCGCCCTGCAGATCCTTCACTGTTCAGTCCTTCATAATCCTCTGTCACAGATTTCCTCAGTATTGCCTTTTTTACTGAGAAACTCAAAGTAATCCTGAGTATACCTGACATGTCACTTTAATTTACATTCTCCACTCATGCATTCAGTTTTCTGCTCCTAATGTTCCCAATCCCACAGGCACAGATAATCATTTCCATTTGTTTTATTCTCCCTAGACTCCACTAGTGTATTTAGATTTCCATCACTGACTTACTTTCCTTCTACAGAATGCTCGCATTAACCCTTTCACTTCTAATTAGATATGATGTTAATAACCCGGCTATAATGATAGACTTTTCAATATCAATACAAGTGAGCGTTTCTAGTTACAATTATGTATTACAGTTTTAGGACCTGATGGAACAGGGTCCACAGGTGCCCAATTTATGTGCACCTGTTCCTTGTTCCGACTCATTGAATTTATTATAAAGTCTCTCTGTTCAAATTAATTCATTTATCCTGCAAAGATACAAACTTGTCTTTTCTTACAGCTTCTGTTCTTTTTTTTTTTTATTTATTTTTTGTCTAAGATTTTATGTTCCAGCTGGGAAAATGTAATGTTCTCTAAAAGTGTTGCTGATTATCATTAGAACAACCTTTTAGCAGAAACTAAAGACAGCGTTTCTGTACTGCGAAGAATGGTGAAGGATTTATTAAGTTAAAAGGTCACCAACTTTCTATAAACTTTGCATAAATCACTAGCACAAGTTGCTATAACTAACACTCTAATGTATTTTTTTCAGAAAAAGTAACTCCTTCTGTATAGACCAGGCTCTTTGCTTCCTCTACCTATTTTCTTAATTCCTCATTTAGGCCTCCTTCAGATGACCATACTTTTCATCTGTAATTTCGGATCCACAATTGGTACCAATTAGTGTGGAGCGAATAGTATTAAATACCTCCGCTCCCATAGGAATGAATGGGAGCGGTCGATCATGAAGGGGTTAAGCGCCGGCCGCCGGCGCCTGCAGCACACTGGCGGCTCCCATTCATTCCTGTATTTGCTCATCTCTAGTACCAACACGTTGATTTCTATGGGTCCATACACACTGACATAGTTTTTATAGCAGTTTGCCTGAGCTATAGTGAAGAGCCACAAAATATAGAGCAGTCCATGTTTGCAGTTTGGTCTATTTAATTCAATGTATGGGTCAATGAAAAGCATGGGCGACATACAGATACCAATCTGTATGTCATTTGGTGCCATTTTTACTCACCCGTACATTGCACACTGATATGTACAAGAGGCTTCATTGTGAAATTTCTGAGACTTACAGAAACATGGCACTGCACTTAATAGTAAATTTTACCTATCACTCCAAGTTTTTTTTTCTGACATTAATATTATCTAATACTTCTCTATAATGTCCTATATGGTCCTATTGCTTGTAAGTGAGCAAGAGCGTTTTCTCAATTTGCTGACATCATAGCAATGTTTCCACTCACTAACTCATGAAACACTGAGATGTATAGATTACCCACAGAAGGAGTAACTGTAAAAAATGCAAGAAATACTGTTACTCCTCATGTACTGTACACAGACATGGCTGAAAAGTAATCCAATGGTTTAGGTAGACCAAGAATTTCTCATAACTGGAAGGCCTAGTCCTAAGGCCTCAAGAACATGATACTGCTGTGTGAACATCTTCAGAAAAATCTCACTTAATCAGCTGCTATCTGATGCCCCTGTAGAAAAAAAAATCAGTAATCGAAAAATTGAATGAATATGCCACAATTGTTTGTATATCACTAGAATTCATTAATATTCTGGATCTGTGTGTTTCGAATTCCCAGTACAGCTATAAAGCCTAGAGATGATTTGGGAAACGTTGAGATTCATGATACAAATTCAGTACACTCGTAAGGCTAAATTCAGACAACCAAAGGGAAAAATGGACGTGAAAAAGGTAAACTTTTATGGCTGTCTTGCACCTAAGGGGCACCCATTTTCATGGATCCTACATACATTTGGGTACAGTGGCGTAAGTGCAGGAGCAGCAGTAATAGCGGGTACCACAGGGTCCGGGACCTTACAGGGCCCAGCGGGCCCCTGATGCTTTTTTTTTTTAGGCCATTAATCCCAGCAAGTAACAGGCCCTATTTAAATACCAATCCCCAAGAATCCACTGTGTTCCATATTACCTTGTGCAGTGGCCCCTGTGGGCATAGTATCATGTGGAGGGGCCACTGTGAACCATAATAATTGATGGAGGGGCCACTGTGGGACATAATACCGTGTGAAGGGGCTACTGTGGGACATAATACAATGTGCAGGGGCCAATGTGGGACATAAAACTGTGTGAAAGTGCCGCTGTGGGACATTAT
Source organism: Leptodactylus fuscus (assembly GCF_031893055.1). Classification (NCBI taxonomy): domain Eukaryota; kingdom Metazoa; phylum Chordata; class Amphibia; order Anura; family Leptodactylidae; genus Leptodactylus; species Leptodactylus fuscus. Next base: position 100,624,951 of record NC_134267.1, read on the forward strand.
ACTGTGCAGGGGCCACTGCAGGACATAATACCACATCTAGAGGCCACTGTGAGACATAATAGCATGTGGAGGGGCGATTGTGGGATGTGATACTGTGTGCAGGAGCCACTATGGGACATTATACTTTGTGGAGGGGCCGCTATTTGGATATACCGTCTGTAGTCAGGAAAGGGGGCACTAGGGATGGTACTAGTATTTGCTAGTTATGTCCCTATTTGGGTATTTGGAGGAGTCAGTCGAAATAGACAAAAAATAGGACATGACCTATATTTTGATGGCCCGTTGCAACATACTGTCAAAATAACAGTCATGTGAAAAGCCCCTATTGAATGATATTGAATCTAATACTGCCTTGAGACGTCCATAAAAAACAGACATCACACAACCATTAATCACTGTTATATGAATGTACCTAGAGAGTGTATGACATGTGGAGAGAAATAGGTCACATCAGCTGACCTGCTGAACGCAACAACACCAATGGATTGGCACCCAAGACTTGTGAACACGAAGACAATTAGTGCATAGCACTAGTATATTATATCACTTTTTTGGTCATTGTATATTGGTATTCTCTGAACACTATTTTGGAATTTACTGAGGAATTATTTAGCATAATTGAGAGTACAGTGTATTATTTCACAGTGAATTGTGGTAGAAGCACTTTTTTACATTATTATGAACAAAATAGACAGGAAGTTTTATTTGGTTAATATATGGTTATTTGTGCTTCTTGTTTTTTGTTGTGTTTCTACAATGAATCTACAGTAAGGATAGGAGCTGTGAAAAATGAAGATGGAAAACTTGAGTCAATGGGGGAAATTAAGTTACAATTATAGAATCATGAAAGGCCACCGAAGGAGGAAAAAGACACAAAAAAATAGCAGAAAGACTGGAATTAACATAACGTTTCTATTTCTTAAACTTGGTGATGTTGGTTATGGCCAGTTTCTGAAGCCCCACCACTGATCCTTTCTTCTTCTTTTTTTTTGTGTAGATTGTGAGCCCCACATGTACATTTTTCCCTATCAGTATGTCTTTTTGGAATACGGGATGGAAATCCATGCAAACACGGGGAGAACATACAAACTCCTTACAGATGTTTTTTTGCCCTTGGCGGGATTTGAACACCAGGACTCCAGCGCTGCAAGGCTGCAGTGCTAACCACTGAGCCACCGTGTGGCTCCCTAATCCTTTCTTCTGTTACCCTTCATTCACATCTGTGTTGGTATTCTGTCCGGGGGAGTCCGCATGAGGACCCCCCTGAACGGAATACCAAACACAACTGCAAGCAGTGTGCCAGTGAAAGCACACAGACCCTATAGACTATAATGTGCTTGCCGCCAGATCTCCACAAGGAACATGCGGACAGGAAAGTAGTTCACAATCTACTTTCTATGGGATCTGTGTATTTTCACTGCACAGCTCTTGCAGTTGAGTTCAGTATTCCGTTCGGGGGGTCCTCATGCAGACTCCCCGAACGGAATACCGAATGCAGATGTGAACCAAGCACCAGTCTCTAAAGTGTAGCTTTACCTATAGAGGCCTCATAAGCAATAGCTCCATAAGCAAAGTTGATTTAGATGCCTCTAATTTTGGTTTGGTTTGGTTTGATTGACAGTAAATGAAAATGTTCCTCCGTTGTGACTTTATATTTCTTCGCCTCTTCATTTAGTCTAAGGAGGAATTTCATTCTCATCTCAGGAAAGTGATGTAGAAACAATATTGTTAGAGTTAGAGTTTAACGTGGCAATGAAAAATTGACAGGAAAATTGTATGAGTGTGTTATAAATCTTTTATAAATTAGGAGGCAGAACAAATGCTCAAACCTCAGATAAAACAGTGTGCACAGCAAATCTCAAATTGTACAACCTTTTCACAATCATAGAATTGACTGTTATAAAGGAATTGACAGAATTCCAAGATGAAGAACAGTTTTTCAAGTGGGACAATTTCTTATGCCATATAACACCTACATCTTATGATATAAATAAAATAAAAGTTCAAAATATTTACATCAAGGAGAATCTATTATAGATGAGCAAAAGTCTATAAAACTTCAGTTCAATTATTAATGAATCTTGAAGCTGGTGAATAGATTATTTCACATTTAGTAGCCTCCTTTGATTTCTGTTACAGAAGTAGCAAAGTTTAACTTGACACTTAACATCAGAAGAAACGGTTTCATCTGTATATGATGCTATTGCTAAACAAAAGTAACAACGATTATTAAATTACCATATTCAGTTTCTTTATTGTTATTTTCCTTGGTTTATCCATGAACCGATTATAGTCATAGCAGTTGTGTCATTATTTTTCATTCATTCTTAGTGATAGAGCTAATTTTAGTACAAATGTTATGTTGCAACAAATATAAAATTATCACATACAAATAAAGGATAGTTCCACACATATATTTTTAATCCTTTTTTGAGATTCATTCAGCAGAATATTCAGCGGAGTGTCAGTACAGTAGACATGAGTGCAACTTAGTGAAATCCTTAATGATAGAACATTTAACAGAAATGAGCCAAAAATAGTAAACTACATACAGCATTGTGATACATTTTAGGAAGTCATGGGAAAAAAATGCTGTAAAGTAAGAAAGCTTTAAAAAATAGTAGTGTTAATAGTTTCTATTTGTCAGTAAAATGCAAAGTGAATGAATAAAAGTGAAATAAAAATCAAACTAATATTTGGTGTGACCGTCCTTTGCCTTTAAAACAGAATCAGTTCTTCTAAGTACCCTTGCGCACAATTTTTGAAGTAACTCAGCAGGGAGATTATAACATATCTGCCTGTTCGGGTCTCTTGTCACCCTCCACTCGTACACTGTGGCGCAGGAGGCGTGTTCAGTTTCATATTTTGCTTAGAGTTATTCTTGCTCTGTCTGAATACTGCTCTATTACCTATCTTCTGTAATGGAATTTCCACCACACCCATATCCTTCACCAGTGGCGTAACTAGTAGCAACGGGGCCCCGTGGAAAACTTTTGATATGCCCCCCCCCCGACCGATGCCCGCCGAAGACCCCGACCGACCCCCCACCCCACATTCCTGTGCACTCTATTATTCCCCTTAGTGGCCCCTGTACACACTATTATGCCCCATAGTGGCCCCTGCACACCGTTTCATAACCCATAGTGGCCCCTGTGCACAGTATTAAAACCTATAGTGGCCCCTGCACACACTATTATAAACCATAGTGGCCCCAGCACACTGTATTATGCCTTACAGTGGCCCCTGCATAACATATACTATAACCCATAGTGGCTCTTGCACACTCTATTATAACCCATACACACAGTATTATGTGCCATATTGGCCCCTGCACACACTATTATGCCCCACTGTGGACATCCATGAACATTTATTATAGTCTGTGGTTTTCAGACCCCAGAGTATAATAATTGGAGACCGAGAGGGGATACACACATAAAAAACACTGTTACTTTCCTATCCCCGACTCCGCTGCAGTCCTCAGTGGTGTTAGCCTTCTTCAATGATGTCCGGAACGTCACATGACCCGAACGTCACATGACCGGGACCTGCGTCCCGGGTCATGTGACGTCAGGGAGCATCCAGAAGTAGGCCTGAACCTGCCCGAAGCGTGGAAAGGTAAGTAACATAGTTTTTTAAAGGTTACTTTACCTCCCCTGGACCTCCAATCATTATACTCGGGGGTCTGAAAAGACCCCCGAGTATAATAATGATGTTTATGGCTCCCGTAGCATCACTTACCGATCCGGCCACTGCCAGGATCAGTAAGTAAATAGGGCCCATTACCGGCTACGGTAACGGCCTATTAAGAAAGAAAAAAAAACGCAGGGGTAGCCCCTGTGGAAGCCGCTACCTCTGCTACCCCGGTAGTTACGCCACTGTCCTTCACCTTGTTTCCCTTCGTTCATCAAATAGTTAATCTTAGCCTTGCCTATGTGATTGACAGCCTGTCTACCAATGAAGTATGACGCAGGTCCTGGGCTTTCTAAATACAGGACATCAGCCCACACAGATTTTCTGGCTATTTTGACTCTGTCCAGTGACTCTGTCCTCACTAGTTTCCTACTTCGCTTATTATTGTATTACTGAACTCTGACCTTTGGCTTTCCTTCTGACTACTCTTTTGTATTATGATTTTGTACTGTTTTGTCTCTCTGGCTTTGACCCTTGGCTTGCTGACGTTGCTTCTGTGTTGTTTTGTTCTGTCTTGTTCAGTGTGACACTTATTTCTATGAAGGGATTTGCCGCCCAGTTGTTATCTGTTGCCTAGGTCAATTCAGGGTAAAACATATGCAAATCGATTCTCCAGGATGTAATTAGGAGAACAGTGCCACACTCTCCCTAATGTGTATGATTATCCCCTGACCTAGGTCAATTATTATTATTATTATTATTATTATTATTATTATTATTATTATTTATTTTATTTTATTTTATTTATTTATTTATTTATTTATTTATTTATTTATTTATTTATTTAGCTAGCACCATTAATTCCATGGTGCTTTACATTTGGGGGTTACATACAATACACAGAATATACAGGTAGATATAATACTAACAATCACTGACTGGCACAGTGGGGTAGAGGGCCCTGCCCGCGAGGGCTTACAATCTATGAGGGAAGGGGGTAGAGACAGAAGGAGAGGGGGAGACTGTACAGATGGCGGTGCGGTGATAGTGTTATTGGAGGTTGTAGGCCTTCCTGAATAGATGAGTCTTCAGCGCCTTCTTGAATCCTGTGATTGTGGGGGTCAGTCTTATGTGTCGTGGTAAGGAGTTCCAGAGTATGGGGGATGCATGAGAGAAATCTTGGAGACGGTTGTGTGAGGAGCGGATGAGAGCAGAGCGGAGTAGGAGGTCATTGGAGGATCTAAGGTTACGTGTGGGCAGGTAGCGTGAGATCAGTTCAGAGATATACAGAGGGGACAGGTTGTGGATGGCTTTGTATGTTAGCGTTAGTAGCTTGAACTCAATTCGCTGGGCTATAGGTAGCCAGTGGAGGGACTGGCAGAGGGGAGAAGCCGATGAGGATCGGGCTGTGAGGTGGATTAAGCGAGCAGCGCAGTTTAGGGTGGACTGGAGGGGGGCGAGGGTGTTAGCTGGGAGTCCATGGAGAAGGGTGTTGCAGTAGTCTAGGCGGGAGATTATGAGGGCCTGGACGAGCATCTTGGTAGTTTCCTGGGCGAGGAAGGGGCAAATTCGGTGGATATTCTTGAGCTGGAGGCGGCAGGAGGTGTTGAGGGCTTGAATATGTGGCTTGAAGGATAGTTCAGAGTCCAGGGTTACCCCAAGGCATCGGGCCTGTGGGACAGGGGTAATTGTGGTTCCATTAACTTTGATGGATGGGTCAGGTGGTGGGGCCATACAGGATGGGCTGAAGATGATTCAGGCAAGGAGTTCAGGAGTTGGGTTGAGTTTAGGACTCACTGTCTCTGTCTTCCCTTCTTTGTGGTTTGAACAGCATCAATTGGGGAATTACACAACTAGATTGTTTCAAACTTCTTAGAGAACTAACAATAGAATTGTGTGGATGTAGGCTTGTTCAAATCCTTTTATCTCTTCATGTAATCCCACTCTTCACTCAGGCTCTAATGACTAATATAAGCAATCACATTTAATAAACAGTAAATATCATGGGTTATACGCATGGCTACACACAATCTCTATACTTCTATATTCTCTACCATTCTTCTATATGTTTCCAATGTAGTACAAAATCCAACAGAAAAATGTAGAAATCGGTGATAACTTGCGCTTTGTTTTGTTTTTTTCAATAGACCATTGCAGCATCACACTATATTTCTGCATTCGTTACATCAATGTGTTATACAGTATATTGTAGATGCAATATGAATGTATCCTGTCCCATATGTGTGATACATGACTAATCACAAATTTGGTTTAGGCCCAACAAGGTCAACAAAAGCCCTAAAAAGCTGAAAGTAAATCCCTCTTTCAAATATGGGATAGTTGGCAACTTCAGTTGTGATAACATATAAAATCATTCTACACAAAAGGTATTTTTTCAGCTCACCACAATAGCTTTTTATCCATATGTTATCACCTGGGAGACCAAAAACACGGTTTGGACCACCGACTTCAGAACAATGATGATTATAGATAAAATTCAGCTCCAACCAGGATGAAGAAGTTTAAAAAAATTTCGAGGTTGTAAAGATAAAATTTCCATCTTTATTAGATATCCATTAAAATATAGGTCACAACACAGCTACAAGTTTCGGTGCATCTGCACCTTTGTCACGGCAAAAATCATTCTGTTTTTAGTAAACTGCTTAACTTATGATAAACGTCTGCACATGCCCAGCCAAGAAGGCTGGTAAGGGCATGTTCACATGGCAGAATTTGCATTCCACGTGTGAACACTTCCGCATAGCTAGCCGCAACGGGATGCCGCTGCAGTGCATTCCGCTCCAGATTAGGCCCAAAGAATGGGCCTAATCGGGAGGGAACCTCGTGCCGCGGACACCACAGCTGATTCAGCCGTGAAATCTGCAGCAAAATAGGGAAGCTCGCTTCTTTTTTCCACTACTAGCTAGCGGAAAAAAGAAGCAAGAGGCTCCCATTGAAGTAAATGGAAGCTGTTTTTGGAGCTGGATTTTGAGGCGGATTCCGTGTCAAAATCTGCTCCAAAAAGCTCCATGTAAACATACTCTAAGTCAGGACACGTCTGGATATTTCAGTACTGCTGATATAAGCAAAATACTAATCTTGGCATTGATAAAATTTATTAGTTTTATACTAATTTTGTGTGTGTTTTTCTTAGTATTTTGGTTGGTTTATTGCACACAATAGCATGCTATTTTGTTTTTGTTTTTTTTGGTTTGCTAACTGCTGATATAAGGTCACATAATTATAATCTTCAAAAAAAACACAACTACTCACAACTATGTATTCACCATTCATAAACAAATGCTTAAGAAAAGATTTTTAAAAACAATCATAAATTTCACCTTGAAACGCCCACATTATTAGGTTATATGAAATAAAGGCTATTACATGTAATAGTATAAATGTATACATCTATTCCTTCTGATTAACATGCCATGAGGCATATCACACTTTCTGCTACCGTATTGACTAGGAAATATAAAATCTACACTAATTAGTTTTTTCTTTGCCAGTACAGGATAATTAACCAAACAAATTAAGGGAATCACACACCGTTGGGACTCTAGAGAGTGACTGTCATAGACTACTGTCATTCTGCTCAGGATTAACGTCCAAATAACATATCAGTGGAAAAAAATTATACATGCAGTGTGTAACTATTCATAGAGAAATGATGGCAAAGTCATAGGGCCCAGGGACAGTAAGGTAATTAAAACATAATTAACAAAGATAATGAGTGGCACTCTCAGATATGAGTGTTCCTCTTTTTTCAGCTGGCCTGTGTGATTTAATAACCATAAGATAAAAACTGCATAATTGTATCTAAATTAACTGCCGTTAGAGAATTGTTGAAGCCTATAAAACACATGTAATGTAAACATCTCATTCATATTATGGTTACCCAAGTGTGAAACTATGTGATATATAGCATAGAATCTATGGTAATAGTGTGCATTGTGCAAGTCACAGTCAGTGTAACATAAATGAAGGAATTAGAGACTGCATAGCCATAATTTACAGCAGGAGAAACAGTGGGGGGAAATGGATCATGCTATTTTTCATCATAACATTTTTCTGACATTCAAGGCTTTGCATAAAAAAAAAATGTGCGTTTTTTGTTTTACACCACCCCCACCACTTTTCTGAAAGGGATGTGACATGAGTGTGGCCACCGTGTGGGTGTAGCCATGGAACCCATCAGATTTAGGATCATTTACAGCAGTGTACTAGTGTAAATAATGCTTGAAATGTCATAATGCATGGAATCTATGGCATAGATTTATGTGCAGAAGCATGGCGCTCCTAGAGGACGTGTCTGAATTAGGCTGGTCTCATTCCACTGAGTCTTGGATATGTTCCAACTTCAAATTTACCAGCCTGTACACTATGCCAGGATCCTAGCATGTGAGCTATGAGACAGTATACTAGGAGTCTCTCTCCAGGGCATAGTGTACAAGCTGGTAAATCTGATGCATACGCAGACCAGGTCTCATATCAGAGACTCTTTAAACTGTGTTAATAATGTTATGTTAGGAGGGTGCCACACGGTGGCTCAGTGGCTAGCACTGCAGCCTTGCAGTGCTGGAGTCCTGGTGTTCAAATCCTGCCAAGGGCATAAAAAAACCATCTGCAAGGAATTTGTATGTTCTCCCTGTGTTTGCATGGGTTTCCATCCCATATTCCAAAAAGACATACTGATAAGGAAAAATGTACATTGTGAGCTCTATGTGGGGCTCACAATCTACATTTATATAAAAATAATAATATGTCAGGCATAGCATTCTGAGGGATAATCATAAAAAACAGAGTAAATTCTGAAATGTAATACGATTAAATGTCATATGAAATGTATTTTAGGACTATAGATTTTTTTTTTTCTTTTTCATGTAGATTGTGAGTCCCACATAGAGCTCACAATGTACATTTTTCCCTATCAGTATGTCTTTGGAATATGGGATGGAAATCCATGCAAACACAGGGAGAACATGTAAACTCCTTGCAGATGTTTTTTTGCCCTTGGTGGGATTTGAACACCAGGGCTCTAGCACTGGAAGGCTTCAGTGCTAACCACTGAGCCACCGTGTGGCCCCTGGACTGTGGATATTTGGGAATTGAACTGATTATTCTGGGTAGTGTATTCGAGAAAACTAGTGCATCATGAAAATTGTCTGGGAGATGGCTTTGAATTTAAGACTATGGAGAAGGTTAGTCTTAGGTTTTTGGCAGAGTGTAGAGTATGGATATTATGGTAGATGGAGAGGAAAAAGAAAATATTGGATGGCAGTACTTGATGGGTTATTATTGCAATAAGTGTAAATTGAACTAGCATAAAGTAGAGGCATCTTTGTAGCAGATGGACAGAAAGATGAAAGATAAACAGGAGATGGGAAAATTTAGTGAGAAGACCAATTAGTCATGAGTTACAGCAATCAAGACCGGAATGAATTAGAACAACAATAAGAATAATGACAAAATAAGAAAAGAAGCACATGCTTGAAATGTTTTTGAAATATGTAGAAGGAATTAAATGTTAAGGATAAAGAAAAGATCTGGAACATAACCCAGAGTCAAATATAATCTAAAGACTGTATGCAAACTATCCGAGAAAATGTGTTCTCCAGCAGATGACCCAGAAGCACCTACAGGTCTTTTGCCTACGAATTAAAGTTCCAAATGGGTTTTCATTTTGATGACCTTGGTCATAACTAAATGATCTGTGGGGTTCTGACACCTGCTCCAGCAGCCTCTGGGCACAGCAAGCTGATGCAGTGACAGGGAGCATGTGCATGTTGCTTCCATTCAAGTAATACAAGAAGAGCTGTTATTCTCTGAATCCATTTCTATGTGGTTTCCCTCCAGTGGATCAGTTTCTGGTACTAGGAGGTTGTATGAGCAACTGATCTGTGTGAGGTCAGTGTATACGTAAAATCTCATGTGTAATCTGATCTTATCTGTGTTGCCATAAAGACTGGAGATCGCTAAAGAAGTGGGTGGCCAATAACTCTGCAATTGAAAAGAGGAATCCTCAAGTGGTTTGACCCAATGGAAATGAAAGGAAAGAAAAAACATAACTTGTTAGCTGGATATTCTGTTCTCCTGACATCTGTTACAATAAAAACCTGTGTGTAGGTGTAGGGGCACATCTCTTTGACATAGAGAACAGTAATGTCCAGCTAGCACAGAACAATGTAGTTGACAACAGACAGGGCTGGTCAGGGCAATAGGGAAAAATTGGATAAGGCAAAATTTTTAAGAATATCCAGGGGCTATAGATACTTAAAGAGACAGACAGTTCTATTCTCTGGTTAGTGGAATAACTGATTCATTGCATCTTAGCTTCCACTCAAATGAATGGAAGTTCATCTGTGGTAATCTGCTTTGGCGACGACACAGAACAGAACAGAACTGTCTGCTTGCTGCTCTATTCTGTGTGTATTAGCTGCTGAGAACATTAGATTGGTAAGGGTGTTAGGTGTCAGTCCGTCACCAATCTGATACTGGTGACTTATCCTTAGAATAGGTCATCAGTATTTTTATCCTGTACAACTTCTTCAATAACCCCACCGCCTAGATGTGCTATCAAAGTGGTATGTGCACTCAAGTAGCTTCTTGTTCTTTTTCGTTCCTTCCTGAAGATGGGATTTGAATGTATTATTTCCATGCAAGAAAAAAGTTTGCACAAATGAAATAAATTAAAGTTCAACTCAAGGCAGAAATTAACTGTGCAATTCAAGGACACTTAAAACTGAGCGGAGGAAAAATGAATTCATGTTTTCTCCATCTGCTTCCATCCCTGAATGTGATAAATCTTCTTGACCATGAACAATGGTTATATAATATCTAACACTGTCCTGCTGTCACTTTGCTATGTTTCATTGCCCTTTATTTTTTTTTACTATATGCATTTATTGGATGTTTGATTTTTATTTGTCTTTACAAGATTAGAGAACATTGGACATTTCTAAACTACTTACTATTATTATTGGCGTAGACATTTATCAGTCTTTATAATTTCCTCATGTCACTAGGAAATCTAAAAATCTGTGTTCTAAATTTAATAGATGGAACATAATTATATTAACATGTACTAATAATGATAGATGGGTGAATTGGTTCGTATTGAGCCGGGTTCGTTCTTAATATTCCAAATTGTTAAGTTTTTAATGAAACCAAACAAGTAGCTACCGCCACATGTAAGACCAGGAAATACAGAGCAGACAATGTCATGTCTGCAGTGACTCACACATCACGTGATAGAAATATCTGACAGTCTCATCCAATAGACAGTGGAAGGTGAACCTTATAGTGCTGACGTTATATAAACTATATAACTTTGTGCACTCGTGATCAGCCTTTAGTTGGTGCAATGGTGAACATGTATATAAATCTGTGTTTTGTTAGCTAGGCTATAGGCAGCACAAGTCACAAAACTGAACAATAGTTATAGGAATACTTAGAGAATCAAGCAATAATTATACACAGTCAGATTAGTAGTGCTAGAATAGAATTAAATAGACAAACATTGCCCGGCAACAATCTATATTGTTTGACAGTTCTTGTAATAGAACAATTTCATCTCTTCTCTATACATATGACACATTCCTCAAACATACTTTTGTACTGTAGAAGACAATTCTGTTAGTGAAAAATATTTTGTTAAGGACCTTTTTGGGTTAGTTTTAACATTCTTTCATTAAGGGGCATTGTTGTTAATCTGAACAACATATTTTAAGTGTTTCTCTGCAAGCACAACTGCACTGCATGCACATATGTAATTCTAAATATGTGTCACACACAATAGTAAAGTAGCAATGGTGGCCATGGTAGTAGTAGTGCATCCTTCACTTATGTACAAAAATAATCTGTTATTTTAGTGGGGAGGTTTTGGATTGTTTCAAAGAATACAGTCTAGCCTACTCCAATCTTAAAAAAATAATACATAAATAAATAAATAAATAAATAATAATTTAGGAATTTCCGCTCTGGTCTGGTGTCTGATCTATACACAGTGTAAACATGCATTGTTGTTAAGCTGAACAAAATATTTTAAGCTTCTCTCTATATGTGCAAGTGTATTGCATATGCTTATATAATTTTAGATATAATTGCGGCATCCCAATGGACACTGCTTAAATTGTTTTTATTTTATTTATGTTATGTGCCACTGTGGTTGTAAATATTGTGTATATATGCATTCACCCCTTTTTATTGTATGTGTTTAGCAGCTTCCCTTTTGTTTCACATGTGTTCCGTATGGTTTATTCCACTGAGTATGACTACCCCTCTATATTAGGTGACTTAGAATTAACCCTGGCTAATCACTGCCCACTGGGTTGGGGGTGGAGACTAAAAGTCTCTGTGGGTCCATTAATGAGTGTGTATTGTGCCATCAGCAGATATATACCTACTGTGTGTCTTATGCAGCCCCTGAGGGAGAACGTATCCATATCCCTGAAGCAACCATATACAATCATGAGTTAGGGAAGAATTGCGGTCAGCTTCATAGAGTAAAAAGTACCTACTTTTAGAAGAAGTAGTGATTCATATAACCCATCATCTAGGACCCTTGTATTACTATTACTACTTATATGGGCACTGGCACTTCATTGAACATAACCCCCATAGCCATATTTGGAGAAACAGAAAAGGGTATCTTAATTTGGAGTGGAGAAAAGCACCATATACCACCATTTTATATTGGGCTATCCTAATTCCAAACTCTTCCCCCACTGGGAAGCTGCATGAGTTTTCTGTTACCAGTTCACACGATAAGGTTCCTGTGTGGGAATTTTGTTGTACATTGCCAAATGATAAATCCATGGCGATGCGCAAGCATGAACTTAGCCATGGTTGTGCAGGAACAAATTTAGGAACAAGATCAAGAGTAATGGCTGAGAGGGGATGGTACTTACTGCTTCCAGTGGTGTTATAACACCTAAGCAGACCAAACTGTCCACCGCTAGTGTGGAAAAAAAATACTTTAATCAAAATGAATCAGACATGGACCCATGAGGATTTTCGCACATCTCCAACTTATGCCACTGAATGGATCTCCACTGTTTCCCTCTATAATGCTTCATTTACTGTACTGCTGTTAACCACAAGTATTTCCCCAAGCCTGTAGAACTTACAAGCCATCAAAATGGGCTAATTTTTACATAGAAAGCTTGCATGTTTGTACTGCCAGAAAAAAATAAAATTATATAAAAGCTATAAAAACTATCCCTCCCAAAAAAGGGTAATTTAATTTTTTGCATTCTAAAAGTTAGAATATTTAAAAGTGAGTGTCAGTGTATGGTTAAACTGGCAGTTTGTATCCACTGCTTACCATTGGTTTTCCCATACACATACATGTCACTTTCACTTTGACAAAACTTTGGTTGTATTTGTTTTAGAGATCTTGAAATGGGCTACATAGATGGGCTAGATATACCTCAGCGGTGACATGGGCTTACCAACCAAGCGTCATGATGCTGCAAGGTGGCCCAAAAGGGATAGCAAAAGGTAAGTATAATTTTTTTTGTTAAATTTTGTCACCTCCCTTGGACCTCCACTTTTTATTCCCTGGAGTCTGAAGAGATCCCAGAGTATAGAGTGGCACATATTTTTAGTTTGCCTGAAATGAATTTCCGTTTCTTTTGGTTTGGTAAAAAAATTTTTAAAAAAAAACTATTTGGAGCATTCTGGTTGAGACCAGCTTGGTACATATTGGTTTGTTCATCTCAAATCAAATTTATCAAAATGTGCATTCAACCAAATGTGACTGAATTTTTCTTGCTATATTTTTTCTGAAACGGGTCTATCAGCACATCATCAACACATTCTTTCTGTAAAGTCTGCAAACTGGCCTCAAAATATGTAAAAAAAAATTCATATATTTTTTTAAACTAAAAAAGGCACTTGTTTCACATCTGAAGTGGCAACTATTTGGGCCCCTGTGGCAACTAACAAAAAAAGTTACACCTTGGTCACGGATTACTGAACATCATGCAAGATTTAACACAATTAAGACCAGCTTGGGAAGTGAGTAAGATCATGGCCTATTTGACCCACTGGAGTCTAATGTTAACTCAGGTGTCCAAAGCTATGAGCATCTCCTATGCAAGCAAAGCCCTGACAGTCAGAACAGTGTTACTCCTATACTGAAAGAAAAGCTCTTGCTGTTGGGTGAAAACCCTTCATTTTGATCTATACCTGTTTGGTCACCAGTTTACAGTGATAAATTACCACAAACAACTCATACCAATCTTTAATAAAAATTCCTTTATGCCTCCCCTCAAATTGAATGTTGGTTACTTACACTACAGACCTACCATTTTAAATTGAGATATGAGGCAGGAGCGGGAAACCATGCAGACTATTTTTGAGATATCCTAGCATATTCCAGTAATATTAGGAGAAGGTACACTTGTACACTCGTTAATTTACATGTCCTGCCCGGTTGCAATTGTCAGAAACAGGGTAATTTTGTGGTCATCTGTTCAGCAGCTAACCTGTGAGTGACTATTGCTGGCCAAATTCAAAGACTAAGTGCTCTCAATGAAATCCCACACCACACAAGGAAAGTTGGTATAAGAATCTCTTTCTTAGTCTGAACAGTGCACAGAGAGAGAGATAGCTTTATTATGCCTCAAGGTTTTTATAGCCACATACAGTAAGTAAACAAACAGCAAGCTCTGATTGGTTGGTCGAGGTATCCGCCTCCTGTGACATCAGTTCCAGGGCACTACCTCCAGGAAGTAATGTAGCTCCTTGCCGTGTGGTTCCTGTGATGATGTTTCCTGTGATGTAGTTCCTGTGGGTGTGCCAGGTCCTCCCATGCTCTCATGGGAAACCCTGTATAATCTCCCTGTGTCCACATGTTCAGGCCTACACCTGAGCACAGTATAGAGGCCATCTTGTCATGATGTCTGGTACACTGTCAAAAGCCCATAACACACAGGAGTGTCTTTGCAGCCTCAATCTTCACAATCTCATGCGTTCATTACAGTATATACATATAGCCTAGTATATAGCTTTGATTTAGTTCTGAACTCCATCCACTCCCAGCCACTACATGTGTGAGGGCTTTGGGTTAATTGAATGTTATCTGTTCATGCTCCACAACAGCCTAACTGGTTTTTCCACCTAGAGATGCCCATTGTCTCCAACCAAATGGAGACTGCTCAAGTCAGTTGGGGGAGTGTAATGTCCCGGTACTGCTAGTCCAATTCGCTCTACTGCAGACCGAGATAGCATTTACATTTTCATATAAGGTAAATATTTTCCTCCCCCTTCATTCCTTCTATATATTTCTATTCTTCCAGAGCCAGCACACAGGGGGTCTATTAATGCGCCATCTTGTGGATGTTTTTGTGAAATGCACCTGCCTATACTTTGCCATTGTAATTTGAGTTGTTACTGTAAAGGGAGTGTCCATTATGATTAGCTGACCTCCAGGACCAATCAGGCTCCCTTGACTGGCCTGGAGGGAGAGTTGAGTGACCACCCCTCTAGAGGGGGTTGGGGACGTTTTTGGCTGAGTTCTTTTGTGTGGGGCTACAAGTCTAAGACAGGAGACAGCTAGCAGACTGAGCACATGGAGCATGGATGATGGCTGCCCACTATCAGGGTACACCAAGCAGAGATGCCTTCTCCTCTGTCCTCAAGGCCCTTCTCAGAGAGTGTTTTCCTCTGAAGCTCTAATCTTACAAGCGCTGAAGTTGATGGACTTGTCTTATCCGTACATCTGGGACCTCACACGTATATCTCTATCCAAGTAAGTCCTTGGGACAAATCTATAGTAAGAAACCCATAGCTAGTCTGGCAGAAATTGAGGGTCTCCCGCTGCCGAATTGTATCTGCTCTTCTATATACGTGTACCCAGTTTGTTGAGGACTAACCCCCTGGATACAGGCCATCTTTACAAGTATATACAAGTTAACTGCCAAGCAACTGCTATCCAAAGCATTCTGCCCCATCCTCTGCTAATTGGACACTACCTACAAAGATCGCTGTATTGTATGTGAAGAAGTCCTCCATATGTACATTTGTATTACTTTGTCCTGCTAGTAAAAAGAAAAGCAACGATTACCCCCGAAGCCTGGTTGTCTGTTGTCATTGTCAGATATCACGCAGGGGAGGGTAGTCGGGGACATCAAAAAGGAGAGTTTGTGCACATTTGGGACCCAGGATTAATCCCCTGAAAGCCGGCCACATCGGATATTACCTGTGATACCAGCCCTGGCCCTCCTGAGTGTTGCAGGAGGAATACTGTCTGCAAAGACAATAGATTACAAGATGCCAGGAGGGCACAAAAAGGAATATTATAGCTATATCCAGATATTGCTGGCATTATCTTGTCACATAATATCATATTCAGTTTGAAACATAAATAGTTATACTGCATTTAGTTTTAAGGATAACAATGTTTTTGTGATTATATAGTTACAACCTTCACACAATGAAGTATTAGGGATGAGCATAACAGATTGGGCTAGATGCTACAGACAGAGCAATGGAACGTAGCATTGAATAAACTACTCTCTGACCTTACATACAGGTAATGAATGCAATACCTTACATACAATATTGAATTTATTTTGCACTAATGCAAACCTTGTCTTTCCAGATACGTCTTGTTTCTTATTTTTTTTCTCCCTATTACACTTCCTACCTCTCCTTCAATATTGTTTGCTCCAGACCTGGAAAATCTTCATCATGCTTCCTGTGTAGGTTCTGTGGAATCACCAGCATCCATTACAATTTTTCTGCCATATTCTGCTCAGACTTGTAAAGAGCTGCCTCAGTCTGCTTTTATTCTTCACCTCCTCACATGCATCATGTAAATCACAACATACTGCTGACACTGGGTAGAGCCACATGTCAGAGATATATTCCTGATGGCATGCTTTCTGAAAGCCCAGTGAGAGATGATGCAAGCTAGTGCTCTGACCAAAAGGAAATACTGCTGTCCTCTTCCAGAGTCCAAGTTTCACCCCTCACATAGCCAATGCTTACATTTTGTGCTGCTTCTGCAGCTTTAGCATCCATGCCTCCTCTCTTTTTGGTCTGGGTGCTGTTGGTAGGCTGTGGTCATACTAACTTCTGACATTAACACAAGACTGAGCTACTGGCTCCTGTTTGAAGAGAACCTTTCATGCTCCGGGGCACATGCAGTTTTATATACTGCTGTAAAGCCGACAGTGCGCTGAATTCAGCACACTGTCGGCTTTCCCGATCTGTGCCCTGGGTAAAGAGCTATCAGCACCAGTACCATAGCTCTTTACAGTCAGAAGGGCATTCCTGACAGTACGCCCTCTGCTCACAGTGCTCATCCATACACGAGTACAAGTCCGAGCAGAATATGGCAGAAAAATCGTAATGGATGCTGGTGATTCCACAGAACCTACACAGGAAGCATGATGAAGATTTTCCAGGTCTGGAGCAAACAATATTGAAGGAAAGGAGGGGGCGTTCCTCCCCGCTCACACAGTACAGCGCAATAGGCGTTGCTGTGAAGAAAGACGTACCTGACTGACTGTAAAGAGCTACGGTACCGGGACCGATAGATCTTTATCCGGGGCACAGATCGGGAAAGCCAACAGTGCGCTGAATTCAGTGCACTGTTGGTTTTCTAGCAGTATATAGACCTGTCTGTGCCCCGGGCCATGAAAGGTCCTCTTTAAACCCCTGTATTAAAAAGCATAATGGACTAGGTTTTTCAATAAAGTGAAATTAGAGGCGGCGACATGGTGGCTCAGTGGTTAGCAATGCAGCACTGGAGTCATGGGTTTGAATACTGCCAAGGACAAAATCTGCAAGGAGTTTGTATGTTCTCCCCGTGTTTGCGTGAATTTCCTCCCATACTCCAAATACTTACTCATAGGAAAAAATGTAGATTGTGAGCCCTAGATTAGAGGCATGCAGATGTATGCAATCTGGATAAATATAACAAATCTTCTATTGGCATGCACTGAGCCACATGCATATAATGTATTTTTATGTATATATGACATGATGTGATCTAAAGTCATCAGAATCATAGACGACTAAACTTACTAATATGATCTACTGGATAGTTTCTAGCCCAGTGGAGATCAAACACAAGTCATTTTATTGGTTTGTTTCATTGCTTTATTACTCGGCTGCTGTACTATCATTGCCATGCTTTTCTACAATCTCTATTTATCTTGAAACAAGAAGTAAGCAAGAAACATTAGCAAACATATTACTCCTAATCCCCCGCAATTGCTTTATACGTTTTGAATAATTAAAAAAGATTAATAAAGGTTATAAAACATTTAAGGTGAATAAAACTTCATTTTCATTCTCAATAACAGTTTTACAGTTCAGGGACCTTCGCAGACTAGAAGAATGTATTGGCACAGCGCTGAGTTTAGATGCTGGAAAACTTATTGTTAATTAGCTCGCTGTAAATTATCATAAGAGATTATGATATCAGTAAGACACCAGTGTCACAGCAGTTCCCAATCTATATAAGAATAGTCAAGTACAGGATAGAAATATTGCATTTTATTAATTAAAAGAAACAAAATTAACCTTAATCAGTGGAAGACATCAAAGATTAAAATGACAATAAATTAAGTTTTGAATCAAACTTTTTTTAATAGATGAAATTGATTCAATATAGCATTATATTATATTCCATTTAATTACACTTTTTTCTATGTATGCAATATATTGTACACTATTACTTTATAAAATATTATTCTATATAACGTTATACTCTATTATGTCACACCATATTTTATTACATTCTATTATACTGATACTTGTACAGTTCTGAATATTAAGCACTTCATTCACCTGCCAAATTTTGTAGCACAAATGCATAACCCCGAAGTGGAAATAAGCTCAAGATTTTCCCTTATATTTAAATTTATATTTCCCCTTATACATAATAAAAGCCACTGTATGCTTAAATGATAAAAGGTATTGATTACACAACATGCTAATTTTTCCACTACAAGCCTCTCTCAGGTTAATGTATCCTATGGATTAATTTGATGCATGTGGCAGGAGCCTGAGCCTGAATGAACAAGGAATATAAGCAGAGACATATATCAGGTTTTAATTGGTTTCTTGTTGTACGACTGTGAAGCTATGTCCTCTTTTACCTCTTCCCTTGACTAGGCCTGTTTAGGTATGTGTATTAAAAGTCAAGCTGCTTTTCTCAACACAACATGGTTTTATGACAAATTATCATGAAGGGATATGCTAAATTTATGTGTGGCAATAAAGTAGGGGGAGGATGAATTGCAGCATATCACACCTTTTGTTGGCATGCTGCGATATTGTGTTGAACTGTGAACACAAAAAGTTGCAACAGCATTTTGCTAGCACCAAGATCATTAGTGCTAAAGCCTACTTTATACACAAATACATAAAAATGAGTTTCTTAGTCTACATTTTGATCAAACTGTATAACCTCAGATGACAGTGACATGGCGACCTCTTTTCAATGGGTCCCTACACTAAAATGACTCATCTAGTTGTCTATGTACCTCTGCTAGAGGTTGGCAAACTGCTTTGTCACTAAACAGATTCGAGCTTGCTATTCCAAATTGTTTGGATTTTAACAAAACTGAACAAACAACAATTTGCTGACTTTTCTTGAAATACTTGTATGCAAAAAAAAAAAAAAAGCAAACGCTTTCTAGAAATACTCATATGGCTTGAGAAAGCGCAAAATGGCTGTTGCTCCAACCATGCTCGGTGCTGATCATCTCTTCCATATTGTTATTAATTCTATGAAATAAAGGACTGATTTTACCGACACTCCTGGCTTGGTGTGTGCCCACATTACTTTTTTCTCTTTTTCTCACTGTCTACAGTTCTAGAATTGTTTCAAAATTTCCAGTCAATCACTAAGATTAAGCATTGTATGCAATAAAAAAAGAATCTGACAGGGGGAAGGAGGGGAAGAACACGCATGCAAGTTCTGACAATAAGAATGTTGGTGGCAAGAGCAACACTGCTTTTGGTTTTAGTGGCAGTGCCAGTAGCTCCAGGATTGTTGTACTTCCTGAGATTGTTGATGAAGTTTTTGATTATTTAGCTTAATCATTTCAGTCACAGGAGAATACCACATCCAAGAGGAGTATTGTGTGTGTTCTTCATAATTGTGTGTGTTCTACATAATTTCTCACAGTGGCAGTTTTGTTTTTTGTTTTTTCTTTTGTAGTGGCAAGTGACAGTGGCATCTGTGCTACTGTTCCCATTGGATATTAGTTTTGCCTAGTTTGCCATTTCTTGAATTTAAATTTTTTTTTAAATAAAGGAGTCAATCCCTTGGTTCATCTAGTTAATATTTATTATTCTGTACAATGTGATAGAAAGCTAGAAAAAAATCAGAATGAGGTGGAATTGGAGAAATTTGCTTTGTTTTATTTAAATTTTAACCCATTAACAAAACTCTAAAAATTTGCAAAGAAAAAGTTTTTTTTTTTTCTAAAAATCACCATATTATGTATAGGGCATCTTTTTTTTGTGAGGTCAGATGTATTTTTTTGGTTATAACTAGAGATGAGCGAGAAATATACGATCGAGTAGGTATTCGATCGAATACTACGGTATTCGAAATACTCGTACTTGATCGAGTACCACTCGCTATTTGAATGGAAAAGTTCAATGCAGAACCAGCATTGATTGGCCGAATGCTATACAGTCGGCCATTCAATGCTGGTACTTCTCCTACTTTTAGAAGTCTTCTCTGTGGAGCTTCCCCGCGGCGTCTTCCGGCTCTGAATTCACTCTGCCAGGCATCGGGTCGGCTCTGCTCAGGCCCAATGCCTGGCAGAGTGAATTCAGAGCCGGAAGATGCCGTGGGGACGCTGCACGGAAAAGACTTCTCGGAAGATCCAGCCCGACCCTCACTCGTGGACTTGGTAAGTATAGTTTGATCGAATGTTGCCTACCCCTGAAACGAGCATTTTCCCCCCATAGACCATAATAGGGTTCGATATTCGATTCGAGTAGTCGAATATTGAGGGGCTACTCGAAACGAATATCGAATCTCGAACATTTTACTGTTCGCTCATCTCTAGTTATAACAAAGGATAACGCTCCTCAATGTCATTTCAATGGGAGTGCCAGAGATGTCTAATGAGCTCCCATTGAAGTGAATGGGAGCGCTGACTATCACAAGTCGCACCCACCACATTCAGCCTGGCTGGGATCAGGTTGAATGTGGAGTAGAAGAAAGACCCTTGTACTTTATTATGTTAGACAACCCCTTCTAAGTATGTGGTTAGAAAAATCTAGCACTGCTTGACCCGATGACTTTGAGTTAAGACTCACAGACTTTTTTCCTTGCTAAAAAAGTCTATAAAATCTGGTAAATAAAAAAAAAATAAAAAGTTACTAAAAGTTTCTAATCTGGACTATAATGTTTTTGAGATTTTAAATGCCATATTAAAAAATCTGTGATTAGACTATGTCATAAACTGTATATATAACTTGCTTCCTATATATTAAACTAATAGAATGACAGATTTCCACTTAAATGAATAGACATTAAAAATTCATAGAAACATTGTATGTTATTTCAATGAAAAACCTGTTCCATCCAGAACAATACTATTTATGACTTTCACAAATGAATACTACTGTGTAGCGTACACATAAAATATATTAATTTCTAAGATCTGACAGCTCCCAAATCTATTAAAATAATTCAGACTCCCAAGATCAAAGCCTAACAACGTCAAGAACTCTAATGAGTGCTGCTTGGAGAAAAAAAGATACAGAAGATCTGATGCAAAGTTCAATATATTAAAGCACTGAATAAAGTTCAAGAGGGGAATAGATTTCAGAGAAAGAGGAAGTGCAGAACATGGGGTCATGATCTGAAGATAGAAAGTGTGTAGCAATAGTTATGTACTTATATTTACTACTTCATTTTTGAGAAAATAGTGTAAGTATAGCATTAAACTGAGGTGTAGGTGGAACATACTTTTCTTGGTGTTTGTGTTTGCAATCATTGTAATTATTAGAAAGTTATATACTTAATGGGGTAGATTTATGAAGACTAGCTTTATTAATGCAAGTCTTCATTATTAGAGATGAGCGAACACCAAAATGTTCGAAGTTCGAAATCCAATTCGAACAGCCGCTCACTGTTCGACTGTTCGAACGGGTTTCGAACCCCATTATAGTCTATGGGGAACATATACTCGTTAAGGGGGAAACCCAAATCCGTCTCAGAAGGGTCACCAAGTCCACTATGACACCCCAGGAAATGATGCCAACACCCTGGAATGACACTGGGACAGCAGGGGAAGCATGTCTGGGGGCATAAAAGTCACTTTATTACATGGAAATCCCTGTCAGCTTGCGATTTTCGCAAGCTAACTTTTTCCAATAGGAATACATTGGCCAGCGCTGATTGGCCAGTTTACAGAATTCGGCCAATCAGCGCTGGCTCTGCCGGTGGAGGCGGAGTCTAAGATCGCTCCACACCAGTCTCCATTCAGGTCCGACCTTAGACTCCTCCAACAGAGCCAGCGTTGATTGGCCGAATTCTGTAAACTGGCCAATCAGCGCTGGCCAATGCATTCTATTGGCGTGATGAAGCAGAGCTGAATGTGTGTGCTGAGCTCAACTACGCCGGTGGTGTAGCCGGGAGTTCAGTGCACGGCCAGCTCTGCTATGCCGGAGATTGAACTCTCAACTACACCGGTGGTGTAGCCAAGAGTTCAGTGCACAGCCAGCTCTGCTATGCCCGAGATTGAGCAGAGTTGCCCGTGGTGGTGTAGCAGAGCCGAGGTTTCAGAAGGTTCAAGTGCACCCTCGGCTCTGATGTAGCAGAGCTGTGTGTGCACAAGGGTTAGAGTGCACACTCCGTCCAGAGATGTAGCCGTGCTGATGCTGTCAACACTGCTACATCTGATATCGGAACACAATGGAGACTGCTGTGGAGTCCAAAGCAATCTCCATTGTGTTCCGATATCAGATGTAGCAGTGTTGACAGCATCAGCACGGCTACAGCAGAGTCGAGGGTGCACTTGATTCCTTCTGCACCCTCGGCGCTGCTACATCAGCGCCGAGGGTGCACTTGAATCCTTCTGCACCCACGGCTCTGCTACATCAGAGCCGAGGGTGCACTTGAATCCTTCTGCACCCTCGACGCTGCTACATCAGAGCCGAGGGTGCACTTGAATCCTTCTGCACCCTCGGCTCTGCTACATCAGAGCCGAGGGTGCACTTGAATCCTTCTGCACCCTCGGATCTGCTACATCAGAGCCGAGGGTGCATTTGAATCCTTCTCCACCCTCGGCTCTGCTACATCAGAGCCGAGGGTGCGCTTGAATCCTTCTGCACCCTCGGCTCTGCTACATCAGAGCCGAGGGTGCACTTGAATCCTTCTGCACCCTCGACGCTGCTACATCAGAGCCGAGGGTGCACTTGAATCCTTCTGCACCCTCGGCTCTGCTACATCAGAGCCGAGGGTGCACTTGAATCCTTCTGCACCTTCGGATCTGCTACATCAGAGCCGAGGGTGCACTTGAATCCTTCTCCACCCTCGGCTCTGCTACATCAGAGCCGAGGGTGCGCTTGAATCCTTCTGCACCCTCGGCTCTGCTACATCAGAGCCGAGGGTGCACTTGAACTCTTCTGCACCCTCGGCTCTGCTACACCACCGGAGCACACGGCCAACTCTGCTCAATCTCCGGCATAGCAGAGCTGGCCGTGCACTGAACTCTCGGCTACGCCACCGGCGTAGTTGAGAGTTCAATCTCCTACATAGCAGAGCTGGCTGTGCACTGAACTCTCGGCTACGCCACCGGCGTAGTTGAGAGTTCAATCTCCGGCATAGCAGAGCTGGCCGTGCACTGAACTCTCGGCTACACCAACGGCGTAGTTGAGAGTTCAATCTCCTACATAGCAGAGCTGGCTGTGCACTGAACTCTCGGCTACACCACCGGCGTAGTTGAGCTCAGCACACACATTCAGCTCTGCTTTATCACGCCAATAGAATGCACTGGCCAGCGCTGATTGGCCAGAGTGCATAATTCCTCTGCTGGAGGAGGCGGAGTCTAAGGTCGGACCAGAATGGAGACTGGTGTGGAACGATCTTAGACTCCGCCTCCTCCAGCAGAGCCAGCGCTGATTGGCCGAATTATGAACTCTGGCTAATCAGCGCTGGCCAATGCATTCCTATGGGAAAAAGTTTATCTCACAAAAATCACAATTACACACCCGATAGAGCCCCAAAAAGTTATTTTTAATAACATTCCCACATAAATAAAGGTTATCCCTAGCTATCCCTGCCTGTACAGCTATCCCTGTCTCATAGTCACAAAGTTCACAGTCTCATATGACCCGGATCTGAAATCCACTATTCGTCTAAAATGGTGATCACCTGATTTCGGCAGCCAATGACTTTTTCCGATTTTTTTCAAAGCCTCCCGTGTCGTAGTTCCTGTCCCACCTCCCCTGCGCTGTTATTGGTGCAAAAAAAGCGCCAGGGAAGGTGGGAGGGGAATCAAATTTTTTTGGAGTTTGCCATGTGATGTTCGATTCGAATCGAACACATCGAACAGCCTGATATCCGATCGAACATGTGTTCGATAGAACACTGTTCACTCATCTCTATTCATTATCACAGAGTTCCGGCTTTGATGTTAATAAATCTGGCAGTGCCGATGGTTTCACCCCTATCCACCGTTGCCAGTCCCTCTTTTCACCAAAGTGGCAATGTGGGCACAAAAGTAAAAAGGTGAAATTTTTTTTGGCACAAATTGTCAGTTTGCGCTTCAGTTTTACTGCCAAAGGCATCCGATCTCTGCTGGAGCTGGATCAAAAATGCTTCTTGCTGCTATTTTCTGTCTAGCACCATAACAGTGAAGCTGGGTGTTGCCGTATCCACTCTTCTGCAGCACGTGGCAACAGCAGGGTTGGTATTAGGGGGTCCGGATCTGCCTGATGGCTCAGATCGGGGAGCTCCATTTACAATATACCAAAACTGTTGAAGCCTGTGGAAGAGCAGGAAGCTGTAAAAGTCTCTGCTCTGCCATAAAACAAATGCACTTGCAGTGACGCGGGGGTAGCATGCAGTGATGTCATCACACTGTCTGTACCAGACCTGAATCAGAGTGTGCCCAGGAAATACTTGTTATTTTCTGAAAAGCATTTGATGCTAAGGGGACACTTCTATATAAGTCTATAATGAAGAAATAATAAGCAAAAAACCATATGAATGTACAGTGCCTACAAGTAGTATTCAACCCCCTGCAGATTTAGCAGGTTTGATAAGATGCAAATAAGTTAGAGCCTTCAAACTTCAAACAAGAGCAGGATTTATTAACAGATGCATAAATCTTACAAACCAAAAAGTTATGTTGCTCAGTTAAATTTAAATAAATTTTAAACATAAAAGTGTGGGTCAATTATTATTCAACCCCTAGGTTTAATATTTTGTGGAATAACCCTTGTTTGCAATTACAGCTAATAATCGTCTTTTATAAGACCTGATCAGGCCGGCACAGGTCTCTGGAGTTATCTTGGCCCACTCCTCCATGCAGATCTTCTCCAAGTTATCTAGGTTCTTTGGGTGTCTCATGTGGACTTTAATCTTGAGCTCCTTCCACAAGTTTTCAATTGGGTTAATGTCAGGAGACTGACTAGGCCACTGCAACACCTTGATTTTTTCCCTCTTGAACCAGGCCTTGGTTTTCTTGGCTGTGTACTTTGGGTCGTTGTCTTGTTGGAAGATGAAATGATGACCCATCTTAAGATCCTTGATGGAGGAGCGGAGGTTCTTGGCCAAAATCTCCAGGTAGGCCGTGCTATCCATCTTCCCATGGATGCGGACCAGATGGCCAGGCCCCTTGGCTGAGAAGCAGCCCCACAGCATGATGCTGCCACCACCATGCTTGACTGTAGGGATGGTATTCTTGGGGTCGTATGCAGTGCCATCCAGTCTCCAAACGTCACGTGTATGGTTGGCACCAAAGATCTCGATCTTGGTCTCATCAGACCAGAGAACCTTGAACCAGTCTGTCTCAGAGTCCTCCAAGTGATCATGAGCAAACTGTAGACGAGCCTTGACATGACGCTTTGAAAGTAAAGGTACCTTACGGGGTCGTCTGGAACGGAGACCATTGCGGTGGAGTACGTTACTTATGGTATTGGCTGAAACCAATGTCCTCACTGTCATGAGATCTTCCCGGAGCTCCTTCCTTGTTGTCCTTGGGTTAACCTTGACTCTTCGGACAAGCCTGGCCTCGGCACGGGAGGAAACTTTCAAAGGCTGTCCAGGCCGTGGAAGGCTAACAGTAGTTCCATAAGCCTTGCACTTCCGGATGATGCTCCCAACAGTGGAGACAGGTAGGCCCAACTCCTTGGAAAGGGTTTTGTACCCCTTGCCAGCCTTGTGACCCTCCACGATCTTGTCTCTGATGGCCTTGGAATGCTCCTTTGTCTTTCCCATGTTGACCATGTATGAGTGCTGTTCACAAGTTTGGGGAGGGTCTTAAATAGTCAGAAAAGGCTGGAAAAAGAGAGAATTAATCTAAACATGTGAAGCTCATTGTTCTTTGTGCCTGAACTACTTCTTAATACTTTAGGGGAACCAAACAGAATTCTGGTGGTTTGAGGGGTTGAATAATAAATGACCCTCTGAATAAACTTTTCACAATTTTAAAAAAAATTAAACAAAGAAATAACATTCTTTTTTGCTGCAGTGCATTTCACACTTCCAGGCTGATCTACAGTCCAAATGTCACAATGTCAAGTTAATTCCGAATGTGTAAACCTGCTAAATCTGCAGGGGGTTGAATACTACTTGAAGGCACTGTATATAAAAAATACAAATCTTTATTAAGGAATGTCATAAATAACACATACAAAATAATAAAGGTGATACACAACATCAGACAGATAAATAGGAGAAGACTATCCAATATAGTCAAACTTCCACACTATAAGTAGAAACAGAAAAAGGATAACTACCTCTTGAAACTCACAGATTGTAGATATACCATGTAATGCAATAAGTACATAGATATAAACCACAATGTGACATAGATATAAACCACAATTGTCACTACAAACTCTATGCATATAATAAAATAAAATACATGGATGGGTAATCCGATGTAATAAGGGAGCCTAATGAAACCCCTTAATACCAGATATGCACAAACAGTGATGCAGTATTAATAAGGCGTTTTAATAATACCACATTTTGCCAAATATACACAACTCACAAAGCAATATCTGTGCAAACAATAGTATAATAAGCTAAAAGCTTACCCACAGACATGCTGGACACGTGGAAAACTCCAAGATAGAATGTGCATCAAGAAACACAACGCGTTTCGTTTCCTATGGAAACTTCATCAGGTGACTGTTACTTGTAAGGGGGGATTATTCATAAAGGATGCTATTCTAGTAGGGGGATTGTTAAATTTAAGGAGGACTATTATAAGGGAGGAAGTATTATTTATAGGGGGGCTATCATAATGAGGGAACTAATATATAGATAGATAGATAGATAGATAGATAGATAGATAGATAGATATCCTTCTTTAAATATAATAGTTCCCTTACTATACATGATACCTGAGCCTTATAAATAATAGCTCCCCCTTATAAATGATAGTTCCATGCATAATGTCAGTGTCTACATACATGAGAGTATAGATTTTGAATTGATTTCCATGAGCAGGGATACATAGGGTAGATTTATTTTTTTTATAAGGCAAAATGCAAAGTGTTAGGTATATTTTTGGGTTTCCCTTTTTCATAACATATTTAGGTCTTTTGTTTTGCAAAGACAGTAATGTCAGGTTATACTTATTGAAGATTTTGCGTTATGGGGCTGGGATGTATAAGACTGGTTTCAGGGAACTTCACAGCTAAAGCATCGTGTTTAACACCTTTGGCAATCTTCTGTAGACAGATGGGATAAATGGATAAGTGGTGTCAAGATTAGAGATGAGCGAACACTAAAATGTTCGAGGTTCGAAATTCGATTCGAACAGCCGCTCACTGTTCGAGTGTTCGAATGGGTTTCGAACCCCATTATAGTCTATGGGGAACATAAACTCGTTAAGGGGGAAACCCAAATTCGTGTCTGGAGGGTCACCAAGTCCACTATGACACCCCAGGAAATGATACCAACACCCTGGAATGACACTGGGACAGCAGGGGAAGCATGTCTGGGGGCATAAAAGTCACTTTATTTCATGGAAATCCCTGTCAGTTTGCGATTTTTGCAAGCTAACTTTTCCCCATAGAAATGCATTGGCCAGTGCTGATTGGCCAGAGTACGGAACTCGACCAATCAGCGCTGGCTCTGCTGGAGGAGGTCCATTCAGGTCCGACCTTAGACTCCGCCTCCTCCGGCAGAGCCAGAGCTGATTGGCCGAAGGCTGGCCAATGCATTCCTATGCAAATGCAGAGACTTAGCAGTGCTGAGTCAGTTTTGCTCAACTACACATCTGATGCACACTCGGCACTGCTACATCAGATGTAGCAATCTGATGTAGCAGAGCCGAGGGTGCACTAGAACCCCTGTGCAAACTCAGTTCACGCTAATAGAATGCATTGGCCAGCGCTGATTGGCCAATGCATTCTATTAGCCCGATGAAGTAGAGCTGAATGTGTGTGCTAAGCACACACATTCAGCACTGCTTCATCACGCCAATACAATGCATTAGCCAGTGCTGATTGGCCAGAGTACGGAATTCGGCCAATCAGCGCTGGCTCTGCTGGAGGAGGCGGAGTCTAAGGTCGGACCTGAATGGAGACTGGTGTGGAGCGATCTTAGACTCCGCCTCCTCCAGCAGAGCCAGCGCTGATTGGCCGAATTCCGTACTCTGGCCAATCAGCGCTGGCCAATGCATTCTATTAGCCCGATGAAGTAGAGCTGAATGTGTGTGCTAAGCACACACATTCAGCACTGCTTCATCACGCCAATACAATGCATTAGCCAGTGCTGATTGGCCAGAGTACGGAATTCGGCCAATCAGCGCTGGCTCTGCTGGAGGAGGCGGAGTCTAAGGTCGGACCTGAATGGAGACTGGTGTGGAGCGATCTTAGACTCCGCCTCCTCCAGCAGAGCCAGCGCTGATTGGCCGAATTCCGTACTCTGGCCAATCAGCGCTGGCCAATGCATTCTATTAGCTTGATGAAGCAGTGTGTGCACAAGGGTTCAAGCGCACCCTCGGCTCTGATGTAGCAGAGCCGAGGGTGCACAAGGGTTCAAGTGCACCCTCGGCTCTCCTACATCAGAGCCGAGGGTGCGCTTGAACCCTTGTGCAGCCTCGGCTCTGCTACATCAGAGCCGAGGGTGCGCTTGAACCCTTGTGCACACTCTGCTTCAGCAAGCTAATAGAATGCATTGGCCAGCACTGATTGGCCAGAGTACGGAATTCGGCCAATCAGCGCTGGCCAATGCATCCCTATGGGAAAAAGTTTATCTCACAAAA
The DNA here is from genome assembly GCF_031893055.1 of Leptodactylus fuscus. NCBI lineage: Eukaryota > Metazoa > Chordata > Amphibia > Anura > Leptodactylidae > Leptodactylus > Leptodactylus fuscus. Next base: position 100,654,023 of record NC_134267.1, read on the forward strand.
ATCACAATTACACACCCGATAGAGCCCCAAAAAGTTATTTTTTAATAACATTCCCCCCTAAATAAAGGTTATCCCTAGCTATCCCTGCCTGTACAGCTATCCCTGTCTCATAGTCACAAAGTTCACATTCTCATATGACCCGGATTTGAAATCCACTATTCGTCTAAAATGGAGGTCACCTGATTTCGGCAGCCAATGACTTTTTCCAATTTTTTTCAATGCCCCCGGTGTCGTAGTTCCTGTCCCACCTCCCCTGCGCTGTTATTGGTGCAAAAAAGGCGCCAGGGAAGGTGGGAGGGGAATCGAATTTTGGCGCACTTTACCACGCGGTGTTCGATTCGATTCGAACATGGCGAACACCCTGATATCCGATCGAACATGTGTTCGATAGAACACTGTTCGCTCATCTCTAGTCAAGATATAAGGGTCAAAGGGTTTTTCTTATGTTAGTAGTTCACATAAATCAATGACTTGTCCTTGGATGATGAGTGGGGGTTGGAATTAATTAAGAAGATTAATTAAAAATTGAATGCAGTGTCTGGTCACTCTTTGGTTGGTTTCTAACTGGATTCTAGGGGGCCACAACACAAAGAAACAGAATGCTTAGATTCAATCCATACATGGCTACAAATCATTGAAGGGACTGAGAAAAAGAAAATAAATTGAGGAAAAAATTTAAGAAAGTTGAAAAAGATCAAGTCAATTTGCTTACTGATGTTAACCATAAATAATTCAGAGGTATTAACAAGGAATAAAGTTCAACTAAATTTAATTTTTAAGAGAGCAAAATATTATGTTGAGATTAAGAGATATAGGAAAAATTTCTGTCCTATTTTAGGTAGAGGTTTGGAATTGGATATTTTTGAGATGGAGTTGAAGGTGGAGAATAGCTGTTTGGGGTTGCGAGAGAGTGCAGATATGAGTGTGGTGAAGTAGACCTGCTTTGCGGAGGTGAGTGCGGTCTAGATTAGAACAGATTTATTCCTGGTAGGCAAGTTCAGAATTTTCTCCTACCTTTAGAAGTCTTCTCCGTGCAGCTTCCCGTGGCGTCTTTCAGCTCTGAATTCACTCTGCCAGGCATTTGGCCTGGGCAGAGCCGACTGTGCATATCCGCTTGTAGTGTGGACATACGCCCGATGCCTGGCAGAGTGAATTCAGAGTTGGAAGATGCCATGGGGACGCTGCAAGGAGAAGACTTCTCGGAGGATCCAGCCCGCCCCTCACTCGTGGACTTGGTAAGTATAATTTGATCGAATGTTGCCTACCCCTGAAACGAGCATTTTCCCCCCATAGACTATAATAGGGTTCGATATTCAATTTGAGTAGTCGAATATTGAGGGGCTACTCGAAATGAATATCGAACCTCGAACATTTTACTGTTCACTCATCTCTACTTTTAACCAGTAAATTAATTTATCCCAGGGGCTTAGTACTCCTATATACCACAGATCATATGGCACCGCTCTGTATATGCCATCGTGGATTTACTAATTCCATGTATTCATATTAATCAAGAAGCCACTGATATCGGCACCCCTCTAATGGCCAATCTGAGGCTGCGCAGTGGGTACACTATCAACAATGCACATATGCACTGGGGACCAAGAGACGCTCAACTGGCGCCTTATAAGAGTTTGTGTTTTGAGCTATTTTATTTATTTTTCGCTGGTGACATTTTTTGATTTTCATTTTTGACTCACCGTCATTGAGACCCCATAACATTATTATTTTGCCATTCACAGAGCCATATGAGGGCTTAATGTTTACAGACAAATTGCACTTTGCAATGGTATCACTTATTATTCTGTACAATGTAATGGAAATCTGAAAAAAATCAGAATGGGGTGGAATTGGAGAGAAGCTGCATTTTTGCATTCTTATGGGCTTTGTTTCAAAATGACATGTCACCTGTATTCTATGTTTTGGTATGATTCCAGGGTACCAGATTTATATAGTTTTATTTACATTTTAAAATCCTAAACTTGGCAAAAAACTATTTTTTCTTATGTCGTTATATTCTGACAGCCATAACTTTTTTATATTTTCGGGATACAAAGGCCATCTTGTTTGTGGGGTCAGGTGTATTTTTAGTTATAGCATTTTGGAGAATGTCTGTTGCTTTGATATTCAAATTTTTATCAGAGGCAAAACAGCAAAAAAAAACGTGGTTTGTAAATTTGGCATTTTTGGACACAGGGATAACTAATGTGTATTTTTTTTTTTTTTTTTTTAAATTATATGTATTCTAGGGAAGGGGGGGTGCGATCTTCCCATTGGGAGGTGCCTTTTTAGCTCAGTAGGCGCTTAAAGACAGGCATTATGAATATGTATTTGTATCTATTACACAATTGTATACTTGAAAAAGAAGCTTTTACATCCTGAAGTGTATTGCGTGTTGGGGATTTCAATAAAAGAAACATTTCTTCAAGAACCAGGTGAACGAGGATTCCTTTTTCTGGCCTAAGCAGAAGATTTCTTTCTGGAATTAGTCCCCTGTTGATATTTTGTGGAAGCCTCAAATCTTTTCTGGCAGCGGTGGTATTCCAGCAGCCAAAAACCCAATACTATGATTTCTGCTTACAAAGGTAGTTGTGACCTATCTCACAACACTTCAAGGTGAGAGGCTGCCTGTCTTATTGGTGCAATATTAGTGGAATACTTTCCTACCAATTGATGTACAATATTACACTATGTACTGTAGGATATGAAAATAATAATAAAAAAATCATACTTACCTTTCTCCGGCACCCCGATGCCATGTAGCAAGGTCCCATTCTGCCTTTCCATTGTTCTCTTCCGGCAGAAGTCCCCGCCACACATGACTAGAGATGAGTGAGTAGTACTCGATCAAGTAGGTATTCGATCGAATACTACGGTATTCGAAATACTCATACTCGATCAAGTACCACTCGCTATTCGAATGGAAAAGTTCGATGCAGAACCAGCATTGATTGGCCGAATGCTATACAGTCAGCCAATCAACGCTGGTTCTTCTCCTACCTTTAGAAGTCTTCTCTGTGCAGCTTCCCCGCGGTGTCTTTTGGCTCTGAATTCACTCTGCCAGGCATCGGGCCTGGGCAGAGCCTACTGCGCATGCCCGCTTGTAGTGTGGGCATGCGCAGTCGGCTCTGCCCAGGCCCAATGCCTGGCAGAGTGAATTCAGAGCCGGGGACGCTGCAAGGAGAAGACTTCTCGGAGGATCCAGCCCGCCCCTCACTCGTGGACTTGGTAAGTATAATTTGACCGAATGTTGCCTACCCCTGAAATGACCATTTTCCCCCCATAGACTATAATAGGGTTCGATATTCGATTCGATGTAGTCGAATATTGAAGGGCTACTCGAAACGAATATCGAACCTCGAACATTTTACTGTTCGCTCATCTCTAACTATTAGCGAATACATGTAAGCAAGCAATTGTCAAAACACACATTTTAGCTTGAGCTTGGGGTTTAGAGTTAAAAGCTTTTAAACCTACTATATAGGCCCTCCATATCTTCTTTAGAAAACCCAACTGAAACGTAATCTCATAAGAAAGACTATTGAAGGCTTTCTTTTTATCTAACCCTAAGAGGGCTACATGAGTACAGTATTTATTAACTGTTAACCTAAGCAGTTTGTTGTGGCAACATCTGAAAACATCCTTTTGCAAAACCTCATAGTTGCTTTATAGTAAATCTAAAAACTGGAATCCAGTTTTGTCATCTTTAATAATGGTGTATATAGGATGAATAAATAAATGGCACACAGAATATTTTGTCATTTTCTAGACAAGTTTGCAATTAATGAAAAAGTAAGTTGTTTTATTTAAGATTTTATAATAAATAATCTGTAGTTTAATATTTATAGCTATTATATCCAAATGAGGTTACAGGAAGGATAAGTTGTTCACAGTTGCCAATGTATTTTAAAACCTCAGTTATCTTCTGAACTTTTCCCATGCCCTATTGCTCAGCATAATTGGGTGACTAGGATATCCTTTTTTTCTTAAGAATCTGGAAAGACTTTCTAAGCTATTATTAAAAAGTTGGATGTTAAATCTACTTCTGGACATTGACAGTGAATCGCTGAACATTTCCTTGCAATAAATATAAGATCTTTACAGCATTCAATAAGCTTAATTATTATATGTATCTAAAATAAAATTTTAAGGTCTTTAATATTCAGCTGTAAATCAGATAAAAATATGAAAATAGCTTCATAAAGCTATGAAAAAATAAAAGCGAAGTTGCAGAAACTTAGGAAAATGTGATAGAAGATTATTACTGAATATCTTATAAACAAAATGAGTAATCTAGGCATCTTTAAAAGAACTGGTAATTTTAGGAAAGAGGAATCTCACATTTGAAGCTACAAAAAGAACAGTGATTTTCGTTTATTCACTATAAAAAAAAAATTTTTTAGTCTGTCAAATCCACTAATCCAGCAACACATGCAAGATTATACTGAACTTACTTGTTAGAGAGACATTAAACCTTACTAAGTCTTATCTGGAATTTCAGTCCACTTCATAGCAATCTCTTATTATATTTAAGTAGACAAGTTATGGAGAAACTGACTATCACGTTCTTCAATAGGATTACCAATAAGAATGTGAAGGTGAATCTGAGCTTAAAAGGGTTTTTTGTCATGTTATATTGCAATATATTTTAAAATAGTTAAATGGAATTTTGTTATATATTTATTTTTCATTTGAGTTTTTATGTAAGAAAGAATATTTGCTATTGAGCCTGGTGTCTGACTGGTGTTCAATGTACAGACGTCAATATGATTTATTTCAAGTTATTTGGGATACAACTACACAGTCCAGTCATTAATGTGACCACCTGTCAAAATCCAGAATAACCACCTTTCGCAGAGCGGACCGCTGCGAGACGTGCAGGAAGAGAGGGGTTGTTGTGATGATGTTCACTGGGATGTTGAGCCATGCTGACTCCAGTGCCATGGCCAGCTGCGCTAGGTTCCGCGGTTGAGCATCCATGGTGAGAACAACCCAATCGAGGTGGTCCCACAGATTCTCAATTGGGTTCAAGTCCGGGGGAATTTGCTGGCCAAGGGAATATTGTAAAATCATCCTGGTGCTCCTCCAACCACGCACCTACACTGCGAGCTTTATGACATGTTTTATTATCCTGCTGGTAGATGCCATCATCCTGAGGGAAAAAAATTCACATGTAGGGGTGAACATGGTCCGCAAGGGTAGATGTATACTTGTGTTGATCCGATGTTCCTTCCACAATGATGAGTGCACCCAGATGGCTGAGGACACGTGCCTTCTGCAATTGGTTATTTAACATTGATGTCAAAAGTAGGCAGTGGTCACATTAATATGACTGGACTGTGTATAAGAAATAGATCCTTTATAGTGTCAATACATGGGCAATCCACAGGTTCTGCTAGTACTCATTTAACCCATTCTAAGCACAATTGTATGGATAGGATATAACTACATCTAAATTAGTCTAAGGGTATAATCACACATTGTGGTTGAGTCACTGTTGATAACCATATGAAAAAATGCACTTGTAGACTGAATGCAGTTTTACTCTGATTTGCAAAACAGATATTTTCTATGTGTTTTTATAGGTGAAATATGTCAGAAACTATAAGACAGCACTCAGTACCATCTGTGTGATCTGGTGTTTTGGTCCAGGTTCTACCAATTACAATAAAAAAAAGCGCCATCATGTATAGAATACCACTATACCAAACTCAACAGATGAATTACAACTAAAATTGTATTTTTTTTTTCCAGGTAGTATATACTGTAGTAACATCTACCATCAAGATGTAGTGACAGCTTGGGCTGTTTGTCTGCAGCAACCTATAGTAATACTACTTGAGTGTGTCACAGTGGCTGTGTACTCAACTAATTCCTCCAGCTCTCCTACTGGGTTGGTGCAATGCAGAAAGGGCCTGCAGTTTAGCTGATTGTCTGTGAAAAGTAGATAAGATTTTTTTTTTTTTTATGTTTTAAATATCTCTGGGTTTGTAGATGTAATCGTTTTTTGATTTTTTTTTTTTTCACTGACCCATAGACTTTCCTTGATATAATGCATGTGATGCATAGTGAAAAAAGGACATTGACATCTGAATAAACATATTGAAATAAATGGTCATATATGGTGTCTGCGAAAATCATTGATTATGTAGATAATCTGTTTTACCTTCGTCCTAACAGCAGCACAATGCAAGGGGGGAGGTCTCCGCATTGTGCTGCTGGTAAGACAATAGGGAAATAGACATGACGTGTGCATGTCATCACAAAATGTGCCAAACTTTTGTAACAGTAGATTTGTCCCATCTTTAGTAAATTCTCCTTAGTCTGTAGCCCCACGTTGTGGAAATGAAGCTTTTTTTGTTGCAGATTTTTTTGTGGTTTTTTTGAGCCAAAGTCAGGAGTGGCTACAAAAGGAATGGGAGATATAAAGAAAGTACTTATACTTCTCCCTTCTGCTCAATCCACTCCTGGCTTTGGCTCAAAAAAATGCAACAAAATCTGCAACAAAAAAGCTGTGTTTCCGTAATGTGGGGCTTCAGCCTTAATTTTATTTTTTATTTAGAACTTTTGTTGCCCGATACTTTAAAGTCTATAGTAAAGTACTGAATAGTCCGCATACACAGCATTTTGGTTTGTCATTTGTGTAGCTTTTATAGGGACAATGACATATTGTTCGAAAAAGAATGTTAAAAGTATGGTGACATTTTCCTCCATAGAATTATCTATAGGACTTCCAAACGGCAATCAAAAACATATCTGCAAAATGTCATAAGCTAAAAATACCTGTAAAAAATGCCTTTTTTTACTCATTTTAAAATGCACAAAGAATGTGTACAAGAGACCTTAGAACTTAGATTTTAATACAATGTTCACAATATGTTTGAAAATGACTATTATACCAAAATAATGGACTATTTACCAATTATATTGAAATGCTGTGCCTTTATCCATAGTAATAGACTAAAAAACAATTGAAAATGTATTATTTTCCTATTAGATTGATCATCTATTTGGAATCATTTTTTAAAAATGTACCCCCTTGAAGAAATGATCATGTCAGGCCAATGGAAATGAGTAGCAACACAGGAATAAGAACAACTGTTCAGTTTTAAATTTCAGAATTCAGAAGGAAATAATGAATCACATGTTCCTGGTCACTTCAATCTGTTCACAAGAAGACTATAATTTGTTGTCTGTCATCATTCTTGTTGCAAATCCTATCAAACATTCTAGTCACTCTCCAAAAATACCATCCTAGCAAAAAATAAAGCCTAAAATAACATTTTGACACATAGTATTGAACATTAAAACTGCTGAGTAAATATTATTGGACCTAGAAAACAGCAAAGATCAAATAAACCATCTTCTGTACAATAAATTCAGCATTCACCTTGGCTATATATAGAGTGCTTACTGTGTATAGTGTAAAAAATACATGTATTAAGTTTAAAGGAATATTCTGGTGATAAGTTTTACATTAGGGGATAACTGCTAGATTGGTGGAGGTCCAACCACTGATCATAAGAATTGGGCTTGCACTCTCCCTTTTGTGAATGGAACAGTGCTTGTATATGCGGCTATTCCATTCAGTTTTATACCACTGCCAAATATAGCCAAGCCCTGTATTCTGCTTCTCATGCAACCCTCATTCTGCCCCGTTCTTGTATCACATGGGTTGGACCCCACACATCTAGCAGTTATCCCTTATCCATTAGACTCATAAAATAACATGTATACATGTGATTTCATATGCCACCTTGGGTTGGGTTTCAAATGTAAGGGGCAAAGTGAACCCTGATGCATGTAGCAAATTGCAGCTAAAAAAACACTGCGGGGAAAGAAATGCAGCAGAAAAAGCATTATATTTTCTTCTGCAGCATTTTTTATTGAGATTTGAGGCATCTTTCTCTGCATTATTTTCCTGTCCTATTACATATATAGGGAAAGTGGTTGTGGGGGGCCCCGTTTAGACAGTGAGACAGTTCTGCAATTGCTGACCCGCTGTCCAGGACACCGTTGAGTTGAAGCCAGTGATGAAGTAGGGAGCCATCTGCTTCCTGCTTCACCACCCGGCTGCAGTCTGGGAATAGGAGGCGCGATGTAGGGGCACCACTTACATCATGCCTGTTTCCCTGTCGTCCGTACCAGCGGCACAATGTGGGGTATTTCTGCCCCTGTGTGCTGGTAGGACAGGCGGATTTTTAATTAGCCAATCAAAAAGTGTGGCTGGCCCTATAAGAGGGCACAAGAACCTCCCCTCTGCGTGTTTTTTTCTGTCCTGTGTGGACAGAGGACAGGTGGAGGACTTGTGTCCTCTTATTGGGCTCAATAGGGTTACTTACCCTTTGAGCACATTTCCTAGCTTCTTACTCCAGGGCCCTTCTTGATTGAAGGTCTATCTTCTGGCCCTGTTGAGGGAATTAATGTTATTAGCCTGTAAGTGGCTTACCCCCCCCTCCCCCCCCCTCCTTCCTCCGTCCTCCTTCCTACCTTCTCTTCTCCTAGGCTGCCTTCTGCTGCTGCCGGTGAACCTGTTTGTTTCATCTTACGCCGCATCCCCGTCCTCCGGCCACTTCGCTGATGCGGTGGCTGTATTAGCTATGGAGCGGCAGCCGGAACTAAGAGTTCCCAGCGATGTTTCGCGGCGACCGCTGGCCGGGTGCGCACTTCCGGTTGGGAAGCTGGAAGTACGGCGGCGCCATTGCTAGTACTGGCGCCGGCGGTCTCCAGGCTCCGGCAGGGCTCTGGCCGCGTTTTGGGCCAGGAATTGGCCTTAGGAGGCTGAGGTAGGTGCCCTTGTTGGGGCTTGCTGAGGGGGGGGGGGGGGAATCTTGCCTTTCTAACCCTGTTTGGGTTAGACTTTTGGAGCTGTAGCTCCGCCCATTTCCGGCCGGCCGGGTTAAAGGTCAGGCCGGCCGGCTAGCAGTTACCTTCGGCTTCCTAGTGGCGCTGAAGGCTGGGTATTGTGTAACCCTAAAGCTCCTGTTGCTTCTACTGCTGTTTCTACCAACTTGTTGGATGTCACCTTGCTATCCGGTCTTCTGACCTGGTAAGATCTACCCTTTTTATTCTTGACATGTCTTGGTACAAAGGTTTGCATGGTCTGTTCTCTCTGTAGGATATGTCATCCTCTACTACCCCTCCGGGGGATTTTAGGAGGAAAGCTACTGCTAAAAGGAAGCATCTTTCCTGTTTTGACTGTGACACACCGCTCCCTGATGGTAGGTAGAGGCTTAAAGGGTCATCCTCTCTGGGGTACTACTGGTCCTATAACCCGCCTATTATTTTTAGGCTAAGAATGGGCCCGTTGTCGCGGTTGCAGAGGCCCTCCACCAGAGGAGCCCTCTCCCAGAGATATGATGGCCTGGGTCAAGGAGATGGTGAGTTTGGGCATCGCTCGGGTAAATGTAATTCCCTTGCTTGTACTCTCCTTTTATTTTTTTGCAGGATGATTCCCTTAAAGGCATACAGTCTACCTTGTCTCAGCTCACCAAGAGACCATGCACTGAGCATCGTTCCTCGTCCCTCCCTCCCCTGGAACATCTACGGGTGGCAGAGGATGATTCCTCCGAGGACGACTCAGTAGATTCCAGCAGACCTGTGTTCCACTATGAACAAACAGGCAGGCTGCTGAAGTCCATCCGGTCTACAGTGGGCCGAGATGTTGACGGGGAAGCCTCCACGTCTGCCTCTGGGGGACATATTGCCTTCCATGCGGACGCCACGCTGACCGACCTTATGGGGCAGCAGTGGAAACAGCCAGAGAAGGGACACTCCCTTTCCAGGATCTTTAAGACCTTGTTCCCTATGGATTCGGCTCAATGGGATTCCTGGGGGCCTCCCCCGAAGGTGGATCTAGCCGTGGCGAAGTTGTCTCGTAGAACCCTGGTGCCCCTTGAAGATGGATCAAATCTTCAGGATCCTCTGGATCGTAGGGCTGACGCCACATTGAAGAAGGTTTACTCTACTTCCTCTGCCCAAGCTTCAGTAGCCATAGCCTCTACCACTGTGGGCGATTTTCTACGTAGCCGCCTAGCTACCTTGGAGCGGGATATTGATTCCGGCGTGGACAGGGATGACATCTTGGCTTCCATGAAGAATGTTCATAGGGCTGCAGATTTTTTGGCGGAGTCTTCCCGCCATCAATTAAAAATTTCAGCCAAATCGATGGCGTTGTCTACTGCGGCCCGTAGACCCCTGTGGCTAAAGCCCTGGCGTGCAGACTTCGCATCCAAGGCTGCTCTCTGTGCTCTCCCCTTTGAGCCAGGAAGAGTGTTTGGCCGAGGCTTGGATACCATCATGGAGGGATTAGCAGAAGGTAAGGGGAAGTCCTTACCTCAAGCTTCCAGGGGCAGACGTGCCCCCTCTAGAGGCAGAGGTTCAGCCTCCAACTATAGACGCCCGGCTCAGCAAAGGCGTTCCAGATATCGCCCTAGGGGAACTGGACGAGGTGCTTCCAGGGAAGACACCAAGAGGAAGCCGGAGTTTTGACGCGGGGCAGCTCCCTGTGGCCCCCCTTCCTGTGGGAGGACGTCTTTCCGCTTTCTTCAGAGCATGGGTCATCCATATTCAAGATCCATGGGTGTTAAGAATTATACAGCACGGGTATCTTATCAATTTTTAGCTTCCACCTCCAGATCGGTTCGTTGCCACCAGAACCCTTCCACCTTCTCAACAGGCCAGTCTAGAGGCCTCGGTCGCCGAGTATGTTGTGAAAGGCGCCCTAGAGAAGGTCCCAGCCTCAGACCTCGGTCGGGGAGTTTACTCCCCCGTCTTTCTGGTCCCCAAAGTCACCGGGGGCTGGAGAATGATAATAGACCTGAGGTACCTCAATCGCTTTATCAGGAAGAGGTCATTTCGTATGGAAACCGTGGATTCCGTGACTGCTTTTCTCCAGCCAGGAGATGTGATGGTTACCCTCGACCTGAAGGACGCCTACCTTCATGTCTCTATTGCTCACTCCCACAGGAAATTCCTCAGGATTGCCGTTTCTATGGCCGGCCACAGGGAGCACTTTCAATTCACAGCTCTGCCATTCGGCATCACATCCGCCCCCCTGGTATTTACCAAGGTGATCGCTCCGGTCGCCGCGGCCCTCAGATTGCAGGGTCTCTTCATCGTTCCTTACCTAGACGACTGGCTACTGAAAGCTCAGTCTCCTGCTGCTCTCCTCCAGCAGCTCAACCTTGCCATCAGCTTCCTACAAGACTTAGGATGGATCATCAACTGGGAGAAGTCCGAAATCGTTCCATCCACACGGAGGAAATTCCTCGGGTTCATAGTGGATTCAGAAGCGATGCAGATCTTCCTCTCCAGCCCAAGGAAGGAAAGGATCCAGGCCAGTGCACGTTTTCTATTACACACCCGGCGGGTAACTATTCGCACCGCCATGAGAGTCCTCGGCCTAATGTCATCCTCGGCCAGAGCAGTCCCTTGGGCTTTATGGCATTTGCGTCCCCTGCAGATGGAAGTGTTGAGAACCTGGAACAGGTCTCCACGGGGACTGCACAAGAAGATCTGCTTTTCTCCCGCTACCCGTCTTTCCCTCAGATGGTGGATACACCTGAAAGACGGAAGGTCCACGGTCCCGACATTGTGGACCCTGTTGACAACGGATGCATCCCAGTGGGGATGGGGAGCCCATTGCCAGGACAAGACTGTACAAGGACGATGGAGATGTCCGGAGCTGGGGTCATCCAATCTCAAGGAACTCAGAGCAGTGTACCTGGCCCTAGTACACTTTGTACATCCAACAAGAAATTGATTCCAGCCAGGTTTCGTGGAAAGATGCAAAAATACTTCTTCTTTATTGTTGAAAAGTTTACGAAATCACAGCAGCATAAGAACAAAACAGGAATGTAGGCGTCAGACTGACGCGTTTCGGATATGTTATCCTTTGTCAAAGTCTGATCACTTGCAACTTGAGTCCCCTCTGATATAGTGCCCAACCACACCTCAAATCAATCAACCTGGTATATGCTAACAGGTGATTTGCTAACTGCACATTGATACAGAGAGGACTCAAAGCATGTAAATAGTTAAAAAACACAAAAACAACCAAACATATTTAAAACCAAAAAATAGATATATAGACCACACAATTATAGAAAAAGGCTATATCTTCATTCATATAATATAGAATATGTACATATGTGTGATCTCATATTACCAAATATAGACAATGTTGAAGTTTAAACAAAACACAGCAACACATATATAAACAATAAATATAAAACAAACTTGGAAAGACTATCAGGATACAAAGTCTTTCCCTCAGATGGTGGATACACCTGAAAGACGGAAGGTCCACGGTCCCGACATTGTGGACCCTGTTGACAACAGATGCATCCCAGTGGGGATGGGGAGCCCATTGCCAGGACAAGACTGTACAAGGACGATGGAGATGTCCGGAGCTGGGGTCATCCAATCTCAAGGAACTCAGAGCAGTGTACCTGGCCCTAGTACACTTTGCCCCGGAATTGAAAGGCAAGTCTGTCAAGATCAGGTCAGACAACATGACGGTGGTAGTCTACATAAACAAACAAGGGGGCACCAGGTCACCAACCTTACTGAGAGAGACGAATCTCATATTCACCTGGGCAGAGAAGAATCTGGTCCAGTTATCCGCTGTTCACATAAAGGGCTCCCTGAACATAGTAGCGGATCATCTGAGTCGGGGTATTACCGTATCAGGAGAATGGTCTCTCAATCCAGACGTATTCCAACAGATCGTCCAGAGATGGGGTCTCCCGGAGGTCGATCTAATGGCTACCCGACTCAATGCCAAGGTAGGGACCTTCTGCTCTCTATACCAGGAGGACAATCCCTTGGTAGTGGATGCCCTGTCCATCCCATGGAGGTTCAGGCTGTTTTACATATTCCCTCCAATTCCAATCATACCGAAGGTATTGATCAAAATAAGACAGGACCAAGCCTCGGGAATAGCCATAATCCCGTTCTGGCCAAAAAGGGCTTGGTTTGCTCAGCTCATACAAATGAGTCAGGGCATATATTGGAGGCTTCCCCCTCTCCCAGACCTGGTAACCCAAGGAGAGCTGAGATGCCAGGATCTGAGGAGACTCAACCTGACAGCCTGGAGGTTGACCAGTCCCTATTGAGGAATAGAGGACTGTCACAAGCCGTCTTGAAGACCCTATCCAGCGCCAGAGCGGATTCGACTAACAGGAATTACCGTCGAATTGGTAACATCTTTAATGCCTGGTGTCTGCAGCATCAAGTGGACTCCACTGATCCCCCGACGGAGGCGATCCTGGACTTCCTTCAAGACGGACTAGACAGAGGTCTTGCTGCGGCCACACTCAAGGTACACGTAGCGGCCCTGTCCGCCTATCTGGGGAGGCGTTTGTCTCAGGATCCTTTAGTGAGCACCTTTATTAAAGGAGCAACTAGGCTGAGACCGGTGGTGAACACCCCTGTCCACCAATGGGACCTTATTCCGGTCCTGAACGCTCTTTGTGACCAACCATTCGAACCCCTGGAGGATGTCTCCCTTAAGTTACTGACCGGCAAAATGGCACTGCTATTGGCAGTTACAACTGCCAAAAGAGTTAGTGAGCTACAGGCCTTATCTGCTGAAGAGCCATATACTATTTTCTTTTCGGACCATGTGCAGCTTAGGTTCCTCCCAGGGTTTCGTCCCAAGATACCATCCGCTGTTAATAGGAACCAAACAATTTCCCTTTCAGTATTTTGTCCTTCCCCCTCTTCACCTGAAGAGGAAAGATGGCACAAGCTGGATGTAGTCAGATGCCTGCAAATTTACCTGCAGCGCACTCGCCCTTTTAGGCAGGCCGAAAACCTGCTAATTAGCTATACGGGGAAAAACAAGGGCGCCAAAGCCGCCAAAGCTACGATATCCCGCTGGGTTTCCGAGACTATAAAGGTCGCCTATACCGCCCAAGGGCTGCCGGCCCCATCTTTTCTTCATGCCCACTCAACCAGGGCAGTGTCCACCTCTCGAGCTGAGAGGAGTGCGTTGTCTTTAGATCAAATATGTGCAGCTGCCTCCTGGGCATCTGAGTCCACCTTCATTCGGCATTACCGCCTGAAGGACCGGGTGGCAGATTCCTCTGCCTTTGCCCAGACCATTTTAAGCTCAGTCATGGAATAATCCCACCCATCTTGGGGCCTACTTGCTATATCCCCACATTGTGCCGCTGGTACGGACGACAGGGAACAAGTGATTATGAAGATAATCTTGTTTCCCTTAGTCCTAACAGCGGCACAAGATTTCCCACCCTGGGAATCATATCTTATGTATAAAACTGTGTATAAATATGGAGGTACTTTTGTATTGACACGCAGAGGGGAGGTTCTTGTGCCCTCTTATAGGGCCAGCCACGCTTTTTTCCAGCTGCCGTGAAACTACAACTCCCAACATGCTCCATTCACTTCCATGGGAGTTCCAAGAACAGTTGAGAAAGTATGCATGCTGGGAGTTGTAGTTTTACAACAGTTGGAGTGCCGAAGGTTGCCTACGCCTGGTATAGAAGATGTAAGAAAAAAAAGAGTTGATCTGCTTTTCATCAGACATAACACAGACAGCTCACCATCCACAAATGAGCAGGGTGGGTTGCTGTCCATGAATAACATGAGCTTACATAATGTAAAAAAGCTGCATTTTTTGTTACACATTTGACTGTGGTTTTTACCTGTGAATTAGGTTTAGCAGGAGGAAGAAGCATAAGAGCTTCCTTTATATTTCCCATTCCCTTTGAAGCCATTCTTGTTAATAAAAAAAAAAAAAAGAGAAACACTTATTATTTCTAGTATTATTATTAAATGTAGTACATGTACTGATTTGCTAAAGCAAAGGTACTCAGTAAACTTACTATATATGAATGTTCAACAATACGTTTCATAGGTAGCTGCACAGCATGAATATATGGTTTGAAATCCCACAAACTGTCAGAGATCTCTATACTGACCATATATATATATAGAGAGAGAGAGAGAGAGAGAGAGAGAGAGAGAGAGATATTGTGAGCCCCACATAGAGCTCACAATGTACTTTTTTTCCCCCTATCAGTATGTCTTTTTTGGAACATGGGATGGAAATCCATGCAAACGTGGGGAAAACAAACTCCTTGCTGATGTTTTTTTGCCCTTTGCGGGATTTGAACACCAGGACTCCAGCGCCCATAATTTGCCTCATTTGCCAACTTGCATGCATATGGACAGAGGAGCAAGTGTTTGTTAGTGTTTGATAAATCTGTCTAGATTTAAAGACTGTCTAGTCTAAAATTATACCACTTATTACTTGGCTTAAAAGTTCTTGGGACCTTTTTCGCTAACTTAGTCACATCTTAGGCCATGCCTCTTTCACACAAGGTCACAACCATTTCCTGGTAGGCCAAGTCCTTTTTCATGATAAAATGTACTTTGGGTAAATAGCAAATTTTGGTTGATATGTTTTGTGTTTTAACCCCTTCCAAACATGCGCTGTAATGGTACAGTGCAACCGGAAGGATTTTCCATATTATGACATACTGTTATAGTTAGAGTGTCGAGGTCGCTCATACACTGAGTGGACACCATGCAGAGCAGATGTTAGTTGTTACGTGTACAGTATATGACACTATGGTAGCACCCTCATTTGTAGTTGACTGTCACATCTAAGACATTGTTTTATATATTGTGCTCCTGCTCGGTCCCTTCGTACTGTGTTAGTAAAACAGGGGTTAACTATGTCTATTAATTGCAACTTGGGGGTCTGATCAATGATCCTGGATCTGCCCTTGTCTTAACCTGGTTGATCCTGTGCATGCTTCTGCATAGGTTGACAGTCAACCTTGGTTGTAGAAGGGTACCTAGGGATAATACAAGCTCTATGGCAGACTTCTCCTTCAACTTCCACTCCTCTTGTCCCTCTCCCAGCTATGGATACTGGGGATGGTAATGCACGGAGTACTGACAGGGATCTGGTTACCTTTGCTTAGGCACGACTGAACTCCTCCTTTCAGTGTCCTCCACTGCTCCTCCTGGCACAGTGTCCAATGATCCGGACAGCTGAACTCTTTTCAGAGTGAGAACCGTTCTTTACCATGCAAATTTTCACCTAGTAATGGCGTCTAACATCTTCTCATTCACTTCAATGGAGGTGACCTGCATACCTCCCAACTTTTGAAGAACAGACAGAGGGACAAAATGTGCGGCGGAAAATTTAGCTCCACCCACTTTTACGTTGACTTCGCCCATTCTCATCCATTTTTCATGTGCCTCCACACAGTATAATGTTTCTACAGTCACCCGTACATTATATGTCCCCACATTATAATGTTCCCTTCCAACTACTCCACAGCATTAAGTATTACTGGTGGAAACTAGAGGAGAACATGAAGCTGGAGGGGAATATTAAACAGTGTGCTCTATTAAATTCTATGAAGAAGAGACTCAGACACAGATACTTAATATCCACTGAATTCTTTATTAATGTCATTCAAGGTGAAGTCAGGGAAGTATGTCTTTATAGTGTGGGAAATATATATACATGCGAAAATGGGTCAAAAAGTAATGGTGCCTTCAAAAAATGTATGAACAAAAACAATGCCAAAAGGCAGAACCACCATTATATTATAAAAATACCATATTTTTATTAGAAATCATAAAATAAGTAAACAAGGAAGTATACACACACAAAATATTATGCGCTTAATACATTGAAAGCATAGGGAAAAAAAGCCTCCCATTGATTTCAATGGGGAGTGCACGTATGCCGGCTCCCATTCAAGTCAATGGGAGCTGCTTTTTACGCGCTCATTCTGAACGTGTTTTTATGATCAGAATGAGCGCAGCGTTACATCATGTGAAGGCTTCCTTATACAACTACAATATATAAGCACATGTAAGGACACAGAATATGGAAAAGTGATAAAATAAATAGGTACAATATACAAAGTTGTGTATGAAAAATGCTGATAGTAATACTAAAACATAGCAGAAAAAAGAAGCCCGGCGGTCTGCATAGACCACCATTGTAAAGGGGCGGATTTTGAAGAGAAATCCGCCCCTTTGCCCACGTGTGAACGAGCCCATATAATAATAACTTGTTAAAGACCAAAAATTTTGGTCACATAAGTTATGAAAAACATAATGACTATGTCAAGTAAGCATCAGCATACTTTATTTCATAGAGTGCCAATATAAACATGCGTATATAAAACACAATTTACAACAGGACCTTACCATGTACAAATACACCCTGACGCGCATTTCACCATTTGTAGCCTGAAAAAGAAATGATTATTTTTTTTTGCAATGCATCATTGTTCAGCCCCCTGGGGTTCATGATCCCTAGGGGGTCTAATAAATGCAAATATAAAATTAAAAAAGTAAAAAAAAAATATATATAAAAAGTATTAAAAATTCAAATCACCCCCCTTTCCCTAGAACACATATAAAAGTAGTTAAATACTGTGAAACGCATACACATTAGGTATCCCTGTGTCCGGAAACATCCTCTCTACAAATATATAAAAATATATTTCACGTACGGTAAGTGCCGTAGTAGGAAAAGAGTCAAGAGTGGAAAACTGACGTTTTTTAACTGTTTTGCCTCATCATCCCAACTGTGGATGGCGCCGTTTCAATCTGATTGGATCTCATCAGCACAGTCTAGAGAGAACTGACTTGACAGAGGTGAGTTGGGATGATACTGACATCCCGCGTCATTGCAATTAAAGGCTTGTTGGAAAGTCGGCATGGTGTTCAAGGGAGCTGCTTCCAATAGAGGGCAGCATACAGAGGCAGTGTTTCCCTATTTACATCCTGGGAAATACATTTGCATATTCTTCCCATAATCCTCCACAGTGGAGCAAAAACTGGCATTATAAGACTCCACATCTACATGGTGGTCTCTCCCTAAGGAGTGACAATATCCCCATAAGTTGGTCTAGAAATCTCTCTGCCCAGTCAGTTCTCCCTAGACTGTGCTGATGAGATTCAATCAGATCGAAATGGCGCCGTAAACAGTTGGGATGATACTGACTTGGTAAAATCCTGCATCATTGGAATTAAAGGCTTGTTGGAAAGTTGGGCATGATGTGCAAGGGAGCTGCTTCCAATAGAGGGCAGCATTCAGAGGCAGTGTTTCCCTATTTACATCCTGGGAAATACATTTGCATATTCTTGTCAGGCTAGGCATTTGAATGATTAAGACATATATACATACAAGTATGTATGTCTATGTATACAAGTCAGAATTTAATTAAGTGGATTATAGCTAGAGGCATAGTTGTGGCTCTTTGTCTTTTTGTGAATAGCTGTAACATGCACAAAGAATGGGGGGAAATGTGGACTTGGAAAATGGTATTAAATGCTGCTGGGCCTTAGTTGTAGACCAAAATCCTCTGTAAACACTGATGCTAAGTAGTATGTAAAACTGCTGCCATTATATAAATTGAGCTTTGTTTCTCTTTCAGAAGCATGAATCAACAAACTGAAAATTTTCTCTATCTTACACCATACTCACAAATATCATGAGTCCCATATGCTACACTCCGTTGACAGTGAAAAGGCTTTTGATTGGATGCAGTGGGGCTTTTTGGAGATCGTCGCATCACAAATCGCTTTAGATTAAACATGTTTACCCCTATTCATGCTCTTTACGACAGGTCACAATCTCAAATTAGAGTCAATGAGACCATCTTATTCCCCCTCAGGATAAGAATTGGTACATGTCCAAAGTCCCTCATATTATATGCCATTTTAATGGAGCAACTACTGGTCAGCCTCAGAAAGAACCCAACTTCCAAAGGTTTCAGATGGACAATCTTTATTTGCAGACAATGTGTTTTTATACATTGCAAACCCTATGATGCTCCTATGACATCTCTCCCCTTCTTGGCTTGGCAGGATAAGTATCATAAAAATCAACACCTTGCCCAGGTTGTGATACTTATTTCAAACAAGCCCCATCACACTGCCAATACATCAATTTGCAAAGCTTCCTAAACTGTTTGAGAAATTCTTCTGATCCTCCATAACTCACAGAATAAAAAGCGCCACCTTGGCTAGATCCAAGGCTCGGGGAGACCTCGTTGTTCCAGATGCCCTATTTACTATTTGTCAGCAGTCACATCTAAAATTTTAGATTGGTTACACTAAAAATGCTCTAAACTCTGAGTCCAAGTGGAAGCCAAGCTAACTCCTTCACCCTTGGAAGTACTCCACTGGCTTCCATACCAGCACTAGTTGATGGCTTCTCTAAACAAACTCCCATATGTGTCCAGCCAAGTGATTATGGTCTGTAAGTGCTATCTAACAGAAACAAGACTCTTTTCTCTTAATGGAGCTCTTCTTCCAATCTTACACAATCCAGATTTTCCCCAGGCTTATAGTTCCCATTCATGGTGCACAACACATGAACTGCTCTCTTCTGTTTCTCCCAAAGTCCTATCATGGACATCGTTACTGTTTAATTTCTCATGTGGCTGAAGCAAGCCACATGTAGAATTAGATTAATTTACTGCGTAGTTAGATGCTGTTAGGATTGGGTCCCGCAGGTTGCTCTCCCGGTGCACAGCGCCACCTGCGGGTCAGTCTAAGTCCAGCTTTCACCCTACTGAGCATGCTCAGACTTTTGGAGCCGCTCACAAGCTAAGTGTCATTTCTCCCCTATTGAGCATGAGCGGTGAGGTCATGACCACCGCCCCTATTGGGCGGGGCCTTCCCTTTAAATAGTGTGAGCCGACGCCCACCGGGGGCTCACACTTTGACTAATGTTTGACTAAAGATTGATTGAAAGTCCACAGAAGTTTGTTTATGACAGTAGTACAGGGACAGGCTCCAGTATTGCAGGCAGATTGTCAGACTAGGCCTCTGTGTGGGGTTCCTCTGCTTCTTTCTGGATGCTGTTAGTTAGGACCTGTAAACCCTGAACTGTCAGGGTCCATTTACATGGAGGAAAAAGGCGCTTTATTTGGCGGTGAATTTAATTTAATTTAGAAATTGCACATTACACTTTGTTTTTCTATTTTAAAATTATACTAAGGCTAAACTTTGAAGTCCTAGACTAGGAAAAATAAGTACAAGAGTCCTTGTTAGGACACGCATATAAAATGATAAAATCCATGTAGCATTGTACAGTAGACGCAAACAAAGGATCTATTGATGGTAAATTCCTTAAATAGGAAAAAACTTAATTTAATTTGAATTTGTGACTAGAAAATTAAATTATATAGATTGCCCCTATGTAGATGCCCAACTTGAAGATATTTTCACAAGGCACTAGTTTGCTTTTTGCATTTTCCTCTATGTATATTCCAATTCTTATTTTGGCTTTCATATACTGATGCAAACTGCTATACAAAATATTGCTTTTTGAAAGAGTCCTTTACGTAACAAATATCAGTTTTTAGAAAGGTTATACTTGTCAACTCCACTAAAGAACGACGCCTAAATAAGGAGGATAGTTTTCTGTTGGAAAACTTTATATAGAATTAAAGGGGCTCTATCATTGGCAAAATTCATTTTTAACTAAACACATCCTTGCATAGCCTTTAGAAAGGCTGTTCCACACATTTTCTTTTGTATTTAAATTGCTTCAGTAGTTTTTGAATGAGTCTGTTTATATTCATATGCTAATTAGCCTCTTGGTGCACCCTCTGCTATCCTTTCCTATGTATGTGCACAACACAGGCTGCTGCTGCTGACAACTTCCTGTTTGCACACACACACATAGGAGATAATAGCAGAGACGAGTGCTGCTGGGAACTTCCTGTGCTGGTTGGAAGCTAATTAGCATATGAATAAAAACGGACTTATTTAAAAACCTCTGAGGTGATTTACATACAAAAGGTACGTGTGGAATAGCCTTTCTAAAGGCTATGCAAGTATGTGCTTAGTTAAAAATTACTTTTTCCAATGATAGAGCCCCTTTAAAGGCAACTTCATTAGCACTGCTTCATCTAAGCTATGTGATCTGGAAGAAGAAGAGTTAAAAAGCATCCTAATGAGCTCAGTGACCTAACTAACACCTTTGTCTGCTTAGAAGGTGTGCATTTTTTATCTCTATAATTTCTATGGGGCTCACCATGAAGAAAATAGTGCTTATTACAACGAAAAGCTCAAATGAAATATTCGATTTTATGACATATTGTGATGCATTTGAGTAAACACAAACTTCAAAGGGAGATTATGTAAGATTAGCATCATCTACAATTGGTTATGGTAATTAATAAGCATATATTCAATATTATTGT
Source organism: Leptodactylus fuscus (assembly GCF_031893055.1). Classification (NCBI taxonomy): domain Eukaryota; kingdom Metazoa; phylum Chordata; class Amphibia; order Anura; family Leptodactylidae; genus Leptodactylus; species Leptodactylus fuscus. The sequence continues at coordinate 100,675,244 of NC_134267.1, forward strand.
CCTTGGAGACCCCAACACCCATAAGAGACTACAGTAGAACACGAATATGCACGCTTCACCCAGATTTCATGAAGGGACCTGGTTCTGAGCTTTTTTATATCACTCAGCTGTGGCCTTGAGTTTTTAGTATATAGAGAGTTAATTAAATCTGCATGAAATTCACATAAATACTCATTAAAGCTGCATGTGTAAAGTACTTCATAATTCGTTTTACTGCTTTTTTTAATTCATAAAAGGCGTATCGGAAGCAAACTTGAACTTATGATTATTTTACATTTCACCTCTGAATTTGTCGTCTCCATTTCTGCTGCATCGGAATTAGGATCAGTTTGTGGATGTTACATGTAGTCAAAGATTCCATTTTGAATGACTAAATCCCATATATACTGTATACACAACTTGTTTATCAAGAGCAAATGCTTGATGCCCTCCTCCTCATATATTCATCCACTTACTGAAAATTACAAGTTGTGAGTGTGAAAAGCAGCACTGAAGTGATATAGTAGCTGTGGGCACCAACGTAGCAGCGACAAAGCTGATTAGGGAGCGGTCCCTGGAGGACATCCAAATCTTTCCTACACAACTAATTGCCTTTTTAAAAAAGTGACAGAAAGAGTAAAACGGCATCTACAACATGTAGCAAGTTGTCAAACATTCAGTCTGCATTGCTGAACTGAACACTACCAGCCAAGAACAAAATGCATTTATTGGGATTTGCTTAATAGTCCATGTATTTCCAAGTACTTAAAGACAGATTTATAGACGGTGTTGCTAGCACTGAGGCAATTAAATGAATATCCAAAGGCATTGCGAGGGCACAGAGCCATTAGATGTATTCTGCTGTATGTTCAGATTATTATTCACCATTGTGAGAAGCTCAAACTGTATTTTGCTGAATTTCGATGGATTTATTTTTATCCTAGTTCTGGCTGAAAATATGAACTTTTGCCTTTCATTTTGCTGTTTGTGCTTTTTATATAGTTTCATGTTCTAGTTAACCATAGTTTTTTACTTGGAACAAAATACTTAAACTTTTTGTTGGTCTAAGATGTGCCCTGGGGATAAAAGAGGTTCTTAGAAGTTTGACACGACGCTGACATCAACAGGTTCAGTGTTTTTCCCATTAACCTCTCTCTGTTACAGCTTTTGATTCCTCTGCTGCTTCCAGCTTGACTCAAATGTAAATATATTTATGCTATTTCAATAACCCCATGTTAGATATTAGTTCTTCTTACATATATATTTAATCCATGTGTCTCATTCAGTACCATTGATACAGGTTTATAAAATACAGAACCTAACAAAACTAACTATCTTTGCAAACATTTGAGAGTGAGTTTGAGAGTGGTGCTGTAATAAATTGCCAATGTTCTAATAAGTCAATGTGTGAAATGTCTCCCCTCTTCGATATTCTATAATTAGCTGTGATTGGTATTATTAAAATGTGGAAGCTTTTCACAACCACTGCAACTAAGCCATGACGTGGCAGACCACAAAAAGTTACAGAGCTGAAGCGAATAGTCACCAATACTCTACTGACTCAATAACTAAATAACTACAGAGCTCCAAACCTCCTCTGGCATTAACATTAAGACAAAAACTGTGTTCTGAGAGCTTCATGCCTTTGGCTTCCATAGCTTAGTAGCTGTATGCAGAAATTATGTCACTAAGCACACGGCTAACCATGGGATGGAGATGTGTAAAGCACAGTGTCACTGGACTCTGAAGCAGTGCAACATATTCTGTCAAGTGATAAGTCACATTTTTCTATCTGAAGTTTGGAGTCTGGTTTGGAGAATGACAGGAAATGAAAATATCAGACTAAAATCTTACACAAAGTCGATGGAAAAGAAAGACACATCTATATAAAGACACCATCTATAACAAGTTGTCAACACTGGTTATCTCACAATTTCTTATACCCTAGATTATATTTGCACAATGTCTGCAGTTGTTCCAGCACTTCCAAATCATTAGCTACGTATCATATTTGCTACCTTTTGACCATTTTGTTTTCTCAAATGTGTTAATACTGTCTATCTTTGTTAACCAGTCCGGTATACTGAGGGATTGCAGGACCTAACCTCCATAACTTTGGCAGTGTTAAGTAAGTGAGGAATCATTATACATTGAACATCTGAATGTCGTAATTCATTATAGTTCAATAGAAATAATTTTGGGGTTAGAGAAAGTTTCCTAACATAACCATCTATGACATGTTTTATATTTAACCAGTAAGATCTCATTAAAGGACAACCAAATATGAGAAGGATCAAGTTTCCTTTTTACATCTTTAATAGCACCAGCATAAGGGAGAAATTTCAGGGTCTATGTTATGCAAAATTTGTGTTCTATACACAAATTTTCCCATTTCTCCAAAATATTTGCAATTGGGCAATTGTATGCTTTTAATTTTTTGATGTAGAATAGTTTGACTGGTCTGCACAGGGACATGACCTCAACCCCATCAAACACCTTTGGGATGAACAAGAACAGAGTTTGTGAGTCAGGTACCCTAGTTCAATATCAGTGTATGATGTCACAAATGCTCTTCTTCATGGATAGATTGGAAGCAGATTACACATAGCTCGAAAAAGAGGGACTAATATTATATTATTGCCTATTAGAGATGAGCGAGTAGTGTTCGATCGAGTAGGTGTTCGATCGAATACTACGCTATTCGAAATACTCGTACTCGATTGAACACTACTAGCTGTTCGAAGTTTAAGGTTCAATGCAGAACCAGCGTTGATTGGCAGAATGCTATACATTCTGCCAATCAACGCTGGTTCTTCTATTACCTTTCCGATGTCTTCTCCGCGCTGCGTCCGGGTGGAATTCACTCTGCCTAGGCATCCGGCCTAGGCAGAGCCGACTGCACATGCACGGGCATGCATGCGCATACACGCGCATGCGCAGTCGGCTCTGCTCAGGCATCGGGCCTGGACAAAGCCAACTGCGCATGCGCAGTCGGCTCTGCCTAGGCCGGATTCCTAGGCAGAGTGAATTCCACCCGGAAGAGGACACGGGGACCTTGCGCCGGGAGAAGACTTCAAGCAGAATCCAACCCGACCATCACTTGTGGACTTGGTAAGTATGATTTTATCGAATGTTGCCTACCCCTGAAACGAGCATTTCCCCCCATAGACTATAATGGGGTTCGAAATCCGTTCAAACAGTTGAACAGTGTGCGGCTGTTCGAATCGGATTTCGAACCTTGGACATTTTAGTGTTCGCTCACCTCTAATGCCTATTGTGTTAATGCCTATTTAGAATGGACTGTCACGGAAGCTACTGTAGGTGTAATGGTGGGAAAAAAGTCTTTTCATTGTTCGATCAAAGAGAACATTTCAGGAGAATTTCCCCTCTTTATCAAGCATTTATATGGTTATACAAAGCAACTGTGTATACCCTACTCTTCACATTCATTAGGTGTATAACATATGCAAGATATCAATAACTATCTCCACAGAGACATACACAAACATTTCAATACAAATTCCATGCCACACTATAAAGATCATCAACATATAATAAATGCCATATACAGTATCTATATAATAAATCAGGGAGCATGCTTATATACCATACCTCACTACCCAGGACTTAGATTGCATGAATGGTAATAGGAAGCTTCAGAAACACCCAGTGTTTAGTTAGTAGTTTAAACTGAAGGCTGAAGTGCCCTTGGTAACATGGCAATAAGTATATAGCTACCAATTGTCTCACATGGCCACTACTATATGTACTTTTGTATTGATATGTTTGTATACATCTCTATGGAAAGAATTATTGATGTGTTGTACATGTTACACAGCCAATGAATGTGAATGAATGTGAGTGGTGACGTTTATATAGTCGCTTTGTATAGCCATATGTATGCTTTACAAAGCCAGGAATTCCTGCTGAAAGCGTTACATGATATATGTATTGTGATGTACCTGCCTTCATCCAATAAAGAAAATAATCTTATGACCTTATGCAAGCCTCTCTTTTGCTATTACCTTGTTGTACAACATTCGGGATTTGGATTGGCAATGGGCCACTGGGATGTTCGGACAATCATCCCCTCTCTCTCTCTTTATCTGTGTGTTTGTGTGCGTATATATATATATATATATATATATATATATATATATATATATATATATGTACTGCACGCTATTCTATTTCTGTTTTTATTTTTCACACGTGACCCACTTTAAATATAAGCCATTAGCCTGCTGACCAGAATCTCTACTTCTCATGCCTGAACTTGTACAGTGATTCCTATGTGATCTGCCCTCTCTCTTTAGTCTGCCACATTCTTTTCATTTCTCTGTCAAAATCTGAGAAACCTTTGACTTTCTATAGACAAATGATAGATTAGGAGTAATGATTAAGGGCAATACAAGTCAGCTACATGTACTGCTAACAAGCCATAATTCTTTGTGTTAAACTGATGAGTATAATCTGCCGTCTTGTCTTTTGCTTGTAGTATCTAGATTATTCCTATAATTGGATGTGGTTTGCTCTTATTTAAGCCATACCAAGCTGGTATAAAGCATTTGTGTTTATCTGCACATCTCTGGTACATATACCAAATAATGCCGACAGTATTTAAGGAAATTTCTGCATTTTATTTTTATTGGGCCTAGTGTACACAGTAGAGTCACTGGGCAATCAGAAGACTGCGGAAAGTCATATATATATATATATATATATATATATATATATATATATATATATGTATAAGAAGTATAGCAATATAGGCTATAAGCTATATTGCTATATAAGGTCTGAAGAGGAACTTATATAGCTGACAAGTGTGTCTACCTTGATGTTCTTGTCCAGAGCCTGATACAGTCATAAATGGATAATGAGCTCATCATTTTTAATTAATATTAATAAAGCTATATTTTAATAGTCTTATTCGGGCAGTTTAATGATTTTAGGATTGGAGACATAAATTTATTTTACATACTTCTGTTAGTGAGTTGGGCTTAGGTACATGGTTCCCTTTACTCTTTTTAGAGCTTCCTTAACACATACATTAAGAAAATAGAGTCAAAGTTCTCACATTGAGTACAGATGTAACTACGTTGAACATTATAGTGATAACCATCTGTATGACATAAGACAACAAAAGCCATGTGATTTATTGAAAATGTCAAGTTGACTCTCTGTACCACAATGTAGTTTAACACGTTCTGCTTAATGTTTTATATACGTTAGTGTTTATCTGTAAAGACTGATCGGTCAAGAAAAAGCAGAAAAAGGAACCCGTTGAAGTCAATGGGAGGCTTTTTTTTTCAGCGTGGAAAATTCCACACCAAATTCCTCACCATTTTCCTCCATGTGAATGGACCCTTAAGGTTAAAAATAACTAGAAAAATTGAGATCTTCTAAAACTAAGTTTTTTTTTCTCTAACACATGCTTATGTATTTATATAGGAGCAATGGAGAAACAGAACTTTGCAGGAAAAAAAAAACTAAATGAATTATGATTCAGAATAAACAAAAAATGGTTTTTATAGAGGCTTTTCCCTTTGCTAAAATGTTACTGTCCTGAAATACATGACAAACTAGACTGCAAAGCGAATGTGACATGTAGACTGGAAAATTATAAAACCATACAAATATTTTTACCCTTAATGATAATGATCATATTTAATTTAATTTCTTCAGAAATGGCTTTCAGCTGTATGTTAGAAGTTTCCATCATAATTGGTTCCCTCTGTACAGACTCTATCAGATTAGTTCGATTCCAGTAGGGTAAATTGTATATTTTAGCAGTGTATCCACCAGTGTTTACTGGAATCTCTGCAGAATAATCATTAAATATCAAGAACAATTTACAATATCAAAAATAATCCAATAAGTCAATTGTCTGGGTTTAATTTTTTAAGTGGTGCACTTCAGAAATAAAGATGAAAAATGTTTGGCATTAACATGATCTCTTCAGTGCTCAGATTAGTCAATTACCTTGTTATTCTATCACACTGATTTAGAAGCATGGCATACAACAGATTTCTTATGAACAGGCTATGAAGATAGAGTATTTACAATAGTCACCTTTTAGATAATCTAAAGAAGTAGCATATATAAAATTATTAAAATTATACATGATCAGTTATAGATATCTGATCATGTACAAGTGACAGAAAAGAGAAAAACATGGCCGCACATCCCAGTCTTATACATTGATCTAGTGCTTCTCAGTAAATTTTACAATACTGAACATGAGGTTCTTAGTATACATATTGATCAATGTGCATAAGCCCACTAGCCACTTCACAGTGACCTCTTTATAGTGGGTCCCTACACTACTGGGCGCGGCGCTGCACAGCAACTGCCACAACCGCAACACAGCGCAACACAGCACCCGCAGGTCGTCGTGAAGTGACTAGTGGGGTTATGCACATTGATCAATATGTATACTAAGAACTTCATGTTCGGTATTGTAAAATTTGCTGAGAAGCACTAGATCAATGTATAACGTTGGGATGTGCGGGCCATGTTTTTCTCTTTTTGTACACATATGGTAAGTTTCTTCCTTCACCATTTTTTTTTTGTTGTTGTTTTTTTGCCTCGGTACCAGCACTCCCCCAATTTTTCCCAGGTTTTTTTTAATTAGCAGTAGACTGCAAAAAGAGACCCACCTACTAGCTCTCAGTCCTCTGTCTCAGGCAATATTGTAAGGTGAATTTTTGAGATCTGTTAACGTGGTGCGGTGCTGCGTGGCGTCTGCTGCTCCTGTGGCCAGTGGTGTAACTAGGAATGGCGGGGCCCCGTGGCGAACTTTTGACATGGGGCCCCCCCCCATCCCAACTGACGCCGAAGACCTCGACTGACCCCCTCCTCCGCACTCTATTATGTCCCTTACTTACTTGCCCCTGCACACAGTATTAACCCCAATAATGTCCCCTGCACACACAGTATTAACCCCAATAGTGTCCCCTGCACACACAGTATTAACCCCAATAGTGTCCCCTGCACACACAGTATTAACCCCAATAGTGTCCCCTGCACACACAGTATTAACCCCAATAGTGTCCCCTGCACACACAGTGTTAACCCCAATAGTGTCCCCTGCACACACAGTGTTAACCCCTATAGTGTCCCCTGCACACACAGTGTTAACCCCTATAGTGTCCCCTGCACACACAGTGTTAACCCCTATAGTGTCCCCTGCACACACAGTGTTAACCCCTATAGTGTCCCCTGCACACACAGTGTTAACCCCTATAGTGTCCCCTGCACACACAGTGTTAACCCCTATAGTGTCCCCTGCACACACAGTGTTAACCCCTATAGTGTCCCCTGCACACACAGTGTTAACCCCAATAGTGTCCCTCTGTGGACACCCATAAACAATTATTATACTCTGGGGTCTTTTCAGACCCCAGAGTATAATAATCGGAGACTAAATCGGGAATAAAAACATTAAAAAAAAAACCACTGTTGCTTCTTACCTGTTCCCCGGCTCCTGTGCGGTCCTCCTCTCGCGTCCTTCGTTAATGACGTCGGACGTCACATGACCCGGGAAGCATGCCGGGTTCATGTGACGTCAGACAACAGTAGGACGGAGGCCTGGCAGGATCGCGGAGAGGTAAGTAACAGTTTTTTATGTTTATTACCTCTCCCGATCCGCCGGTCATTATACTCGGGGGTCTACAAAGACCCCCGAGTATAATGATAGCCCCTGTGGGGCCCGCGGTGTCACTTGCCGATCCCGGCCCAGCCAGGATCGGCAAGTGAATAGGGCCCGTAACTGCCTATTGAAAAAAAACCGCAGCGGTAGCGGCTGTCACCGGGCCCCCTAATGGCCCGGGCCCTGTGGCAGCTGCTACTGCTGCTACCACGGTAGTTACGCCCCTGCCTGTGGCGCTGTGCTGTGGGGTGGTGTGGCCCAGAGCCTGGGGGCTTGGTCTGGTGGCAGGGATGTTGCCGGACCACTGGGTCGCTTGTCCTGCGGGCGCTGTGTTGTGTTTGTGGCAAAAAAGGACATACATGGCTTCCAATGGTATTAGGTCACTAGTGTTTATGAATGATGTGACAGAAAACAGAAGCAGGCAGATGAATTCTAAAGTGTACAGGGATATACTTTCTGCTCAGTTTCAACCAAATGCAGCTAGGTTGTTTGGACAATGCTTCACAGTACAGATGGACTATTATCCTATACATACTGTGAAAACAAACCGGGAGTTTTTTAAGGCAAAGAAATGGATTATTCTGAAGGGCTGAATCACCAGATCTCAACCGGATCGAGCATGCCTTTCATTTGCTTTAGACAAAACTTAAAGTAGAAAAACAAGCAACAGCTGAAGAAAGCTGCAGTAAAGACCTGGCAAAGCATCACAAAGAAGGAAACCTAGTGTTAAGGGGCATTCACATGGAGTAAGTGTAGTCTTCAGAATTATACCAGAATGAAGTAGACTGTCATCCACCATCCATTTTTGTCTTTTGACCCTCTTTGCATTCTCCGTCCACAGGTATGTGTACCGTATTTTTTGGACTATAAGACGCACTGGACTATAAGACGCACCTAGGTTTTAGAGGAGGAAAATAGGGGAAAAAAATTTTGAAGCAAAAAATGGTAAAATATTTAATATATGGGAGTTGTAGTTTTGCAACAGCTGCAAGGCCACATTGACAGGTGACCCTGCAGCTGTACGGGGACACATAGAGTGGTTTTTTTTTTGCGGGGCCAGAAGTACTTTTTAGTTATACCATTTTGGGGAATATCTATTGCTTAGATTACCTTGTATTGAAAAAAAACCTGGTGGTTTATGATATATGATTTTCTACTTTTATATATATATTCTAGGGACAGGAGGTGATTTAGAACTTTTATTTATTTCATATTTTTATTATATATTTTTAAAGCTTTTTTTTTTTTTTTTTTTTAACTATTTTATTCCCCCCCAGGGGGCTTGAACCTGCGGTCACTTGATTGCAAGTCCCATAGATGGCAATACAACTGTATTGCCGTCTATGGGCCATTCTGTATATTAGTATTACGGCTGGTCATAGACCCAGCCGCAATACTAATATAGCAGTGACAGGCCTGGGAGCCTCATTAGGCTCCCTGCTGTCACCAGAACAGGTCGGCTCCTGCGATATCGCCACGCAGGAGCCGGCCTGCAACTTTACAGGTATGGGGCCAGTGGGGACCGGCCCCGGGGGAGAAGGGGCCACCGATACTGACCCGGCATCCGCTGTACTAGAGAGACGGATGCCGGCGAGGGATAGACGCCATCACAGGTGCCGTGGCCTGAGACATCGCTACGCTCCTCTGCCCTGCATGAAGCCAGCGGCGGGGGGACGGAGGAGCGGAATAGCATCGCCGCTGCCGCTGCTGGCTTCATGCAGGGCAGAGGAGCGCAGCGATGTCTCAGGCCCCGGCGTCTATCCCTTGCCGGCATCCGCCTCTCTATTAGAGCGGATGCCAGGCGCCACATTCGGACTATAAGACGCACCCTTCTTTTCCCCTCAAATTTGGGCATCTTATAGTCTGAAAAATACGGTATATCACACGAACTTATAACTTCAGCCTCAATCCTGTGTCCTGTCTAACTGTATTCCCTGCCTGCTATTATCATTCATTTATTCTGCTGGTATGTGTATATGACTCTGTAGCCATTATATCAGTTGTGATACCTGTCTGTAATCCCTGCTGTGTACTCATTTCCTCTTCTTTGATTCTGGCCTGATTGCGTCTGCTTATATGCACACCCCATTCACACCTGATAGACATTTTACAAACTCTGGCTTGTATAAATGTAATAGCTTAGGTCATCTGGCCTTGGTCATCTGGCAATCCAGCGTGCAATCCAAGTGTGCATCTAAGTGTAGTCTTCAGAATTGCACTAGAAGGGAACAGAAGGTAACATAATCTAACTGCTGTAAACTGCTCACTTGTCTAACAGAAATGTTTCTCACTTTAACCCCTTAGTGACCAGCCTGTTTTGGACCTTAATGACCAAGCCACATTTTGGAAATTTGCCCTGTGTGACTTTATCAGTGAATAATTGTGTAACAGTATTAGGCATCTAAGCGATTCTGATATTGTTTTTTTGTGACATGTTGTACTTTACTGAGAAGGTACAATTAGACTTGATATAACTTGCGTAAATTTAATAAAAAAACTCGCAAATGCTGAAAATTTTGAAAATTTTTCAATGTTTTCTATTTTCAGCTGCGATATCTCACATATGCACAATAATACAGGGCAAAAAAGTTAGTACTTATATACTTCCAAATGTTCCTTTTGTATTTCAAGCATATTTGAAATAATTTTAACATATTTGAGTAATTTAGACAATTTAGAAGTTTATCAAGTTTATAAGCAAATTTTGGAAATTTTGAGTTTGTGATTTTTTTTCCTGTACCAAGCTCTGTTTGCAGACAGGAATAGGTGGCATAATGGCAGAAACTCCCATTAAATGACCCAATTTGGAAAACTAGACCCCTTCAGGTATTCAGTTTGCAGAAGAGAAGGCTGAGGGGAGATTTAATAGCAGTCTACAAATATCTGAAAGGTAGTCACAGTGCAGAGGGATCTACCCTATTCTCATTAGCACAAGGAAGTACAAGAAGCAATGGGATGAAACTAAAGGGAAAGAGATACAGATTAGACATTAGGAAAAACTTTCTGACAGTGAGGGTAGTGAGAGAGTGGAATAGGCTGCCACGGGAGGTGGTGGGCGCTCCATCAATGGAAATCTTCAAGCGGAATCTGGATAAACATATAGCTGGAATGATTTAGGAAAACCTGCACTCGCAGGGGGTTGGACCCGATGGCCCTTGAGGTCCCTTCCAACTCTACCATAAGAATAAGAATAAGAATATTCCGTGAGGGGTATAGTGAGCATTTTGATCAAACAAATATTGTTTTGCAAGAATTATTACAAATGATGAAAAAAAATACATTTTCATTTTCTTCAAATATGTGTCACTTTAAAGCCAATTTTTTTTGCACACAACACATCAAAAAGAAGAAACACACCCCAAAATATATCACCCCACTTCTCCCGTGTTAAAAAATGTACACTTTGTGGCCTTAGTCCTATGTACGCACATACAGTAGGGCCCAAGAGGTAAAGAGGGCCAAATGGATTTCAAAACACAAATTTTGCTTGCAGATATTTTAGGCCCATTGCACATTTCAACAAGATTTGAGTTACCAAAGCAATTGAAAACCCCCATAAATGACCCCATTTTATAAACTAGACCCCTTAAGGTATTCATTGAGGGGTATAGTGAGTACTTTGGCCCCATACGTTTTGAGAAAATTAGCATCAAACAAAAAAATTTCATATTTTTTACACAAAAGTGTCATTTTATAGGCAGTTTTTTTGCACATATCACATGAAAATGAAAAAAACACCCCAAAATAGATGACTCCATTTCTCCTGTGTTCAAAAACGTACACTTTGTGGCCTTAATGCTATGTACGGACGCACGGTAGGGCCCAAAAAGAAGGGAGCACCAACTGGATTTTAAGACACAAATTTTGTTTGCAGATATTTTAGTCCCATTGCGCATTCAAACAAGATTTGAGTTACCAAAACAATTGAAAACCCCAATAAATAACCCCATTTTATAAACTAGACCCCTTGAGGTATTCATTGAGGGGTATAGTGAGTATTTTGACCCTATAGCCGTTTCACAGATTTTACTAACCTTGGGATGTGTAGGTTAAAAATTACTAAAATGTCCCTTTATCCCCAAAGTTTTCATTTTCACAAGGGGTTAAAAGAGAAAAAGCCCCCCACAGTTTGTTAAAAAATTTCTCCTGAACACGGCAATAACCCATATGTGGCCATAATATGCTGTATGGGTACATGGGGGGATCAGAATGGGAAGAGCGCTATTTGGCTTTTGGAGGGCAGATGTGGCTGGAATCGTTTTCAGGGGCCATGTCGCATTTGCTGAGCCCCTAAAGTACCAATACAATGGAAACCCCTCAAAAGTGACCCCATTTTAAAAACTACACCCTTCAAAGAATGTATAAAGGCGTATTATCACTTTGAGCCTAAAAATTCTTCCAAAAAATTAATGTACAAAATGAAAATTGAAATTTTTAAAGAAATATGCCATTTCAGTGCCCAATACATTGCACCCACTTTGTGTTGTCAGAGACCTGCACTCCTAAAACTATTAAGTGGGCCATCCCGAGGGGCAAAAAAATATATATGTGGGTGTAAACTGATGCTTGGGCACACAAAAGGGCTCAGAAGGGAAGGTGCATTGCACTTTTTAGATTTTGGGGTACAGAGTTAGAGGGACCCTCTGAACGCCATGACATTTTTGCAGAGCCCTGGAGGTGACAGTAAACTAGAATTCCCCAAGAAGTGACCCCATTTTGTAGGGGCAATTTTAGGGTCTTTGCAAATGTGACATGGTGTCCAAAAACGAAGAATCTAAATCTGAAGTCCAAAAACACATATCACTCCTTCACATCTGTGCCCTGCTGTGTACCCAAATGGCGGTGTATGCCGACATGTATGACACTGGTGTACCCTGGATAACGTACTTAATGTCATATGTGGGTAGAAATGGCTATTTGGGTACAGCTGGGCACAGAAGGGAAGGAGCACTATTTTGGTTTTTGGAGCACAGTTTGGTTTTTGGACGTCATGCCACTTTTGCAAAGCCCCTGAAGTGCCAATAAAGTGGAATCTGCAGACATGTCACGCCATTTTGGACACTACCCCACTGATGGGATTTATCAACTCGCGTAGCGAGCATTTTAACCCTTGAGTGTTGCATTTATTTAGTTTCCAGAAATGAAATCGTAGCTGATAATGAGAAGTTAAAAATGAAATTTTTCCAGAGATTCACCATTTCAGTGCCCGATATGTTGTGCCTAACTTATGTCAGCAGAGATACACACTCCAAAAACTGGCAAGCGGGTATCCCGGGCACAACAGCTTTCAGAGCGTTCATCTCTGATACAAGTCGGGCACAACATATTATGCACTGAAATGACGGATTCCTGGAAAAAATGTTATTTTCACCTCTCACCTCGCTTCGTATTCATTTATGGATAATAAGTTATAGCAACACTTGGGGGTTAAAAATGCTCTCTGTACCCCTGGATAAATCCTTCAGGGGTGTAGTTTCCAAAATAAGGTCACATATCAGGGGATTCCACTTTACTGGCGTTTCAGCTCTGCAAAAGTGTCATGGCATCCAAAAACCAAACCGTCTGCGCTCCAAAAACCCAATAACCCTTCTACCCTTCTGTTTCCGGCTGTGCCGTAATATCAGTTTATTCCCACATATGACATTACGTCCGATATAACGGGTACACCAGTATCATACATGTGTCATACATGTGGCATAAACTGCAGTTTGGGCGCACAGCAGGGCGCAGAAGGGAAGGAGCGCGATGCGGCTTTTGGAGTACAGATTCAGATGTTTGGTATCTGGACGCCATGTCATGTTTGTAGAGCCTGTAAGGTACCAGAAAAGTGGATTCCTCAAAGGAGTGACCCCATTTTGAAAATTGCACCCTTCAAAGAATTTATCAGGGGGTGTAGTGAGTATTAGTATCCCAGACGTGACTGCACAGTGGATGGCGAAGAGGGAATATGTAAGCTGTGCGGAGGACAATGCAGACACCAAATTCCCTACTATGTCCCAGTAGCTCCTATGATTGGGGGGGTCACTTCTGGTGTCTTTTAGCTCATAAGCTGTAAATCTGGAGTGTCCGCTGATATACGATCGCACAGTTTATATATTCCTTTCCTGCCGCAGCCAGTTGTGTTCTAATAATTTGGCGATTTTGGGGTTTTTTTTGCCTTCACATTACTAGATGCTATATTTTCTTTATTTTTCTGGTGACATGGCCATATAAGGGCTTATTGTTTGCGGGATGAGATGCATTTTGTAATGACACCATTTTTGGGTGCCTACAACTTATTGAATACATTTTATTAACCCTTTTTTGCTGGATTTAAAAAAGAAAAAATCAATTCTGGCATTGCATTTTAGCTTTTTAATTTTGCACCATGCAGCGTACAGTATAAGTAACATGTGTCATTTATTCTGCGGGTCAGTACGGTTACGGCGATACCTCATTTATATTATTTTTTTATGTGATACTAATTCTGTAGAATAAAAACACATTTGAGGACATAAATCAGTGATTTTTGCATTGCCATCTTCTGAGAGGCGTAACATTTTCATTTTTCAGTTGACAGTGTTGGTTGGGGGTTTATTTTTTGCGGGACAACCTGCACTTTTTATTGGTACTATTGTGGGGTGCATATGACTTTTTGATTACTTTTTATAGCATATTTTGTAAGGTAAGATTCGAAAAATCACTACTTTCGGCGGGTTTTTTCCTTTTTTTTTTCCCGACGTGCACCGTGTACATTAAATATTGTACAGCTTATTACGGATGCGGCGATACCAAATATGCATTGTTTTTATTAATTTTTAGGGTTTTTTTTATATAATTCATTTTCTATTAAAAAAAAGGGGCATTTTTGGGGCTTTATAACTTTATTCATTTTTATTATAAACTTTATTTATTTATTTTTCACTTTTTTTCTCTTACTTTTTCATGTGTCCCTTTAGGACACTTGGATTAGTGATGCTTTGATAAAAGCATCACTAATTCTGTATTAGACGCTGCAGGACACAGCTGTCAGTGTCTTGCAGCGTCTAGAGGAAGTCAGTCGCAGGGGCTGACTGTGGCTGACTTCCTCTTAACTTGGGCAGGATCAACCAGGTATCGGGGGTCTTTAGCAGTCTGGGGTCACTGGCCAGACTCCAGACTGCATGTTGGAGACACTGGCACCCCCCGATCAGGGGGTGCCGATCAGACCAGCAGCATCACGGAACCGCTTCAGTTCCGTGATCATGTTTGATCACATAATTGAAGGGGTTAAAAACCCCGATCGGAGACCCCTCCGATGGGGGGTAATGGAGCAGGGTCTTAGCTGTCAGGTACAGCTAAGATCCGCTCCATTTACGTCGGCACTGACAGGGAATCCTTCCCTGACTGCCCGACGTAATTTTACTATAAGGCAGTCAGGAAGGAACTGTCAGTGCCGACGTAATTTTACTATGGGCCAGTCGTTAAGGGGTTAATCACTGTTGTTCTCCCAATCCTTGTAAAAACCACTTTTCCACCCCAAACCAGCCCTGACAGTAAAGAAATCATCTCTCCCTCTCTCCTACCCCACCATATATCTTTCTCTGCACAGCTCCTCACAAACCTGCAGGCTTTCCACCCCAGACGCATACAAAACCCCCCCCCCCCCCCCGCAGCCTCTCCTACCTACACCTACTGTCATTCTCCCTACTCCTCCTTACTTCTGGCGACATATCTCCTAACCCTGGACCTCCCCAGCAAATGCCCACACCTGGCGCTAGCACACGGAACCTCCGAAATCTCAAACCAATCACACTCACCCCTACCCCTACCCCTGCCCTCCCTGGTGCACTATGGAATGCCCTCTCCGTATGTAATAAACTTGCCTACATCCACGACCTTTTTATTCTTAATAAACTTACATTTCTCTGTCTCACAGAAACATGGCTGACCCCCTCAGACACCGCCTCCCCCGCCGCCCTCTCCTATGGAGGTCTGCACTTCTCACATACTCCCCGCCCCAACAACAAACCTGGTGGAGGTGTAGGCATCCTCCTGTCAGACAAGTGCTCATTTGCCCCTATCCAGGCGCTACCTGCCCTCACCCCCCCATCCTTTGAAGTGCACGCTGTTCGTATCTACTCACCCTCCAACTGGCCATCATATATCGACCGCCGGGACCTACCGCTGCCTTTATCGACCACTTCACCACCTGGCTCACACACTTCCTATCCACAGACACCCCCACCATCATCATGGGTGACTTCAACATCCCCATTAACACAAACCCCCCCCCACACCTCCAGTCTCTTGTCCCTCACCGCCTCCTTTGGTCTCTCCCAATGGTCCTCCTCTGCCACCCACATAAAGGGGGGCACACTAGACCTAATATTCACCCGCCTCTGCTCCATATGCAACCTCTCTAACTCTCCATCCACGCTCTCTGACCACAACCTGCTGACATTCTCTGCCCTCTCCTCTCCAATAGACACCCCAACCTCTAAACCAACACGCCCCCGCAGGAACCTCAACCGCTTTGACACCTGCACCCTCTCAGACTCTCTCCTACCATTTGCTGACATATCCGCACTCCAGGACACAGATGCCGCTGCTGCCTTTTATAATACCACCATTACCTCAGCCCTTGATTCTGTGGCCCCCTACACATACACCAGAGCCCGACCGATCAATAGAAAACCCTGGCACACTGACCTGACTAAAAAAACTGAGACGTGCCTCGCGGGTTGCAGAACGCCTCTGGAAGAAAAGCCATTCCAAGGAGGATTTCCTCAGGTACAAAGAAGCAGTTCTCTCATTTAAGAACGCACTCACCTCTGCAAAGCAGGACTACTTCACCACACTCATATCTGCACTCTCTTGCAACCCCAAAAAGCTCTTCTCCACCTTCAACTACCTCCTCCGTCCTCCCGCCCCCCCTCCGACATCACTTATCTCAGCTGACGACTTTGCCGCTTACTTTAAAACTAAAATTGACACCATCAGAGACAGTCTCACCCTACTCCCCCGACAACCCCTCTACCCAACTACTTAATGTTCCTCATCCCTGACCTGTTTCTCCTCCATAACTGACGAAAAACTCTCCTCCCTAATCTCCAAATCCCACCTCACCTCCTGCGTGCTCGACCCGATCCAGTCACATCTCATCCACAAACTCGCTGAAGTCATTACTCCAGCCCTAACCCATCTGTTCAATCTATCCCTAACCAATGGATCCTTCCCCTCAGCCTTCAAACACGCCACTGTCACTCCTATACTTAAGAAACCGTCCCTCAACCCGTCCTCTCTTGCCAACTATCGTCCCATCTCTCTGCTCCCGTACGCCTCAAAACTTCTTGAGCAGCATGTCCACTCCGAACTCTCCTCCTATTTCTCATCCAACCTGCTCTTTGACAGACTACAGTCAGGCTTCAGACCCCGGCACTCCACTGAAACTGCCCTAACAAAAGTCACTAACGACCTGCTAACCGCCAAAGCCAAGCGCCATTACTCTGTCCTCCTCCTCCTCGACCTCTCCTCTGCCTTTGACACAGTTGACCACTCCCTCCTGTTAGAAATTCTCTCATCCCTTGGTATCTCAGACCTGGCCCATTCCTGGATCTCCTCATACCTCACCGATCGCACATTCAGCGTCTCCCACTCGGACACCACCTCCTCACCACACCCTCTCTCTGTAGGTGTCCCCCAGGGCTCCGTCCTAGGACCCCTCCTGTTCTCCATCTACACCCTTGGCCTGGGCCAACTCATAGAATCTCATGGCTTTCAGTACCATTGCTATGCCGATGACACCCAAATCTACATCTCTGGACCAGACATTACCTCCCTGCTGGCCAGAATTCCAGATTGTTTAGCAGCCGTAGCCTCCTTTCTCTCCTCCTGCTTTCTCAAACTCAACATGGAGAAAACAGAGTTTATCATCTTCAGCCCATCCTGTATGGCCCCTCCACCTGACCCATCTATCAAAGTTAATGGAATCACAATTACCCCTGTCCCACAGGCCCGATGCCTTGGGGTAACCTTGGACTCTGACCTATCCTTCAAGCCACATATTCAAGCCCTCAACACCTCCTGCCGCCTCCAGCTCAAGAACATCCACCGAATTCGCCCCTTCCTCACCCAGGAAACTACCAAGATGCTCGCCCAGGGGCTCATAATCTCCCACCTAGACTACTGCAACACCCTTCTCCATGGACTCCCAGCAAACACTCTCGCCCCCCTCCAGTCCACCTTAAACTGCGCTGCTCGCTTAATCCACCTCACCCCCTGATCTTCATCGGCTGCTCCCCTCTGCCAGTCCCTCCACTGGCTACCTATAGCCCAGCGAATTGAGTTCAAGCTACTAACGCTAACATACAAAGCCATCCACAACCTGTCCCCTCCATATATCTCTGAACTAATCTCCCGCTACCTGCCCACACGTAACCTCAGATCCTCCAATGACCTCCTGCTCCGCTCTGCTCTCATCCACTCCTCACACAACCGTCTCCAAGATTTCTCTCGTGCATCCCCCATACTCTGGAACTCCTTACCACGACACATAAGACTGACCCCCACAATCACAGGCTTCAAGAAGGCCCTGAAGACTCACCTATTCAGGAAGGCCTACAACCTCCAATAACACTATCACCGCACTGCCATCTGTACAGTCTCCTCCTCTCCTTCTGTCTCTACCCCCCTTCCCTCATAGATTGTAAGCCCTCGCGGGAGGGCCCTCTACCCCACTGTGCCAGTCGGTCACTGTTAGTATTATATCTACCTGTATATTCTGTGTATTGTATGTAACCCCCAAATGTAAAGCACCATGGAATTAATGGTGCTATATAAATAAATAATAATAATAATAATAGAGTAAAGTGGCGCTGATTCTTCCAAAATAACTTGCAGCAGAATCAGTGCTGATAAAAAGACTCCCACTGACTTCAATAGGTTCCATTTAATGTGCGGAACAAATTGAAATCAATGAGAGGAGTAAAGTGGTGCTGATTCTGCCACGATTACTAAAAAGACTCCTATTGACTTCAATGGGTTACATTTAACGCGTGGAACACATTGAAATCAATGGGTTTTTTAACCCATTGATTTCAATGTGTTCCACGCGTTAAATGTAACCCATTGAAGTCAATAGGAGTCTTTTTAGTAATCGTGGCAGAATCAGCACCACTTTACTCCGTGTGAATGCCCCCTTAAGAGTTGTCCATGGTTTTCAGACTTCAGGCAGTCATTTTCTACAAAGTAATAAAAGTAAACATTTTATTTACAGTAATATTAGTTTGTCCAATTACTTTTGAGCTCCTGAAATGAAGGGGCTTGGTGGTAAAAAGGTTGCAATTCCTAAACATTTCACAGGATAGTTTGTTCAACCATTGAATTAAACCTGAAAGTATAGACTTCAATTGCATCTCAGTTGTTTCACTTCACATCCAATGTGGTGTCCTGCACAGCCCAAAGATTGTGTTGCTGCCCAAATATTCCTGGACCTAACTATATATGGAGAGATATTCTTCCCTTAAAACATTGCTTTTAGACTAGAATACCTCCATATATAAGGTAGATCATTGGAGTCTATACAGCAGCACAAGCAGTGGCGTAACTAGGAATGGCGGGGCCCGTGGTGAACTTTTGACATGCCCCCCCCCCTTCCTGACTGACATTAAAGACCTCGATCGACCGACCTCTGCCCCATTCCTGTGCGCTCTATTATGCCCCATAGTGGCCCCTGCACACACCATTATGCCCCATAATGAACACACATGAACAATTATAATAATTGGAGACCCTGAAAGTAACTGCTTTTTAATGCATATAGGTTTCTGTTTGGGGGGTCCCAAGCATACTCCACGAACGGAAACCTGAACGCAGATGTGAATCGGGCCTAAACATCACATTATAAATTTCTAGTATGTATAATGGTAGACATGTATAGAAGCAAATATAGATAGATAGATAGATAGATAGATAGATAGATAGATAGATAGATAAATAGATAGATAAATAGATAGATAGATAGATAGATAGATAGATAGATAGATAGATAGGAGACAGATAGATAGATAGATAGATAGATAGATAGATAGATAGATAGATAGATAGATAGGAGATAAATAGATAGATAGACAGACATTGATATGCTGTATATACTTACACATATACACATCTACTCACACACATACATTCATATACAACATATACACACACCTATCTACACACATACAGGACTCACACAGTATATAAGACACATAATGTAAACACATATACACATCTATACATATTTTATCCAAAAATATACTTACATGTAGCTGTGCAGCCCTGTCTAGCAGTGAAGAGAGCAGATACATTGCACAGGATGTCTCCCTTCACACTCCTATACTGAGGAGGGGGAGGGGCGGAACAGGAAGCTGCTGTCTGCGGAAGCTTTTACAAGAAGCATTTGCAGTCCTGCATCTACTGCCGATTATGGTAGAGAAGGTATGGAGCCCTTGAGGGTGTGGGGATATTAAGGAGCCTATTAAGGGAAAAAAACCCCGCAGGGGTAGCGGCTGTCGCCAGGCCCCTAATGTCCCGGGCCCTGTGGCAGCTGCTACCACTGCTACCACGGTGGTTACACTAGTAAGCACAAGCCATATTATATATCTCTGTAATATATATAATGCCTACATTCACTACAGTACAGGCTCTGTGCACAAAGCTCTATCGTATACACAGGGCTGCAGGCCCTTTCTTTACTGACACTTCTCTATTTTATTAAGCGTTGTTCCTGCATTGATATCTACGTTCATTAATTAAAGGTAAAATACAGTCAATGCCACAAAAGACAGCTGTTATCATGTATTAAGGGCATTAAGAAATACGCATCAAAAGCCTTGAATATGAAAGTTCAGCATTTACAGATTAATACAAATTTTATTAACAAATCATCTTTTATTTGCACTAAATAGGGAGTAAAAGCTCAAGTATACATTGTTCTGCCTATAAACTAGTAATGCTTGGGAAAATAAGAGTATATTAGCATATTTTTTAATCTCTCTGATTCACATAATAACATTTTAGAAGCAATTTAATAGCTTATTATAGCTTTGTCAAGAAGCTGGCCTGGGAAATATATAATACAGAACAATAACAGTTTGATCCCTGCAAGCTGTCCTCCCTTTTCAAGGCATAATAAATGTCATAGCTATTATGTCTAAATAGAGATGTTGCATTAAAAGAAAAGGCTTTATGGCTGAATCCCTATGTAAGCCTCAATAGCGTATTTTTTCTCAGTTCAACAAATGAAGATAATATTTTAAAAAACCCCTGCAAATATATATTTTTTTACTGTGGACCCATTAATGCAGAGATTGAAGACGACACTATACAATAAGCAAGTACTGCCAATAGGCCTTTCAATATAAATACATTTCTGTCAGATTTCATCATAGACCGCTTTACATCAGTCCCGCAATAAAATCAATGAACCATAAAGACCCTGTGAAAATTTACCACGCTGTGTTCTCACTCATGAAATAATTTATGTCTTTGGTATTGAGAAATGAGATAATTTCAGTAAATAAATTAGGATGCCTTACGAGGAAACAATGGGACAGTGTGTAAAGATACTGTAATCTCATTCACTGCTCCAGTTATTTAATAAATGTTTATCAACCTTCCGAGGAGTTCAGACTGGTAATGTACAAGTATTAAGTGTAATCTTGTAAGAAAGAGCAGAGGGTAGTTCAGCTGGAGCAGCAGTGTCCTGGGAAGGGGATTCGGTCAGACTTCACTCGCAAAGTAGTTCAAACAAACTTCCTGCAGATGTCGTCTACAATAACTGAATTTGAGCAGGACTGGGAAAAACATGTGAAACTTAAAGAAGTCGTCTAGACAAAATAACTATTTTTGCAATAAAAAAAATCATACCCCCCTGTCCCCGGTGCTTCGGTGTCCTCCCAGCGCAGTGTGGTACTTCTGTGGTTGTCTTCTTGAAATGAAACTTCTCGCTTGCTGTGACATCCCAGATCGGCTTCAGCAGTCACGTGACATCAGGAAGAGACCCCAGTATGTCGCAGGTAGTAACGTTACGTGCCACACAGTGGCCTCAGCAGTCACGTGTGGCGGGGACTTCTGCCGGAAGAGAACAATGGAAAGGCAGAATGGGACCTTGCTACATGGCATCGGGGCGCTGGAAAAAGGTAAGTATGATTTTTTTATTATTATTTTCATATCCTACAGTACATAGTGTAATATTGTACATCAATTGGTAGGAAAGTATTCCACTGATATTGCACCAATAAGACAGACGGCCTCTCACCTTGAAGTGTTGTGAGATAGGTCACAATTACCTTTGTAAGCAGAAATCATAGTATTGGGTTTTTAGCTGCTGGAATACCACCGCTGCCAGGAAAGATTTGAGGCTTCCACAAAATATCAACAGGGGACCAATTCCAGAAAGAAATCTTCTGCTTAGGCCAGAAAAGGGAATCCTTGTTCACCTGGTTCTTGAAGAAATTTTTCCTTTATTAAAATCCCCAACACGCAACACACTTCAGGATGTAAAAGCTTCTTTTTCAAGTATACAATTTTGTAATAGATACAAATATATATGAAAAATGCCTGTCTTTAAGTGCCTACTGAGCTAAAAAGGCACCTCCCAGTAGGAAGATCGCACCCCCCTTCCCTAGAATACATATAAATTTAAAAAAAAAAAATACAAAATACACATTAGTTATCCCTGTGTCCAAAAATGCCCGATTTACAAACCTGTTTTGCCTCTACTAAAAATTTGAATATCAAAGCAACAGACATTCTCCAAAATGCTATAACTAAAAAGTACACCTGACCCCACAAACAAGATGGCCTTTGTATCCCGAAAATATGAAAAAGTTATGGCTGTCATATGACGACTTAAGAAAAAATTGTTTTTTGCCAAGTTTAAGATTTTTAAAATGTAAATAAAACTATATAAATCTGGTATCCCTGGAATCATACCAAAACATAGAATACAGGTGACATGTCATTTTGAAATAAAGCCCATAAGAATGCAGCTTCTCTCCAATTCCACCCCATTCTGATTTTTTTCAGATTTCCATTACATTGTACAGAATAATAAGTGATACCATTGTAAAGTGCAATTTGTCTGTAAAAATTAAGCCCTCATATGGCTCTGTGAATGGAAAAATTATAATGTTATGGGGTCTTAAAGACGGTGAGTCAAAAATGAAAGTAAAAAAATGTCACCAGCGGAAAATAAATAAAATAGCTCAAAATGTAAACTTTTATAAAGCGCCGGTTGAACGTCTCTTGATCCCCAGTGCATATGTGCATTGTTGATAGTGTACCCACTGTGCAGCCTCAGATTGGCCATTAGAGGGGTGCCGATATGATTGGCTTCTTGATTAATATGAATACATGGAATTAGTAAATCCACGATGGCACATTATAGGATTTAAAAAATGGAAAAGGACTGTCTAATTTAGAGTGAGAAGGATTTCCTAATAAAGGGCATACGTTTTATCTTGGAACACATAATTTACATTCAAACTGGGGGCATCAGTTATGAAAATTTATTTCTGCTATAATTTGAGGAAATTTTTGTGTATAATAGAGATGACCAAGTACTGTTCGAAACGGCAGTTTCAAATAGCATGCAACCATAGGAATGGATGGAGCCGGCCGGCACGCAAATGGGGCCGGCGTCCTGCCGCTTAACCCCCGGCGTGCCGGCCGGCTCCATTCATTCCTATGGGTGCGTGCTATTCGAAACTGCCGTTTCGAACAGTACTCGCTCATCCCTAGTGTATAATACTCACATTGTATTGTATACTACTAAAGATACATTGACAATTATGATTATATTTATGGGAAGGCTCCCAAGAATCATTTGAATATTTCACTTTCTTCTTGAGTAATAATAAATGGGCGCTCAGTTTCTCACGGAAGTCCAAGAAAAGAGATTGAGTACCTTGATCTCATCTTAACCGGAGAAGATAATTATATCTACACCATAACTTTTTTTTTTTTTTTTTTTTTTTTAAAGTAGACTGTAATAGTCTGTTGGATTTTCGCAGCCTTCATTACAGAAAATGGAAAAAATATGTTCTATTTGGCCAGTTTCAGAGAGTGCGACGCAACTGCACGAAAGACAGTGATTTCATAACTCAAAGTAAAATCCTTTCTAAACAATTTCAAGTAAAACACTACCCTAGGGAAATAATTAAAGAAGCACGAATAAGAGCCAAGAATCTCACCCAAGCCGATTGCCTAATTCTGAAATACAAAGAAACAACTGATCTATAGACACAATTCTATCACTACCTATAATGCTATAATGCAGCTCATGATGAGATTTATTCTATCCTATCCAAACATTGGCCAATATCACTTAATGACCAACATCTTAAGATAGCTCTGCCAAGATAGCCAAGTATAGCTTTTAGGACATCCAAAACCATTAAAAATATACTAGCAACTTGTAAATTGCAATATTTTTTAGTGCATTTATTTATTGTAATTTCTAGATCTGACAATGTGTATAAAGTGCTGCGGAATATGATGGCACTATATAAGTAAGCTAAATAATAATAATAATAATAATAATAATAATAGCTCTATCTTTGCTCTATTGTATGTATTTATTATGTTGCTTGCATTTATGGTATGTTATAGATTTCGTTTTAGCTGGGATTAGCTAGCAGACCCTTAAGGGCATAATTATGTATGTTATCGTGATTATTCTTATATCATGTTTATATCATTTAAGGAACATACATTTATTTATATATTCATTCATTTTTCAATCATTTATTTATTTACAATTGACTTATGTGGCCATTTCTATTAACAATTTAACAAGCTATTAGCATATATTTTTTTGTGAACCTTTTTCTTCTGTATCATTCAACTACTCAATATTTGGATGTCCTCCCCACAGAACATTTCCTTTTTTTTTTTTTTTTAACAATCCTCTTCCTCACGTCTACTAGATTAGACAGTTCTTTTCCGTTCATTATATCTTATAACCAATACATCAATATATCTTAGCGACTCAGTACTCTTATATGCTGCAGATCATATGGCCCTGCTCTCTATGAGCCAGCGTGGATTTACCAATCCCACGCATGCACATTAATCAAGATGCTGCTGACATCAGTATTCCTTCTAGTGGTTAATCTGAGGCTGCCCAGCAGGTGCTATGCCCTTGTGGAGCTCGAAGCCTTCTGTTTAGAATTGGCCCCCTAGGATAAACACGTCTATCCTAAAGATATAATGGTAATAATATTCGTGCAGACCAGATAGACAATGTATTATTTTTCAGCTGTCAATTTTCTATGTTTCTTAACAGGTAATGGGAGACAGTGTATAGCATGTGTATGTTGAATGGCTCAGCCTACCTACTGGAGCCAATGAGAAGCCATATTACGCCTGGCATAGAGCACAAACAGTCCCTCTGGAGACTGAGGACATTGATCTGAATAGATTTTTAAAGTTAAAGTTTACAAAGTGGTGTGTTTATTTGTATATGGCCTTGTTGCCCTATAAAATGAAGTTTTTGTTTATACTTATAAACACACTTTTTTAAATGATAGAGGGGTTAACTATTTATCCTGAGATACATCATTAGATGATGTGGGATGTGGGATACATCATGTATATTCCAAATATGTTAGTGGACAAATCAATAATCTATTAGATATATTTTTCATTATGATGAGAAGATAATATGATCTTTTGCCCTGTTCACATCTGCTTTTGCATCCCGCACAGGGAGAGTCCACATGGAAACCCCCCCCCCCCCCCCCCGAACGGAATACAAATGCATTTGCAAGCACTGTGTTGTAAAAGCACACGGACTCCACTATAGTCTATGGGGTCCGTGTGCTTTTACATCACAGTGCTTGCAATTGCATTTGTATTCCGTCCGGGGGGTCTCCATGTGGACTCTCTGCAGATGGAATACAAAAGCAGATGTGAACAGGGCATTATATGGATAGTTGTCCATTTTTGACTTCATAGACATTTTGGTGCCTAGATGTATCTAAGGTGTTCTATTTGTGAAGGGTTTATAACTAAACCTTAGGGTTGAAACCACAACACCGTTCATCTGGGCCCACTCCGATATAAAGTATTTAGGGATTCACTTGACTTCCAATCTTGAAGCGCTATATGAGGCAAATTTCCCACCACTGTTGATGGAAAACAAACGCTCCTTGGCATCATATTCAAATTGCCTATATCTTGGTTCGGCCGCAAGAATGTCATCCAAACCTATATACTGCCCAAAATTACATATAAGCTTTCAATGTTACCCATTGCAATTTCTAAAAGTTTCTTTCAGTCACTTAGATGTATTTTATCCAAATTCATATGGCGCAACAAGTCTCCACGCCTGGCCCGGTCTCTCATGACTAAAGCTAAAAGTTCTGGAGGTGTTGGTCTGCCTGATCCACACAATTACTACAAAGCTGTCACGCTGAGCTGGTGGGTGGAACTTGTCTCGCCCCTTCCATCACAGATGCCATTCAATATCTTGAGAACAATTTATAGACAACCTTTTTTGAGGAATCTATGGCTACCAGACTCTGCAACAGGGAGACGTGCAGTCTCTTGTCCTGTCCTCACTGAAGCCTTTTCCCTGTGGTCGACATTATGCCCTAATCTGGCGCCTCATCCCTCTCCACTTTTACTGGTGAACCTCCTGCCTGATGCACTGAAAATTAACGTAGATGCCTACCGTTCTTTGTGGGACAAACAGTTCATGATATTGTGAAGGATGGTGCTCTCTTGCCTGTTGCTGATGTTCTAAATATGGTCCCTGATCTTTCGGTATCCTTCCTCCATCAACACCACCTCTCGACTATTCTCAAACTCTTTGCGGAGACATTTCAACTAAGACAGGAGTTGACAACATTTGAAAAACTGCTGCTTTCTTCTACCAGAATGCTGCAAAGTATTCCACATTTATTTCACTTTTATGTAGCCCCGAGTCAGTTCTATAAGCCGGCTTACCTGTCCTCTTGGGAGCAGGAACTGAAGATCACCCTTACGTCTGATGATGTGGAGTGCAAAATTCCCATGGTGCGTCTACCTTCATTCGACTACAGGAAAATCAGTATAAATTACTTTCCAGATGGTATAGGTCTCCAGACTGGCTCCTTCACAAGAAACTTGCAGACATTGACCGCTGTTGGAGATGCTCTGCTCCTAATGGAACGTATCTACATATTTGGTGGGATTGTCCACTAATCCAGCCCTTCTGGCAAGGAGTACAAGATCGTATATGTACTGTAGCCTGCTCTGCGTTTCTGATTACTCCCTCGCTGCTGTTCCTGAACTTACCTTCGCCTGCTTATCACCCTAAGAAGCATAAATTTACCTTTTTCCTCCTTGCAGCGGCAAAGCTGCTTATTCCACTATATTGGCTAAACAATTCTGCTCCACTTTTAGCAGTTTGGGAGAACAAAGTCAACCAACTTTCTAGATTTGAAGAGCTTCTCAGCTGGACAACTAGATCACATGAAAAATACTTGAAAACTTGGTATCGCTGGCTACTACGCAATACCAACACTTAACAGCATTGCCCTGCCTTATAGTACCTCTAATTGTTCTCGAATCTGGCTCTCCTTTCCCTTCCCTCCCTACTCCTCCTTCCTCTTTCTCCCCTCTCTTCTTCTTTCTTTTCTTACTTTGTCCTTCTTCTTTGATATTATCTTTATACTGGTAGATTTGATTCAGTCAACTGTTCTGCTATCTCATGAAATGCTGATATTGGTTTACTCTTGAACTCAGGTTATTGTATTCGAGATCTGTTTGCACTACATACTATGTACTTTTTGCATATGTTGCAATGTTATTGTATGTTCCTGTAAAACTTGAATAAAAAAAAAAAAAAATTGAATTAAAAAAAAACAAAAAACCTTAGGGTTGAGCCAAACTTGAGATGCCAGGATTGTTTTTAAAATCCGATTTCCAATAATTTTCCATCCAAACCCGATCCCAACCCCAATTCTGAGCCTAATGCAAGTCAATGAGATTTTTTAATGATTGAAGAATGGATTTTAAAAATGATCCTATTCACTATACAGCATGGAGTCCAAAAATTGAATGCTTCAATTTTTGGACTCCACGCTGTTTAGTGATTAAAAAATCTGCCGGCTACGTAGTCCCCTCCCCCCTGCTGTCCAGTTACCTGCACAGAACCGCTGCCACTGCTGCTCCTCGTTGTTCTCAATCCCCTCCTTTCTCATTCACACGCCTGCAGAACGCTGTGCACACACGGCGCCCTGCAGGCGTGTGAATGAGAGAGGAGAGGACCGAGAACAATGGCCCAGAGCTCCAGAGTGGCAGTGGTTCTGTGCAGGTAAGTTGAGCGATCGGGACTGGAATATCGTTCCCGATCTTTTTTAGGTGGGATCGGAACCCGATCGCGATCGTGAAATTTACTCGATCGCCAATCTGGATCCGATCTTTTCCGATTCCGATCGCTCAACCCTACTAAACCTTATTTCTAATATCTTGTTTTGTGTATATTTTATACTCTATACAGATGTTCCGCAGATGAAGGTCCACAGGACCAAAATGTCCAGGCTCTGTTGGCGTATGATATTCAGATTTTATTAACTCACTAACATACTGCTGTGTGATAAATTAATTGCCAAGATGTTATAATAAGGTTTTTTGCTACACTTTCGATTTTGTGGAGTGCCAGAGTAGACTATTTATATCCTGCATTTCTTATACACATAGTTTGACAGTGCTGACCACTTCAGGTTTTTTTTTGTATTTGTGTTTTGGGGTTTTGGCTGACCTCCACTTCACTTTATGCACACCGCCGACCTGCCCAAGGATGATTTTAACTAGATCATAATATTGGCGAACTACACTTCCCTATTCATTCAGAGGCCACAGATCCAGAGACAGGAGGCTGTTTGTGGTGTCTGCTAATCGTTATATGGCTGAAATACACTTATCATTTAATATAAGATAAGATAATTCTTTAATTGTTCCACCATAGGGAAATTCAGTGTGTTACAGCAGCATGGATAATACAGCAATATATTACAAGAAAGAAAACATACAAGCTCATAGCAAATAGAAAAAAAAAGCAAGGAGTCATAGCTAAGAAGAAAAGAAAGACTCAGGATCATTTAGTTCTCTGTGAGTGATCTTCGCTTGGCCTGATGTTGATTATACAGCCTGACCGCGGTTGGGAGGAAGGATCTCTGATAGCGCTCCTTCTCACGCTTGGGTTGAAGCAGTCGGTCACTGACAGTACTGCCCAGTGGTGTCATGGTCTCACACATGGGATAGCAGTTGTTCTCCAGCATGGAGCTCACCACGGACAGTATCCTTCTGTCACTCCCCACTTGTACTAGGTCCAGGGGGCTCCCCAGGACAGAGCTGGCTGTTCTAACCAACCTGTCAAGTCTATTTCCGCCCCTTGTTGGTATGCTACTCCTCCAGCAGGGCACTCCAAAGAAGATGGCTGATACTAACCCAGAGTTTAAAAAGACCCTAAGAAGTGCCCCCTGGACTCCAAAGGCCCTCAGCATGTAGAGCCTACAGTGGCCCTTTCTGTGCAGCACATCCAGGTGATCAGCCCAGTGCAACTTATCATTGAGGAGCACACCCAGGTACTTATAGGTTTTGACTATCTCAATGCCCATCCCCTGGATGTCCACTGGTTTTGGAGCGTATCTCTGCTTACTAAAGTCCACCACCATCTCCTTGGTCTTCCCAGCATTAATCATGGAAGGCCAAAGCCCTAAGACAGGTGAATCATTTTAGTCCAGAGATGCATTTAACAGGTCACCTTTTCATTGGCAGATTGACTTAAATACAGTTTGTAAAAACCAAGAACCTCATTTTCATGATTTTTTTTATATATACAATGGGTATTTTCAGTAATGGTGCTAATATAGTGCTGTTGCAACTTGTGTTAGCAAAGTCAGAGTGAGCCCCCCTAGGAGGGACAGTGATAACAACCCAGTAAGACCACCCACCACCAACTCACTAGGCCAAATGAAAAGGCTGTAGAGCTTTCATTTTGTGCAGATCCAGGGAGTGAGTGGAGGCGCCTGGATCTGTCTGTAGTACTATAGTGTGGTGAGACATAGTAGTAGTTTTGTTACTGTTTATTTTTTGTATGTGTAGCTGGATTTGTTTAGTTAGAGCTCGGATGAGCATGATTTTGTTCACCTTTTGTACCTGAAGTAAAATTTATTTAATTTAGCAGTTTTTCTTAATAAACGGAAGAGGCTAAAACCTGTTTTCACCAGACTTTGTGTCCCTGACACTGCTGCTACTGAGCTGTACTCCCACAATAGATACTTTATCAATACAATAAATAAAATAGAAATCCATTAAAAACACATCAAAATACTGGTGGTGGTGGGGTGATGGTTACAGAGGAAAGCAGGACACTGCTTCATCAAAATCACATAGTTCATCAAAATCAATCCATGATTGAAAATGGTGTGCAAGATACAAGGTTTGCTAAACAATTATTTAATATGAATAAATAACTGATGCAATAAAAAATTCATAAATAATAAATAAGTATTAAGATATTAGATAAGTATATAGATCAAATCACTCAAACACTATGATCAGGTAAAAATAATCAATACACCTAAATGAAATAAAATAAGCAAAAAATAATTACTTGATAGCAAAGAAAAAATAAACATGTTTTCCCAGATAGCAGCAACTACCTTCACTTCCAGCTGAAAAAGACCATATAAAGGAACAATTTACACTAAAAATTAGGTGCAGGTAGCTTAATAAATGTGCCCAATTGAGTCAGCAGAGCTTTTCACAAATGTTTTTAAGCGCAACTGTATAGCCAGGAGTTGAATTTTATAAAGATGTGGCAATGAAACTGAATAAAACACCAAAATCCAATGATATAGTGTATTTCACAAAAGACTTCAATAAAGGAAAAAATAACTTCCAGATTGTCCAAATGTTTTCACCAAATTGCCTGCACCCTTACACTTTTTTTTTAAATCTCTATTTCATACTTGAAAAAGACCTATTTTACATCAAAAATAGTCTATTATCAATAAGTCTTCATAATAAATGAAGAGCCATTTCCTAAATATCAAAATTCTAACTAAACTAAATTAAGTATGTCCAATCCAAAGTAAAGGAAATAGAAAAAAAAAAAAAAAAAAAACAATAATTAACCCTTTCCCAACATCCACTGAATTAGTATGGTGGATGTTGGGTATTTAAATATTACAACCATCATAGCCACTGGGTCTTTGTTGTATTATACAGTGTAAACCCAGCAGCAATGCCTGCAATCAGTACATACACTGATCACAGACATTATACCCCTTTGGTCACTGAACACTGGGGAGGATCGCTGGCTCCCGAAACAAGATCTTGGGCCAGTGATCAGTTTTCAGGACAGTATGTAATATAAGTGCTGTAATTTTGCAACAAACTGCAATGCATTAGCATTATATTGCATTGTAATAATGATTATACCTCCTGTGGTTCAAAATTGAAAGAGCTGAACCGCTGTTTTTTCTATGTTTTGCCTCCCATAAATATTTCAATAAAAGAGATTAAAGCAATAGACGTTCCTTATGATTGTATAAATAAAAAAGTATATCTGGCCCCACAAAAAAGGAAAAGAATATGGCTACTCCAAGAATTTTTTTTGCAGAAATATAGACTTTTTTCTTAAGGTGTTAGACAAAAAAAAATAAATTATGTAAGTTTGGTTTCCCTGGAATCACACTGACTCACAGAATACAAGTGACATGTCAGTTTGGTTGGACAGTGATTGCCTTAAATACAAAGACCGAAAGAATTCACAAAAATGCAATTTTTTCTCAATTCTACCCCATTCTGAGTTTTTTCATCATCATATGGAATATTAAATGGCGCCATCACAAAGTACAATTTGACCCACAAACATTAAACCCTCATATGGCTCTGGAAACAGAAAATTAAAAAAGTTATGGCCTTTCGAAGGTGGGAGTCAAAAACAAAAATGCCTGCGGGGGAAGGGGTTAAAGAAGGGGCCATGAATGTCTGCATGTAAAATACTGTAAGGGTCCATTCACAATGGGTTCCTTTTTCTGCTAGCAGAAAAAGGAACCCATTGAAGTCAATGGGCGGCTTTTTTTCAGCGCTGAAATTCCACACCAAATTCCTCACCATTTTCCTCTGTGTGAATGCACCCTACCATAGACATATCATTATGACAGAAAGCATGATGGTACTTAAGGGCTAAATATGGAGTTTGCTCAGTAGCTGCGCTGGTTCCATAGGCGGCAGATCCCCGCTATTTTACATCGCAGACAACCAACAGTTGTATGTATGACAATAGACAACAATCACTTGTTTAACCTCAGACATGTCATGGTTACTTCTGATCACAGCATCTTAGTGGTTATTTGGTGAATGAACCATTCCTACTACAGGAGTTTCTTGGTTGCTATTGCAGCCAGTAGCTTTCTGAAAACAATAGACTGCAGTACTATAATATTGATATTTGTGATAAAATCAACCTAATGATGGTATCTTAAAACCAACATGGTAGGGGGGTGCTAAAAAGAAAAAAGGGGAAAAACGGAATATTCAAATAACTTTCTCTACTTTACAAATAAAAATAGGTAAATATATACAGTAGTTAATTTTTTTTTCCTATATGTATATAACATTGAAGATACAAGAACATTGATTGTTATGAGAACTAAGAAGGGAAATACTAACGCATAGAGCTATGCATATATTGTGTCTATGATATAAGACGTACAAAAGCAGATTTGTCAGATTACTGAAGTATCATCGAATACTAATATCTCTGAGCTGTCTTACTTATACTGATCAATAAGAATGAATACTGGGCTGGAATCACATCACAATCCCCAAGCAGTTTATATATTAATGTACATAGTCAGTGAGTCATAACAATTACGTAGTTCAGCTTAGTATCAGGCGGTAAGAGATATGTACTGGAAGCTTCTTATTTGATCAACCATTCTTGATTTCTTTGCAATAGAGATGAGCGAACACTAAAATGTTCGAGGTTCGAAATTCGATTCGAACAGCCGCTCAATGTTCGTGTGTTCGAACGGGTTTCGAACCCCATTATAGTCTATGGGGAACAGATACTCGTTAAGGGGGAAACCCAAATCCGTGTCTGGAGGGTCACCAAGTCCACTATGACAACCCAGGAAATGATGCCAACACCTCTGGAATGACACTGGGACAGCAGGGGAAGCATGTCTGGGGGCATCTAACACACCAAAGACCCTCTATTACCCCAACATCACTGCCTAACAACTACACACTTTACACACTCAATACCACCTCTCTGACAGTAGGAAAACACCTTGAAACATGTGTATTTGGCACTTGCAGTGAGGAGAGCTTGTCACCAGCAGTGAATTTGGCCCTTGTAGTAAGTTGAGGTTGGCACCAACATTTGTTTTGAAAATCAGGGTGGATTGAGCCTCTAACCAGCAGAGTTTGGGCAAATTCATGGTGGAGGGAGCCTCTAAAAACCCCAGTTTGGACCAATTCATGGTGGAGGGAGCCTCTAAACAGCCCAGTTTGGGCAAATTCATGGTGGAGGGAGCCTCTAAAAACCCCCGTTTGGACCAATTCATGGTGGAGGGAGCCTCTAAACAGCCCAGTTTGGGCAAATTCATGGTGGAGGGAGCCTCTAACCAGCCCAGTTTGGACCAATTCATGGTGGAGAGAGCCTCTAAAAACCCCAGTTTGGACCAATTCATGGTGGAGGGAGCCTCTAAACAGGCCAGTTTGGGCAAATTCATGGTGGAGGGAGCCTCTAAACAGGCCAGTTTGGGCAAATTCATGGTGGAGGGAGCCTCTAAAAACCCCAGTTTGGACCAATTCATGGTGGAGGGAGCCTCTAAACAGCTCAGTTTGGGCAAATTCATGGTGGAGGGAGCCTCTAAAAACCCCAGTTTGGACCAATTCATGGTGGAGGGAGCCTCTAAAAACCCCAGTTTGGACCAATTCATGGTGGAGGGAGCCTCTAAAAACCCCAGTTTGGACCAGTTCATGGTGGAGGGAGCCTCTAAACAGCCCAGTTTGGGCAAATTCATGGTGGAGGGAGCCTCTAAAAACCCCCAGTTTGGACCAATTCATGGTGGAGAGAGCCTCTAAAAACCCCAGTTTGGACCAATTCATGGTGGAGGGAGCCTCTAAACAGCCCAGTTTGGGCAAATTCATGGTGGAGGGAGCCTCTAAACAGCCCAGTTTGGGCAAATTCATGGTGGAGGGAGCCTCTAAAAACCCCAGTTTGGACCAATTCATGGTGGAGGGAGCCTCTAAACAGCCCAGTTTGGACCAATTCATGGTGGAGGGAGCCTCTAAAAACCCCAGTTTGGACCAATTCATGGTGGAGGGAGCCTCTAAAAACCCCAGTTTGGACCAATTCATGATGGAGGGAGCCTCTAAACAGCCCAGTTTGGACCAATTCATGGTGGAGAGAGCCTCTAAAAACCCCAGTTTGGACCAACTCATGGTGGAGGGAGCCTCTAAACAGCCCAGTTTGGACCAATTCATGGTGGAGGGAGCCTCTAAAAACCCCAGTTTGGACCAATTCATGGTGGAGGGAGCCTCTAAAAACCCCAGTTTGGACCAATTCATGATGAAGGGAGCCTCTAAACAGCCCAGTTTGGGCAAATTCATGGTGGAGGGAGCCTCTAAACAGCCCAGTTTGGGCAAATTCATGGTGGAGGGAGCCTCTAAAAACCCCAGTTTGGACCAATTCATGGTGGAGGGAGCCTCTAAAAACCCCAGTTTGGACCAATTCATGGTGGAGGGAGCCTCTAAAAACCCCAGTTTGGACCAATTCATGATGGAGGGAGCCTCTAAACAGCCCAGTTTGGACCAATTCATGGTGGAGAGAGCCTCTAAAAACCCCAGTTTGGACCAATTCATGGTGGAGGGAGCCTCTAAACAGGCCAGTTTGGGCAAATTCATGGTGGAGGGAGCCTCTAAACAGGCCAGTTTGGGCAAATTCATGGTGGAGGGAGCCTCTAACCAGCCCAGTTTGGACCAATTCATGGTGGAGAGAGCCTCTAAAAACCCCAGTTTGGACCAATTCATGGTGGAGGGAGCCTCTAAACAGGCCAGTTTGGGCAAATTCATGGAGGAGGGAGCCTCTAAAAACCCCAGTTTGGACCAATTCATGGTGGAGGGAGCCTCTAAACAGCCCAGTTTGGACCAATTCATGGTGGAGGGAGCCTCTAAAAACCCCAGTTTGGACCAATTCATGGTGGAGAGAGCCTCTAAAAACCCCAGTTTGGACCAATTCATGGTGGAGGGAGCCTCTAAACAGGCCAGTTTGGGCAAATTCATGGTGGAGGGAGCCTCTAAACAGGCCAGTTTGGGCAAATTCATGGTGGAGGGAGCCTCTAACCAGCCCAGTTTGGACCAATTCATGGTGGAGAGAGCCTCTAAAAACCCCAGTTTGGACCAATTCATGGTGGAGGGAGCCTCTAAACAGGCCAGTTTGGGCAAATTCATGGAGGAGGGAGCCTCTAAAAACCCCAGTTTGGACCAATTCATGGTGGAGGGAGCCTCTAAACAGCCCAGTTTGGACCAATTCATGGTGGAGGGAGCCTCTAAAAACCCCAGTTTTGACCAATTCATGGTGGAGGGAGCCTCTAAAAACCCCAGTTTGGACCAATTCATGATGGAGGGAGCCTCTAAACAGCCCAGTTTGGGCAAATTCATGGTGGAGGGAGCCTCTAAACAGCCCAGTTTGGACAAATTCATGGTGGAGGGAGCCTCTAAAAACCCCAGTTTGGACCAATTCATGGTGGAGGGAGCCTCTAAAAACCCCAGTTTGGACCAATTCATGGTGGAGGGAGCCTCTAAAAACCCCAGTTTGGACCAATTCATGATGGAGGGAGCCTCTAAACAGCCCAGTTTGGGCAAATTCATGGTGGAGGGAGCCTCTAAACAGCCCAGTTTGGGCCAATTCATGGTGGAGGGAGCCTCTAAAAACCCCAGTTTGGACCAATTCATGGTGGAGGGAGCCTCTAAAAACCCCAGTTTGGACCAATTCATGGTGGAGGGAGCCTCTAAAAACCCCAGTTTGGACCAATTCATGATGGAGGGAGCCTCTAAACAGGCCAGTTTGGACCAATTCATGGTGGAGAGAGCCTCTAAAAACCCCAGTTTGGACCAATTCATGGTGGAGGGAGCCTCTAAACAGGCCAGTTTGGGCAAATTCATGGTGGAGGGAGCCTCTAAACAGGCCAGTTTGGGCAAATTCATGGTGGAGGGAGCCTCTAAACAGGCCAGTTTGGGCAAATTCATGGTGGAGGGAGCCTCTAAACAGCCCAGTTTGGGCAAATTCTTGGTGGAGGGAGCCTCTAAAAACCCCAGTTTGGACCAATTCATGGTGGAGGGAGCCTCTAAAAACCCCAGTTTGGACCAATTCATGGTGGAGGGAGCCTCTAAAAACCCCAGTTTGGACCAATTCATGATGGAGGGAGCCTCTAAACAGCCCAGTTTGGACCAATTCATGGTGGAGAGAGCCTCTAAAAACCCCAGTTTGGACCAATTCATGGTGGAGGGAGCCTCTAAACAGCCCAGTTTGGGCAAATTCATGGTGGAGGGAGCCTCTAAACAGGCCAGTTTGGGCAAATTCATGGAGGAGGGAGCCTCTAAACAGCCCAGTTTGGGCCAATTCATGGTGGAGGGAGCCTCTAAAAACCCCAGTTTGGACCAATTCATGGTGGAGGGAGCCTCTAAAAACCCCAGTTTGGACCAATTCATGATGGAGGGAGCCTCTAAACAGCCCAGTTTGGACCAATTCATGGTGGAGAGAGCCTCTAAAAACCCCAGTTTGGACCAATTCATGGTGGAGGGATCCTCTAAAAACCCCAGTTTGGACCAATTCATGGTGGAGGGAGCCTCTAAACAGGCCAGTTTGGGCAAATTCATGGTGGAGGGAGCCTCTAAACAGGCCAGTTTGGGCAAATTCATGGTGGAGGGAGCCTCTAACCAGCCCAGTTTGGACCAATTCATGGTGGAGAGAGCCTCTAAATACCCCAGTTTGGACCAATTCATGGTGGAGGGAGCCTCTAAACAGGCCAGTTTGGGCAAATTCATGGTGGAGGGAGCCTCTAAAAACCCCAGTTTGGACCAATTCATGGTGGAGGGAGCCTCTAAACAGCCCAGTTTGGGCAAATTCTTGGTGGAGGGAGCCTCTAAAAACCCCAGTTTGGACCAATTCATGGTGGAGGGAGCTTCTAAAAACCCCAGTTTGGACCAATTCATGGTGGAGGGAACCTCTAAAAACCCCAGTTTGGACCAATTCATGATGGAGGGAGCCTCTAAACAGCCCAGTTTGGGCAAATTCATGGTGGAGGGAGCCTCTAAACAGCCCAGTTTGGGCAAATTCATGGTGGAGGGAGCCTCTAAAAACTCCACTTTGGACCAATTCATGGTGGAGGGAGCCTCTAAAAACCCCAGTTTGGACCAATTCATGGTGGAGGGAGCCTCTAAAAACCCCAGTTTGGACCAATTCATGATGGAGGGAGCCTCTAAACAGCCCAGTTTGGACCAATTCATGGTGGAGAGAGCCTCTAAAAACCCCAGTTTGGACCAATTCATGGTGGAGGGAGCCTCTAAACAGGCCAGTTTGGGCAAATTCATGGTGGAGGGAGCCTCTAAACAGGCCAGTTTGGGCAAATTCATGGTGGAGGGAGCCTCTAAAAACCCCAGTTTGGACCAATTCATGGTGGAGGGAGCCTCTAAACAGCCCAGTTTGGACCAATTCATGGTGGAGAGAGCCTCTAAAAACCCCAGTTTGGACCAATTCATGGTGGAGGGAGCCTCTAAACAGGCCAGTTTGGGCAAATTCATGGAGGAGGGAGCCTCTAAAAACCCCAGTTTGGACCAATTCATGGTGGAGGGAGCCTCTAAACAGCCCAGTTTGGACCAATTCATGGTGGAGGGAGCCTCTAAAAACCCCAGTTTGGACCAATTCATGGTGGAGGGAGCCTCTAAAAACCCCAGTTTGGACCAATTCATGATGGAGGGAGCCTCTAAACAGCCCAGTTTGGGCAAATTCATGGTGGAGGGAGCCTCTAAACAGCCCAGTTTGGACAAATTCATGGTGGAGGGAGCCTCTAAAAACCCCAGTTTGGACCAATTCATGGTGGAGGGAGCCTCTAAAAACCCCAGTTTGGACCAATTCATGGTGGAGGGAGCCTCTAAAAACCCCAGTTTGGACCAATTCATGATGGAGGGAGCCTCTAAACAGCCCAGTTTGGGCAAATTCATGGTGGAGGGAGCCTCTAAACAGCCCAGTTTGGGCCAATTCATGGTGGAGGGAGCCTCTAAAAACCCCAGTTTGGACCAATTCATGGTGGAGGGAGCCTCTAAAAACCCCAGTTTGGACCAATTCATGGTGGAGGGAGCCTCTAAACAGCCCAGTTTGGACCAATTCATGGTGGAGGGAGCCTCTAAAAACCCCAGTTTGGACCAATTCATGGTGGAGGGAGCCTCTAAAAACCCCAGTTTGGACCAATTCATGATGGAGGGAGCCTCTAAACAGCCCAGTTTGGGCAAATTCATGGTGGAGGGAGCCTCTAAACAGCCCAGTTTGGGCAAATTCATGGTGGAGGGAGCCTCTAAAAACCCCAGTTTGGACCAATTCATAATGGAGGGAGCCTCTAAAAACCCCAGTTTGGACCAATTCATGGTGGAGGGAGCCTCTAAAAACCCCAGTTTGGACCAATTCATGATGGAGGGAGCCTCTAAACAGCCCAGTTTGGACCAATTCATGGTGGAGAGAGCCTCTAAAAACCCCAGTTTGGACCAATTCATGGTGGAGGGAGCCTCTAAACAGGCCAGTTTGGGCAAATTCATGGTGGAGGGAGCCTCTAAACAGGCCAGTTTGGGCAAATTCATGGTGGAGGGAGCCTCTAACCAGCCCAGTTTGGACCAATTCATGGTGGAGAGAGCCTCTAAAAACCCCAGTTTGGACCAATTCATGGTGGAGGGAGCCTCTAAACAGGCCAGTTTGGGCAAATTGATGGAGGAGGGAGCCTCTAAAAACCCCAGTTTGGACCAATTCATGGTTAAGGGAGCCTCTAAAAACCCCAGTTTGGACCAATTCATGGTGGAGGGAGCCTCTAAAAACCCCAGTTTGGACCAATTCATGGTGGAGGGAGCCTCTAAAAACCCCAGTTTGGACCAATTCATGATGGAGGGAGCCTCTAAACAGCCCAGTTTGGGCAAATTCATGGTGGAGGGAGTCTCTAAACAGCCCAGTTTGGACAAATTCATGGTGGAGGGAGCCTCTAAAAACCCCAGTTTGGACCAATTCATGGTGGAGGGAGCCTCTAAAAACCCCAGTTTGGACCAATTCATGGTGGAGGGAGCCTCTAAAAACCCCAGTTTGGACCAATTCATGATGGAGGGAGCCTCTAAACAGCCCAGTTTGGGCAAATTCATGGTGGAGGGAGCCTCTAAACAGCCCAGTTTGGGCCAATTCATGGTGGAGGGAGCCTCTAAAAACCCCAGTTTGGACCAATTCATGATGGAGGGAGCCTCTAAACAGCCCAGTTTGGACCAATTCATGGTGGAGAGAGCCTCTAAAAACCCCAGTTTGGACCAATTCATGGTGGAGGGAGCCTCTAAACAGGCCAGTTTGGGCAAATTCATGGTGGAGGGAGCCTCTAAACAGGCCAGTTTGGGCAAATTCATGGTGGAGGGAGCCTCTAACCAGCCCAGTTTGGACCAATTCATGGTGGAGAGAGCCTCTAAAAACCCCAGTTTGGACCAATTCATGGTGGAGGGAGCCTCTAAACAGGCCAGTTTGGGCAAATTCATGGTGGAGGGAGCCTCTAAACAGCCCAGTTTGGACCAATTCATGGTGGAGGGAGCCTCTAAACAGCCCAGTTTGGACCAATTCATGGTGGAGGGAGCCTCTAAAAACCCTAGTTTGGACCAATTCATGGTGGAGGGAGCCTCTAAAAACCCCAGTTTGGACCAATTCATGATGGAGGGAGCCTCTAAACAGCCCAGTTTGGGCAAATTCATGGTGGAGGGAGCCTCTAAACAGCCCAGTTTGGGCAAATTCATGGTGGAGGGAGCCTCTAAAAACCCCAGTTTGGACCAATTCATAATGGAGGGAGCCTCTAAAAACCCCAGTTTGGACCAATTCATGGTGGAGGGAGCCTCTAAAAACCCCAGTTTGGACCAATTCATGATGGAGGGAGCCTCTAAACAGGCCAGTTTGGACCAATTCATGGTGGAGAGAGCCTCTAAAAACCCCAGTTTGGACCAATTCATGGTGGAGGGAGCCTCTAAAAACCCCAGTTTGGACCAATTCATGATGGAGGGAGCCTCTAAACAGGCCAGTTTGGGCAAATTCATGGTGGAGGGAGCCTCTAAACAGCCCAGTTTGGGCCAATTCATGGTGGAGGGAGCCTCTAAAAACCCCAGTTTGGACCAATTCATGGTGGAGGGAGCCTCTAAAAACCCCAGTTTGGACCAATTCATGGTGGAGGGAGCCTCTAAAAACCCCAGTTTGGACCAATTCATGATGGAGGGAGCCTCTAAACAGGCCAGTTTGGACCAATTCATGGTGGAGAGAGCCTCTAAAAACCCCAGTTTGGACCAATTCATGGTGGAGGGAGCCTCTAAACAGGCCAGTTTGGGCAAATTCATGGTGGAGGGAGCCTCTAAACAGGCCAGTTTGGGCAAATTCATGGTGGAGGGAGCCTCTAACCAGCCCAGTTTGGACCAATTCATGGTGGAGAGAGCCTCTAAAAACCCCAGTTTGGACCAATTCATGGTGGAGGGAGCCTCTAAACAGGCCAGTTTGGGCAAATTCATGGTGGAGGGAGCCTCTAAAAACCCCAGTTTGGACCAATTCATGGTGGAGGGAGCCTTTAAACAGCCCAGTTTGGGCAAATTCTTGGTGGAGGGAGCCTCTAAAAACCCCAGTTTGGACCAATTCATGGTGGAGGGAGCCTCTAAAAACCCCAGTTTGGACCAATTCATGGTGGAGGGAGCCTCTAAAAACCCCAGTTTGGACCAATTCATGATGGAGGGAGCCTCTAAACAGCCCAGTTTGGTCAAATTCATGGTGGAGGGAGCCTCTAAACAGCCCAGTTTGGGCAAATTCATGGTGGAGGGAGCCTCTAAAAACCCCAGTTTGGACCAATTCATGGTGGAGGGAGCCTCTAAAAACCCCAGTTTGGACCAATTCATGGTGGAGGGAGCCTCTAAAAACCCCAGTTTGGACCAATTCATGATGGAGGGAGCCTCTAAACAGCCCAGTTTGGACCAATTCATGGTGGAGAGAGCCTCTAAAAACCCCAGTTTGGACCAATTCATGGTGGAGGGAGCCTCTAAACAGGCCAGTTTGGGCAAATTCATGGTGGAGGGAGCCTCTAA
Source organism: Leptodactylus fuscus (assembly GCF_031893055.1). Taxonomy (NCBI): domain Eukaryota; kingdom Metazoa; phylum Chordata; class Amphibia; order Anura; family Leptodactylidae; genus Leptodactylus; species Leptodactylus fuscus. The sequence continues at coordinate 100,716,243 of NC_134267.1, forward strand.
ACAGGCCAGTTTGGGCAAATTTATGGTGGAGGGAGCCTCTAACCAGCCCAGTTTGGACCAATTCATGGTGGAGAGAGCCTCTAAAAACCCCAGTTTGGACCAATTCATGGTGGAGGTAGCCTCTAAACAGGCCAGTTTGGGCAAATTCATGGTGGAGGGAGCCTCTAAAAACCCCAGTTTGGACCAATTCATGGTGGAGGGAGCCTCTAAACAGCCCAGTTTGGACCAATTCATGGTGGAGGGAGCCTCTAAAAAGCCCAGTTTGGACCAATTCATGGTGGAGGGAGCCTCTAAAAACCCCAGTTTGGACCAATTCATGATGAAGGGAGCCTCTAAACAGCCCAGTTTGGGCAAATTCATGGTGGAGGGAGCCTCTAAACAGCCCAGTTTGGGCAAATTCATGGTGGAGGGAGCCTCTAAAAACCCCAGTTTGGACCAATTCATGGTGGAGGGAGCCTCTAAAAACCCCAGTTTGGACCAATTCATGGTGGAGGGAGCCTCTAAAAACCCCAGTTTGGACCAATTCATGATGGAGGGAGCCTCTAAACAGCCCAGTTTGGACCAATTCATGGTGGAGAGAGCCTCTAAAAACCCCAGTTTGGACCAATTCATGGTGGAGGGAGCCTCTAAACAGGCCAGTTTAGGCAAATTCATGGTGGAGGGAGCCTCTAAACAGGCCAGTTTGGGCAAATTCATGGTGGAGGGAGCCTCTAACCAGCCCAGTTTGGACCAATTCATGGTGGAGAGAGCCTCTAAAAACCCCAGTTTGGACCAATTCATGGTAAAGGGAGCCTCTAAACAGGCCAGTTTGGGCAAATTCATGGTGGAGGGAGCCTCTAAAAACCCCAGTTTGGACCAATTCATGGTGGAGGGAGCCTCTAAACAGCCCAGTTTGGACCAATTCATGGTGGAGGGAGCCTCTAAAAACCCCAGTTTGGACCAATTCATGGTGGAGGGAGCCTCTAAACAGCCCAGTTTGGACCAATTCATGGTGGAGAGAGCCTCTAAAAACCCCAGTTTGGACCAATTCATGGTGGAGGGAGCCTCTAAACAGCCCAGTTTGGACCAATTCATGGTGGAGGGAGCCTCTAAAAACCCCAGTTTGGACCAATTCATGGTGGAGGGAGCCGCTAAACAGCCCAGTTTGGACCAATTCATGGTGGAGGGAGCCTCTAACCAGCAGAGTTGGTGGAAATCAGGGTGGAGGGACCTTTAACCAGCAGAGTTGTGGGAAAGCAGGGTGGAGGGAGCCTCTAACCAGCAGAGTTGGGGGAAATCAGGGTGGACGGAGCCTAGTATTAGCAGAATTGTGCAACGCTTATGGTGGATGAGTATGAGGATGCGGAGGAATTGGAGAGGTTGAGTACAGACATGGAGTTTCATGTTGGGGTGCTTTACACAGGTGGGCCCAAAAATGAAGGCTCTATCCAGTGGTGGTTCATTTTTATCAAAGTGAGCCGGTCGGCACTCTCAGCTGACAGACGGGTGCGCTTGTCAGTGATGATGCCACCGGCTGCACTGAACACCCTCTCAGATAGGACGCTGGCGGCAGGACAGGACAGCACCTCCAAGGCATATAGGGCAAGTTCAAGCCACAGGTCCAACTTCGACACCCAATACGTGTAGGGCGCAGAGGGGTCGGAGAGGACAGGGCTGTGGTCAGAAAGGTATTCCCGCAACATGCGCCTATACTTCTCACGCCTGGTGACACTAGGACCCTCCGTGGCGGCACTTTGGCGAGGGGGTGCCATCAAGGTGTCCCAGACCTTAGACAGTGTGCCCCTCGTTTGTGTGGACCGGTGAGAACTTGGTTGCCTACTGGAGGAACTGCCCTCCCTGCCGCCAACGTCACATGCTGGAAACATCTCCATCATATTCTGCACCAATTGCCTGTGGCAAGCATTGATGCGATTGGCCCTCCCCTCTACCGGAATAAAAGACGAGATGTTGTTTTTATACCGGGGGTCAAGGATAGCAAAGATCCAGTACTGGTTGTCCTCCATGATTTTGACAATACGCTTGTCGGTTGTAAAGCACCCCAACATGAACTCAGCCATGTCTGCCACAGTGTTAGTTGGCATGACTCCTCTGGCCCCACCGGAAAGTTCAATCTCCATTTCCTCCTCATCCTCCATGTCTACCCATCCGCGCTGCAACAATGGGACGATTCGAAGTTGCCCGGAAGCCTCCTGTATCACCATCACATCATCGGACAACTCTTCTTCCTCCTCCTCCTCCTCCTCCATTAAACGCGATGAAGCGGACAGATGTGTGGACCTACTCTCCAGCTGTGACGGATCGGATGCTATCCCTAACTCCTCTGTGTGATCTGAGTTATCCCTGATGTCAATCAGGGATTCTCTCAGAACACACAAGAGCGGGATTGTAAGGCTCACCATCGCATCCTCAGAGCTCACCCTCCTTGTGGACTCCTCAAACACCCGTAGGATGTCACAAAGGTCTCTCATCCATGGCCACTCATGGATGAGAAACTGAGGCAGCTGACTTTGTGGCACCCTAGGGTTTTGTAGCTGGTATTCCATCAAAGGTCTCTGCTGCTCAACCACTCTATTCAACATCTGAAACGTTGAGTTCCAGCGTGTGGGGACGTCGCACAAAAGCCGGTGTTGTGGCACATGCAGGCGTTGCTGGAGAGATTTTAAGCTAGCAGCGGCTACTGTCGACTTGCGAAAGTGGGCGCACATGCGCCGCACTTTCACCAGTAGCTCTGGAACATTGGGGTAGCTCTTTAGGAAACGTTGCACCACTAGGTTGAAGACGTGGGCCAGGCATGGAACATGTTGGAGTCCGGCAAGCTCCAGAGCTGCTACCAGGTTCCGGCTGTTATCACAAACGACCATGCCTGGGCCCAGGTGCAGCGGCTCAAACCATATTGCCGTCTCATCGAGGAGGGCATTCCTCACCTCGGAGGCAGTGTGCTGTCTGTCCCCCAAGCTGATCAGCTTCAGCACAGCCTGCTGACGTCTACCAACGCCAGTGCTGCAACGTTTCCAACTCGTAGCTGGGGTCAATCTAACAGCGGAGGAGGAGGCGGTGGCGGAGGAGGAGGCGGTAGAGGAGGAGGAGGAGGGGGGTGTTCTTCTCGTGTCCCTGCCAGGAATGTTAGGCGGGGAGACGAGGTACACCGGGCCAGTTTGGGAAGCAGTCCCAGCCTCAACTACATTCACCCAGTGTGCCGTCAGTGAAATGTAGCGTCCCTGTCCGCATGCACTTGTCCACGCGTCGGTGGTCAAGTGGACCTTTGTGCAAAGCGCGGAACTAAGGGCCCGCCTGATGTTGAGTGACACGTGCTGGTGCAAGGCGGGGACGGCACACCGGGAGAAGTAGTGACGGCTAGGGACGGCATAGCGAGGTGCCGTAGTTGCCATCAGGTCCAGGAAGGCGGGAGTTTCAACAAGCCGGAACGCCAACATCTCCTGGGCCAGCAGTTTAGCGATGTTGGCGTTCAAGGCTTGCGCGTGTGGGTGGTTAGCAGTGTATTTCTGCCGCCGCTCCAATGTCTGAGAGATGGTGGGTTGTTGTAAAGAAGCGCCTGATGGTGCCTTTGATGGTGCAGGAGAAGGAGATAAGACAGGAACAGGGGAGGATGAGGGAGAAGTCAACAAAGTGGCGGAGGCAGATGAAGTGGTGTCCTGGCTCGTCCTCTGGAGTGCATCGCCAGCACAGTCAGCAGTGGCAGTGGCAGAGGCAGAGGCAGTGGCAGAGGCAGTGGCAGTGGCGTGAACGGCAGGCGGCCTTTGTCCTGCCGTTGCTGCCTGCCACTGATTCCAGTGCTTGGATTCCAAATGACGGCGCATTGAAGTGGTGGACAGGTTGCTCTTCTCAGAGCCCCTAATCAATTTCGAGAGGCAAATTGTGCAGACAACACTATATCTGTCCTCGGCGCATTCCTTGAAAAAACTCCACACCTTCGAGAAACGTGCCCTCGAGGTGGGAGTTTTTCGGGGCTGGGTACGAACTGGAACATCTTGGGAGATTCCGGGTGTGGCCTGGCTTCGCCTAAGCTGCTGACCTCTGCCTCTGCCTCTAGCTACCCTTTTTGGTGCTGCACTTGCCTCAACATCCACACTACTTTCCCCGCTTGACATCCCCCCTGTCCAGGTCGGGTCAGTGTCCTCATCATCCACCACTTCCTCTTCCAACTCCTGTCTCATTTCCTCCTCCCGCACAATGCGCCGGTCAACTGGATGCCCTGACGGCAACTGCGTCACATCATCGTCGATGAGGGTGGGTTGCTGGTCATCCACCACCAAATCGAACGGAGATGGAGGAGACTCTAGTGTTTGAGCATCTGGACACAGATGCTCCTCTGTTAGGTTCGTGGAATCGTGACGTGGAGAGGCAGGTTGAGGGACAATGAAAGGAGCGGAGAACAGCTCTGGGGAGCAGGGACATTTGGGGTTATTGTTCTGTGAAGCTTGGGAATTTTAGGAGGAAGGAGGACAAGACTGTTGGGTAATAGGAGGAGAGGAGGCAGAGTCTGACTGGCTGCTGGACAATGTGCTGTAAGCGTTCTCTGACAGCCATTGCAAGACCTGTTCCTGGTTCTCGGGCCTACTAAGGTTTGTACCCTGCAGTTTAGTTAATGTGGCAAGCAACCCTGGCACTGTGGAGTGGCGCAATGCTTGCTGCCCCACAGGAGTAGGCACGGGACGCCCTGTGGCTTCACTGCTACCTTGCTCCCCAGAACCATTCCCCCGACCTCGCCCACGGCCTCGTCCACGTCCCTTTCCGGGAGCCTTGCGCATTTTGAATTCCCAGTTAGAAATTGGCACTATATACCAGTAGTAAAAATTGTGGGTGCACGTAACCCCAATATATTCTTTGAATTCCCAGTCAGAAACTGGCACTGTATACCAGTAGTAAAAATTGTGGGTGCACGTAACCCCAATATATTCTTTGAATTCCCAGTCAGACAATGGCACTATATACCAGTAGCAAGAAATGAGGGTATTTATAACCCCAATATATTCTTTGAATTCCCAGTCAGACAATGGCACTGTATACCAGTAGTAAAAATTGTGGGTGCACGTAACCCCAATATATTCTTTGAATTCCCAGTCAGAAACTGGCACTGTATACCAGTAGTAAAAATTGTGGGTGCACGTAACCCCAATATATTCTTTGAATTCCCAGTCAGACAATGGCACTATATATCAGTAGTAAAAATTGTGGGTGCACGTAACCCCAATATATTCTTTGAATTCCCAGTCAGAAACTGGCACTATATGGCAGTAGCAAGAAATGAGGGTATTTATAACCCCAATATATTCTTTGAATTCCCAGTCAGACAATGGCACTGTATACCAGTAGTAAAAATTGTGGGTGCACGTAACCCCAATATATTCTTTGAATTACCAGTCAGAAACTGGCACTATATGGCAGTAGCAAGAAATGAGGGTATTTGTAACCCCAATATATTCTTTGAATTCCCAGTCAGAAACTGGCACTGTATACCAGTAGTAAAAATTGTGGGTGCACGTAACCCCAATATATTCTTTGAATTCCCAGTCAGACAATGGCACTATATACCAGTAGCAAGAAATGAGGGTATTTATAACCTCAATATATTCTTTGAATTCCCAGTCAGACAATGGCACTGTATACCAGTAGTAAAAATTGTGGGTGCACGTAACCCCAATATATTCTTTGAATTCCCAGTCAGACAATGGCACTGTATACCAGTAGTAAAAATTGTGGGTGCACGTAACCCCAATATATTCTTTGAATTCCCAGTCAGACAATGGCACTATATATCAGTAGTAAAAATTGTGGGTGCACGTAACCCCAATATATTCTTTGAATTCCCAGTCAGACAATGGCACTGTATACCAGTAGTAAAAATTGTGGGTGCACGTAACCCCAATATATTCTTTGAATTCCCAGTCAGACAATGGCACTATATACCAGTAGCAAGAAATGAGGGTATTTATAACCCCAATATATTCTTTGAATTCCCAGTCAGACAATGGCACTGTATACCAGTAGTAAAAATTGTGGGTGCACGTAACCCCAATATATTCTTTGAATTCCCAGTCAGACAATGGCACTGTATACCAGTAGTAAAAATTGTGGGTGCACGTAACCCCAATATATTCTTTGAATTCCCAGTCAGACAATGGCACTATATATCAGTAGTAAAAATTGTGGGTGCACGTAACCCCAATATATTCTTTGAATTCCCAGTCAGACAATGGCACTGTATACCAGTAGTAAAAATTGTGGGTGCACGTAACCCCAATATATTCTTTGAATTCCCAGTCAGAAACTGGCACTATATGGCAGTAGCAAGAAATGAGGGTATTTATAACCCCAATATATTCTTTGAATTCCCAGTCAGACAATGGCACTGTATACCAGTAGTAAAAATTGTGGGTGCACGTAACCCCAATGTATTCTTTGAATTCCCAGTCAGAAACTGGCACTATATGGCAGTAGCAAGAAATGAGGGTATTTATAACCCCAATATATTCTTTGAATTCCCAGTCAGACAATGGCACTGTATACCAGTAGTAAAAATTGTGGGTGCACGTAACCCCAATATATTCTTTGAATTACCAGTCAGAAACTGGCACTATATGGCAGTAGCAAGAAATGAGGGTATTTGTAACCCCAATATATTCTTTGAATTCCCAGTCAGAAACTGGCACTGTATACCAGTAGTAAAAATTGTGGGTGCACGTAACCCCAATATATTCTTTGAATTCCCAGTCAGACAATGGCACTATATACCAGTAGCAAGAAATGAGGGTATTTATAACCCCAATATATTCTTTGAATTCCCAGTCAGACAATGGCACTGTATACCAGTAGTAAAAATTGTGGGTGCACGTAACCCCAATATATTCTTTGAATTCCCAGTCAGACAATGGCACTATATACCAGTAGCAAGAAATGAGGGTATTTATAACCCCAATATATTCTTTGAATTCCCAGTCAGACAATGGCACTGTATACCAGTAGTAAAAATTGTGGGTGCACGTAACCCCAATATATTCTTTGAATTCCCAGTCAGACAATGGCACTGTATACCAGTAGTAAAAATTGTGGGTGCACGTAACCCCAATATATTCTTTGAATTCCCAGTCAGACAATGGCACTATATATCAGTAGTAAAAATTGTGGGTGCACGTAACCCCAATATATTCTTTGAATTCCCAGTCAGACAATGGCACTGTATACCAGTAGTAAAAATTGTGGGTGCACGTAACCCCAATATATTCTTTGAATTCCCAGTCAGACAATGGCACTATATACCAGTAGCAAGAAATGAGGGTATTTATAACCCCAATATATTCTTTGAATTCCCAGTCAGACAATGGCACTGTATACCAGTAGTAAAAATTGTGGGTGCACGTAACCCCAATATATTCTTTGAATTCCCAGTCAGACAATGGCACTGTATACCAGTAGTAAAAATTGTGGGTGCACATAACCCCAATATATTCTTTGAATTCCCAGTCAGACAATGGCACTATATATCAGTAGTAAAAATTGTGGGTGCACGTAACCCCAATATATTCTTTGAATTCCCAGTCAGACAATGGCACTGTATACCAGTAGTAAAAATTGTGGGTGCACGTAACCCCAATATATTCTTTGAATTCCCAGTCAGAAACTGGCACTATATGGCAGTAGCAAGAAATGAGGGTATTTATAACCCCAATATATTCTTTGAATTCCCAGTCAGACAATGGCACTGTATACCAGTAGTAAAAATTGTGGGTGCACGTAACCCCAATGTATTCTTTGAATTCCCAGTCAGAAACTGGCACTATATGGCAGTAGCAAGAAATGAGGGTATTTATAACCCCAATATATTCTTTGAATTCCCAGTCAGACAATGGCACTGTATACCAGTAGTAAAAATTGTGGGTGCACGTAACCCCAATATATTCTTTGAATTACCAGTCAGAAACTGGCACTATATGGCAGTAGCAAGAAATGAGGGTATTTGTAACCCCAATATATTCTTTGAATTCCCAGTCAGAAACTGGCACTGTATACCAGTAGTAAAAATTGTGGGTGCACGTAACCCCAATATATTCTTTGAATTCCCAGTCAGACAATGGCACTATATACCAGTAGCAAGAAATGAGGGTATTTATAACCCCAATATATTCTTTGAATTCCCAGTCAGACAATGGCACTGTATACCAGTAGTAAAAATTGTGGGTGCACGTAACCCCAATATATTCTTTGAATTCCCAGTCAGACAATGGCACTGTATACCAGTAGTAAAAATTGTGGGTGCACGTAACCCCAATATATTCTTTGAATTCCCAGTCAGACAATGGCACTATATACCAGTAGCAAGAAATGAGGGTATTTATAACCCCAAAATATTCTTTGAATTCCCAGTCAGACAATGGCACTGTATACCAGTAGTAAAAATTGTGGGTGCACGTAACCCCAATATATTCTTTGAATTCCCAGTCAGACAATGGCACTATATACCAGTAGCAAGAAATGAGGGTATTTATAACCCCAATATATTCTTTGAATTCCCAGTCAGACAATGGCACTGTATACCAGTAGTAAAAATTGTGGGTGCACGTAACCCCAATATATTCTTTGAATTCCCAGTCAGACAATGGCACTGTATACCAGTAGTAAAAATTGTGGGTGCACGTAACCCCAATATATTCTTTGAATTCCCAGTCAGACAATGGCACTATATATCAGTAGTAAAAATTGTGGGTGCACGTAACCCCAATGTATTCTTTGAATTCCCAGTCAGAAACTGGCACTATATGGCAGTAGCAAGAAATGAGGGTATTTATAACCCCAATATATTCTTTGAATTCCCAGTCAGACAATGGCACTGTATACCAGTAGTAAAAATTGTGGGTGCACGTAACCCCAATATATTCTTTGAATTACCAGTCAGAAACTGGCACTATATGGCAGTAGCAAGAAATGAGGGTATTTGTAACCCCAATATATTCTTTGAATTCCCAGTCAGAAACTGGCACTGTATACCAGTAGTAAAAATTGTGGGTGCACGTAACCCCAATATATTCTTTGAATTCCCAGTCAGACAATGGCACTATATACCAGTAGCAAGAAATGAGGGTATTTATAACCCCAATATATTCTTTGAATTCCCAGTCAGACAATGGCACTGTATACCAGTAGTAAAAATTGCGGGTGCACGTAACCCCAATATATTCTTTGAATTCCCAGTCAGACAATGGCACTATATACCAGTAGCAAGAAATGAGGGTATTTATAACCCCAATATATTCTTTGAATTCCCAGTCAGACAATGGCACTGTATACCAGTAGTAAAAATTGTGGGTGCACGTAACCCCAATATATTCTTTGAATTCCCAGTCAGACAATGGCACTGTATACCAGTAGTAAAAATTGTGGGTGCACGTAACCCCAATATATTCTTTGAATTCCCAGTCAGACAATGGCACTATATATCAGTAGTAAAAATTGTGGGTGCACGTAACCCCAATATATTCTTTGAATTCCCAGTCAGACAATGGCACTGTATACCAGTAGTAAAAATTGTGGGTGCACGTAACCCCAATATATTCTTTGAATTCCCAGTCAGAAACTGGCACTATATGGCAGTAGCAAGAAATGAGGGTATTTGTAACCCCAATATATTCTTTGAATTCCCAGTCAGAAACTGGCACTGTATACCAGTAGTAAAAATTGTGGGTGCACGTAACCCCAATATATTCTTTGAATTCCCAGTCAGACAATGGCACTATATACCAGTAGCAAGAAATGAGGGTATTTATAACCCCAATATATTCTTTGAATTCCCAGTCAGACAATGGCACTGTATACCAGTAGTAAAAATTGTGGGTGCACGTAACCCCAATATATTCTTTGAATTCCCAGTCAGACAATGGCACTGTATACCAGTAGTAAAAATTGTGGGTGCACGTAACCCCAATATATTCTTTGAATTCCCAGTCAGACAATGGCACTATATACCAGTAGCAAGAAATGAGGGTATTTATAACCCCAAAATATTCTTTGAATTCCCAGTCAGACAATGGCACTGTATACCAGTAGTAAAAATTGTGGGTGCACGTAACCCCAATATATTCTTTGAATTCCCAGTCAGACAATGGCACTATATACCAGTAGCAAGAAATGAGGGTATTTATAACCCCAATATATTCTTTGAATTCCCAGTCAGACAATGGCACTGTATACCAGTAGTAAAAATTGTGGGTGCACGTAACCCCAATATATTCTTTGAATTCCCAGTCAGACAATGGCTTTGTATACCAGTAGTAAAAATTGTGGGTGCACGTAACCCCAATATATTCTTTGAATTCCCAGTCAGACAATGGCACTATATATCAGTAGTAAAAATTGTGGGTGCACGTAACCCCAATATATTCTTTGAATTCCCAGTCAGACAATGGCACTGTATACCAGTAGTAAAAATTGTGGGTGCACGTAACCCCAATATATTCTTTGAATTCCCAGTCAGAAACTGGCACTATATGGCAGTAGCAAGAAATGAGGGTATTTATAACCCCAATATATTCTTTGAATTCCCAGTCAGACAATGGCACTGTATACCAGTAGTAAAAATTGTGGGTGCACGTAACCCCAATGTATTCTTTGAATTCCCAGTCAGAAACTGGCACTATATGGCAGTAGCAAGAAATGAGGGTATTTATAACCCCAATATATTCTTTGAATTCCCAGTCAGACAATGGCACTGTATACCAGTAGTAAAAATTGTGGGTGCACGTAACCCCAATATATTCTTTGAATTACCAGTCAGAAACTGGCACTATATGGCAGTAGCAAGAAATGAGGGTATTTGTAACCCCAATATATTCTTTGAATTCCCAGTCAGAAACTGGCACTGTATACCAGTAGTAAAAATTGTGGGTGCACGTAACCCCAATATATTCTTTGAATTCCCAGTCAGACAATGGCACTATATACCAGTAGCAAGAAATGAGGGTATTTATAACCCCAATATATTCTTTGAATTCCCAGTCAGACAATGGCACTGTATACCAGTAGTAAAAATTGTGGGTGCACGTAACCCCAATATATTCTTTGAATTCCCAGTCAGACAATGGCACTGTATACCAGTAGTAAAAATTGTGGGTGCACGTAACCCCAATATATTCTTTGAATTCCCAGTCAGACAATGGCACTATATACCAATAGCAAGAAATGAGGGTATTTATAACCCCAAAATATTCTTTGAATTCCCAGTCAGACAATGGCACTGTATACCAGTAGTAAAAATTGTGGGTGCACGTAACCCCAATATATTCTTTGAATTCCCAGTCAGACAATGGCACTATATACCAGTAGCAAGAAATGAGGGTATTTATAACCCCAATATATTCTTTGAATTCCCAGTCAGACAATGGCACTGTATACCAGTAGTAAAAATTGTGGGTGCACGTAACCCCAATATATTCTTTGAATTCCCAGTCAGAAACTGGCACTATATGGCAGTAGCAAGAAATGAGGGTATTTATAACCCCAATATATTCTTTGAATTCCCAGTCAGACAATGGCACTGTATACCAGTAGTAAAAATTGTGGGTGCACGTAACCCCAATATATTCTTTGAATTACCAGTCAGAAACTGGCACTATATGGCAGTAGCAAGAAATGAGGGTATTTGTAACCCCAATATATTCTTTGAATTCCCAGTCAGAAACTGGCACTGTATACCAGTAGTAAAAATTGTGGGTGCACATAACCCCAATATATTCTTTGAATTCCCAGTCAGACAATGGCACTATATACCAGTAGCAAGAAATGAGGGTATTTTTAACCCCAATATATTCTTTGAATTCCCAGTCAGACAATGGCACTGTATACCAGTAGTAAAAATTGTGGGTGCACGTAACCCCAATATATTCTTTGAATTCCCAGTCAGACAATGGCACTGTATACCAGTAGTAAAAATTGTGGGTGCACGTAACCCCAATATATTCTTTGAATTCCCAGTCAGACAATGGCACTATATATCAGTAGTAAAAATTGTGGGTGCACGTAACCCCAATATATTCTTTGAATTCCCAGTCAGAAACTGGCACTATATGGCAGTAGCAAGAAATGAGGGTATTTATAACCCCAATATATTCTTTGAATTCCCAGTCAGACAATGGCACTGTATACCAGTAGTAAAAATTGTGGGTGCACGTAACCCCAATATATTCTTTGAATTACCAGTCAGAAACTGGCACTATATGGCAGTAGCAAGAAATGAGGGTATTTGTAACCCCAATATATTCTTTGAATTCCCAGTCAGAAACTGGCACTGTATACCAGTAGTAAAAATTGTGGGTGCACGTAACCCCAATATATTCTTTGAATTCCCAGTCAGACAATGGCACTATATACCAGTAGCAAGAAATGAGGGTATTTATAACCCCAATATATTCTTTGAATTCCCAGTCAGACAATGGCACTGTATACCAGTAGTAAAAATTGTGGGTGCACGTAACCCCAATATATTCTTTGAATTCCCAGTCAGACAATGGCACTGTATACCAGTAGTAAAAATTGTGGGTGCACGTAACCCCAATATATTCTTTAAATTCCCAGTCAGACAATGGCACTATATATCAGTAGTAAAAATTGTGGGTGCACGTAACCCCAATATATTCTTTGAATTCCCAGTCAGACAATGGCACTGTATACCAGTAGTAAAAATTGTGGGTGCACGTAACCCCAATATATTCTTTGAATTCCCAGTCAGAAACTGGCATTATATGGCAGTAGCAAGAAATGAGGGTATTTATAACCCCAATATATTCTTTGAATTCCCAGTCAGACAATGGCACTGTATACCAGTAGTAAAAATTGTGGGTGCACGTATCCCCAATGTATTCTTTGAATTCCCAGTCAGAAACTGGCACTATATGGCAGTAGCAAGAAATGAGGGTATTTATAACCCCAATATATTCTTTGAATTCCCAGTCAGACAATGGCACTGTATACCAGTAGTAAAAATTGTGGGTGCACGTAACCCCAATATATTCTTTGAATTCCCAGTCAGAAACTGGCACTATATGGCAGTAGCAAGAAATGAGGGTATTTGTAACCCCAATATATTCTTTGAATTCCCAGTCAGAAACTGGCACTGTATACCAGTAGTAAAAATTGTGGGTGCACGTAACCCCAATATATTCTTTGAATTCCCAGTCAGACAATGGCACTATATACCAGTAGCAAGAAATGAGGGTATTTATAACCCCAATATATTCTTTGAATTCCCAGTCAGACAATGGCACTGTATACCAGTAGTAAAAATTGTGGGTGCACGTAACCCCAATATATTCTTTGAATTCCCAGTCAGACAATGGCACTGTATACCAGTAGTAAAAATTGTGGTTGCACGTAACCCCAATATATTCTTTGAATTCCCAGTCAGAAACTGGCACTATATGGCAGTAGCAAGAAATGAGGGTATTTATAACCCCAATATATTCTTTGAATTCCCAGTCAGACAATGGCACTGTATACCAGTAGTAAAAATTGTGGGTGCACGTAACCCCAATATATTCTTTGAATTACCAGTCAGAAACTGGCACTATATGGCAGTAGCAAGAAATGAGGGTATTTGTAACCCCAATATATTCTTTGAATTCCCAGTCAGAAACTGGCACTGTATACCAGTAGTAAAAATTGTGGGTGCACGTAACCCCAATATATTCTTTGAATTCCCAGTCAGACAATGGCACTATATACCAGTAGCAAGAAATGAGGGTATTTATAACCCCAATATATTCTTTGAATTCCCAGTCAGACAATGGCACTGTATACCAGTAGTAAAAATTGTGGGTGCACGTAACCCCAATATATTCTTTGAATTCCCAGTCAGACAATGGCACTGTATACCAGTAGTAAAAATTGTGGGTGCACGTAACCCCAATATATTCTTTGAATTCCCAGTCAGACAATGGCACTATATATCAGTAGTAAAAATTGTGGGTGCACGTAACCCCAATATATTCTTTGAATTCCCAGTCAGAAACTGGCACTATATGGCAGTAGCAAGAAATGAGGGTATTTATAACCCCAATATATTCTTTGAATTCCCAGTCAGACAATGGCACTGTATACCAGTAGTAAAAATTGTGGGTGCACGTAACCCCAATATATTCTTTGAATTACCAGTCAGAAACTGGCACTATATGGCAGTAGCAAGAAATGAGTGTATTTGTAACCCCAATATATTCTTTGAATTCCCAGTCAGAAACTGGCACTGTATACCAGTAGTAAAAATTGTGGGTGCACGTAACCCCAATATATTCTTTGAATTACCAGTCAGAAACTGGCACTATATGGCAGTAGCAAGAAATGAGGGTATTTGTAACCCCAATATATTCTTTGAATTCCCAGTCAGAAACTGGCACTGTATACCAGTAGTAAAAATTGTGGGTGCACATAACCCCAATATATTCTTTGAATTCCCAGTCAGACAATGGCACTATATACCAGTAGCAAGAAATGAGGGTATTTATAACCCCAATATATTCTTTGAATTCCCAGTCAGACAATGGCACTGTATACCAGTAGTGAAATTTGTGGGTGCACGTAACCCCAATATATTCTTTGAATTCCCAGTCAGACAATGGCACTATATACCAGTAGCAAGAAATGAGGGTATTTATAACCCCAATATATTCTTTGAATTCCCAGTCAGACAATGGCACTGTATACCAGTAGTAAAAATTGTGGGTGCACGTAACCCCAATATATTCTTTGAATTACCAGTCAGAAACTGGCACTATATGGCAGTAGCAAGAAATGAGGGTATTTGTAACCCCAATATATTCTTTGAATTCCCAGTCAGAAACTGGCACTGTATACCAGTAGTAAAAATTGTGGGTGCACGTAACCCCAATATATTCTTTGAATTCCCAGTCAGACAATGGCACTATATACCAGTAGCAAGAAATGAGGGTATTTATAACCCCAATATATTCTTTGAATTCCCAGTCAGACAATGGCACTGTATACCAGTAGTAAAAATTGTGGGTGCACGTAACCCCAATATATTCTTTGAATTCCCAGTCAGAAACTGGCACTATATGGCAGTAGCAAGAAATGAGGGTATTTATAACCCCAATATATTCTTTGAATTCCCAGTCAGACAATGGCACTGTATACCAGTAGTAAAAATTGTGGGTGCACGTAACCCCAATATATTCTTTGAATTACCAGTCAGAAACTGGCACTATATGGCAGTAGCAAGAAATGAGGGTATTTGTAACCCCAATATATTCTTTGAATTCCCAGTCAGAAACTGGCACTATATACCAGTAGTAAAAATTGTGGGTGCACGTAACCCCAATATATTCTTTGAATTCCCAGTCAGACAATGGCACTATATACCAGTAGCAAGAAATGAGGGTATTTATAACCCCAATATATTCTTTGAATTCCCAGTCAGACAATGGCACTGTATACCAGTAGTAAAAATTGTGGGTGCACGTAACCCCAATATATTCTTTGAATTCCCAGTCAGACAATGGCACTGTATACCAGTAGTAAAAATTGTGGGTGCACGTAACCCCAATATATTCTTTGAATTCCCAGTCAGAAACTGGCACTATATACCAGTAGCAAAAATTGTGGGTGTATATAGCCCCAATTCTATTGCTAGGGGACTTGCAGGGTATTTCTGAGGTGAAGGTGGGGGGGCACACCGTTGGAACGGTGATTTGGGGTGTATATATGGGGTATACGGGAATACACTGTCAGTGTGTTCCATTCAGGATCCTGGGAAAGCTGGGTTGCGGCGATTGAGCCCGTCAGTGCCACGTTACACTGACAAGCTTCTCCCTGGAATTGAAGTTATATGTAAGCCCAATATATTCTTTGAATTCCCAGTGAGACAATGGCACTATATGGCAGTAGCAAAAATAGTGGGTGTATATAGCCCCAATTCTATTGCTAGGGGACTTGCAGGGTATTTCTGGGGTGAAGGTGGGGGGGGCACACCGTTGGAACGGGTATCGGGGGTATATATCGGGTATACGGGAATACACTGACAGTGTATTCCATTCAGGATCCGGGGAAAGCTGGGTTGCGGCGATTGAGCCCGTCAGTGCCACGT
Source organism: Leptodactylus fuscus (assembly GCF_031893055.1). Lineage (NCBI taxonomy): Eukaryota > Metazoa > Chordata > Amphibia > Anura > Leptodactylidae > Leptodactylus > Leptodactylus fuscus. Next base: position 100,732,345 of record NC_134267.1, read on the forward strand.
TACACTGACAAGCTTCTCCCTGGAATTTAGCTCTTATAAGAGCTGTTGGTTGTCTTCTCCTTCCTATCCTAGCCTGTCCCTGCCTACCCAGAATCTAACCCCTAGCTAGCTGGACGGAAACCTCCGTCCTCGGTGAATTGCAAGCTCAGAATGACGCGAACCTGGGCGGCGCTGTTCTTTTAAATTAGAGGTCACATGTTTTCGGCAGCCAATGGGTTTTGCCTACTTTTTTCAACGTCACCGGTGTCGTAGTTCCTGTCCCACCTACCCTGCGCTGTTATTGGAGCAAAAAAGGCGCCAGGGAAGGTGGGAGGGGAATCGAGTAATGGCGCACTTTACCACGCGGTGTTCGATTCGATTCGAACATGCCGAACAGCCTAATATCCGATCGAACATGAGTTCGATAGAACACTGTTCGCTCATCTCTACTTTGCAACTATTATGCTGTGAATTTAAAGGAACTCTAAACCCAGAAAATCCAAAGAAAAATAATAAACTCTCTCAAAACTTTCTCCATTTGGTTTTATTTTGTCTCATTTTACTGTTAAAACTCTGAGTGTCCCAGGAGCACACAGTCAGATGATTGTCTATAATACAAGTGACTGCTATTGTTGCGTCCTCTCTGCAGTCCCGGCCCATTATCTGATCCCTTCCTTTTTTGCTACTTCGTAGCTAAAGATGCAGGAGATTAAGGTCAAAGCCCCACTTAAGTGGGCTGCAGCAAAAAAGTTTTTCCACAGCACTTTTCTCAGAAAAGACTTTATGCTTCAATTACACTTAGGCCGGGTTCACACGGGAGTTTTTTGGACTGGATTTTGACACGGAGGCCACCTCAGAATCCGGTCCAAAAAAACGGCTAGATGCAACTGGATGCCGGTGCAGTGCAAATGAATGGGCTTAGTCGGAAGGGAGTGTTCGCGCCGCGTACTCTGCAGCGGATTCCACCGTGGAATCCGCATGACAAAAAGGACATGTCGCTTCTTTTTTCTGCGACTGGGAACAAACCACTTGTGGAAAAAGGAACCCATTGAATTCAATGGGAGATGATTTTTAGCAGGATTTTGAAGTGGATTCCGCATCAAAATCTTAACCTAAAAAACCCTTGTGAACCCGGCGTTATAGGGAAACGGCCCAGGTCCAAAATGATGGTTTTGAAAATCATAACACTGTGTATATTTTTCTGCAATGTGTGCGTGGGAATCTCTAGAATCCCATCCGCTATGCAGGGACTATAAAACACTGTGGCTGACTCTCAGTGTTTACGCCATGTTGGGCACTGGCCTAAAACATTTCTTCCCTGCAGGATTTCTTTAAGACTAGGGCCCCACGTGGCATCCCGCAGCAAAAAAGTGCGTTAGGAAAACCACAGCAGCAATGCATCACATTTTTTCCTGTAGCATTTTTCACAGAAAGTATGCAGAGGTGGAGACACACGGTGGCTCAGTGGTTAGCACTGCAGCCTTGCAGCGCTGGAGTCCTGGTGTTTAAATCTCACCAAGGGCAAAAAACCATCTGCAAGGAGTTTGTATGTTCTCCCCGTGTTTGCATGGATTACCATCCCATATTCCAAAGACATACTGATGGGGGGGGGGGGATGTACATTGTGAGCTCTACGTGGGGCTCACAATCTACTATAAAAAAAAAAAAAAGTATGCAGAGGTTTCCACTGTGGGCTTTCTGCTTCGATTATACCTATTGAGAACATTTCCATATAATTGACATGCTGCGATTTCCAAAACCACAACAATTTTGGAAATTGCAGCATGCTCACTGCATATATTTCCCTGCAAAGGGGGATTTGATGTGATTGCAAAACGCCACAATTTTTTTCCCCAACCTAGCCGAAAACTGTGTGAGGTTCATAAAGGACATTCTTCAGACTGACAATAATGAAAGCTACTATGTTGATTTTGTTCTTTTAGCCCTTTTTATGGGTTTAGTTTTCTTTTTAGGCTAGATAATATATACTAAGTTTTTGTGCTATATAATGTACTATTAAAGCAATGATTATATAGCATGTTTTATTCAAAGTCAAATTAATTGAATTTGTCAACTGTGATCATGATGTTAATACACAGTGCTGTAGTGCCAAAAATTTATTTTTAAAGAAGTACTTCTAGAAAATGTTTTCCATAATTGTCTCAAACCGCCCTCTACTCCCAAAATACTGTTATCCATCCACATGTGTTCATTTTTGCTGACCTAAGCCAGTCCAGGACAAGCTGTCCTGGACTGGCTTAGCGTCACCATCCTGGCAGCCCAGCTCGGGAAGCGAGCGGTGAATTGGGGAGGCGGCATTTTTGCTGACCTAAGCCAGTCCAGGACAAGTTGTCCTGGACTGGCTTAGCGTCACCGTCCGGGCAGCCCGGCACGGGAAGCGAGTGGTGGATTGGGGAGGCCCTGTGGACGCAGTGCTGCTTCAGCAGTCTCCCCTCACGCTTAGCAGAGAGCAGGTCCTCTCCCTGTCTGCTCTCTGCCTGCTAACGCCGCCCCGCCTCGCCCTCTCTGCTCCACCCCACCCCCTCTTCTCCGACCCTTCCTCCCGGGGGGGGGGGGGGGGGGCGGCTTTCTGTCATCCGCCTCAGGCGGCAAAATAGCTAGGTTCACCCCTGAGCATTACTACACTAATACACAAATGAAGGACAGTTTCATGACCAATAATCTAAATTTTGTCTGTTGTGCAATAGAGGAGTCTCATCTGTATACAGAATGTTTAAACATATTTTTTATCGACAGTCAGTCCTGTTTACGAAAAATCTTTTCTTAATGTTTTTTTTAAAGACATAGAAACTATTGTTCTAGAAACAAAATGCTGATTCTATCTCCACTACTATGAAAAATATCTCTGATATTTAGGTTAAGGCCCCATGTAGTAGGCTACAGCAAAAAAGCGCTGCGGGAAAAACCACGACGGAAACGCATCACGGTTTTTCCTGCAGCACTTTTCACAGAAAATCAGCAGAAGTTTCCTCTGTGGACTTTCTGCTTCCATTGTACCTATAGGGAGACCACCAGTGTTTTAGTAGGTATAATTGACATGCTGCGGCTTTGAAAGCGATTTGGAAATCGCAGCATCTCTGTTGTGCATATTTTTCCGTAAAGTGCGGATGGGATTCGCTAGAATCCCATCCACCTTGCAGTGGATGGGGAGACCCGCCATAAACAGGTTTTTTTTGTTGTTTACCCAATACACAGTAATAACTTGGTTATGTAAGGGATTTTTTCTACTTTGCTCATCCAATTTATAGTGTGACAAAGTGGATTACAAAAAATGATGTATCAAGGTTATTTGTGCTTGGACTAAAAGCAGAACAATAAAAAGCAAACAAGCATCTTGTGCTGTTTGCCCCCTGTTATGTCACACCAGTAAAAAAAAACACACATTGTTAAGGATTATGCCCGCAGTGGCCTTTTTGAAATAAACAGACTTGCTGAAATGTAGCCAAACACTATAAAGTGTATGATAGTATCAATATATTGCTGTACAAGTGATGGTATATTGTGTAGACTTCAGCTAATATACAAGCACAAGTAAATGTCTCCATAATGATGTATACAATGTTCTGTCTGTTGCACAGATGAACTAAAAGAAGTTAATATAGAAGTAGTAAACCCTAGTAATCAAGTGGTCGACCTATCAAAGGACATATTCATTGTCATATGAAGGGGGACATTTATGTACTGTATATGTATATTGGATGTGCTAAAAGAGCATTACGTATATGCCTTAGGGAACATATTTAAAATATAGAAGGAAAATTTGAACGGCATCCCCTCTCTAACTATTATAAAGATCATCATGGTGGGCTATTTATTGGTTCAGTTTTTTTGCTTTGTAAAAAATAAAACCACATTGGAGAAGTGGCAATCATATCAAGCAGATGTCCAGGGGAACATGTAAATGGCTTTTTGAGATGAACACTGTTGCCCCCAGTACTTAAATTGGGAAGACCCCGACCGACTGAGTCACCCCTGCACATAGTATTATGTCCCATAGTGGCACCTGCACACAGTACTATATCACATAGTGGCCCCTGCACACAATATTATGTCCCATAGTGGCCCCTGTACACAGAATTATGCCCCATAGTGACACCTGCACACAGTATTATGCCCCATAGTGGCCCCTGCACACAGTATTATGCCCCATAGTGGCCCTTGCACACAGTATTATGTCCCACAGTGGCCCCTGCACACAGTATTATGCCCCATAGTGGCCCCTGCACACAGTATTATGCCCCATAGTGGCCCTTGCACACAGTATTATGTCCCACAGTGGCCCTTGCACACAGTATTATGCCCCATAGTGACCCCTGCATACAGTATTATGTCCCATAGTGACCCCTGCATACAGTATTGTACCCTATAGTGGTCCCTGTACACAGTATTATGTCTCACTAGCTGGTACCCGCGACTTCGTCTGCGGTGATTGTAGAAGTGGGTATATACAGGCGTGGGTAAGGTTTTTGTACTGTGTATAAGGTATGGGATATGAAATGTAAGTTTGTATCTTGTTTTTGCTATAATTCAGAGAATATGTGAGACTTTTGTGTTGAAGTTAATTTGTATTTGAGCCGCTATATATACGGTGTTGTGAGAAACTTTACATAGTGACTTTGAAGTTAACCCTTTCCCGCCGATGGCATTTTTTTTATTTTGTTTTTTCGTTTTTGACTCCCCTCCTTCTAAACCCCATAATTTTTTTATTTCTCCGCTCCCAGAGCCATATGAGGTCTTAATTTTTCTGGGACAAATTTTTCTTCATGATGCCACCATTATTTATTCTATATAATGTACTGGGAAACAGGGAAAAAATTCAGAATGGGGTGGATTTGAAGAAAAAATGCATTTCTGCGACTTTCTTACGGGCTTTGGTTTTACGGCATTCACTGTGCAACCAAATTGACATGTCCCCTGTATTCTGTGTTTCGTTATGATTCCGGGGATACTAAATTTATATGGTTTTATTTACATTTTGACCCCTTTAAAAAATCCAAAACTATGTTAAAAAATTATTTTTTGAAAAGTCGCCATATTCCGACAGCCGTAACTTTTTTATACGTCTGTGTACGGGGATGCATAAGGCGTCTTTTTTTGCGGGACTGGGTGTACTTTGTAGTTCTACCATTTTCGGGAAATATTATTGCTTTGATCACTTTTTATTCAAATTTTTATTAGAATCAAAACAGTGAAAAAGCGGCGGTTTGGCACTTTTGACCATTTTTCCCGCTACGGCGTTTACCAAACAGGAAAAATATTTGTATAGCTTTGTAGAGCAGGCGATGTCAGACGCGGGGATACCTAACATGTATGTGTTTCACAGTTTGTAACTACTTTTATATGTGTTCTAGGGAAAGGGGGGTGATTTGAATTTTTAATCCTTTTTATTTGTTTTTATTTTTTTTTTTACTTTTTTTTAAACTTTTTTTTTGCATTTATTAGACCGCCTAGGGGTATTGACATAGGTGGGCGGTGTCGCGGATTGTCAGAGCGGTGGGGGTCAGCAAACATGGCTGCTCCGGAGCGTTATAGAGCGCCTCCTGGAGTATCGTTAAGGTGAGGGGCAAAGTGGTAAAGTATATGTATATGTGATTGTGTGGGGTTAGGGGCGAGGCTGTAGAGGGCAATATGAATTTTGTGGCTTGCTATGGTCCAAAGTGTGTGAGATTGCAGAGATGGTGGTGTGAGTTTGGGTTTTGTGGGGTTCCTGGCACAAACGTATGTGCGCTATTGTGACGAAAAGTAGCCTATTGCGCAATCGGGTGTATTAACTATGTTTGTGGAAAATTTCAGCCAAATCGGTCGAGCGGGTTTTGCGTGATTGAGGAACAAACATCCGAACATCCAAACACACACAAACTCACAAACCCACAAACTTTCACATTTATAATATTAATAGGATAGTGACCCCTGCACACAGAATTATCCCCCATAGTATGTATACAGTATATCATCTTTGGCACTGATGTATGCCAGACACACAGAGAACAAAAGGACACTCTTCTGGTCTCTGTCAGACTAATTTAACCTTATAGACCCAGTGGTTTAACATAAGAGATATCAGGTATTCCACATCAAAATCTGACAGACCCATAACAATTCTCTGGAGAAGGAGATGATTGTCACCGGGAGGTCAGGGCTACTTCATTTATACCGCAGATGGTGCGGTAGTTATGAGAAGAAGCACACATTTCAATTTCTGAAAAGGTTGTGGTGTTTCATTATGAGGTGTTCCATTATGTTCCATTAATGAGGAGCTTTCCTATCATTCTAAATAGTTTATATATATTATATCTTGAAAAGCCCTTTGAAGGTTTGGATGGTGCTTAAATCTGCTTCTAACACCCAAAAGTGAGGATATATTTTCTAAAATTGTTTAGTAATAAAAATATCCATCAGCTAAAATTGGTTTAAAGGTAAAAATCATCCAATGATTTTCAATCAGAATATTCCATTGTACTGTATGAAAAATTTCTGTATATTAAATAATTAGGTTACATGTAGTATGGGAGAGCAAGCCTTAGGCTAGATTGAGTCCTGTACTTTTAATGACAACTTGAAACGGGAGATTAATCCTGGCATGCGATCTTTGGATTTCTGGCCTCAGGTTTATCATAAAATACCTAGGGTCTTCTCTACTAGTAACCTTAGAAATGTATGATAGTTTATGGTGTTTATTACTCTTGAGGCAGTTGCCTTATCTTTAGAAAAGGGCGGGGGTGTTGAATTTGATCATTGTATGTTAAGAATTTAATTTGGCCTGTTTAACGGGTAAAGGTGAGGCCTTTAAGACACAATGGGACCCTTGGGTTACGATATCCCCGCACCTTAATGATATCAGTAGTAATCTGTAAACAGCCTCCTGTTTGCTTTTGTTTTTTTTTATACATTAGAAATTTCTTGTTTGTAAAGTAAGGTCTATAGGTCTCCCTATAGGTATAATCGAAGCAGAAAGTCAGCAGAGGTTTCATTTCATTTCAAGCGCTATGGAGAAAGCTACAATGTGTTGCCACTGCGAATTTTCCTACTGTGCTTTTTTGCTGCAGCCTGCTACGTGGGGCCTTAGCATAAAACTAGATTTAAAACATCAGATATTTTTCTAAAATAGACAGTAAGGCTAAGGCTCCGTGTAGTGAGCCACAGCCAAAAAGTGCTGTGGAAACACATTATGGTTTTTCCCTACAACACTATTCACCAAAAGGAAAACTCTGCAGAGTTTCTACTTCTGTTATACCATTTCCTTAGGTATAATTGACATACTATGTTTTACAAAAATGCAATGGTTTTTGAAATTTCCGCTGTGGATATTTTGCTGCAATGTGTGGATGTGTGGATTCCAGGGGACATATCTTTTGAACTGATGTATGGATTATGTCCATTTGCACACAACCGTATGACAGGTGAGTGTGCTATATGGGTTTTTTCAAGATAGCACACTGACCCATTCATTTCTATGGGCCGGTGCACATGATCATGAATTACATGGTCACATATGTGGGCCGACAGTCAGGACCTCAAAATATCAAACAGGTCCTATTTCTGTCCAATTTTGCAGCCTACTTCCACGACTCCTAGTCATTGAATGAAAGGGGCCACAGAAGCACGGCCTGTGCACGAGTGGTACAAAGGAGACATCCATGTGTTTTCCATGCGCTGTCCGTGCTATTTGTTTACGACAGCTGGTTAGCACATGGCCGTGTGTAAAGTACCAAATCGTGAATTACCCAAAATCGACAATGGCCTATGCGATTATGAAGTGGAAGGTGAACGGTGATTGTCAGAATGTGCCCCGAGTTGGCAGATCCCTGAAACTGGGAGATAGAGACCGATGAGTGCTGGTCAGAGAAACCGCACCCAACCGATGGCTCACATACACCAGGAGTTTCAACAGGCATCCGGGTGTATTGTGTCGCTCAATACCATCCGTAAGGAAGCATCTGCTGGGTTCTACCAACTGTTGAGTATGAATAAATGTTGTTTTTCTATTCTGTCCAAATACTTATTGGTAGACAATGTAGAAGGGGAAAACAAAGTCTTCCTGAATGCAGCATAGTGCACTTTGTTATTATCTGAGACCCTCATAATAAAAAAGATAATACATTAGTAAAAAAAACATCCAGATACATGACATACAGTGGAAAATGTGACATACAAATTGAGATTTAACTTAAGATCAGGACTATATACTTTATATTTACATGATAAATCAGCTATCTCGGTTGAAGTTGTGAATACTTCAGAGCTGCACTCATTCTGATTTCAATTAAGGAATGTCCCTTCGGATTATGCAATGTGTCAGTAGTCTGCCTTTATTTTCAAATGTTTCCTTTTTCATTGAACTTATCAAATAAACCATCCATAAAGACAATGAAGTACGTGTACAGTATATGCAAACAATGGCGCCATTTCTGAGCATGTGAAAGGAAGCCTGTTCATGATACCAGCAATTCTGTTGTGCATTAATATGAATTAATGTCTAGAAATGTCATTTAAAATTGTAAGTGATGCTAATTGCCATGCAAGGATAATAGATTTATGTATTCCATTCCACAATGAAAGCCCCAGACACCAAAGTGGATACTAACCTTTCTGATCCCAAAGTCTCTTCTTTCCTCTTGTCAATTGTTTCCTTTGTTAGAATATCAAAAAGCATATTACAGTAACTACAGGGATCAAATACTTTTAAGTGGTAAAGGGAACGGGAAATAAAATCACAATATTCTTTTTAAAGTCATACACCTTTTAAGAGGAATAACATTGCTTTAGCTAGTTCATAAATTAATCTGGCCTAGGCTGCAGCCAAATTACAGCGTAAATTGAAATTGCAAAATCAGAAAATAAGCGTAATCTTCAAAATTAGTGAACATATTAAAATAAATCATAGAACAACCAGAGGAGTGACTCGGTTTTTTCTGGGCTCTGATGCAAAATCTATGACCTGCTATGAATAACACTGGTGTCTTATTATGCACATTAGGCCCCCTCATCTTCCAGGACCACTGTAGAGATTGCTCCCTCTGCAACCCCCTATCGCTAAGAACAACCATTCATAATTTGCATAATCTGCTACACAAGAGAAATTTTTGAAAGTTTATTGTTATGTAGCTCCAAAGAACTGGACACGCTGCGATTTCCAAAACCGTTGTGGTTTTGAAAATCGCAGCATGTCAATTATATCTATGGAAACACCGGCGGCTTTTCTATAGATATTATTGTAAGAGTAAGTCCGTGTAGGAAAACTCTGTGAACTTTCTGATGAAAGCGCTGTGGGAAGAACCGCAATGTGTCCACGCCGCGGTTCTTCCCGCAGCGCTTTTAATGCTGCATTTCCACCCAGTGGGGACTTAGCCTAAAGGTTCATTCAGTTTAGACAGTTCATTTTCCTATACGCTTTTAGGAAATTCTGTGTTGGTAGATGGAGGTCTTCTGTCCAGGATCTTAACCTGTTGGTCAACGTTGACAATTTTAATGACTAGAGATGAGCGAACACTAAAATGTTCGAGGTTCGAAATTCGATTCGAACAGCCGCTCAATGTTCGTGTGTTCGAACGGGTTTCGAACCCCATTATAGTCTATGGGGAACAGATACTCGTTAAGGGGGAAACCCAAATCCGTGTCTGGAGGGTCACCAAGTCCACTATGACACCCCAGGAAATGATGCCAACACCTCTGGAATCACACTGGGACAGCAGGGGAAGCATGTCTGGGGGCATCTAACACACCAAAGACCCTCTATTACCCCAACATCACAGCCTAACAACTACACACTTTACACACTCAATACCACCTCTCTGACAGTAGGAAAACACCTTGAAACATGTGTATTTGGCACTTGCAGTGAGGAGAGCTTGTCACCAGCAGTGAATTTGGCCCTTGTAGTAAGTTGAGGTTGGCACCAACATTTGTTTTGAAAATCAGGGTGGATTGAGCCTCTAACCAGCAGAGTTTGGGCAAATTCATGGTGGAGGGAGCCTCTAAAAACCCCAGTTTGGACCAATTCATGGTGGAGGGAGACTCTAAAAACCCCAGTTTGGACCAATTCATGGTGGAGGGAGCCTCTAAAAACCCCAGTTTGGACCAATTCATGGTGGAGGGAGCCTCTAACCAGCCCAGTTTGGGCAAATTCATGGTGGAGGGAGCCTCTAACCAGCCCAGTTTGGACCAATTAATGGTGGAGGGAGCCTCTAACCAGCCCAGTTTGGACCAATTAATGGTGGAGGGAGCCTCTAACCACCCCAGTTTGGACCAATTCATGGTGGAGGGAGCCTCTAACCAGCCCAGTTTGGACCAATTCATGGTGGAGGGAGCCTCTAAAAAACCCAGTTTGGACCAATTCATGGTGGAGGGAGCCTCTAAACAGCCCAGTTTGGGCAAATTCATGGTGGAGGGAGCCTCTAACCACCCCAGTTTGGACCAATTCATGGTGGAGGGAGCCTCTAAACAGCCAAGTTTGGACCAATTCATGGTGAAGGGAGCCTCTAAAAACCCGTTTGGACCAATTCATGGTGGAGGGAGCCTCTAAAAACCCCAGTTTGGACCAATTCATGGTGGAGGGAGCCTCTAACCAGCCCAGTTTGGGCAAATTCATGGTGGAGGGAGCCTCTAACCAGCCCAGTTTGGACCAATTAATGGTGGAGGGAGCCTCTAACCAGCCCAGTTTGGACCAATTAATGGTGGAGGGAGCCTCTAACCACCCCAGTTTGGACCAATTCATGGTGGAGGGAGCCTCTAACCAGCCCAGTTTGGACCAATTCATGGTGGAGGGAGCCTCTAAAAAACCCAGTTTGGACCAATTCATGGTGGAGGGAGCCTCTAAACAGCCCAGTTTGGGCAAATTCATGGTGGAGGGAGCCTCTAACCACCCCAGTTTGGACCAATTCATGGTGGAGGGAGCCTCTAAACAGCCAAGTTTGGACCAATTCATGGTGAAGGGAGCCTCTAAAAACCCGTTTGGACCAATTCATGGTGGAGGGAGCCTCTAACCAGCCCAGTTTGGGCAAATTCATGGTGGAGGGAGCCTCTAAACAGCCAGTTTGGGCAAATTCATGGTGGAGGGAGCCTCTAACCAGCCCAGTTTGGACCAATTCATGGTGGAGGGAGCCTCTAACCAGCCCAGTTTGGGCAAATTCATGGTGGAGGGAGCCTCTAAACAGCCCAGTTTGGGCAAATTCATGGTGGAGGGAGCCTCTAACCAGCCCAGTTTGGACCAATTCATGGTGGAGGGAGCCTCTAACCAGCCCAGTTTGGGCAAATTCATGGTGGAGGGAGCCTCTAAACAGCCCAGTTTGGGCAAATTCATGGTGGAGGGAGCCTCTAACCAGCCCAGTTTGGACCAATTAATGGTGGAGGGAGCCTCTAAACAGCCAAGTTTTGGGAAATTCATGGTGGAGGGAGCCTCTAACCAGCCCAGTTTGGACCAATTCATGGTGGAGGGAGCCTCTAACCAGCCCAGTTTGGACCAATTCATGGTGGAGGGAGCCTCTAAACAGCCCAGTTTGGGCAAATTCATGGTGGAGGGAGCCTCTAAAAAACCCAGTTTGGACCAATTCATGGTGGAGGGAGCCTCTAATTAGCCCAGTTTGGACCAATTAATTGTGGAGGGAGCCTCTAACCAGCCCAGTTTGGACCAATTAATGGTGGAGGGAGCCTCTAACCACCCCAGTTTGGGCAAATTCATGGTGGAGGGAGCCTCTAACCAGCCCAGTTTGGACCAATTAATGGTGGAGGGAGCCTCTAAACAGCCAAGTTTTGGGAAATTCATGGTGGAGGGAGCCTCTAACCAGCCCAGTTTGGACCAATTCATGGTGGAGGGAGCCTCTAAACAGCCCAGTTTGGGCAAATTCATGGTGGAGGGAGCCTCTAACCAGCCAAGTTTGGACCAATTCATGGTGAAGGGAGCCTCTAAAAACCCGTTTGGACCAATTCATGGTGGAGGGAGCCTCTAACCAGCCCAGTTTGGGCAAATTCATGGTGGAGGGAGCCTCTAAACAGCCCAGTTTGGGCAAATTCATGGTGGAGGGAGCCTCTAACCAGCCCAGTTTGGACCAATTCATGGTGGAGGGAGCCTCTAACCAGCCCAGTTTGGGCAAATTCATGGTGGAGGGAGCCTCTAAACAGCCCAGTTTGGGCAAATTCATGGTGGAGGGAGCCTCTAACCAGCCCAGTTTGGACCAATTAATGGTGGAGGGAGCCTCTAACCAGCCCAGTTTGGGCAAATTCATGGTGGAGGGAGCCTCTAAACAGCCCAGTTTGGGCAAATTCATGGTGGAGGGAGCCTCTAACCAGCCCAGTTTGGACCAATTCATGGTGGAGGGAGCCTCTAACCAGCCCAGTTTGGGCAAATTCATGGTGGAGGGAGCCTCTAAACAGCCCAGTTTGGGCAAATTCATGGTGGAGGGAGCCTCTAACCAGCCCAGTTTGGACCAATTAATGGTGGAGGGAGCCTCTAAACAGCCAAGTTTTGGGAAATTCATGGTGGAGGGAGCCTCTAACCAGCCCAGTTTGGACCAATTCATGGTGGAGGGAGCCTCTAAACAGCCCAGTTTGGGCAAATTCATGGTGGAGGGAGCCTCTAAACAGCCAAGTTTGGACCAATTCATGGTGAAGGGAGCCTCTAAAAACCCGTTTGGACCAATTCATGGTGGAGGGAGCCTCTAACCAGCCCAGTTTGGGCAAATTCATGGTGGAGGGAGCCTCTAAACAGCCCAGTTTGGGCAAATTCATGGTGGAGGGAGCCTCTAACCAGCCCAGTTTGGACCAATTCATGGTGGAGGGAGCCTCTAACCAGCCCAGTTTGGGCAAATTCATGGTGGAGGGAGCCTCTAAACAGCCCAGTTTGGGCAAATTCATGGTGGAGGGAGCCTCTAACCAGCCCAGTTTGGACCAATTAATGGTGGAGGGAGCCTCTAAACAGCCAAGTTTTGGGAAATTCATGGTGGAGGGAGCCTCTAACCAGCCCAGTTTGGACCAATTCATGGTGGAGGGAGCCTCTAACCAGCCCAGTTTGGACCAATTCATGGTGGAGGGAGCCTCTAAACAGCCCAGTTTGGGCAAATTCATGGTGGAGGGAGCCTCTAAAAAACCCAGTTTGGACCAATTCATGGTGGAGGGAGCCTCTAATTAGCCCAGTTTGGACCAATTAATTGTGGAGGGAGCCTCTAACCAGCCCAGTTTGGACCAAATAATGGTGGAGGGAGCCTCTAACCACCCCAGTTTGGGCAAATTCATGGTGGAGGGAGCCTCTAACCAGCCCAGTTTGGACCAATTAATGTTGGAGGGAGCCTCTAAACAGCCAAGTTTTGGGAAATTCATGGTGGAGGGAGCCTCTAACCAGCCCAGTTTGGACCAATTCATGGTGGAGGGAGCCTCTAAACAGCCCAGTTTGGGCAAATTCATGGTGGAGGGAGCCTCTAAAAAACCCAGTTTGGACCAATTCATGGTGGAGGGAGCCTCTAATTAGCCCAGTTTGGACCAATTAATTGTGGAGGGAGCCTCTAACCAGCCCAGTTTGGGCAAATTCATGGTGGAGGGAGCCTCTAACCAGCCCAGTTTGGACCAATTCATGGTGGAGGGAGCCTCTAACCAGCCCAGTTTGGACCAATTCATGGTGGAGGGAGCCTCTAAAAAACCCAGTTTGGACCAATTCATGGTGGAGGGAGCCTCTAAACAGCCCAGTTTGGGCAAATTCATGGTGGAAGGAGCCTCTAACCAGCAGAGTTGTGGGAAAGCAGGGTGGAGGGAGCCTCTAACCAGCAGAGTTGGTGGAAATCAGGGTGGAGGGAGCCTCTAACCAGCAGAGTTGGGGGAAATCATGTTGGAGGGAGCCTAGTATTAGCAGAATTGTGCAACGCTTATGGTGGATGAGTATGAGGATGCGGAGGAATTGGAGAGGTTGAGTACAGACATGGAGTTTCATGTTGGGGTGCTTTACACAGGTGGGCACAAAAATGAAGGCTCTATCCAGTGGTGGTTCATTTTTATCAAAGTGAGCCGGTCGGCACTCTCAGCTGACAGACGGGTGCGCTTGTCAGTGATGATGCCACCGGCTGCACTGAACACCCTCTCAGATAGGACGCTGGCGGCAGGACAGGACAGCACCTCCAAGGCATATAGGGCAAGTTCAAGCCACAGGTCCAACTTCGACACCCAATACGTGTAGGGCGCAGAGGGGTCGGAGAGGACAGGGCTGTGGTCGGAAAGGTATTCCCGCAACATGCGCCTATACTTCTCACGCCTGGTGACACTAGGACCCTCCGTGGCGGCACTTTGGCGAGGGGGTGCCATCAAGGTGTCCCAGACCTTAGACAGTGTGCCCCTCGTTTGTGTGGACCGGTGAGAACTTGGTTGCCTACTGGAGGAACTGCCCTCCCTGCCGCCAACGTCACATGCTGGAAACATCTCCATCATATTCTGCACCAATTGCCTGTGGCAAGCATTGATGCGATTGGCCCTCCCCTCTACCGGAATAAAAGACGAGATGTTGTTTTTATACCGGGGGTCAAGGATAGCAAAGATCCAGTACTGGTTGTCCTCCATGATTTTGACAATACGCTTGTCGGTTGTAAAGCACCCCAACATGAACTCAGCCATGTCTGCCACAGTGTTAGTTGGCATGACTCCTCTGGCCCCACCGGAAAGTTCAATCTCCATTTCCTCCTCATCCTCCATGTCTACCCATCCGCGCTGCAACAATGGGACGATTCGAAGTTGCCCGGAAGCCTCCTGTATCACCATCACATCATCGGACAACTCTTCCTTCTCCTCCTCCTCCTCCTCCTCCTCCATTAAACGCAGTGAAGCGGACAGATGTGTGGACCTACTCTCCAGCTGTGACGGATCGGATGCTATCCCTAACTCCTCTGTGTGATCTGAGTTATCCCTGATGTCAATCAGGGATTCTCTCAGAACACACAAGAGCGGGATTGTAAGGCTCACCATCGCATCCTCAGAGCTCACCCTCCTTGTGGACTCCTCAAAGACCCGTAGGATGTCACAAAGGTCTCTCATCCATGGCCACTCATGGATGTGAAACTGAGGCAGCTGACTTTGTGGCACCCTAGGGTTTTGTAGCTGGTATTCCATCAAAGGTCTCTGCTGCTCAACCACTCTATTCAACATCTGAAACGTTGAGTTCCAGCGTGTGGGGACGTCGCACAAAAGCCGGTGTTGTGGCACATGCAGGCGTTGCTGGAGAGATTTTAAGCTAGCAGCGGCTACTGTCGACTTGCGAAAGTGGGCGCACATGCGCCGCACTTTCACCAGTAGCTCTGGAACATTGGGGTAGCTCTTTAGGAAACGTTGCACCACTAGGTTGAAGACGTGGGCCAGGCATGGAACATGTTGGAGTCCGGCAAGCTCCAGAGCTGCTACCAGGTTCCGGCCGTTATCACAAACGACCATGCCTGGGCCCAGGTGCAGCGGCTCAAACCATATTGCCGTCTCATCGAGGAGGGCATCCCTCACCTCGGAGGCAGTGTGCTGTCTGTCCCCCAAGCTGATCAGCTTCAGCACAGCCTGCTGACGTCTACCAACGCCAGTGCTGCAACGTTTCCAACTCGTAGCTGGGGTCAATCTAACAGCGGAGGAGGAGGCGGTGGCGGAGGAGGAGGCGGTGGCGGAGGAGGAGGCGGTAGAGGAGGAGGAGGAGGGGGGTGTTCTTCTCGTGTCCCTGCCAGGAATGTTAGGCGGGGAGACGAGGTACACCGGGCCAGTTTGGGAAGCAGTCCCAGCCTCAACTACATTCACCCAGTGTGCCGTCAGTGAAATGTAGCGTCCCTGTCCGCATGCACTTGTCCACGCGTCGGTGGTCAAGTGGACCTTTGTGCAAAGCGCGGAACTAAGGGCCCCGCCTGATGTTGAGTGACACGTGCTGGTGCAAGGCGGGGACGGCACACCGGGAGAAGTAGTGACGGCTAGGGACGGCATAGCGAGGTGCCGCAGTTGCCATCAGGTCCAGGAAGGCGGGAGTTTCAACAAGCCGGAACGCCAACATCTCCTGGGCCAGCAGTTTAGCGATGTTGGCGTTCAAGGCTTGCGCGTGTGGGTGGTTAGCAGTGTATTTCTGCCGCCGCTCCAATGTCTGAGAGATGGTGGGTTGTTGTAAAGAAACGCCTGATGGTGCCTTTGATGGTGCAGGAGAAGGAGATAAGACAGGACCAGGGGAGGATGAGGTAGAAGTCAACAAAGTGGCGGAGGCAGATGAAGTGGTGTCCTGGCTCGTCCTCTGGAGTGCATCGCCAGCACAGTCAGCAGTGGCAGTGGCAGAGGCAGAGGCAGTGGCAGTGGCGTGAACGGCAGGCGGCCTTTGTCCTGCCGTTGCTGCCTGCCACTGATTCCAGTGCTTGGATTCCAAATGACGGCGCATTGAAGTGGTGGACAGGTTGCTCTTCTCAGAGCCCCTAATCAATTTCGAGAGGCAAATTGTGCAGACAACACTATATCTGTCCTCGGCGCATTCCTTGAAAAAACTCCACACCTTCGAGAAACGTGCCCTCGAGGTGGGAGTTTTTCGGGGCTGGGTACGAACTGGAACATCTTGGGAGATTCCGGGTGTGGCCTGGCTTCGCCTAAGCTGCTGACCTCTGCCTCTGCCTCTAGCTACCCTTTTTGGTGCTGCACCTGCCTCAACATCCACACTACTTTCCCCGCTTGACATCCCCCCTGTCCAGGTCGGGTCAGTGTCCTCATCATCCACCACTTCCTCTTCCAACTCCTGTCTCATCTCCTCCTCCCGCACAATGCGCCGGTCAACTGGATGCCCTGACGGCAACTGCGTCACATCATCGTCGATGAGGGTGGGTTGCTGGTCATCCACCACCAAATCGAACGGAGATGGAGGAGACTCTAGTGTTTGAGCATCTGGACACAGATGCTCCTCTGTTAGGTTCGTGGAATCGTGACGTGGAGAGGCAGGTTGAGGGACAATGAAAGGAGCGGAGAACAGCTCTGGGGAGCAGGGACAGTTTGGGTTATTGTTCTGTAAAGCTTCGGAATTTTGGGAGGAAGGAAGACAAGACTGTTGGGTAATAGGAGGAGAGGAGGCAGAGTCTGACTGGCTGCTGGACAATGTGCTGTAAGCGTTCTCTGACAGCCATTGCAAGACCTGTTCCTGGTTCTCGGGCCTACTAAGGTTTGTACCCTGCAGTTTAGTTAATGTGGCAAGCAACCCTGGCACTGTGGAGTGGCGCAATGCTTGCTGCCCCACAGGAGTAGGCACGGGACGCCCTGTGGCTTCACTGCTACCTTGCTCCCCAGAACCATTCCCCCGACCTCGCCCACGGCCTCGTCCACGTCCCTTTCCGGGAGCCTTGCGCATTTTGAATTCCTAGTTAGAAATTGGCACTGTATACCAGTAGTAAAAATTGTGGGTGCACGTAACCCCAATATATTCTTTGAATTCCCAGTCAGAAACTGGCACTATATGGCAGTAGCAAGAAATGAGGGTATTTGTATTCCCAATATACTCTTTGAATTCCCAGTCAGACAATGGCACTGTATACCAGTAGTAAAAATTGTGGGTGCACGTAACCCCAATATATTCTTTGAATTCCCAGTCAGAAACTGGCACTATATGGCAGTAGCAAGAAATGAGGGTATTTGTATTCCCAATATACTCTTTGAATTCCCAGTCAGACAATGGCACTGTATACCAGTAGTAAAAATTGTGGGTGCACGTAACCCCAATATATTCTTTGAATTACCAGTCAGAAACTGGCACTATATGGCAGTAGCAAGAAATGAGGGTATTTGTATTCCCAATATACTCTTTGAATTCCCAGTCAGACAATGGCACTGTATACCAGTAGTAAAAATTGTGGGTGCACGTAACCCCAATATATTCTTTGAATTCCCAGTCAGAAACTGGCACTATATGGCAGTAGCAAGAAATGAGGGTATTTGTATTCCCAATATACTCTTTGAATTCCCAGTCAGACAATGGCACTGTATACCAGTAGTAAAAATTGTGGGTGCACGTAACCCCAATATATTCTTTGAATTCCCAGTCAGAAACTGGCACTATATGGCAGTAGCAAGAAATGAGGGTATTTGTATTCCCAATATACTCTTTGAATTCCCAGTCAGACAATGGCACTGTATACCAGTAGTAAAAATTGTGGGTGCACGTAACCCCAATATATTCTTTGAATTCCCAGTCAGAAACTGGCACTATATGGCAGTAGCAAGAAATGAGGGTATTTGTATTCCCAATATACTCTTTGAATTCCCAGTCAGACAATGGCACTGTATACCAGTAGTAAAAATTGTGGGTGCACGTAACCCCAATATATTCTTTGAATTCCCAGTCAGAAACTGGCACTATATGGCAGTAGCAAGAAATGAGGGTATTTGTATTCCCAATATACTCTTTGAATTCCCAGTCAGACAATGGCACTGTATACCAGTAGTAAAAATTGTGGGTGCACGTAACCCCAATATATTCTTTGAATTCCCAGTCAGAAACTGGCACTATATGGCAGTAGCAAGAAATGAGGGTATTTGTATTCCCAATATACTCTTTGAATTCCCAGTCAGACAATGGCACTGTATACCAGTAGTAAAAATTGTGGGTGCACGTAACCCCAATATATTCTTTGAATTACCAGTCAGAAACTGGCACTATATGGCAGTAGCAAGAAATGAGGGTATTTGTATTCCCAATATACTCTTTGAATTCCCAGTCAGACAATGGCACTGTATACCAGTAGTAAAAATTGTGGGTGCACGTAACCCCAATATATTCTTTGAATTCCCAGTCAGAAACTGGCACTATATGGCAGTAGCAAGAAATGAGGGTATTTGTATTCCCAATATACTCTTTGAATTCCCAGTCAGACAATGGCACTGTATACCAGTAGTAAAAATTGTGGGTGCACGTAACCCCAATATATTCTTTGAATTCCCAGTCAGAAACTGGCACTATATGGCAGTAGCAAGAAATGAGGGTATTTGTATTCCCAATATACTCTTTGAATTCCCAGTCAGACAATGGCACTGTATACCAGTAGTAAAAATTGTGGGTGCACGTAACCCCAATATATTCTTTGAATTCCCAGTCAGAAACTGGCACTATATGGCAGTAGCAAGAAATGAGGGTATTTGTATTCCCAATATACTCTTTGAATTCCCAGTCAGACAATGGCACTGTATACCAGTAGTAAAAATTGTGGGTGCACGTAACCCCAATATATTCTTTGAATTACCAGTCAGAAACTGGCACTATATGGCAGTAGCAAGAAATGAGGGTATTTATAACCCCAATATATTCTTTGAATTCCCAGTCAGACAATGGCACTGTATACCAGTAGTAAAAATTGTGGGTGCACGTAACCCCAATATATTCTTTGAATTCCCAGTCAGAAACTGGCACTATATGGCAGTAGCAAGAAATGAGGGTATTTGTATTCCCAATATACTCTTTGAATTCCCAGTCAGACAATGGCACTGTATACCAGTAGTAAAAATTGTGGGTGCACGTAACCCCAATATATTCTTTGAATTCCCAGTCAGACACTGGCACTATATGGCAGTAGCAAGAAATGAGGGTATTTGTATTCCCAATATATTCTTTGAATTCCCAGTCAGACAATGGCACTGTATACCAGTAGTAAAAATTGTGGGTGCACGTAACCCCAATATATTCTTTGAATTACCAGTCAGAAACTGGCACTATATGGCAGTAGCAAGAAATGAGGGTATTTGTATTCCCAATATATTCTTTGAATTACCAGTCAGAAACTGGCACTATATGGCAGTAGCAAGAAATGAGGGTATTTATAACCCCAATATATTCTTTGAATTCCCAGTCAGACAATGGCACTGTATACCAGTAGTAAAAATTGTGGGTGCACGTAACCCCAATATATTCTTTGAATTCCCAGTCAGAAACTGGCACTATATGGCAGTAGCAAGAAATGAGGGTATTTGTATTCCCAATATACTCTTTGAATTCCCAGTCAGACAATGGCACTGTATACCAGTAGTAAAAATTGTGGGTGCACGTAACCCCAATATATTCTTTGAATTCCCAGTCAGAAACTGGCACTATATGGCAGTAGCAAGAAATGAGGGTATTTGTATTCCCAATATACTCTTTGAATTCCCAGTCAGACAATGGCACTGTATACCAGTAGTAAAAATTGTGGGTGCACGTAACCCCAATATATTCTTTGAATTCCCAGTCAGAAACTGGCACTATATGGCAGTAGCAAGAAATGAGGGTATTTGTATTCCCAATATACTCTTTGAATTCCCAGTCAGACAATGGCACTGTATACCAGTAGTAAAAATTGTGGGTGCACGTAACCCCAATATATTCTTTGAATTCCCAGTCAGAAACTGGCACTATATGGCAGTAGCAAGAAATGAGGGTATTTGTATTCCCAATATACTCTTTGAATTCCCAGTCAGACAATGGCACTGTATACCAGTAGTAAAAATTGTGGGTGCACGTAACCCCAATATATTCTTTGAATTCCCAGTCAGAAACTGGCACTATATGGCAGTAGCAAGAAATGAGGGTATTTGTATTCCCAATATACTCTTTGAATTCCCAGTCAGACAATGGCACTGTATACCAGTAGTAAAAATTGTGGGTGCACGTAACCCCAATATATTCTTTGAATTCCCAGTCAGAAACTGGCACTATATGGCAGTAGCAAGAAATGAGGGTATTTGTATTCCCAATATACTCTTTGAATTCCCAGTCAGACAATGGCACTGTATACCAGTAGTAAAAATTGTGGGTGCACGTAACCCCAATATATTCTTTGAATTCCCAGTCAGAAACTGGCACTATATGGCAGTAGCAAGAAATGAGGGTATTTGTATTCCCAATATACTCTTTGAATTCCCAGTCAGACAATGGCACTGTATACCAGTAGTAAAAATTGTGGGTGCACGTAACCCCAATATATTCTTTGAATTCCCAGTCAGAAACTGGCACTATATGGCAGTAGCAAGAAATGAGGGTATTTGTATTCCCAATATACTCTTTGAATTCCCAGTCAGACAATGGCACTGTATACCAGTAGTAAAAATTGTGGGTGCACGTAACCCCAATATATTCTTTGAATTCCCAGTCAGAAACTGGCACTATATGGCAGTAGCAAGAAATGAGGGTATTTGTATTCCCAATATACTCTTTGAATTCCCAGTCAGACAATGGCACTGTATACCAGTAGTAAAAATTGTGGGTGCACGTAACCCCAATATATTCTTTGAATTCCCAGTCAGAAACTGGCACTATATGGCAGTAGCAAGAAATGAGGGTATTTGTATTCCCAATATACTCTTTGAATTCCCAGTCAGACAATGGCACTGTATACCAGTAGTAAAAATTGTGGGTGCACGTAACCCCAATATATTCTTTGAATTCCCAGTCAGAAACTGGCACTATATAGCAGTAGCAAGAAATGAGGGTATTTGTATTCCCAATATACTCTTTGAATTCCCAGTCAGACAATGGCACTGTATACCAGTAGTAAAAATTGTGGGTGCACGTAACCCCAATATATTCTTTGAATTCCCAGTCAGAAACTGGCACTATATGGCAGTAGCAAGAAATGAGGGTATTTGTATTCCCAATATACTCTTTGAATTCCCAGTCAGACAATGGCACTGTATACCAGTAGTAAAAATTGTGGGTGCACGTAACCCCAATATATTCTTTGAATTACCAGTCAGAAACTGGCACTATATGGCAGTAGCAAGAAATGAGGGTATTTATAACCCCAATATATTCTTTGAATTCCCAGTCAGACAATGGCACTGTATACCAGTAGTAAAAATTGTGGGTGCACGTAACCCCAATATATTCTTTGAATTCCCAGTCAGAAACTGGCACTATATGGCAGTAGCAAGAAATGAGGGTATTTGTATTCCCAATATACTCTTTGAATTCCCAGTCAGACAATGGCACTGTATACCAGTAGTAAAAATTGTGGGTGCACGTAACCCCAATATATTCTTTGAATTCCCAGTCAGAAACTGGCACTATATGGCAGTAGCAAGAAATGAGGGTATTTGTATTCCCAATATACTCTTTGAATTCCCAGTCAGACAATGGCACTGTATACCAGTAGTAAAAATTGTGGGTGCACGTAACCCCAATATATTCTTTGAATTACCAGTCAGAAACTGGCACTATATGGCAGTAGCAAGAAATGAGGGTATTTGTATTCCCAATATACTCTTTGAATTCCCAGTCAGACAATGGCACTGTATACCAGTAGTAAAAATTGTGGGTGCACGTAACCCCAATATATTCTTTGAATTCCCAGTCAGAAACTGGCACTATATGGCAGTAGCAAGAAATGAGGGTATTTGTATTCCCAATATACTCTTTGAATTCCCAGTCAGACAATGGCACTGTATACCAGTAGTAAAAATTGTGGGTGCACGTAACCCCAATATATTCTTTGAATTCCCAGTCAGAAACTGGCACTATATGGCAGTAGCAAGAAATGAGGGTATTTGTATTCCCAATATACTCTTTGAATTCCCAGTCAGACAATGGCACTGTATACCAGTAGTAAAAATTGTGGGTGCACGTAACCCCAATATATTCTTTGAATTCCCAGTCAGAAACTGGCACTATATGGCAGTAGCAAGAAATGAGGGTATTTGTATTCCCAATATACTCTTTGAATTCCCAGTCAGACAATGGCACTGTATACCAGTAGTAAAAATTGTGGGTGCACGTAACCCCAATATATTCTTTGAATTACCAGTCAGAAACTGGCACTATATGGCAGTAGCAAGAAATGAGGGTATTTATAACCCCAATATATTCTTTGAATTCCCAGTCAGACAATGGCACTGTATACCAGTAGTAAAAATTGTGGGTGCACGTAACCCCAATATATTCTTTGAATTCCCAGTCAGAAACTGGCACTATATGGCAGTAGCAAGAAATGAGGGTATTTGTATTCCCAATATACTCTTTGAATTCCCAGTCAGACAATGGCACTGTATACCAGTAGTAAAAATTGTGGGTGCACGTAACCCCAATATATTCTTTGAATTCCCAGTCAGACACTGGCACTATATGGCAGTAGCAAGAAATGAGGGTATTTGTATTCCCAATATATTCTTTGAATTCCCAGTCAGACAATGGCACTGTATACCAGTAGTAAAAATTGTGGGTGCACGTAACCCCAATATATTCTTTGAATTACCAGTCAGAAACTGGCACTATATGGCAGTAGCAAGAAATGAGGGTATTTGTATTCCCAATATATTCTTTGAATTCCCAGTCAGACAATGGCACTGTATACCAGTAGTAAAAATTGTGGGTGTATATAGCCCCAATTCTATTGCTAGGGGACTTGCAGGGTATTTCTGGGGTGAAGGTGGGGGGGCACACCGTTGGAACGGGTATCGGGGTATATATCGGGTATACGGGAATACACTGACAGTGTATTCCATTCAGGATCCTGGGAAAGCTGGGTTGCGGCGATTGAGCCCGTCAGTGCCACGTTACACTGACAAGCTTCTCCCTGGAATTTAGCTCTTACAAGAGCTGTTGGTTGTCTTCTCCTTCCTATCCTAGCCTGTCCCTGCCTACCCAGAATCTAAGCCCTAGCTAGCTGGACGGAAACCTCCGTCCTCGGTGAATTGCAAGCTCAGAATGACGCGAAGCTGGGCGTCGCTGTTCTTTTAAATTAGAGGTCACATGTTTTCGGCAGCCAATGGGTTTTGCCTACTTTTTTCAACGTCACCGGTGTCGTAGTTCCTGTCCCACCTACCCTGCGCTGTTATTGGAGCAAAAAAGGCGCCAGGGAAGGTGGGAGGGGAATCGAGTAATGGCGCACTTTACCACGCGGTGTTCGATTCGATTCGAACATGCCGAACAGCCTAATATCCGATCGAACATGAGTTCGATAGAACACTGTTCGCTCATCTCTATTAATGACCAATCTTCCCTTGGTCTGAAAAACCTGTCTTGCATTAAGGCCTCATGCACATTTGTCAATTTTTAAAACAATGGAAGTGTGTAACCACTCCTGTGTATAGCTACAGGGTCCTTGTCAGGCTGATACATTGTTATCAACCCATTGTCAAGGGACTCTTTGAGTAAATAGGTATTATCTAAAGTGGGAAACTCCTGTAGGCTAAGGCCTCACATAGAGAAATACAGCTAAAAAAATGCAGCTTAAACGCATCACGTTTTTTTCCGCAATATTATTAATTGTGCTTTTGCTTCGGTTTTCTCGCTGGTTTCCGCAAGTAAAATTGATGTGCTGTGTTTTTCAAAAACACATATATTTTCAAAACACTTCTCTTCAATGTGTGGTTGGGATTTTTAACCAAAAAAGTAGGTGATTGGTTTGAGCAGAAGGGAGAAGTATTAGCGCTTCTTGTATATTTCCCATTCCCTTTGTTGCCCCTATTGGATGTGGCACAACAAAAATGCTACAAGATCGGCAACAAGAAAGCGGCTGTCCCAAAGTTTGTGCCCTGGTTTGTATATTAGGCATCTATGAGGAGCAATGAAAGAATCTATGGAAAATGTAAAAACATTGCTGTATCTTGAACCCATTATAGATTGTTGTTAGGTAGTTGTTACAGTTTTATAATAATGCGCATAACTACTTTTATGTTGCCAGAGCGAAGAGAATGGTGTGATCAATTTATTTCAGAACTAACAAATTGTCGTGGGGCCTTCTAATCTGCCACAATAATAATGTCATTGATGTTAAATGCGAGGGATGGTAATGGCTATCGGTTGACCTTTAAAGTAATTACCATGCATTAGGCATATCTATTGGTGTTAATGTCTGTGACATCTTATTTTAATAGTTTGCTTTTCCACTTTCTGTCTACCTGTCAACTGTCCAAGTATGTGTTACTGAATATCATCTGCTGTAGATAGAAATCACAGGAAATACTTTATTATATTTGATTTTCATTCCTCTAGCACAGGGGTAGGGAACGTACGGCTCTCCAGCTGTTGCAAAACTACAACTCCCAGCATGCATACTTGCTCTGCTGTTCTTGGAACTCCCATGGAAGTGAATGGAGCATGCTGGGAGTTGTAGTTTCACAGCAGCTGGAGAGCCAAAGGTTCCCTACCCCTGCTCTAGCATAAGATCCAACAGTATAAATGAAGAAAAGGTTTGTATATACTTTAAAGAGTGCAGATAATCTGGATGCGATGTAAGATAACATATAGTGATTAGAGATGAGCGAACACTAAAATGTTCGAGGTTCAAAATTCGATTCGAACAGCCGCTCACTGTTCGAGTGTTCGAATGGGTTTCGAACCCCATTATAGTCTATGGGGAACATAAACTCGTTAAGGGGGAAACCCAAATTCGTGTCTGGAGGGTCACCAAGTCCACTATGACACCCCAGGAAATGATGCCAACACCTCTGGAATGACACTGGGACAGCAGGGGAAGCATGTCTGGGGGCATAAAAGTCACTTTATTTCATGGAAATCCCTGTCAGTTTGCAATTTTCGCAAGCTAACTTTTCCCCATAGAAATGCATTGGCCAGTGCTGATTGGACAGAGTACGGAACTCGACCAATCAGCGCTGGCTCTGCTGGAGGAGGCGGAGTCTAAGATCGCTCCACACCAGTCTCCATTCAGGTCCGACCTTAGACTCCGCCTCCTCCGGCAGAGCCAGTGCTGATTGGCCGAAGGCTGGCCAATGCATTCCTATGCGAATGCAGAGACTTAGCAGTGCTGAGCCAGTTCTGCTCAACTACACATCTGATGCACACTCGGCACTGCTACATCAGATGTAGCAATCTGATGTAGCAGAGCCGAGGGTGCACTAGAACCCCTGTGCAAACTCAGTTCACGCTAATAGAATGCATTGGCCAGCACTGATTGGCCAATGCATTCTATTAGCCCGATGAAGTAGAGCTGAATGTGTGTGCTAAGCACACACATTCAGCTCTACTTCATCGGGCTAATAGAATGCATTGGCCAGAGTACGGAACTCGACCAATCAGCGCTGGCTCTGCTGGAGGAGGCGGAGTCTAAGATCGCTCCACACCAGTCTCCATTCTGGTCCGACCTTAGACTCCGCCTCCTCCAGCAGAGCCAGCGCTGATTGGCCGAATTCCGTACTCTGGCCAATCAGTGCTGGCCAATGCATTCTATTGGCGTGATGAAGCAGTGCTGAATGTGTGTGTTTAGCTCAACTACACCGGTGGAGTAGTTGAGCTAAGCACACAGATTCAGCTCTGCTTCAATCAGCACTGGCCAATGCATTCTATTAGCTTGATGAAGCAGAGTGTGCACAAGGGTTCAAGCGCACACTCGGCTCTGATGTAGCAGAGCCGAGGCTGCACAAGGGTTCAAGCGCACCTCGGCTCTGATGTAGCAGAGCCAAGGGTGCACTTGAACCCTTGTGCACCCTCGGCTCTGCTACATCAGAGCCAAGGGTGCACTTGAACCCTTGTGCACACTTGGCTCTGCTACATCAGAGTTGATGGTGCGCTTGAACCCTTGTGCACACTCTGCTTCATCAAGCTAATAGAATGCATTGGCCAGCGCTGATTGAAGCAGAGCTGAATCTGTGTGCTTAGCTCAACTACTCCACCGGTGTAGTTGAGCTAAACACACACATTCAGCACTGCTTCATCACGCCAATACAATGCATTAGCCAGTGCTGATTGGCCAGAGTACGGAATTCGGCCAATCAGCGCTGGCTCGGATGGAGGAGGCGGAGTCTAAGGTCGGACCAGAATGGAGACTGGTGTGGAGCAATCTTAAACTCCGCCTCCTCCAGCAGAGCCAGCGCTGATAGGCCGAATTCCGTACTCTGGCCAATCAACGCTGGCCAGTGCATTCTATTGGCGTGATGAAGCAGTGCTGAATTTGTGTGCTTAGCTCAACTACGCCGGTGGAGTAGTTGAGCTAAGCACACAGATTCAGCTCTGCTTCAATCATCACTGGCCAATGCATTCTATTGGCGTGATGAAGCAGTGCTGAATGTGTGTGTTTAGCTCAACTACGCCGGTGGAGTAGTTGAGCTAAGCACACAGATTCAGCTCTGCTTCAATCAGCACTGGCCAATGCATTCTATTGGCGTGATGAAGCAGTGCTGAATGTGTGTGTTTAGCTCAACTACGCCGGTGGAGTAGTTGAGCTAAACACACACATTCAGCACTGCTTCATCATGCCAATAGAATGCACTGGCCAGCGCTGATTGGCCAGAGTATGGAATTCGGCCAATCAGCGCTGGCTCTGCTGGAGGAGGCAGAGTCTAAGGTCGGACCAGAATGGAGACTGGTGTGGAGCGATCTTAGAATCCGCCTCCTCCAGCAGAGCCAGCGCTGATTGGCCAAAGTACGGAATTCGGCCAATCAGCGCTGGCCAATGCATCCCTATGGGAAAAAGTTTATCTCACAAAAATCACAATTACACACCCGATAGAGCCCCAAAAAGTTATTTTTAATAACATTCCCCCCTAAATAAAGGTTATCCCTAGTTATCCCTGCCTGTACAGCTATCCCTGTTTCATAGTAACAAAGTTCACATTCTCATATGACCCGCATTTGAAATCCACTATTCGTCTAAAATGGAGGTCACCTGATTTCGGCAGCCAATGACTTTTTCCAATTTTTTTCAATGCCCTCGGTGTCGTAGTTCCTGTCCCACCTCCCCTGCGCTGTTATTGGTGCAAAAAAGGCGCCAGGGAAGGTGGGAGGGGAATCAAATTTTGGCGCACTTTACCACGCGGTGTTCGATTCGAACATAGCGAACACCCTGATATCCGATCGAACATGTGTTCGATAGAACACTGTTCGCTCATCTCTAATAGTGATCTAGCCACTGGTTCTGCCTGACAGGTTTTGATTATGAGTATGCAGCAATGGTTGGCAGCATTGGTAAGAAGTTAATTCTGCTGGAGTCATCCTTGTCCAGTGATTGACATGGTCCTGGTCAAGTAATGGGACAGTACATCATCACTGTAGCTTTCCAAGTCAAGGTAGACACAGGACGTACAGGCTTAAGGATAGCAGGGTATTTAAAAGGTTTAGATAAAAATAATTTAAAAGATTGTTCCATGAAAAACACATTGTATCCAACGGAATACCAGAATCTACAAATTCATGTACCTTGACATTCAGCCAAATACACGTTGCACATTGACCAGACCATATGATACCGAGCACCATTCAAACTATAGGCCACAGAACATCGATGATCTCACATCCAGTCTTTATAACTGACAACAATTTCTCCAGTTTGGGTATTATAGGGTATCTTATCAGGACTGAGTAATAATCACTCCTTTCCCAGTAGGGCTGCTGAGGATGCTCCGTGCACTGTCTGGTGGTTGGTACCTTCTAATGTCCTCACCCTTGGCAAAATGTGTAAGCGACAGTTTTGGGGATAGTCTTTTCACCAGGGGGTACTTGCCTTGAAAAGGTTGAGAAACTGTTGTATATCATTTATATACTCTTCACAGAAAATCATAGGCAACGATATTACAATAAACAATGGCAACCGGAAACTCTTTTGCTGCATCTAAATTATTGATGATGAATTTTCATGTGCAGTCTTCTTGATCACATTTTACATAGTAACATAGTTAGCACGGATGAATAAAGACATATGTCCATCAAGTTCAACCAGGGAATAAGAAGGAGCTTAACTGAAGGAGAAAAGTATGCTATACATTTCCAGAAGCAGCCATGCTATTTTTCTCTATAAAGGCATGTGAGTTGTTTTTGAAGCTGCTAGCTGTTGCTGCTGTCACCACCTCCTACGGCAGGCTCACAGTGACAAAGCAATTTTGCCAATGGATAGTAAACCTTTTTTCCATGCCTCAGACGTTTCTCAATTTTTGTTAATCTTCGTCTTAGTCTTTCGAATGTTTTCACCAACAGTGACAAGTTCTGCATTATTATAAATGATCAGATCCAGCAGAGCATCCTCTCTAGTCAGATCTTCTATAAACAGGACCATAAAATTGCCTTGCATTAAAGGGGTTCTCCCATCTCAGTGTTTCAGCCAGGCTGTATGCAGTGTCTCCTTCTCACTTTCTGTATTTCTCTCCCTCCCCCCCTCCTGCTGAATGGGACAAACAACTTCTGCACGTCAGATAATCTGCAGATACTTGTACAGAACTTACTCTGTGTTATCTGTGTGTTTACATAGAGAGATAACAGACTCAGCTTTATTAGCAAACTACAATTATCTGAACGGATTGCCCTATCAGAACTGAGTAAGTGATGTCACTTGTCCTATCTCCCAGTTACATGGTTATAGCAATGCTGTATATACAATAGGAGGAATCAGGTCACATACCAGGCAAATAAAGCAAAATTTCTAAAGCAATATATATAGAAAAAGGCTTCAATGTACATAAGCTACCAGTATAAATAGGATCCTTGAGATGGGACAACCCCTTTAAGTTAATGAGTTTCCTACCTTTTGCAGACAATGCAGTACCATGACCCCAATATATATTGTAAGCCGATGGCTGGCCAGATAATGGAGGGGGTGTACATCTCACCCAGACTACTAAGGTGGGTGAGATGAGAAAACTCCAGAAAGAATATTTCTCAGCAGATAACTATTGTCTGCTGAGGATTATTTCAAAGCTCCGGTTACTGGGCTGGATTTTTAGGAATGGCAGGTAGGTTGGCAGTGGGACCTGTCATTCCACCCTCCTCCAGTCCACACTTTGGGGATGTTCTGGCAGCAACTCAGCTGCAGAGAGTCTGCTCATCAAGGAAGCTAAAGAAGTCAACTCCAGCAGCGGTCTTTAGACAGAGCTTTGCTGGAGAGCCAAAGAGAGAGATCATATTTTTGGAGCTGTGTCCTGAATGATTCTACTGGCTCTTGGATTTCTGTTATTATATTTTATGTTTAGTTAGAGTCTAGCCGGCAGGTATTTATTTTTGTATTGTTTCCCTTTGTTGCTGCACCATTTTGTTTTGAGTGAAAATAAAACTCTACCTTTGTTTTGGACTAAAGAATCTGGAGTTTTGTGTCTATGCTACCCCACCTAGCAACCCCAGACCCTGACAATATATAGTAATTAAAATCTACCATCAAGACTACCCTACCCGCCTGAGCCTCCCACTCAATTTGCCAATTCAACTGATATTGGTGGTGGTGGAGGGGTGTCTCTAGATTATGCCAAAAAGTATTTTATCAATGGTCACATCCTTATGCAATTCCACCTACAAGGATTCTACATCCTCACAATCCTCACTCACATTTTCAGCCACATTTGCCTCTTTCACACTCACTTTCATAAAAGGAAAATGTTTGTTTTGGTACTGTGTTAGCCAGTGGTTAAATCACCTACTGAAGACTTGCAAAGTTTTTTTGTTTTTTATACTCACTTTCATGACATACATAAATACTCCACCTCCCTTCCTTTTGACCCTGTCTTTGCAAAATAGTATAAAACCCTGAATGCTAACCAGGACCAAGACCTCAAGCTCCCCCAGTTTGCCTACTAGTCTTCTAGCATTAGTGAACATACACTACATATACACTTTACCTTGCCATCCAACATTAATTTCCAGAAATGTATAAAGAAGTTTTATGACCAGATACAGCTATACTGTTTGGTTTTCTAATCCCTCCACCACAATCCACTTCTCCTCCCACCACTATAGCCTGCTCCCTCTCTGACCTATCTACCACTGTTATGTCTGCTTGGCCCCCTTCCCTCATTTCTGATTTAAAGAGGACCTATCACCTCCCCCACCAAGTCCAGTTCTTTACAAGGCAGTGCCTTTCTACAGACTCTGATAGAGATTTTTTTCTCCAGCTCCCAACATTCCTGAGCAATCAATGCTATCTTTGCTGTCTAATATGTTATTTAGGCTGTGTACTGTCAGGTCCTATCCTTCAGCCTGGAGGCTAGTTCTCTAAAGTTATAATATACATTTCTGCCTAGGAGTTTTATATAATCTGATCTAACAGAATGCAATGTACAGTATATGCTGTTCTCAGAGCAATCTCATAGAAAGCTGAGTGAGCAGTAACATAAACACAAAACACTGTGCGTAAACTAAGTACGGATGAAATGATGTAGCACTAACAACAAAGCAAGCGGAAATTGTATTTTTAACAAGTCTACTGATGAAATAGCAATAACTTCACTGCATGGGCGGAAGACCAACTAAGGGAACTTGAGATCTCAATTATATCTTAGGAAAACTCATAAACTTCAAAGACGTTACAATTTATAAAGGAAATGGTGTTAAACAAATCAATTACAGCTCTGGGTTAGCATAGAAAATTATTCATTGAAAGCAAAAATGAGATCTTAGCTCAGTGATTTGGGGATGTCAATATCAGAAATGAGAAATCAATTATTATTTGTGTCCCTTTCATTAATCACAGCACTGGAATGGGAGACGTCTAATCACACAAAAACAGGAAATACTGTATTGAACTGAAGGACTTATAGGAAAATTGTCACTCACACTTAGAAAATAAGAGCTCCCAAGACTCTGACAGTCGTTTATCTGTCCTCATTCTAACAAATGTTATTATTTTGCTATGTGTCTTACAGTGGCAAGATTTTCTCTTGGAGATCAATACGGCTTGACCTTTAATGAAAAAGACTCCATGTCAGCAAGTTTCCTTCATTCTTCTGCAGCAGGCTTTCACTATTAATGCTTATGAGTTGATAAGCAGCTAAGGCATCTTTGTTTCATCATGCACAAGCTGTCTTTACTTTGCCAAGATGATCCAAAGTTTAAAACTATAAACCCTTTGATATTTCAGGGAATTATAAAGGCATTCAAAATTTAATGTACTGCTTATTTGTACCTGACAAACATTATAGTAAGCACTATGTGAGCTTGAATTGTTTGTAACAACACCGTTTGGTGTGCCTTCATGGTGCATGATTTTACTGGGGTTCTTTTTCTCCCCTGAATATACTAAATCCTCTTCATTTTGTGGGACACCTTAGGTATTGTATATTTATTTAGGTTGCTGATACCCCATTATTCAAATTTCTTTTGTATTATTCCATGCTCACTAGTTGACTGTGATACATTATGCCTGGAGGAGTTGTGTCTTATTGGTCGGATATATGGTGTTTTTGTGGATGTCTTTTATGTCTCACTTCCCCATTGTAATGTTATATGTTTTTTTATGCATTATGAAATAAAACGCTAATAATAGCAGCAATGGTCCTGCTATTAGTTATTTGTAGAGATGAGCGAACAGCGTTCGAGGTTCGATATTCATTTCGAGTAGCCCCTCAATATTCGACTACTCGAATCGAATATCGAACCCTATTATAGTCTATGGGGGGGAAATGCTCGTTTCAGGCATAGGCAACGTTCGATCAAATTATACTTACCAAGTCCACGAGTGAGGGTCAGGCTGGATCCTCCAAGAAGTCTTCTCCTTGCAGCATCCCCACGGCATCTTCCGGCTCTTCTTTCACTCTGCCAGGCATTGCCCCTGGGCAGAGCCGACTGCACATGTCCGCACTACAAGACAGGACAAGACCTTAGACAACACACTCCTCTCTCCAAGACTTTTATTGAGCTGCACTGGTTCTCTGGAATGCTTTACTCTGTACAATCAGATTAATACCCAAGTACAGCAGCTTCAAAACTGTCTTAAAGTTGTCACATCTGATTAGTCAGGCTTATTATATGATCTGATAACATGACCTGATCACATTGTTCTACACTTCTGCATAATACTCTAATACTTCTTATCATAAACGATCCTTCCTAATTCTCAGAACCTGACCCCCCATCTAGAAGTTACCCTTATCCCCCTGCAGTTAGTATCAGTATATTCAGATACAAGCTAGGGACAGGTATGTGTAGAGTCAGTTATATGACCTTATTTATTAAAAGATGGCTGGACCATTGTATTAAACAAACTCACTTACCTCTTGTTAGTTTCTAGAAATAAATAGAAAAAAAACCTGAAAAAAAATACTGAGGGGCACATAGTATGATCCTGCTCCTATAATTCATAATAGTGCTCCAACAGGTGGTGTGAACAAGGAAGGGAAAGAATACATTCACACAGTAAAAATAGAAAGTGGTCAAGATGTACTCTCACCTTCTAGGATTGTGAACAATCACAACCACTAGAGTAGCATGTTGATAAATATTGGAGGGCAGCAGGACATGTCTGTCATGTCTGTCACCTGGACTCCATATCCCAAGGCGAGTTGATCATCAGGTGTTGAGAGAATAATTTCCCCAAAAAAGTTGAAGGTCTGTGCTTTTCTGGTGAATAAGGCTTTTATTAAAATGCACAAACACTGGAAAAGCACAGACCTTTAACCTGTTGGAGGGAATTTTTTCTCGCCACACCTGATGATCTACTCTTAACTCTTGTGTCTCCCTATTTCTTCATAGATCAGAAGCTCTCGCAAGCAGAGCTTTCACTCCTAAATGTTTGATATGTTAATTTTGTTTTCACATTGTCTAATACTATCTGCTCAAGTACCCTCTGATTTGTAAAGTGTTGCGGAATATGTTGGCACTATATAAATAAAGACATTATTATTATTATTATTATTAGAGATGAGTGAACACCGTTCGATCGAATATCAGGCCGTTCAAGGTGTTCGATTCCAATCAAACACCACGAGGCAAACGCAGTAAAAAATTTGTATCCCCTCCCACTTTCCCTGGCACGTTTTTTGCACCAATAATTGTGCAGGGTAGGTGGGACAGGAACTACGACAATGGAGGCAGTTAAAAAAACTAAAAAAAACTATTGGGTGCCGAAATCAGGTGACCTCCAATTTAGATGAATGGTGGATTTAACATTTGATTAATTTGGGACTGTGAACTATGTGACTGTGAGACAGGGACAGATCTACAGGCAGGGTTAGCTAGGGATTACCTTTATTTAGGGGGAAATGTTACTCACCCAGCTCTTTGGGGCTCTATCTGGTCGGGATCCCTGTCAGCTTGCGATATGCGCGAGCTGACTTTTTCCCATAGGAATGCATTGACCAGCGTTGATTGGCCAGTGTACAGCATTCGGCCAATCGATGCTGGTTCTGCTGGAGGAGGAGTCTAAGATCCGTCCATGGCAGTTTCCATTGTGGTCCGATCTCAGATGTAGCAGTGCTGAGACAGTACTGTACATCGGAGATGAAGCAGAGCTGGGTATGCACTCTGCTTGGCTGCATCTGCCAGCTCTACTTCATTGGGCCATGTGCTCAGCTCAACTACTCCGGAGTAATTGAGCTGAGTTGCAGTATGCAGTGTGCAGTGTGCTGCGAAAAAGTCAGCTCTGGCATATCGCAAGCTGACAGGGATCCCGACATAATAAAGGTACTTGATGCCCCCAGACATGCTTCCCCTGCTGTCCCAGTTGCTTTCCAGGGTGTTGGCATCATTTCCTGGGGTGTGATAATGGACTTGGTGACTCTCCTGAGTCGCATGGTGGGATCCCCTGTAGCGAAGCATTTTCTCCCATAGACTATAATGGGGTTCGATATTCATTCGAATAGTCGAATATTGAGCGGCTATTCGAAACGAATATCGAACATTTTACTGTTTGCTCATCTCTAATTATCATTGGTAGTTGGCTGCTGATATGGAATTACACAGCTGCAACATAAACAATATGTCTTATGTGTGGCAAAAAAAGATATTGAAGCCTGGTTCACATCTGCGTTTGGTATTCTGTTGGGAGAGTCCACTTGGGGACCCCCCGAACAGAATACTGAACACATTGACAAGTGGTGAGCTTATGAAAGCACACAGACTATAATGGGGTCTGTGTTCTTTCATAAGCTCACCACTTGTCAATACGTTTGGGGGGTCCCCAAGCAGACTCCTCGAATGGAATACCGATGTGAACCAGGCCTCAGTTGATGACCAGTTGAATATTTCATAATACTTGGGCAATCTCCCAGTTAACTTTCTTCCTTGCATGAATACAGATTCTATTTAGAAGCATATACTATATATAAGTAATAACTAGAGATGAGCGAACACTAAAATGTTCGAGGTTCGAAATTCGATTCGAACAGCCGCTCAATGTTCGTGTGTTCGAACGGGTTTCGAACCCCATTATAGTCTATGGGGAACAGATACTCGTTAAGGGGGAAACACAAATCCGTGTCTGGAGGGTCACCAAGTCCACTATGACACCCCAGGAAATGATGCCAACACCTCTGGAATGACACTGGGACAGCAGGGGAAGCATGTCTGGGGGCATCTAACACACCAAAGACCCTCTATTACCCCAACATCACAGCCTAACAACTACACACTTTACACACTCAAAAAAACCTCTATCAAAGTGGGAAAATACCTGGAAACCTTCTTTACTCCCAAAATGGATGGACACAAACCCCAATTTAAGCTCAACAAACAGTAACAACCACCCCTTTAAATCACGTTCCCCATGACAACCACAAATGGAATAGGCAATGGGAATTCCAAAAGCCCTCACCCTTAACTGTCATTTTGAGTGTGTGTGTGTGTGTGTGTGTGTGTGTGTGTGTGTGTGTGTGTGTGTGTGATGTGGTAAGACCTTCCAAAATTCACTTTTCTAGCACTTAACATGAGTCCTTCCAAACAAAGTTGCAGGACCTTAAGCTGAGCTACCAGCAGAGATTGAAGCCCTTGGCATGAGTAGAGCCTTGCACCAGCAGTGTTTTTGGCACTTAGGGTGAGTTGAGCCTTGTACCAGCGTGTGTCCCTTAACATCAGGTGGGCCCTAAGTTCTGCGCTTTGCACAAAAGTTCCACATTAACTAGGCTGAATGGTACAAAGATTAGTAGGCCCGAGAACCAGGAACAGGTCTTGCAATGGCTGTCGGATAACGCTTAAAGCACATTGTCCACCAGCCAGTCAGCCTCTACCTCCTCTTACCCAACAGTCTTGTCCTCCTTCCACCCAAAATTCCCAATCTTCCCAGAACAATAACCCCAACTGTCCCTGCTCCCCAGAGCTGTTCTCCCTTCCTTTGACTGTACCGCAACCTGCCCCTCCATTTCGCGATTCCACGGACCTAACAGACGAGTATCTGTGTCCAGATGCTCAAACACTAGAGTCTCCTCCATTCCATCTCCGGTCGATTTGGTGGCGGATGACCAGCAACCCACCCTCATCGACGACGATGAGACGCAGTTGCTGTCAGGGCAGCCAGTTGACATGTGCATTGTGCAGGAGGAGGAGGCGAGACAGGAGTTGGAAGAGGAGGTGGTGGACGACGAGGACACCGACCCCACCTGGACAAGGCGGATGTCAAGCTGGGAAAGTAGTGTGGATGTTGAGGCAGGTGCAGCACGAAAAAGGGTAGCTAGAGGCAGAGACATGTCCAGAGGCAGAGGTCAGCTGCTTTGCCGAAGCCAGGCCAGACCCGGAATGTCCGAAGATGTTCCCTTTTGTACCCAGCCCAGAAAAACTCCCCCATCGAGGGCACGTTTTTTGAAGGTGTAGAGTTTTTTCAAGGAATGCGCCGAGGACAGATATAGTGTCGTCTACACAATTTGCCTCTCGAAATCGAGTAGGGGCCCTGAGAAGAGCAACCTGTCCACCACTTCAATGCACCGTCATTTGGAATCCAAGCAATGGAATCAGTGGCAGGCAGCAACGGCAGGACAAACGTCGCCCGCCGTTCATGCCACTGCCTCTGCTCACAGTGCTGGCGATGCACTCCAGAGGACGAGCCAGGACATCACTTCATCTGCCTCCGCCACTTTGTTGACTTCTCCCTCATCCTCCCCTGTTTCTGTCTTATCTCCTTCTCCTGCACCATCAAAGGCACCATCAGGCGCTTCTTTATAACAACCCTCCATCTCTCAGACATTGGAGCGCCGGCAGAAATACACCGCTAACCACCCACCCACGCAAGCCTAGAACGCCAACATCGCTAAACTGCTGGCCCAGGAGAGGTTGGCGTTCCGGCTTGTTGAAACTCCCGCCTTCCCGGACCTGATGGCAACTGTGGCACCTCACTATGCCGTCCCTAGCCGTCACAACTTCTCCCGGTGTGGCGTCCCCACCTTGCACCAGCACGTGTCACTCAACATCAGGTGGGCCCTTAGTTCCGCGCTTTGCTGCAAGGTCCACTTGACCACCGACACTTGGACAAGCGCCTGTGGTCAGGGATGCTGCTTATCTTTAAGGACAGGCAGGGTGAATGTGGTGGAGTCTGGTCCCGGGGTGCAAACTGAGGTACCCTATCTCCTCTCCCAGGCCAAAATTCATGGCAGGAGTAGACTGAAACCCTACGACGCTGCAACCTCCACCCCAGCTACTAGCGGCAAACGCTAAAACACTGGTGTGGGGAGACGTCAGCAGACGGTGCTGAAGCTCATCAGCTTGGGGGACAGACAGCACAGTGCCTCCGAGGTCAGGGATGCCATCCTGGCTGAGATGGCATTTTTTTTTCCCTGCTACACCTGGGGCCTGGCATTTTTGCGCCTGTGATAATGGCTGGAACCTGGTAGCGGCTCTGGAGCTTGCCAGCCTCCAACACGTTCCATGTTTGGCCCACGTCTAATCTAGTGGTGCAAAGTTTTTTGAAAACATACCCAAATGTACCGAAGCTACTGTTGAAAATGCGGCGCTTGTGCGCCCACTTTTGCAAGTGCACAGGAGTCACTGCTAGCCTAAAAACACTCTAGCAAGGCCTACATCTGTCCAAACACAGGCTGTTGTCTGTCATTCACACACGCTGAAACCCTACAATACCATATCTTGAGCAGGGTGTGTGAGCTGCACAGACCTTTGATGGAGTTCCATCTACAAAACCCAAGGGTTCCTCTAAGTCAGCTCCCAAAGTTTCTGCACCATGAGTTTCCAGGGGTGGCAGAGTTATGGCTAGGGGCAGAGGCATGGATAGGGATGATGTCTAGGGGCAAAAGCAGTGTGGATGTGGAGGAAAGCTAAGCAGGAAAAACTGGGGGTACAAGCTAAGGCATGGACTGGGGTGGTGTCTAGGGGCAAAAGCAGTGTGGATGTGGAGGCAAGCTAAGCAGGGAAAAAGGTGGCTAGAGGCAAAGGGATGTCCAGAGGCAGAAGACAGCTGCATGACAGAAGCTAGACCTGAGCCAGCAAGGCCCAAGATGCCCTCTTTTCTAGCTTCCTTAGAAAAATTCCCCCATCGAGGCCACGTTCCTCGCTGGGGGAGATCATTTCTAAATGTATAGGTCGAGGACAAACTGAGTGTGGTTTACACACTTTGCAATGCGACTCCCCATCTCCCAGGCCTTTCATTCCAGGCTAAAGTACAGCACAACCCACCCACATGCCCAAGGCTTCAACGGCCTCATCTCAAAAATTCTGGCCCAGGAGATGTTGGGGTCCCAGCTAGTGGACACTCTGCCCTTTTTGGGCCTGCTGGCTACTGCGCCACCTCACTGTGCCGTCCACACCAGCACTTTTCCCCAAACATGAGGCGGTCCCTAAGTTCAGCGCTTTGCCCAAAAGATCCACGTGACCAGCTACGAATGGACAAGTGCATGCGGACAGGGACGCTACCTTTCAATCTTGGCACAGTGGTTGAATGTACTTGAGGCATGGACCGGGTCGCAAAATGTGGTGGATTGACTTGTCTCCCCACACAACATTCCTGGGAGGAGGGCTGAAACACCACCCTCCTCCGCTGTTAAATTGACCCTAGCTACGAGCTGGAAACGCTGCAACACTGGTGTGGGGAGACGTCAGCGGGCCGTGCTGAAGCTCATCAGCTTGGGGGCCAGACAGCACACTGCCTACAAAGTGAG
The DNA here is from genome assembly GCF_031893055.1 of Leptodactylus fuscus. NCBI lineage: Eukaryota > Metazoa > Chordata > Amphibia > Anura > Leptodactylidae > Leptodactylus > Leptodactylus fuscus. Next base: position 100,771,012 of record NC_134267.1, read on the forward strand.
TCATGCCATCCTCGATGAGACGGCAATGTGGTTTTTGCCACTGCACCTGGGCCCAGGCATGTTGTCATGTGTGATAATGGCCGTAACCTGGGATCGGCTCTGTAGCTTGGCAGCCTGCAACATATTCCATGCCTGGGCCACGTTTTTAACTCATTGCTGCTAATCTTTTGAAAAAGGTACCCCAATGTTCCTGAGCTACTGGTGAAAGTGTGGCGCTTGTGCGGATAGTTTTTAAAGTCTATAGTTGCCGCTGCTAGCCTCTATGCACTCCTACAACGCCTGTACCTGCTGGAACAACGGCTGTTGTGCGATGTCTCCACACTGCTGGCACTAAACATATCATGTGTTGAGCAGAGTGTGTGAGCAGCACAGACCTTTGATGTAGTTCCAACTCCAAAACCCTCGGGTTCGTCAAAGTCAACTCCCTCAGTTGCTCAACCATGAGTGGCCATAGGTGGCAGACTTATGTGAAATCCCATCCCATCCATTGCACTGGACACGAAACATTAGCATGCGCTCAGCACAACTTCGGATATGGCAGCTGCGTTAAGCAGGGTGCAGGGTACAACACAGACCAGGCCCGAGCACCAGGAACAGGTGTTAGAAATACTGCAGCATCCGCCATTTCCTTCCAATTTTGGGGTTTTGGACCCGCCACCGACTTGTCTGGACCTAAGTGGGGATCATGAGACACAGTTGCCATCAGGGCAAGCTGTGGTCATGTGCGGTTTGCAGTAAGGGGCCAGTGCGCAATTGGAAGAGGAGTTGGTGGATGACGAGGCCACCGACCCCACATGGACAGGGGTGATGTCTAGGGGCTAAAGCAGTGTAGATGTAGAGGGAAGCTAAATCAACAAAAAACCTGGGTAGAAGCAAAGGCATAAACTGGGGTGATGTTTAGGGGCTAAAGCAGTGTAGATGTGGAGGGAAGCTAATTCAACAAAAAAAACAGGGTAGAAGCAAAGGCATAAACTGGGGTGATGTTTAGGGGTGAAAGCAGTGTAGATGTGGAGGGAAGCTAAGCAGCAAAAACAGTGGGTAGAAGCAAAGGCATGCAAAACTCTACCCTGTTGGAAGACTTACTCCTAGGTCTGGAACACGTTAATGCCCCCCCTGGACAAATTACTGCCACTCAGGGGCCTAGTGTCACCAGGAGGGACAAGTATAGGCGCATGTTGTGGGAATACCTGGCCGACACCAGCTCTGTCCTCTCCGATCCCTCTGTGCTCTACAGCCTACACTTATTTTCTCATCTTTTTTTCTGAACTGCACATCTCTTGCCTGCTTCCTTTGGGATCTTAGAAATGGTGGTCCACTTCCACAGATGGTAACTTCAATAGACAGTGTAACGGGAGTAGCTGAGGGATCACTGTCTTAACCACTTTTTGGCACAAAATTAACTTCCAAAGCCAAATATGGTGCAAGTATATGATGCAAGGACACCTACACACCTATCTCTGACACATTGGGGAGTTCACCCTCATGCGCCCTTTTGGCCTGCACCATCATGCGCCTCTTCCCAGCCACTCCACATTTCCCAAGCTTTTCATTGCAGGCAGAAGTACAACACAACCCACCCCCATGCCCAAGCCTTTAACAGCCTCATCGATAAACTGCTGGCCCTGGAGATGTTGGTGTTTGTTTATGCTTCTGGAGACCCAGGCCTTCCGTCAGCAGATGGCAGCTGGGGCACCTCCCTATGCTGGGCCTAGCCGTTACTACTTCTCTTGGTGTGCTGTCCCTGCCTTGCGCCTGCATGTGTCCCATAACATCAGTCGGGCCCAGAGCTCTGCGCTTTGCTGCAAGGTCCACTTGACCACCGACACATGGACAAGCGCCTGTGGTCAGGGATGCTGCAGTGCTTATCTTTAATGACAGGCAGGGTGAATGTGGTGGAGTCTGGTCCCCGGTGCAAACTGGGGTGGCCTATCTCCTCTCCCAGGCCAAAATTCATGGCAGGAGTAGACTGAAACCCTACGATGCTGCAACCTCCACCCCAGCTACTAGCGGAAAACACTGTAACACTGGCGTGGGGAGATGTCAGCAGGCCGTGCTGAAACTGATCAGCTTGGGGGACAGACAGCACAGTGCCTCCGAGGTCAGGGATGCCATCCTGGCTGAGATGGCATTTTTTTTCCCTGCTACACCTGGGGCCTGGCATTTTTGCACCTGTGATAATGGCTGGAACCTGGTAGCAGATCTGGAGCTTGCCAGACTCAAACACGGTCCACGCATGGCCCACGATTTCCAACTTGTTGGTGCCATGTTTCTTTGAAACCTACACCATTGTGCCTGATATACAGGTCAAAGTGGGGCCATTTTCGTAAGTGAGAACTAGCCTCTGCTAGGCAGAAAACATTCAGAGCACACTCCTCTCATCTTCGCACCGTTGGCTGGCGGAGGAAGACGAGGGGGTTGGAGTGGCATCTGATGTCCCTGTCCCACACGAGGCTAGAGGGTGCACTTCAGTGCATCCCATTGCTTCACCACAAATGGTGTGAAGGGGAGTGGAAAATGGAGGAAATGGAGAGTGACCCTTACAGTTGGGGCCAGCAAAGGCATGCCAAGTAACACACTGGCACACATGGCTGACTTCATCTTGGGTTGCTTTTCAACACATATTTCACATCATGAAGAACAAATAATACTGGATTTTTACAAGCCTCGAACCCCGGTCTAGGTCTAATGTCTGTTCCTTTCTTATATTAGGGGAGAGGGGAAAAAAATTACTTCAGTGATACGTTTAGCGTACATAGACTGACTATTAATGTGTATCCCACTTAGTGTTGTTAGGGTTACACACCGTCACAACCTGGCTAAAGCATCTATAGCTGTTAATAAAGTCAACATAACTTTACGGTATCCAAAAAGTAAGCTGGTACCGACAGAGAGCAAGACAAATGTCAACCAAAGCTGTGAGCTCTGAACACCCACAGTGACTTTGGCGTCATCATCATTATAAGGGAGCGGGTGGTAATAAATAACTTGGCAGTGCCTAAAACCCAAAAAGCTTATACAACTATATTTACATTAAGATACACAAATGACACTTTTCAGTAGCATGTCATGAGACAAGCTGATAAGATCTTCCTTTGTGCAGTGCTATTTGAAAGTTAAACGCTGCCTTTATTTTAATTCTGGAGAAGGTGCAGACATTAGCTTTAGAACATGTTGTCTTCATTGTCCAAATCCTCTATATAGGTAATGTGTTTTTCAGGCCGAGCTGTCTGGGAACGAGCTGGTGCAGCACTGACAACCTGGGTGAATATGGCAAGAGCCTGAGATGTAGGGTGAATGAATCCCCAAATTATTTGGGGAATTTCCACTCAGAAACTGGCACTATATACCAGTAGCAAAAATTGTGGGTGCACGTAACCCCCATATATTCTTTGAATTCCCAGTCAGACAATGGCACTATATACCAGTAGCAAAAATTGTGGGTGCACGTAACCCCAATATATTCTTTGAATTCCCAGTCAGAAACTGGCACTATATGGCAGTAGCAAGAAATGAGGGTATATGTAAACCCAATATATTCTTTGACTTCCCAGTCAGACAATGGCACTATATACCAGTAGCAAAAATTGTGGGTGCACATAAACCCAATATATTCTTTGAATTCCCAGAGAGACAATGGCACTATATACCAGTAGCAAAAATTGTGGGTGCACATAACCCCCATATATTCTTTGAATTCCCAGTGAGACAATGGCACTGTATAGTAGTAGCAAAAATTGTGGGTGCACATAAACCCAATATATTCTTTGAATTCCCAGTGAGACAATGGCACTGTATACCAGTAGCAAAAATTGTGGGTGCACATAACCCCAATATATTCTTTAATTCCCAGTGAGACAATGGCACTATATACCAGTAGCAAAAATTGTGGGTGCACGTAACCCCAATATATTCTTTGAATTACCAGTCAGAAACTGGCACTATATAGCAGTAGCAAAAATTGTGGGTGCACATAACCCCAATATATTCTTTGAATTCCCAGTCAGACAATGGCACTATATATCAGAAGCAAAAATTGTGGGTGCACGTAACCCCAATATATTCTTTGAATTCCCAGTGAGACAATGGCACTATATACCAGTAGCAAAAATTGTGGGTGCACGTAACCCCAATATATTCTTTGAATTCCCAGTCAGAAACTGGCACTATATGGCAGTAGCAAGAAATGAGGGTATTTGTAAACCCAATATATTCTTTGAATTCGCAGTCAGACAATGGCACTATATACCAGTAGCAAAAATTATGGGTGCACATAAACCCAATATATTCTTTGAATTCCCAGTGAGACAATGGCACTGTATAGCAGTAGCAAAAATTGTGGGTGCACGTAACCCCCATATATTCTTTGAATTCCCAGTGAGACAATGGCACTGTATAGCAGTAGCAAAAATTGTGGGTGCACGTAACCCCCATATATTCTTTGAATTCCCAGTCAGAAACTGAAACTATATACCAGTAGCAAAAATTGTGGGTGCACATAACCCCAATATATTCTTTGAATTACCAGTCAGAAACTGGCACTATATAGCAGTAGCAAAAATTGTGGGTGCACATAACCCCAATATATTCTTTGAATTCCCAGTGAGACAATGGCACTATATACCAGTAGCAAAAACTGTGGGTGCACGTAACTCCAATATATTCTTTGAATTCCCAGTGAGACAATGGCACTATATACCAGTAGCAAAAATTGTGGGTGCACATAAACCCAATATATTCTTTGAATTCCCAGTCAGACAATGGCACTATATACCAGTAGCAAAAATTGTGGGTGCACATAACCCCAATATATTCTTTGTATTACCAGTCAGAAACTGGCACTATATAGCAGTAGCAAAAATTGTGGGTGCACATAAACCCAATATATTCTTTGAATTCCCAGTGAGACAATGGCACTGTATACCAGTAGCAAAAATTGTGGGTGCACAAAACCCCAATATATTCTTTGAATTCCCAGTGAGACAATGGCACTATATACCAGTAGCAAAAATTGTGGGTGCACGTAACCCCAATATATTCTTTGAATTACCAGTCAGAAACTGGCACTATATAGCAGTAGCAAAAATTGTGGGTGCACATAACCCCAATATATTCTTTGAATTCCCAGTCAGACAATGGCACTATATACCAGTAGCAAAAATTTTGGGTGCACGTAACCCAAATATATTCTTTGAATTCCCAGTGAGACAATGGCACTATATACCAGTAGCAAAAATTGTGGGTGCACGTAACCCCCATATATTCTTTGAATTCCCAGTCAGACAATGGCACTATATACCAGTAGCAAAAATTGTGGGTGCACGTAACCCCAATTTATTCTTTGAATTCCCAGTCAGAAACTGGCACTATATGGCAGTAGCAAGAAATGAGGGTATTTGTAAACCCAATATATTCTTTGAATTCCCAGTCAGACAATGGCACTATATACCAGTAGCAAAAATTGTGGGTGCATGTAACCCCAATATATTCTTTGAATTCCCAGTGAGACAATGGCACTATATACCAGTAGCAAAAATTGTGGGTGCACGTAACCCCAATATATTCTTTGAATTACCAGTCAGAAACTGGCACTATATAGCAGTAGCAAAAATTGTGGGTGCACATGACCCCAATATATTCTTTGAATTCCCAGTGAGACAATGGCACTATATACCAGTAGCAAAAATTGTGGGTGCACATAACCCCAATATATTCTTGGAATTCCCAGTGAGACAATGGCACTGTATAGCAGTAGCAAAAATTGTGGGTGCACATAAACCCAATATATTCTTTGAATTCCCAGTCAGACAATGGCACTACATACCAGTAGCAAAAATTGTGGGTGCACATAACCCCAATATATTCTTTGAATTCCCAGTGAGACAATGGCACTATATACCAGTAGCAAAAATTGTGGGTGCACGTAACCCCAATATATTCTTTGAATTCCCAGTCAGACAATGGCACTATATACCAGTAGCAAAAATTGTGGGTGCACGTAACCCCAATATATTCTTTGAATTCCCAGTCACACAATGGCACTATATACCAGTAGCAAAAATTGTGGGTGCACGTGACCCCAATATATTCTTTGAATTCCCAGTGAGACAATGGCACTGTATAGCAGTAGCAAAAATTGTGGGTGCACATAAACCCAATATATTCTTTGAATTCCCAGTCAGACAATGGCACTACATACCAGTAGCAAAAATTGTGGGTGCACATAACCCCAATATATTCTTTGAATTCCCAGTGAGACAATGGCACTATATACCAGTAGCAAAAATTGTGGGTGCACGTAACCCCAATATATTCTTTGAATTCCCAGTCAGATAATGGCACTATATACCAGTAGCAAAAATTGTGGGTGCACGTAACCCCAATATATTCTTTGAATTCCCAGTGAGACAATGGCACTATATACCAGTAGCAAAAATTGTGGGTGCACGTAACCCCAATATATTCTTTGAATTCCCAGTCAGACAATGGCACTATATACCAGTAGCAAAAATTGTGGGTGCACGTAACCCCAATATATTCTTTGAATTCCCAGTCAGACAATGGCACTATATACCAGTAGCAAAAATTGTGGGTGCACGTAACCCCAATATATTCTTTGAATTCCCAGTGAGACAATGGCACTGTATAGCAGTAGCAAAAATTGTGGGTGCACATAAACCCAATATATTCTTTGAATTCCCAGTGAGACAATGGCACTGTATACCAGTAGCAAAAATTGTGGGTGCACATAACCCCAATATATTCTTTAATTCCCAGTGAGACAATGGCACTATATACCAGTAGCAAAAATTGTGGGTGCACGTAACCCCAATATATTCTTTGAATTACCAGTCAGAAACTGGCACTATATAGCAGTAGCAAAAATTGTGGGTGCACATAACCCCAATATATTCTTTGAATTCCCAGTCAGACAATGGCACTATATACCAGAAGCAAAAATTGTGGGTGCACGTAACCCCAATATATTCTTTGAATTCCCAGTGAGACAATGGCACTATATACCAGTAGCAAAAATTGTGGGTGCACGTAACCCCAATATATTCTTTGAATTCCCAGTCAGAAACTGGCACTATATGGCAGTAGCAAGAAATGAGGGTATTTGTAAACCCAATATATTCTTTGAATTCGCAGTCAGACAATGGCACTATATACCAGTAGCAAAAATTATGGGTGCACATAAACCCAATATATTCTTTGAATTCCCAGTGAGACAATGGCACTGTATAGCAGTAGCAAAAATTGTGGGTGCACGTAACCCCCATATATTCTTTGAATTCCCAGTGAGACAATGGCACTGTATAGCAGTAGCAAAAATTGTGGGTGCACGTAACCCCCATATATTCTTTGAATTCCCAGTCAGAAACTGAAACTATATACCAGTAGCAAAAATTGTGGGTGCACATAACCCCAATATATTCTTTGAATTACCAGTCAGAAACTGGCACTATATAGCAGTAGCAAAAATTGTGGGTGCACATAACCCCAATATATTCTTTGAATTCCCAGTGAGACAATGGCACTATATACCAGTAGCAAAAACTGTGGGTGCACGTAACTCCAATATATTCTTTGAATTCCCAGTGAGACAATGGCACTATATACCAGTAGCAAAAATTGTGGGTGCACATAAACCCAATATATTCTTTGAATTCCCAGTCAGACAATGGCACTATATACCAGTAGCAAAAATTGTGGGTGCACATAACCCCAATATATTCTTTGTATTACCAGTCAGAAACTGGCACTATATAGCAGTAGCAAAAATTGTGGGTGCACATAAACCCAATATATTCTTTGAATTCCCAGTGAGACAATGGCACTGTATACCAGTAGCAAAAATTGTGGGTGCACAAAACCCCAATATATTCTTTGAATTCCCAGTGAGACAATGGCACTATATACCAGTAGCAAAAATTGTGGGTGCACGTAACCCCAATATATTCTTTGAATTACCAGTCAGAAACTGGCACTATATAGCAGTAGCAAAAATTGTGGGTGCACATAACCCCAATATATTCTTTGAATTCCCAGTCAGACAATGGCACTATATACCAGTAGCAAAAATTTTGGGTGCACGTAACCCAAATATATTCTTTGAATTCCCAGTGAGACAATGGCACTATATACCAGTAGCAAAAATTGTGGGTGCACGTAACCCCCATATATTCTTTGAATTCCCAGTCAGACAATGGCACTATATACCAGTAGCAAAAATTGTGGGTGCACGTAACCCCAATTTATTCTTTGAATTCCCAGTCAGAAACTGGCACTATATGGCAGTAGCAAGAAATGAGGGTATTTGTAAACCCAATATATTCTTTGAATTCCCAGTCAGACAATGGCACTATATACCAGTAGCAAAAATTGTGGGTGCATGTAACCCCAATATATTCTTTGAATTCCCAGTGAGACAATGGCACTATATACCAGTAGCAAAAATTGTGGGTGCACGTAACCCCAATATATTCTTTGAATTACCAGTCAGAAACTGGCACTATATAGCAGTAGCAAAAATTGTGGGTGCACATGACCCCAATATATTCTTTGAATTCCCAGTGAGACAATGGCACTATATACCAGTAGCAAAAATTGTGGGTGCACATAACCCCAATATATTCTTGGAATTCCCAGTGAGACAATGGCACTGTATAGCAGTAGCAAAAATTGTGGGTGCACATAAACCCAATATATTCTTTGAATTCCCAGTCAGACAATGGCACTACATACCAGTAGCAAAAATTGTGGGTGCACATAACCCCAATATATTCTTTGAATTCCCAGTGAGACAATGGCACTATATACCAGTAGCAAAAATTGTGGGTGCACGTAACCCCAATATATTCTTTGAATTCCCAGTCAGACAATGGCACTATATACCAGTAGCAAAAATTGTGGGTGCACGTAACCCCAATATATTCTTTGAATTCCCAGTCACACAATGGCACTATATACCAGTAGCAAAAATTGTGGGTGCACGTGACCCCAATATATTCTTTGAATTCCCAGTGAGACAATGGCACTGTATAGCAGTAGCAAAAATTGTGGGTGCACATAAACCCAATATATTCTTTGAATTCCCAGTCAGACAATGGCACTACATACCAGTAGCAAAAATTGTGGGTGCACATAACCCCAATATATTCTTTGAATTCCCAGTGAGACAATGGCACTATATACCAGTAGCAAAAATTGTGGGTGCACGTAACCCCAATATATTCTTTGAATTCCCAGTCAGATAATGGCACTATATACCAGTAGCAAAAATTGTGGGTGCACGTAACCCCAATATATTCTTTGAATTCCCAGTGAGACAATGGCACTATATACCAGTAGCAAAAATTGTGGGTGCACGTAACCCCAATATATTCTTTGAATTCCCAGTCAGACAATGGCACTATATACCAGTAGCAAAAATTGTGGGTGCACGTAACCCCAATATATTCTTTGAATTCCCAGTGAGACAATGGCACTGTATAGCAGTAGCAAAAATTGTGGGTGCACATAAACCCAATATATTCTTCGAATTCCCAGTCAGACAATGGCACTACATAGCAGTAGCAAAAATTGTGGGTGCACATAACACCAATATATTCTGTGAATTCCCAGTGAGACAATGGCACTATATACCAGTGGCAAAAATTATGGGTGCACGTAACCCCAATATATTCTTTGAATTCCCAGTCAGACAATGGCACTATATACCAGTAGCAAAAATTGTGGGTGCACATAAACCCAATATATTCTTTGAATTCCCAGTCAGACAATGGTACTGCATACCAGTAGCAAAAATTGTGGGTGCACATAACCCCAATATATTCTTTGAATTCCCAGTGAGACAATGGCACTATATACCAGTAGCAAAAATTGTGGGAGCACGTAACCCCAATATATTCTTTGAATTACCAGTCAGACAATGGCACTATATACCAGTAGCAAAAATTGTGGGTGCACATAACCCCAATATATTCTTTGAATTCCCAGTGAGACAATGGCACTGTATAGCAGTAGCAAAAATTGTGGGTGCACATAAACCCAATATATTCTTTGAATTCCCAGTCAGACAATGGCACTATATACCAGTAGCAAAAATTGTGGGTGCACATAACCCCAATATATTCTTTGAATTACCAGTCAGAAACTGGCACTATATAGCAGTAGCAAAAATTGTGGGTGCACATAAACCCAATATATTCTTTGAATTCCCAGTGAGACAATAGCACTATATACCAGTAGCAAAAATTGTGGGTGCACATAACCCCAATATATTCTTTGAATTACCAGTCAGAAACTGGCACTATATAGCAGTAGCAAAAATTGTGGGTGCACATAACCCCAATATATTCTTTGAATTCCCAGTCAGACAATGGCACTATATACCAGTAGCAAAAATTTTGGGTGCACGTAACCCCAATATATTCTTTGAATTCCCAGTGAGACAATGGCACTATATACCAGTAGCAAAAATTGTGGGTGCACGTAACCCCCATATATTCTTTGAATTCCCAGTCAGACAATGGCACTATATACCAGTAGCAAAAATTGTGGGTGCACGTAACCCCAATTTATTCTTTGAATTCCCAGTCAGAAACTGGCACTATATGGCAGTAGCAAGAAATAAGGGTATTTGTAAACCCAATATATTCTTTGAATTCCCAGTCAGACAATGGCACTATATACCAGTAGCAAAAATTGTGGGTGCACATAAACCCAATATATTCGTTGAATTCCCAGTGAGACAATGGCACTATATACCAGTAGCAAAAATTGTGGGTGCACGTAACCCCAATATATTCTTTGAATTCCCAGTGAGACAATGGCACTATATACCAGTAGCAAAAATTGTGGGTGCACGTAACCCCAATATATTCTTTGAATTACCAGTCAGAAACTGGCACTATATAGCAGTAGCAAAAATTGTGGGTGCACGTAACCCCAATATATTCTTTGAATTCCCAGTCAGACAATGGCACTATATACCAGTAGCAAAAATTGTGGGTGCACATAACCCCAATATATTCTTGGAATTCCCAGTGAGACAATGGCACTGTATAGCAGTAGCAAAAATTGTGGGTGCATATAAACCCAATATATCCTTTGAATTCCCAGTCAGACAATGGCACTATATACCAGTAGCAAAAATTGTGGGTGCACATAACCCCAATATATTCTTTGAATTCCCAGTGAGACAATGGCACTATATACCAGTAGCAAAAATTGTGGGTGCACGTAACCCCAATATATTCTTTGAATTCACAGTCAGACAAGGGCACTATATACCAGTAGCAAAAATTGTGGGTGCACGTGACCCCAATATATTCTTTGAATTCCCAGTGAGACAATGGCACTGTATAGCAGTAGCAAAAATTGTGGGTGCACATAAACCCAATATATTCTTTGAATTCCCAGTCAGACAATGGCACTACATACCAGTAGCAAAAATTTTGGGTGCACATAACCCCAATATATTCTTTGAATTCCCAGTGAGACAATGGCACTATATACCAGTAGCAAAAATTGTGGGTGCACGTAACCCCAATATATTCTTTGAATTCCCAGTCAGACAATGGCACTATATACCAGTAGCAAAAATTGTGGGTGCACGTAACCCCAATATATTCTTTGAATTCCCAGTGAGACAATGGCACTATATACCAGTAGCAAAAATTGTGGGTGCACGTAACCCCAATATATTCTTTGAATTCCCAGTCAGACAATGGCACTATATACCAGTAGCAAAAATTGTGGGTGCAAGTAACCCCATTATATTCTTTGAATTCCCAGTGTGACAATGGCACTGTATAGCAGTAGCAAAAATTGTGGGTGCACATAAACCCAATATATTCTTTGAATTCCCAGTCAGACAATGGCACTACATACCAGTAGCAAAAATTGTGGGTGCACATAACCCCAATATATTCTTTGAATTCCCAGTGAGACAATGGCACTATATACCAGTAGCAAAAATTGTGGGTGCACGTAACCCCAATATATTCTTTGAATTCCCAGTCAGACAATGGCACTATATACCAGTAGCAAAAATTGTGGGTGCACGTAACCCCAATATATTCTTTGAATTCCCAGTGAGACAATGGCACTATATACCAGTAGCAAAAATTGTGGGTGCACGTAACCCCAATATATTCTTTGAATTCCCAGTCAGACAATGGCACTATATACCAGTAGCAAAAATTGTGGGTGCACGTAACCCCAATATATTCTTTGAATTCCCAGTGAGACAATGGCACTGTATAGCAGTAGCAAAAATTGTGGGTGCACATAAACCCAATATATTCTTTGAATTCCCAGTCAGACAATGGCACTACATAGCAGTAGCAAAAATTGTGGGTGCACATAACACCAATATATTCTTTGAATTCCCAGTGAGACAATGGCACTATATACCAGTAGCAAAAATTATGGGTGCACGTAACCCGAATATATTCTTTGAATTCCCAGTCAGACAATGGCACTATATACCAGTAGCAAAAATTGTGGGTGCACATAAACCCAATATATTCTTTGAATTCCCAGTCAGACAATGGTACTGCATACCAGTAGCAAAAATTGTGGGTGCACATAACCCCAATATATTCTTTGAATTCCCAGTGAGACAATGGCACTATATACCAGTAGCAAAAATTGTGGGAGCACGTAACCCCAATATATTCTTTGAATTACCAGTCAGACAATGGCACTATATACCAGTAGTCAAAATTGTGGGTGCACATAACCCCAATATATTCTTTGAATTCCCAGTGAGACAATGGCACTGTATAGCAGTAGCAAAAATTGTGGGTGCACATAAACCCAATATATTCTTTGAATTCCCAGTCAGACAATGGCACTATATACCAGTAGCAAAAATTGTGGGTGCACATAACCCCAATATATTCTTTGAATTACCAGTCAGAAACTGGCACTATATAGCAGTAGCAAAAATTGTGGGTGCACATAAACCCAATATATTCTTTGAATTCCCAGTGAGACAATAGCACTATATACCAGTAGCAAAAATTGTGGGTGCACATAACCCCAATATATTCTTTGAATTACCAGTCAAAAACTGGCACTATATAGCAGTAGCAAAAATTGTGGGTGCACATAAACCCAATATATTCTTTGAATTCCCAGTGAGACAATGGCACTGTATACCAGTAGCAAAAATTGTGGGTGCACAAAACCCAAATATATTCTTTGAATTCCCAGTGAGACAATGGCACTATATACCAGTAGCAAAAATTGTGGGTGCACGTAACCCCCATATATTCTTTGAATTCCCAGTCAGACAATGGCACTATATACCAGTGGCAAAAATTGTGGGTGCACGTAACCCCAATTTATTCTTTGAATTCCCAGTCAGAAACTGGCACTATATGGCAGTAGCAAGAAATGAGGGTATTTGTAAACCCAATATATTCTTTGAATTCCCAGTCAGACAATGGCACTATATACCAGTAGCAAAAATTGTGAGTGCACATAAACCCAATATATTCGTTGAATTCCCAGTGAGACAATGGCACTATATACCAGTAGCAAAAATTGTGGGTGCACGTAACCCCAATATATTCTTTGAATTCCCAGTGAGACAATGGCACTATATACCAGTAGCAAAAATTGTGGGTGCACGTAACCCCAATATATTCTTTGAATTACCAGTCAGAAACTGGCACTATATAGCAGTAGCAAAAATTGTGGGTGCACATAACCCCAATATATTCTTTGAATTCCCAGTCAGACAATGGCACTATATACCAGTAGCAAAAATTGTGGGTGCACATAACCCCAATATATTCTTGGAATTCCCAGTGAGACAATGGCACTGTATAGCAGTAGCAAAAATTGTGGGTGCACATAAACCCAATATATTCTTTGAATTCCCAGTCAGACAATGGCACTATATACCAGTAGCAAAAATTGTGGGTGCACATAACCCCAATATATTCTTTGAATTCCCAGTGAGACAATGGCACTATATACCAGTAGCAAAAATTGAAGGTGCACGTAACCCCAATATATTCTTTGAATTCACAGTCAGACAAGGGCACTATATACCAGTAGCAAAAATTGTGGGTGCACGTGACCCCAATATATTCTTTGAATTCCCAGTGAGACAATGGCACTGTATAGCAGTAGCAAAAATTGTGGGTGCACATAAACCCAATATATTCTTTGAATTCCCAGTCAGACAATGGCACTACATACCAGTAGCAAAAATTTTGGGTGCACATAACCCCAATATATTCTTTGAATTCCCAGTGAGACAATGGCACTATATACCAGTAGCAAAAATTGTGGGTGCACGTAACCCCAATATATTCTTTGAATTCCCAGTCAGACAATGGCACTATATACCAGTAGCAAAAATTGTGGGTGCACGTAACCCCAATATATTCTTTGAATTCCCAGTGAGACAATGGCACTATATACCAGTAGCAAAAATTGTGGGTGCACGTAACCCCAATATATTCTTTGAATTCCCAGTCAGACAATGGCACTATATACCAGTAGCAAAAATTGTGGGTGCAAGTAACCCCATTATATTCTTTGAATTCCCAGTGAGACAATGGCACTGTATAGTAGTAGCAAAAATTGTGGGTGCACATAAACCCAATATATTCTTTGAATTCCCAGTCAGACAATGGCACTACATAGCAGTAGCAAAAATTGTGGGTGCACATAACCCCAATATATTCTTTGAATTCCCAGTGAGACAATGGCACTATATACCAGTAGCAAAAATTATGGGTGCACGTAACCCCAATATATTCTTTGAATTCCCAGTCAGACAATGGCACTATATACCAGTAGCAAAAATTGTGGGTGCACATAAACCCAATATATTCTTTGAATTCCCAGTCAGACAATGGCACTGCATACCAGTAGCAAAAATTGTGGGTGCACATAACCCCAATATATTCTTTGAATTCCCAGTGAGACAATGGCACTACATACCAGTAGCAAAAATTGTGGGTGCACGTAACCCCAATATATTCTTTGAATTCCCAGTCAAAAACTGGCACTATATACCAGTAGCAAAAATTGTGGGTGCACATAACCCCAATATATTCTTTGAATTCCCAGTGAGACAATGGCACTACATACCAGTAGCAAAAATTGTGGGTGCACGTAACCCCAATATATTCTTTGAATTCCCAGTCAGAAACTGGCACTATATACCAGTAGCAAAAATTGTGGGTGCACATAACCCCAATATATTCTTTGAATTCCCAGTGAGACAATGGCACTATATACCAGTAGCAAAAATTGTGGGTGCACGTAACCCCAATATATTCTTTGAATTCCCAGTGAGACAATGGCACTGTATAGCAGTAGCAAAAATTGTGGGTGCACGTAACCCCCATATATTCTTTGAATTCCCAGTGAGACAATGGCACTGTATAGCAGTAGCAATAATTGTGGGTGCACGTAACCCCCATATATTCTTTGAATTCCCAGTCAGAAACTGGCACTATATACCAGTAGCAAAAATTGTGGGTGCACATAACCCCAATATATTCTTTGAATTACCAGTCAGAAACTGGCACTATATAGCAGTAGCAAAAATTGTGGGTGCACATAACGCCAATATATTCTTTGAATTCACAGTCAGACAATGGCACTATATACCAGTAGCAAAAATTGTGGGTGCACATAAACCCAATATATTCTTTGAATTCCCAGTGAGACAATGGCACTATATACCAGTAGCAAAAATTGTGGGTGCACGTAACCCCAATATATTCTTTGAATTCCCAGTGAGACAATGGCACTATATACCAGTAGCAAAAATTGTGGGTGCACGTAACCCCAATATATTCTTTGAATTACCAGTCAGAAACTGGCACTATATAGCAGTAGCAAAAATTGTGGGTGCACATAACGCCAATATATTCTTTGAATTCACAGTCAGACAATGGCACTATATACCAGTAGCAAAAATTGTGGGTGCACGTAACCCCAATATATTCTTTGAATTCCCAGTGTGACAATGGCACTGTATAGCAGTAGCAAAAATTGTGGGTGCACATAAACCCAATATATTCTTTGAATTCCCAGTCAGACAATGGCACTATATACCAGTAGCAAAAATTGTGGGTGCACATAACCCCAATATATTCTTTGAATTCCCAGTGAGACAATGGCACTATATACCAGTAACAAAAATTGTGGGTGCACGTAACCCCAATATATTCTGTGAATTCCCAGTCAGACAATGGCACTATATACCAGTAGCAAAAATTGTGGGTGCACGTAACCCCAATATATTCTTTGAATTCCCAGTGAGACAATGGCACTGTATAGCAGTAGCAAAAATTGTGGGTGCACATAACCCCCATATATTCTTTGAATTCCCAGTGAGACAATGGCACTGTATAGCAGTAGCAAAAATTGTGGGTGCACGTAACCCCCATATATTCTTTGAATTCCCAGTCAGACAATGGCACTATATACCAGTAGCAAAAATTGTGGGTGCACGTAACCCCAATATATTCTTTGAATTCCCAGTCAGACAATGGCACTATATACCAGTAGCAAAAATTGTGGGTGCTCATAAACCCAATATATTCCTTGAATTCCCAGTCAGAAACTGGCACTATATACCAGTAGCAAAAATTGTGGGTGCACATAACCCCAATATATTCTTTGAATTACCAGTCAGAAACTGGCACTATATAGCAGTAGCAAAAAATTGTGGGTGTACATAAACCCAATATATTCTTTGAATTCCCAGTGAGACAATGGCACTGTATACCAGTAGCAAAAATTGTGGGTGCACATAACCCCAATATATTCTTTGAATTCCCAGTGAGACAATGGCACTATATACCAGTAGCAAAAATTGTGGGTGCACGTAACCCCAACATATTCTTTGAATTACCAGTCAGAAACTGGCACTATATAGCAGTAGCAAAAATTGTGGGTGCACATAACCCCAATATATTCTTTGAATTCCCAGTCAGACAATGGCACTATATACCAGTAGCAAAAATTTTGGGTGCACATAACCCCAATATATTCTTTGAATTCCCAGTGAGACAATGGCACTGTATAGCAGTAGCAAAAATTGTGGGTGCACATAAACCCAATATATTCTTTGAATTCCCAGTCAGACAATGGCACTATATACCAGTAGCAAAAATTGTGGGTGCACATAACCCCAATATATTCTTTGAATTCCCAGTGAGACAATGGCACTATATACCAGTAGCAAAAATTATGGGTGCACGTAACCCCAATATATTCTTTGAATTCCCAGTCAGACAATGGCACTATATACCAGTAGCAAAAATTGTGGGTGCACATAAACCCAATATATTCTTTGAATTCCCAGTCAGACAATGGCACTGCATACCAGTAGCAAAAATTGTGGGTGCACATAACCCCAATATATTCTTTGAATTCCCAGTCAGACAATGGCACTACATACCAGTAGCAAAAATTGTGGGTGCACGTAACCCCAATATATTCTTTGAATTCCCAGTCAAAAACTGGCACTATATACCAGTAGCAAAAATTGTGGGTGCACATAACCCCAATATATTCTTTGAATTCCCAGTGAGACAATGGCACTACATACCAGTAGCAAAAATTGTGGGTGCACGTAACCCCAATATATTCTTTGAATTCCCAGTCAGAAACTGGCACTATATACCAGTAGCAAAAATTGTGGGTGCACATAACCCCAATATATTCTTTGAATTCCCAGTGAGACAATGGCACTATATACCAGTAGCAAAAATTGTGGGTGCACGTAACCCCAATATATTCTTTGAATTCCCAGTGAGACAATGGCACTGTATAGCAGTAGCAAAAATTGTGGGTGCACGTAACCCCCATATATTCTTTGAATTCCCAGTGAGACAATGGCACTGTATAGCAGTAGCAATAATTGTGGGTGCACGTAACCCCCATATATTCTTTGAATTCCCAGTCAGAAACTGGCACTATATACCAGTAGCAAAAATTGTGGGTGCACATAACCCCAATATATTCTTTGAATTACCAGTCAGAAACTGGCACTATATAGCAGTAGCAAAAATTGTGGGTGCACATAACGCCAATATATTCTTTGAATTCATAGTCAGACAATGGCACTATATACCAGTAGCAAAAATTGTGGGTGCACATAAACCCAATATATTCTTTGAATTCCCAGTGAGACAATGGCACTATATACCAGTAGCAAAAATTGTGGGTGCACGTAACCCCAATATATTCTTTGAATTCCAAGTGAGACAATGGCACTATATACCAGTAGCAAAAATTGTGGGTGCACGTAACCCCAATATATTCTTTGAATTACCAGTCAGAAACTGGCACTATATAGCAGTAGCAAAAATTGTGGGTGCACATAACGCCAATATATTCTTTGAATTCACAGTCAGACAATGGCACTATATACCAGTAGCAAAAATTGTGGGTGCACGTAACCCCAATATATTCTTTGAATTCCCAGTGTGACAATGGCACTGTATAGCAGTAGCAAAAATTGTGGGTGCACATAAACCCAATATATTCTTTGAATTCCCAGTCAGACAATGGCACTATATACCAGTAGCAAAAATTGTGGGTGCACATAACCCCAATATATTCTTTGAATTCCCAGTGAGACAATGGCACTATATACCAGTAACAAAAATTGTGGGTGCACGTAACCCCAATATATTCTGTGAATTCCCAGTCAGACAATGGCACTATATACCAGTAGCAAAAATTGTGGGTGCACGTAACCCCAATATATTCTTTGAATTCCCAGTGAGACAATGGCACTGTATAGCAGTAGCAAAAATTGTGGGTGCACATAACCCCCATATATTCTTTGAATTCCCAGTGAGACAATGGCACTGTATAGCAGTAGCAAAAATTGTGGGTGCACGTAACCCCCATATATTCTTTGAATTCCCAGTCAGACAATGGCACTATATACCAGTAGCAAAAATTGTGGGTGCACGTAACCCCAATATATTCTTTGAATTCCCAGTCAGACAATGGCACTATATACCAGTAGCAAAAATTGTGGGTGCTCATAAACCCAATATATTCCTTGAATTCCCAGTCAGAAACTGGCACTATATACCAGTAGCAAAAATTGTGGGTGCACATAACCCCAATATATACTTTGAATTACCAGTCAGAAACTGGCACTATATAGCAGTAGCAAAAAATTGTGGGTGTACATAAACCCAATATATTCTTTGAATTCCCAGTGAGACAATGGCACTGTATACCAGTAGCAAAAATTGTGGGTGCACATAACCCCAATATATTCTTTGAATTCCCAGTGAGACAATGGCACTATATACCAGTAGCAAAAATTGTGGGTGCACGTAACCCCAACATATTCTTTGAATTACCAGTCAGAAACTGGCACTATATAGCAGTAGCAAAAATTGTGGGTGCACATAACCCCAATATATTCTTTGAATTCCCAGTCAGACAATGGCACTATATACCAGTAGCAAAAATTTTGGGTGCACATAACCCCAATATATTCTTTGAATTCCCAGTGAGACAATGGCACTGTATAGCAGTAGCATAAATTGTGGGTGCACATAAACCCAATATATTCTTTGAATTCCCAGTCAGACAATGGCACTATATACCAGTAGCAAAAATTGTGGGTGCACATAACCCCAATATATTCTTTGAATTCCCAGTGAGACAATGGCACTATATACCAGTAGCAAAAATTGTGGGTGCACGTAACCCCAACATATTCTTTGAATTACCAGTCAGAAACTGGCACTATATAGCAGTAGCAAAAATTGTGGGTGCACATAACCCCAATATATTCTTTGAATTCCCAGTCAGACAATGGCACTATTTACCAGTAGCAAAAATTGTGGGTGCACATCACCCCAATATATTCTTTGAATTCCCAGTGAGACAATGGCACTGTATAGCAGTAGCAAAAATTGTGGGTGCACATAAACCCAATATATTCTTTGAATTCCCAGTCAGACAATGGCACTATATACCAGTAGCAAAAATTGTGGGTGCACATAACCCCAATATATTCTTTGAATTCCCAGTCAGACAATGGCACTATATACCAGTAGCAAAAATTGTGGGTGCACGTAACCCCAATATATTCTTTGAATTACCAGTCAGAAACTGGCACTTTATAGCAGTAGCAAAAATTGTGGGTGCACATAACCCCAATATATTCTTTGAATTCCCAGTCAGACAATGGCACTATATACCAGTAGCAAAAATTGTGGGTGCACGTAACCCCAATATATTCTTTGAATTCCCAGTCAGAAACTGGCACTATATAGTAGTAGCAAAAATTGTGGGTGCACATAAACCCAATATATTCTTTGAATTCCCAGTGAGACAATGGCACTGTATACCAGTAGTAAAAATTGTGGGTGCACATAACCCCAATATATTCTTTGAATTCCCAGTGAGAGAATGGCACTATATACCAGTAGCAAAAATTGTGGGTGCATGTAACCCCAATATATTCTTTGAATTACCAGTCAGAAACTGGCACTATATAGCAGTAGCAAAAATTTTGGGTGCACATAACCCCAATATATTCTTTGAATTCCCAGTCAGACAATGGCACTATATACCAGTAGCAAAAATTGTGGGTGCACGTAACCCCAATATGTTCTTTGAATTCCCAGTGAGACAATGGCACTGTATAGCAGTAGCAAAAATTGTGGGTGTTCATAAACCCAATATATTCTTTGAATTCCCAGTCAGACAATGGCACTATATACCAGTAGCAAAAATTGTGGGTGCACATAACCCCAATATATTCTTTGAATTCTTAGTGAGACAATGGCACTATATACCAGTAGCAAAAATTGTGGGTGCACGTAACCCCAATATATTCTTTGAATTCCCAGTGAGACAATGGCACTGTATAGCAGTAGCAAAAATTGTGGGTGCACATAAACCCAATATATTCTTTGAATTCCCAGTCAGACAATGGCACTATATACCAGTAGCAAAAATTGTGGGTGCACATAACCCCAATATATTCTTTGAATTCCCAGTGAGACAATGGCACTATATACCAGTAGCAAAAATTGTGGGTGCACGTAACCCCAATATATTCTTTGAATTCCCAGTCAGACAATGGCACTATATACCAGTAGCAAAAATTGTGGGTGCACGTAACCCCAATATATTCTTTGAATTCCCAGTCAGACAATGGCACTGTATAGCAGTAGCAAAAATTGTGGGTGCACATAAACCCAATATATTCTTTGAATTCCCAGTCGGACACTGGCACTATATACCAGTAGCAAAAATTGTGGGTGCACGTAACCCCAATATATTCTTTGAATTCCCAGTGAGACAATGGCACTATATACCAGTAGCAAAAATTGTGGGTGCACGTAACCCCAATATATTCTTTGAATTCCCAGTGAGACAATGGCACTATATACCAGTAGCAAAAATTGTGGGTGCACGTAACCCCAATATATTCTTTGAATTCCCAGTCAGACAATGGCACTATATACCAGTAGCAAAAATTGTGGGTGCACGTAACCCCAATATATTCTTTGAATTCCCAGTGAGACAATGGCACTGTATAGCAGTAGCAAAAATTGTGGGTGCACATAAACCCAATATATTCTTTGAATTCCCAGTCAGACAATGGCACTATATACCAGTAGCAAAAATTGTGGGTGCACATAACCCCAATATATTCTTTGAATTCCCAGTGATACAATGGCACTATATACTAGTAGCAAAAATTGTGGGTGCACGTAACCCCAATATATTCTTTGAATTACCAGTCAGAAACTGGCACTATATAGCAGTAGCAAAAATTGTGGGTGCACATAACCCCAATATATTCTTTGAATTCCCAGTCATACAATGGCACTATATACCAGTAGCAAAAATTGTGGGTGCACATAACCCCCATATATTCTTTGAATTCCCAGTGAGACAATGGCACTGTATAGCAGTAGCAAAAATTGTGGGTGCACGTAACCCCCATATATTCTTTGAATTCCCAGTGAGACAATGGCACTATATACCAGTAGCAAAAATTGTGGGTGCACGTAACCCCCATATATTCTTTGAATTCCCAGTGAGACAATGGCACTGTATAGCAGTAGCAAAAATTGTGGGTGTATATAGCCCCAATTCTATTGCTAGGGGACTTGCAGGGTATTTCTGAGGTGAAGGTGGGGGGGCACACCGTTGGAACGGGGATTTGGGGTGCATATATGGGGTATACGGGAATACACTGTCAGTGTGTTCCATTCAGGATCCTGGGAAAGCTGGGTTGCGGCGATTGAGCCCGTCAGTGCCACGTTACACTGACAAGCTTCTCCCTGGAATTGAAGTTATATGTAACCCCAATATATTCTTTGAATTCCCAGTGAGACAATGGCACTATATGGCAGTAGCAAAAATAGTGGGTGTATATAGCCCCAATTCTATTGCTAGGGGACTTGCAGGGTATTTCTGGGGTGAAGGTGGGGGGGCACACCGTTGGAACGGGTATCGGGGGTATATATCGGGTATACGGGAATACACTGTCAGTGTATTCCATTCAGGATCCGCGGAAAGCTGGGTTGTGGCGATTGAGCCCGTCAGTGCCACGTTACACTGACAAGCTTCTCCCTGGAATTTAGCTCTTATAAGAGCTGTTGGTTGTCTTCTCCTTCCTATCCTAGCCTGTCCCTGCCTACCCAGAATCTAACCCCTAGCTAACTGGACGGAAACCTCCGTCCTCGGTGAATTGCAAGCTCAGAATGACGCGAAGCTGGGCGTCGCTGTTCTTTTAAATTATAGGTCACATGTTTTCGGCAGCCAATGGGTTTTGCCTACTTTTTTCAACGTCACCGGTGTCGTAGTTCCTGTCCCACCTACCCTGCGCTGTTATTGGAGCAGAAAAGGCGCCAGGGAAGGTGGGAGGGGAATCGAGTAATGGCGCACTTTACCACGCGGTGTTCGATTCGATTCGAACATGCCGAACAGCCTAATATCCGATCGAACATGAGTTCGATAGAACACTGTTCGCTCATCTCTAGTAATAACCCATGTAGGTAAAAATTACATTTCTTCCTCTAGATGCCTATATACTGTCTATGCTTTTAAAAACTCAATAGTTGAATGATTTTAATATAGGTCAAACTGAACGCTGCACTAGAACTAAGGCTCTACTGTGATTCACGTCAAGTTAGTGATTAACTATTTAATTAATAAGATTATTAAAAAAAAAGCATTATTGGCCCTTGAAGCATTTAATTTAGATCTGTCCAGTTGTAATGGGTTCCATTAACATTTTCTCTCACACTAAAAGATTCTGTATTCTTCTTACTTACAAATGTACTCGGTAGTGACTTTATTAAAAAAAATAATAGGGGCAATACATCCACACTTATTACTTTAATAATACATGTTGGGTGATGTCTACATTACTTTCTTAATTATTAATTATATTGTCTTGTTAGGGGACCAGTAAATAAAATAACCCTGCTGGAAGCCTTATTATAAATTAAAATATGGATTTACTTCTAATAGGGACAATTATTTAAGATGTAAAAAATCAAGACAACGATAAAACATCTAACGTATATGGATATTCCATAACAGCCCCATTTATCTTGTATTCTGCATTGGTTAGCGACATTCAGACAATAATTAAGTTTTAATAATAACATATAACAATTCACACTGCTTTAGCAGCGAACATACCATGCAGGGGTAACCAACCATGAGGCATAATAGCAGTCTTATCGCACTTATCCCTCCGTAGACTTACTTCTATAGACAGAAGCTCTAACCTGATCCCTCAGTGACTTTAGTGGATTTAGTGTGATTTTATCAATACATTGAGAATGAGTGATCAGTGCAGGAGAATGGAAGCAAAGAGACAAAGCTCGATAAATGAAGAAAGACGTATTTTTATATAATGAGATGCTACAAAACATTTCTCAGCTTTGCTTACACTATTGGTTAATGGTAAAAAAAATAATTACTCTAAGTATTAAAGCAACATTTTAGTAATTTTCTTCTATTATTATTAGAGATGAGCGAACAGTGTTCTATCGAACACATGTTCGATCGGATATCAGGGTGTTCGCCATGTTCGAATCGAATCGAACACCACGTGGTAAAGTGCGCCAAAATTCGATTCCCCTCCCACCTTCCCTGGCGCCTTTTTTGCACCAATAACAGCGCAGGGGAGGTGGGACAGGAACTACGACACTGGGGGCATTGAAAAAAATTGGAAAAAGTCATTGGCTGCCGAAATCAGGTGACCTCCATTTTAGACGAATAGTGGATTTCAAATCCGGGTCATATGAGAATGTGAACTTTGTGACTATGAGACAGGGATAGCTGTACAGGCAGGGATAGCTAGGGATAACCTTTATTTAGGGGGGAATGTTATTAAAAATAACTTTTTGGGGCTCTATCGGGTGTGTAATTGTGATTTTTGTGAGATAAACTTTTTCCCATAGGGATGCATTGGCCAGCGCTGATTGGCCGAATTCCGTACTCTGGCCAATCAGTGCTGGCCAATGCATTCTATTAGCTTGATGAAGCAGAGTGTGCACAAGGGTTCAAGCGCACCCTCGGCTCTGATGTAGCAGAGCCGAGGCTGCACAAGGGTTCAAGCGCACCCTCGGCTCTGATGTAGGAGAGCCGAGGGTGCACTTGAACCCTTGTGCACCCTCAGCTCTGCTACATCAGAGCCGAGGGTGCGCTTGAACCCTTGTGCACACTCTGCTTCATCAAGCTAATAGAATGCATTGGCCAGCGCTGATTGGCCAATGTATTCTATTAGCCTGATGAAGTAGAGCTGAATGTGTGTGCTAAGCACACACATTCAGCTCTACTTCATCGGGCTAATAGAATGCATTGGCCAGCGCTGATTGGCCAGAGTACGGAACTCGACCAATCAGCGCTGGCTCTGCTGGAGGAGGCGGAGTCTAAGATCGCTCCACACCAGTCTCCATTCAGGTCCGACCTTAGACTCCGCCTCCTCCGGCAGAGCCAGCGCTGATTGGCCGAAGGCTGGCCAATGCATTCCTATGCGAATGCAGAGACTTAGCAGTGCTGAGTCAGTTTTGCTCAACTACACATCTGATGCACACTCGGCACTGCTACATCAGATGTAGCAATCTGATGTAGCAGAGCCGAGGGTGCACTAGAACCCCTGTGCAAACTCAGTTCACGCTAATAGAATGCATTGGCCAGCGCTGATTGGCCAATGCATTCTATTAGCCCGATGAAGTAGAGCTGAATGTGTGTGCTAAGCACACACATTCAGCACTGCTTCATCACGCCAATACAATGCATTAGCCAGTGCTGATTGGCCAGAGTACGGAATTCGGCCAATCAGCGCTGGCTCTGCTGGAGGAGGCGGAGTCTAAGGTCGGACCTGAATGGAGACTGGTGTGGAGCGATCTTAGACTCCGCCTCCTCCAGCAGAGCCAGCGCTGATTGGTCGAGTTCCGTACTCTGGCCAATCAGCGCTGGCCAATGCATTCTATTAGCCCGATGAAGTAGAGCTGAATGTGTGTGCTTAGCACACACATTCAGCTCTACTTCATCAGGCTAATAGAATACATTGGCCAATCAGCGCTGGCCAATGCATTCTATTAGCTTGATGAAGCAGAGTGTGCACAAGGGTTCAAGCGCACCCTCGGCTCTGATGTAGCAGAGCTGAGGGTGCACAAGGGTTCAAGTGCACCCTCGGCTCTCCTACATCAGAGCCGAGGGTGCGCTTGAACCCTTGTGCAGCCTCGGCTCTGCTACATCAGAGCCGAGGGTGCGCTTGAACCCTTGTGCACACTCTGCTTCATCAAGCTAATAGAATGCATTGGCCAGCACTGATTGGCCAGAGTACGGAATTCGGCCAATCAGCGCTGGCCAATGCATTCTATTAGCCCGATGAAGTAGAGCTGAATGTGTGTGCTAAGCACACACATTCAGCACTGCTTCATCACGCCAATACAATGCATTAGCCAGTGCTGATTGGCCAGAGTACGGAATTCGGCCAATCAGCGCTGGCTCTGCTGGAGGAGGCGGAGTCTAAGATCGCTCCACACCAGTCTCCATTCAGGTCCGACCTTAGACTCCGCCTCCTCCAGCAGAGCCAGCGCTGATTGGCCGAATTCCGTACTCTGGCCAATCAGCACTGGCTAATGCATTGTATTGGCGTGATGAAGCAGTGCTGAATGTGTGTGCTTAGCACACACATTCAGCTCTACTTCATCGGGCTAATAGAATGCATTGGCCAGCGCTGATTGGCCAGAGTACGGAATTCGGCCAATCAGCGCTGGCTCTGCTGGAGGAGGCAGAGTCTAAGATCGCTCCACACCAGTCTCCATTCAGGTCCGACCTTAGACTCCGCCTCCTCCAGCAGAGCCAGCGCTGATTGGCCGAATTCCGTACTCTGGCCAATCAGCACTGGCTAATGCATTGTATTGGCTTGATGAAGCAGTGCTGAATGTGTGTGCTTAGCACACACATTCAGCTCTACTTCATCGGGCTAATAGAATGCATTGGCCAATCAGCGCTGGCCAATGCATTCTATTAGCGTGAACTGAGTTTGCACAGGGGTTCTAGTGCACCCTCGGCTCTGCTACATCAGATTGCTACATCTGATGTAGCAGTGCCGAGTGTGCATCAGATGTGTAGTTGAGCAAAACTGACTCAGCACTGCTAAGTCTGCATTCGCATAGGAATGCATTGGCCAGCCTTCGGCCAATCAGCGCTGGCTCTGCCGGAGGAGGCGGAGTCTAAGGTCGGACCTGAATGGAGACTGGTGTGGAGCGATCTTAGACTCCGCCTCCTCCAGCAGAGCCAGCGCTGATTGGCCGAATTCCGTACTCTGGCCAATCAGCACTGGCTAATGCATTGTATTGGCTTGATGAAGCAGTGCTGAATGTGTGTGCTTAGCACACACATTCAGCTCTACTTCATCGGGCTAATAGAATGCATTGGCCAGCGCTGATTGGCCGAATTCCGTACTCTGGCCAATCAGCACTGGCTAATGCATTGTATTGGCTTGATGAAGCAGTGCTGAATGTGTGTGCTTAGCACACACATTCAGCTCTACTTCATCGGGCTAATAGAATGCATTGGCCAATCAGCGCTGGCCAATGCATTCTATTAGCGTGAACTGAGTTTGCACAGGGGTTCTAGTGCACCCTCGGCTCTGCTACATCAGATTGCTACATCTGATGTAGCAGTGCCGAGTGTGCATCAGATGTGTAGTTGAGCAAAACTGACTCAGCACTGCTAAGTCTGCATTCGCATAGGAATGCATTGGCCAGCCTTCGGCCAATCAGCACTGGCTCTGCCGGAGGAGGCGGAGTCTAAGGTCGGACCTGAATGGAGACTGGTGTGGAGCGATCTTAGACTCCGCCTCCTCCAGCAGAGCCAGCGCTGATTGGCCGAATTCCGTACTCTGGCCAATCAGCACTGGCTAATGCATTGTATTGGCTTGATGAAGCAGTGCTGAATGTGTGTGCTTAGCACACACATTCAGCTCTACTTCATCGGGCTAATAGAATGCATTGGCCAATCAGCGCTGGCCAATGCATTCTATTAGCGTGAACTGAGTTTGCACAGGGGTTCTAGTGCACCCTCGGCTCTGCTACATCAGATTGCTACATCTGATGTAGCAGTGCCGAGTGTGCATCAGATGTGTAGTTGAGCAAAACTGACTCAGCACTGCTAAGTCTGCATTCGCATAGGAATGCATTGGCCAGCCTTCGGCCAATCAGCGCTGGCTCTGCCGGAGGAGGCGGAGTCTAAGGTCGGACCTGAATGGAGACTGGTGTGGAGCTATCTTAGACTCCGCCTCCTCCAGCAGAGCCAGCGCTGATTGGTCGAGTTCCGTACTCTGGCCAATCAGCACTGGCCAATGCATTTCTATGGGGAAAAGTTAGCTTGCGAAAATCGCAAACTGACAGGGATTTCCATGAAATAAAGTGACTTTTATGCCCCCAGACATGCTTCCCCTGCTGTCCCAGTGTCATTCCAGGGTGTTGGTATCATTTCCTGGGGTGTCATAGTGGACTTGGTGACCCTCCAGACACGAATTTGGGTTTCCCCCTTAACGAGTTTATGTTCCCCATAGACTATAATGGGGTTCGAAACCCATTCGAACACTCGAACAGTGAGCGGCTGTTCGAATCGAATTTCGAACCTCGAACATTTTAGTGTTCGCTCATCTCTAATTATTATGTACCTTTTCCACAATATTAATTTGTGAAGCGTTGCTTTATTTCTTACCTATTTCCCATTATATACATAGAAACCTCACATAACACTCTTACAAAAAATATAGCCCGAAAAAAACTTCACAGTACTACATGGAAAAAGCACAAGCTAATGCAAGAAGACAATAATCAACCAATATATATAAAAAATATATCAAATATTTTATTACACATTAAATAGCAGATTATAATTAAAAACAATAATGTACAGCAGGGCAGATGGATTTTAGCCAAAGACATACACACATAGACACATAGAATAAAGAAAGTGGGTACTTATGCTAGACCATGTAAAATGAGTAAAGGTGAGTATAGTAGCATAGAATAACACTTGTATAAATACAGCAAGGCTACAATAGTGCCAACCATAGAATACTGTTGGCAACAAACACCCCTCCAAAAGAGTGTCCCTATAGATGTATAGCTGTATACTTGTATACTGATATTTTGTAATTATAGCATAAATAGCTAAGGACATATAGGAGGAGATAAATATAATGTATAAAGTGTGAAGTAAACTACATAGATATTGCTCCCATCAATAAGGAATATAGATTACATATGTAGTTACACTACAATGCAGCCAAAGCTGTGTGCATACAAAATACAAATAGCTACCATAAGGCAATCAGCCAAATACCTGAAGTCATGTCTCCAAATAAAGGTCAGCTAGCAGCCACGGTAAAATACTAACAGATAGGTAGACGGACCACCCCATTATTTTGTATGCACACAGCTTTGGCTGCATTGTAGTGTAACTACATATGTAATCTATATTCCTTATTGATGGGAGCAATATCTATGTAGTTTACTTCACACTTTATACATTATATTTATCGTATATGGCCAATCATTGTGGGAACAGCTAACAATGTTAGCTACTAGAGATGAGCGAGTACTATTTGAAACTGCTGTTTCGAATAGCACGCTCCCATAGGAATGAATGGATGCCGCCGGCACACATCCTGTGCCTTCGTCTGGCTGCTTAACCCCCTGCGTGCCGGCTGCGTCCATTCATTCCTACGGCATAGCAGGGAGGAAACAGAAGAGTAGATAGTATCTACTATTCTGTTTCCTCTCTGCTGTGCCATATTGTTATGGTCAGTAGGATTTATTAAAAAAAAAACTAATTAAACAAAAACCCTACAGAGCCCTCTGGACCAGACTGCTAACACCTAAGTGTGAGTACTGTCTGACAGAGTCACTGCCAGCTAACTAAAGAACCAGGTGTGCTCTGTTAAATTCACAGAGCAGCAGCTACAACAAACTGGCTAGCCAGAACTCCTGGACTAGCCAGAGACCGAACTAAACCCTGTGTGCTGCAGTTCCACCCAACCCCAAGGCAACTACTGCCAAAGCTACTAGTAGTGTGAACACTGACTTAGAAGTCCCCAGCTAGCTAAGACCTACAGAGATTTTCCCAACTCAAACACACAAGGCAGCATGCTGCCCATCTAACAGTGGCATTGCTATCACTGGGGACTATTGCTAGCTAGGCCTACTAATATTACTTGAGGCTGGAACCCATACACACACACACACACACACACACACACACACACACACACACACACACACACACACACACAGCAATTAGGTTTGTGAAATGATCTTAGAGCGCCGGGCGATCATACCAGCCCCCTTGTATAGGCAAGGGGTGGTCACAAGCAAATAGCCCAGCTGCCCACGCCCGAGCATCCATTGGTCGACATCCCAGTCCATCACACAGTCGACCACGCCCAGCTGTTGCAAGGCAGGTTAACCCTTGCAACCTTGGACAGTGCAGAGGAACAGGCAGCGACGCCCATATCATGGGCGCAGCTACTACACAATCCTAACACGTATACTGACTGCACTCTGCTACATCTGCATTACTGTACATTGACTTGTCTACCTTCTCTTCTGCTTTGTCCCTGCTTTACCTTATACTCATCAGCCGTATACTCATGCAGAGCTGATGAGTATACGGTAAAGCAGGGACGAAGCAGAAGAGTAGATAGACACGTCAATGAACAGTAATGCAAATGTAGCAGTCGAGGATACGGAACAGAAGAGAGGAAACAGAATAGTCCACTTACCTGCACAGATCTGCTGTCACTCCCCATTCTTCGTGGTCCGTGCACACCCCTAGCTCCCAGGTTAGAGTTACAGACCTAGGATGAAGGCGGGGCTTGTGGCTTAGGAGAGTGTGGGCGGGTACTGGGAGGGGAGACGTGAGTGATGCACTCATGTCTCCCCGCCCTGTACCCGCCCACACTCTCCTAAGCCACAGTAAGCCCCGCCTACTCCCAGCATCAGTAACACTAGCCTGGGAGGTGGGGGCACATACTGTAGCGTGGAGTGGCAGGGGCAGTGCTTCTGTGCAGGTAAGTGGACAGCAGGAGGGATTTAAGTAGCCGGGGGATTTTTTAATCACTACACAGGGTGGAGTCTAAAAATTAAAGCGTTTGAATGGAAAATGATCAGAAATTGGATTTTTAAAAACGATCCTGAAATCTCAAGATCGGCTCAACCCTACTAGCAGTACATCCTTTGGTAATGTTGAAAAAGAAGGATTCTGGCTTTTTGGGTGTATATTGATCCCATACAGTCTAGTCTGCTGTAATCTTAAAAAAAAACACACTTAGAAATAGGAATTTCATGCTGTATTTTCTGCCCTTGTCTGTTGTGGTGTCTGATCCATACCCAGTATGAAGGAGGCAGAGCATTATAAATCTGAAAAAAAAAAAAAAAATATATATATATATATATATATATATATATATATATATACATATATATATATATATATATATATATATATATATATATATATATATTAAGCATTGTGTGCATTAATAAAATGAGTGGAAAAATAGGGCAGGCGACAGACAAAAGGAGGGGAAGGAGGAAACACTTGTGCGAGTACTATTAACAATAAGAATGTGGGCATCAAGAGCAACACTGCTTCTGGTTTTGGTGGCATCGCTAGTAGCCACAGGATGTTGTACTTCGTAAGAATGTTGATGAAGTTTTTGATTATTTAGCTGGCTCATTTCATCACAAGAGAATATAGAATTCGACAGTGATGTGAATTTGAGTCAAGCTTCGGTGTGTCCCTCTTATTCCTCCTTCATAGCACATAATTTACCGCAGGACTTTTCTAGATGGAAGATATGATGACTGGTGGTAGAGGAAGTAATGGCAGGAGGTGTGATACTACTACTACTACTACTACTACTACTACTACTACTACTACTACTACTACTAGTAGTAGTAGTAGTTAAGCTTGCAGGGGAGTTAGAGGGATATCTGTAGGTGGAAATTCTGATGGTGTTTATGGCCATGATGATGTGTTCAAAAAAGTGGGGAAGATGATGACATTGCTAATGATGATTCTCTTGCAGATAGGACCTGGCAAGAAGGTAAGGGTGACAAGATGACATCATCTGAAGAGGGTGATGGCAGAGATGATAGTAATTACAGCCATTGTGCAGGCCCAATAGCCAAAAATCTTGCCCAGGGAAGGCCTAGGGGAACCTCTCAGAGTGACACTGGTACTGGTGGTGGTAGTGGAGGACTTGTTTCCACTGCTTGTACACACGATTATCTCCCATGTAGGAATTTTTGTGTACATTACAAAATGTTAAATCAATGTTGATGTGGAAAATCTGGAAGCAGAAACTTACCCTTGCCATTCAGGAACAAATGTAGACGTGTTATGGTCAGCAGGTTATCTTAAAAAAAAAATAAGCAAACACTAACCTGCAGAGCCCAACTGGGCTCTGAGCCGCAGAGTTACCCTGGTGTGAACTAAGCCCAGCAGATAGCGTTACTGCTGCACTACACCACCATCTGGGTAAACTCTGTTAGCAGCACAGAGACAACCTCTGCAGCTCAGAGCAGCCACATAGGAAATAGGAAGTCTAGTCAGAACTTCTGAGTTAGACTGTGACCAACTTAAAGTGTGTGCTACCAGTTACAATCAGACACACCTCCTTCCCCCTCATTTCATGGGAGTAAGGCAAATTGCTGACATCTGGTTTTGCAGTTAATGAGCCTGTATCAGAGGAGCCACATGGTGGAGGAGCTGCTTCACTATATCCTGCAGTAAGTATCCTGCTGGATGTCTCCTCACCAACTACAACTCTGTCAGCGTTGCCAGCAACAACGGCACCAGTATTCTTAGGGGGCGTTCACACTACCGTTGGTGTCCGACAGCTAGTGTCCGCTGCTAATGTCCGTTCAAAATCTTGTGCGGACATTAGCATCGGACACTAGCTGTGTCCGTGACATTTTGCATTGATTTAAATGGACATCAGGTGTGTTCTTTTACTATCCGTGGTTGTCCTTAACTGTCCGTTCCCAAAGATGTCCGACTTTTCAAGCGGACAGAAAAACCTGACATGAAGGTTTTTGCTGGGTGGTTCTCTTTAACCCGAGGGTCTTTTACCAAAGGGGCATAGGGCAATGGCCACAGGATCCCTAGCTAATATGCTAGTTTAAGTCTAGATATCATTATTTCATAATATAATATAATATAATATAATATAATATATATATATATATATATATATATATATATCCTCCTTTTGTTTTTTTACTATCTCTTTGTCTGCTAGTTTACCTCCCCTGTAGAGCCTTTATATATAATGTGATTATAATTGATTAAGGTGTGATAAGAATAGATTTGATCTCAATCTAATTTGTACATACTAGTCATACAAGGTCCCCATACCGGTAGCATCACTGCTAGAGATGAGCGAGTAGTATTCGATCGAGTAGGTATTCGATTGAATACTACGGTATTGGAAATACTCGTACTCGATCGAGTACCACTTGCTATTCGAATGGAAAAGTTTGATGCAGAACCAGCATTGATTGGCCGAATGCTATACAGTCGGCCAATAAACACTGGTTCTTCTCCTACCTTTAGAAGTCTTCTCCGCGCAGCATCCCCGCAGCGTCTTCTGGCTCTGAATTCACTCTGCCAGGAATCGGGCCTGGGCAGAGCCAACTGCGAATGCCCGCGCTACAAGAAATGGCCGCTTTGACTGTAAGTGGCCATTTTCTTGTAGTGCGGGCATGCGCAGTCGGCTCTGCCCAGGCCCGATACCTGGCAGAGTGAATTCAGAGCTGGAAGATGCCACGGGGACGCTGCATGGAGAAGACTAAAAGGGGCTAAAAGGTAGTTTGGATTATTGCCCCATTCATAAGTGAGAGCATATATTTTATAGCCTTTGGTTTTTAAACTCGAATAGAAGAGTAAATTTGAGAAGAATATTCAACATTTTTCCCAGTAATGAGTGGTGGCCTTTTTGTTTGTCTGAGGAATTGAGGGCACTGAGGGTGGAAAGTAGCATGTCAAGTGGTGTGTCTTTGTTGCCTCCGGAAGACCTTGGATCCTAATATTATTCCTACCATCACGATTCTCAATATCATCCAGGTTGGGGTCTTGTTTAGCAGATTTCGCCTTAAGGTCTTGAATAGTGTAGGAGACTGATTCCGAAATAAATTCCAGGTCGTCTACCCTGTTTTGAATATCAGCCACTTAATTTTTGACTTGTTGGAGGTTCTGTCACCAGGCTGCTTCATCAGATGCCAAACAGTCCATGACCCCATGTCCGATGCTTGGTTGACAATAGCACCATGGTCTCTGCTGTTCCTGTCTGCAGGGAGACCTGAATGACAAAGGGCCAGACACCTAAAACAGATTATCCATGGACATTGGCGGAACTCAATGACTATAATGGGGACCGCCAGGTGTCCTTCATATTAAAACTGAAAGCAACAATGAAAAAAGTCCTCTGTGCAGAACTTTTCTATCCACTGATTTTTGGCTGTCTCTCCAACCCCAGTCTGAGTATATTTTGGTATTCGAATAGGGGGCTGACCTTTTTTGCTGTAAGCATGGGCATAACTGGCAAGATAAAGACACAGAAGCTTTTATGGGATGCAGAAGCTGAGGTTTTCTGATTTTATCTCTAAAAGGAGCCTCATATATGAAGTATTGTTAGTGATAGGTGTAAAATCAGTATGGTGGTATAAAGTCATACAGCTGTATGGCATCTCTCCTTTGCACCTGTGTGATAACTGTTTTCATGTGAACAGAGATTTGCCTTCTGGAAGATTTTGCCTTACGTGCACATTTTTAATTATCTTGGTAACAAGACCTCATTCAAAGCAAATTCATAGAGTTAATTATCTTCCCAATTCGAGCCTCTAATAAAATACAATTTAAGGCTGTGAATGAGCAAATAGCTAAGCTTTCATTCTTTTTATTCCATTAAAGGTTTGTTTCATTACTTTCATTGCTAGTTGTAATAGAATCCAGTATTCCTTCCATAACTAAGCGGCCAGAATTGTAATTATACGTAGTCTATCATTCTATACATATCAGGCAAACGTCAAGCAAATTTAGTTTCAAATGATGTGTTTCTTTAATTTACAACAACAAAATGCTTAAAAGTTGCAGAAAATGCAAATCAATGATTAATGTGTCAGATATAAATGCTGTTAATTAGACCTATTTGTCATGCCAAACTCCTTGCCATTAGGACACATGCCAAAGGAGAAAAAAAAAAATCTTTCATTCTTCACTAATTTTAAATAATATGTCAATGGTTGGAAAATAGAATATATCACATTATTTTCATGCTTTCCAACTTTCTGAAAATGTTACAGAAGTGGCATGTGTCATAACCAGACGGAAGACAGATTCATGCATGGAAGCTCTAATGAGGTGTTTTCTGGGCCAAGATAAACCATTAAGTTCATTGCCAAATTTGTATAATGACACTGGGCTACAAACCAAATCTAATCAGCCAACATATAATAAATTAAAGCAAGGTTAGCTAACTCCGCATTTATAATTGTCAACAGCTATGTATACCTGGAAAATCATAACTAGTAATTATAAGATACGTTTGGAAAACAATAAAAATTAATATCGGAAATAATTAACACTGTCTCTATTTAAAAAACACTGCTTCTTAATTAAATAACATACAAGGGAAAAACTAAAAAAATACGATGACAAAGTACTTGGCAGATTAACCAAAATATGTTTCTCTTGAACAGTGATTCATAGTCTCAAGGAATTGTTCTCCGAGTAATGAGTTCCGGATACTTAAGATGCACATTTCTTAAATGCATTTATGACTACATGTTCCAGATGTAGACTTTGAATTCTAACATATAATTCCAAATATTCAAAGTAATGAACAAACTTTTGGCAAGAAGAATCTTACTGCTGAAAATCATATGTTCTCAGTGCTGAGAGCCTCGCTATAATGCAATGCAGCAGGGATTAATAGATGTTCTGCTGTAAAATACTATTTCATTGAAATTACATATGTAAATTTTAATGTAAAATAATGGTCACTCAAAGAACTAAAAGATGTTTTACAGAAAGACTTGGAAGCACATTTAGAATTTCACTGGAGTATGAAATAAAACTGTAATCAAACAGTAATAATTATTTAAAAATATATAAAAACTAGTAAACTGCTAGTGCCCAACCTACTGTAACCTATAGAAGCAGCATAGAGGATGGGATTAACCACTTCAGGCCTGAACCCTTTTCCAGGGTTCAGGACCCAAAAAAATGTATAGCTTTTTCATACATGTGATTTTGAAGGCTATAACTCTTTTTTCTTTTGGGTTATTCAAATATTTTTTTTTTCTCAATGACAGAGCTTTTGTTTATTTTTTAAATTTTTTTGCATGTTTTTTCTTTATTTTAATATCTGAAAAAAAATGTAAACAGCAAAGGAGGAAGAATGTGTTTCTTTTTAACACTTTTCACATTATTTTGGAGCACAATTCAGTGCTGTGTGAATTCTTGTAGCTGCTTAAAGGGGTTCTATCAGCAAAATTATGCTAATAGAGCCCCACATATGCATGAATAGCCTTTAAAAAGGCTATTCAGGCACCTTAAATGTTATATTAAATCCCGGTCCCGTTTTTAAATAAAAGCATTACAACATATATGGAAAGCTTACCTGAACGTGCACCATGGGCGGGGATAAACAATGCGACGTCAGCTTCAGGCACGCCTGCTTCTTCTGTCTTCTTGTAGTAACGCCCTCCGGTTCCGTGTCTTCCGGCTTCTTCTCTTCAAATCCCGCGCCTGCGTAGTAGCGCTTCACTCTGGATCACTACTGCGCAGGCTCACTCGCCATTTTACTTAATGGCAGTTCGCGAGTGAGCCTGCGCAGTAGCGTTCCGGAGGGAAGCTCTTCTACACAGTCGCGAGATTTGAAGAGAAGAAGCCAGAAGAAGACACTGAACCGGAGGGCGTTACTACAAGAAGACAGAAGAAGCAGGCGTGCCCGAAGCTGACATTGCATCATTTATCCCCGCCCATGGTGCACGTTCGGTAAGATTTGCATATATGTTTTAATGCTTTTATTTAAAAACGGGCCCGGATTTAATATAACATTTACGGTGCCTGAATAGCCTTTTTAAAGGCTATTCACGCATATGTGGGGCTCTATTAGCATAATTTTGCTGATAGAGCCCCTTTAACTTTGCAAGGACGTATATCTACATCTAGACCAATGGGTGTAGTAGCACCAAGAATTACCAGTGAACAAAAAGGGTACACCCTCTAAATACAATGTTTGCCCTAAAACGTAACGTTTAATAGTCATTAATAAAAGTTACGTTTTAGGGCTGACGTATATAAACATCCTTGCAGGGTTAAGAGTGTACAGCCTAGACGTATATAGACTATATGCAGTCTGGGAGTGGTACCCAGAATCTAAGAACCATGTGTGGAGAAATTGGAAGACTTATTTTTTGTTGTACCAACTGTTTTTTCCATTGATATCATTTTGGGGTACATTCAAATTTTAGATGACTTTTTAAACTGGGGACACAGCATTATCGCTGTAGGTTAGCCCCCACAAATTTGACAGAGGATAGCCCATGGCAATTTACATTTTCAGCATAAATTTCATCCACATGTTACGTAAAAAACCTACAGTGCAAAGGAACTTACACAAGTAATGTTTCAGTTGGGGACATGTTATACTCACAGCAGGTTAGCCTTTGCAAAACCACTGATATGTCAGGGCTCGTTCACATCTGCGTTGTGAACTCCGTTCTGCAGGTTTCCGTTTCCTGCATAAAACAGAGCAGGAGACGGAAACCTGCAGGAGTCTTTCTCACCCATTCATTTGAATGGGTGAGAAAGATGTCCGGCCGTGAGCGGCGGTGAGCGTTTTGCGCTCTCCGCCGCGAAACCGGGTTTTATAATCCAGACACAGAGTCGGACATGCAGTACTCTGTGTCTGAATTAAAAAATCCGGTTTCGCGGCGGAGAGCATAAAACGCTCACCGCCGCAGCCGGTCTGTGCTTTGCGTCTTCTGGCATGCAGAAGACGGGAAGCATAGAACGGAAGGCTGAACGCAGGTGTGAACCTATTGTCAGTCTCCTGAAAATCAGCTGATTTTAGAAGTTTTTTTTGTGGCTCCTGGGACCTGACCCATGCGGAAAATGTTGCTTAAAGGGATTCTATCATTAGACTCTCTTTTTTAACTAAATACATGTTGGAATAGCTTTAAGAAAGGCTATTATTCTCTAACCCTTCTTTTTCTGATCCGCTCCGCTGTTCCTTAAGATTTTTTTTTTCTTCTGTATGTAAATGAACTTTCAGACAACACTGGGGGCATCCCCTGTGCTGTCCGAAAACTCTAAGGCAGCCTTCACACGGAGTAAACGCTCCACTCATTCTGAACGTAAACTCATTCAGAGTTAGCGGTGTTAAAACAGATAGATCCCATTGATAGAAACCAATGGGATCTGTTTTAACGCTGCTCACTCTGAACGAGTTTTACGTTCAGTATGAGCGAGCATTTACTCCTTGTGAAGGCTCCCTAAGGAGATGCCTCTGTCTTCTTCTCCAGTCTACCTCTTCGCTGGGTCATCGGCCACATCTTCAGCCAAAGGTGGCAACTGTACATTGGCCATTTCCTGTTTGAGCAAAGGGGAATGCCCCCTGTGCTGTCTGAAAGCTCATTTACATATGGAAGAAAGAAGAAATTCCTCAGGAACGTCGGCACAGATCAGAAAAAGAAAAGTACGAGAAGAATAGCCTTTCTTAAAGCTATTCCAACATGTTTATATTTAGTTAAAAAAAGGGAATTCTAATGTAATAATCCCTTTAATGTTCCCTTTGGATTTTTTTTTTTTTTTTTTATTGTGATAGGTTCCTTTTAATGAACTAAACTTGGTATTCATTTTACTATATTACGTATGATATGCATATATATGACTTTTTAACTGAGTCATGCATGATGTTAAGGATGCTGCCCTCTAGAGGGCTGTGTACAGAGTGCACTGTTCTCCTAATTACATCCTGGAGAATAGATTTGCATATTTTTTACCCAGAATCCCTAGCGGAGCAGGAATGACTTGTAAGTCTCCGTACTGCCTATGTAGGCACACACTCTCCCTGATGTATACGAATATCCCCTGACCCTAATAGACATGATGTGATTTCCAAAAATGTAATATGTTTTTCTAAATAGCAGCATTTCCAATGCACGTATTTCCAATATGTGGATAGAATTTGCCAACTAAGCCCCACATTGCGGAACACCTGCGTTTTTGAAAGCACAGCTTTTCTGCAGCATTTTTATTTCTGCAATATGTGGATGGGATTAGCCAGAATCTCATTCACTTTGCTGGTATTGTAAAGTGCAGCATATTTTTCAGTTTCATTCTGCAGCAGGGAAAACGCTGCTTTCCTGTATTGTGGGGTTGTAGCCTTGGGCTGAGGCCCCACATTGCGGAAAAGCAGCTTTTTTAGTTGCAGATTTTTCTGCGTTTTTTGAGCCAAAGCCAAGAATGGCTACAAAAGGAATAGGAAATATATAGGAAGTTCTTATACTTCTATTTTCTGCTCAATCCACTCCTGACTTTTTTTGTTGCAGATTTTTCTATGATTTTTTGAGCCAAAGCCAGGAGTGGTTACAAAATGAAGAGGAAATATCAAGGAAGCTCTTATGATGCTTCTTTCAATCCACTTCTGACTCAAATAACTGCAGCAAAATCTGCAACGCAAAGTGGGACCTCAGTCTTTGAAAAAAAAACTCTGCATTTTACAGTACCAGCAAAGTGAATCAGATTTTTGATATTCTCATCCATACATTGTAGAAAAAGCCACTTTTTTCAGAAATGTATGTGTTATTTTACCTGCAGAATAAGAGAGAGCAGGAAAACAAATGAAAAAAAAAATTCCAGTAAAAACACAATGAAAAACACTGCATAAAAATGCGGTTTTTTTTCCACAGCACATTTTAATATTTTAGTTTTTTTGTTACCTGTGTTTTAGCTGCATTTTTTTGGAAAGCTGTTTTTTAACTGCTATGAAAAAAAAAAAATTCATTTCCTGATATGTGAAAAGTGAGACTAGGTTCACATCTTTGCCTGGCTTTCCGTTGGCCAGGTTTGCAGGAGGGCCTGAACAAAGGAGAGCTAGACCACTAAAATAATGGTTACGCTTGGACACTGGCAAACCCTCCGTGCAGAACTTTTCTTTCCTCCAATTTCTTATGGCTTCTGTAGCAGAGTCTCCAATGGAAACTCTGACTCAGATATGAACTTAACCTTATTGAGAAATTTTGTTTTATCTCATCCACACACTGCAAGAAAAAAAAAAGAAAAAGAAATGCTGTCTCTTTAAAATGTGCTTTTTTTTGTTTTTTGTTTTTTTGTTTTTTTTAAATGCAGCATGTTAAGGGTTATTTCCTATAGATTTAATAGGGGAAAAAATGCAGAGAAAAACATAGCAAAAACTCAATGAAAAAAGCTGGGTAAAAAGCACCAATTTTTTCTACAGCATTTTTTTAATTGCATTTCACTATGTGGAGCCTTATGCCTGGTTCACTTCTGCATTCGGTAATCCATTCGGGGGAGTACACATGGGGATCCCCTGAATGGAATATCGAACACAATGGCAAGCGATGAGCAGTGAAAGCACACGAACCCCATAGACTGTAATGGGGTCCATGTGCTTTCCGCGTGGTCTCCACACGAGTCCTTCAGACAGAAAAGTAGATCAGAAAGTACTTTTCTGTCCACATGTTCCGTGCGGACACTGTGCAGAAAGCACACAGACCCCATTATAGTCTATGGAGTCTGTGTGCTTTCATAAGCTCACCACTTGTCAATGTGTTTGTTAGTCTGTTTGGGGGGGTCCCCATGGGGACTCCCCGAACGGATTACTGAATGCAGATGTGAACCAGGCCATAGACTAAAAACCCATATCCACTTGAATCATAGAGTGAAAGACAATTTTCATAAAGTAGGAGTCATAAGTAGAGATGAGCGAGTAGTATTCGATCGAGTAGGTATTCGATGGAATACTATGGTATTTGAAATATGTTCATACTCAATCGAATACTACTCCCTATTCGCAGTAAATATTCGATTCAGAACCAGCGTTGATTGGCCGAATGCTATACAGTGTATAGCATTCGGGAAATCAACGCTGGTTCTGCAGCAGGCTCATCCTTGCTAGGAGCAGGCAGCTTGCTGTTACGAGGGAGCTGACTTTTTCTTATAGGAATGAATTGACCAGCGTTGATTGGCCAGTGTACAGCATTCGGCCAATCAACTCTGGTTCTGCCGGAGGCTCGTCTGTGAGGTGGGTGAGTCTAAGATTGGACCACAGCAGTCTCCCTTGTGGTCTGATCTTAGACTCCGCCTCCTCACAGATGAGCCTCCGGCAGTACCAGCGTTGATTGGCCGAATGCTGTACAATGGCCAATCAACACTGGTCAATGGATTCCTATGAGAAAAAGTCAGCTCCCTCCTAACAGCAAGCTGCCAGCTCTCCCGACTAGCAAGGACGAGCCTGCTGCAGAACCAGCGTTGATTTGCCGCAGGCTCATCTTTGCTAGTCAGGAGAGCTGGCAGCTTGCGGTTACGAGGGAGCTTACTTTTTATCAGCGCAACT
Source organism: Leptodactylus fuscus (assembly GCF_031893055.1). NCBI lineage: Eukaryota > Metazoa > Chordata > Amphibia > Anura > Leptodactylidae > Leptodactylus > Leptodactylus fuscus. The sequence continues at coordinate 100,812,191 of NC_134267.1, forward strand.
GCAAGCGCTGTGCAGTTAAAGCGCACGGACCCCGTACACTATAATGAGGTCCGTGAGCTTTAACCGCACAGTGCTCCTCCTAAACACTCTCCTGCTATTCGTGGACTTGGTGACTCTCCTTTAGTCGAATAGTGGTTTCCCCTGAAACAAGCATTTTTTCCCATAGACTATAATGGGATTTGATATTCGATCAAGTAGTCGAATATTGAGGCTCTACTCGAAACGAATATTGAATCTCAAATATTTCACTGTTCGCTCATCCTTAGTCATAAGGAAGTGGTTGCTAAAACTAGATGTTTGCTGCAAATTAATAGGTGAACATGAAGTTTGTCTATCTACAGTAATAACTACAGATTTAGCAGTTGAGTTCAATGTAAATATCCTATTTATAAAGCCCTACAGCGTTGTATCTGAAGGAGGGGCAGTGATTCAAGCAGAGTTGAGTTTTTAGAAGGATATTCTGTCACTTTTCTGTATACTAGGCAAACTATCTGAGTATCTACTGTCTCAGTAGCTGCCATGTATTCCTCAAAAGAGTGTGCACCAGTATTGGTGAATGTGCCACAACATGTTTGTGTTCGTGAATTTGTGTGTGTTTTTGGCTCTATTGGCTTGTAGCCAAGACACGGCATGCTCTAGGTGTAGGACAGAAGTCCTCCTAACTAAAATACAAAAAAGACTAAAGGCTAGAGATGAGTGAACACTAAAATGTTCGAGGTTCGAAATCCGATTCGAACAGCCGCTCACTGTTCGAGTGTTCGAATGGGTTTCGAACCCCATTATAGTCTATGGGGAACATATACTCGTTAAGGGGGAAACCCAAATCTGTCTCAGGAGGGTCACCAAGTCCACTATGACACCCCAGGAAATGATACCAACATCCTGGAATGACACTGGGACAGCAGGGGAAGCATGTCTGGGGGCATAAAAGTCACTTTATTTCATGGAAATCCCTGTCAGCTTGCGATTTTCGCAAGCTAACTTTTTCCCATAGGAATGCATTGAACAGCGCTGATTGGCCAATGCATTGTATTAGCCTGATGAAGCAGAGCTGAATGTGTGTGCTTAGCTCAACTACTCCACCGGCGTAGTTGAGCTAAGCACACACATTCAGCTCTACTTCATCAGGCTAATAGAATGCATTGGCCAGCGCTGATTGGCCAGAGTACGGAATTCGACCAATCAGCGCTGGCTCTGCTGGAGGAGGCGGAGTCTAAGATCGCTCCACACCAGTCTGCATTCAGGTCCGACCTTAGACTCTGCCCCCTCCGGCAGAGCCAGCGCTGACTGGCCGAAGGCTGGCCAATGCATTCCTATGGGTATGCAGAGACTCAGCAGTGTTGAGCCAGTTCTGCTCAACTACACCATGTGCCGTTCAGCCCATCAGATGTAGCAGAACCGAGGGTGCACTAGAATGCTTATGCACACTCGGCTCTGCTACATCAGATGTAGCAGAGCCGAGGGTGCACTAGAACCCTTGTGCACACTCGGCTCTGCTACATCAGAGCCGAGGGTGCACTAGAACCCTTGTGCACACTCGGCTCTGCTACATCAGATGTAGCAGAGCCGAGGATGCACTAGAACCCTGGTGCACACTCGGCTCTGCTACATCAGAGCCGAGGGTGCACTGGAACCCCTGTGCACACTCAGCTTACGCTAATAGAATGCCTGATGCCTGATGAAGCAGAGCTGAATGTGTGTGCTTAGCTCAACTACTCCACCAGCGTAGTTGAGCTAAGCACACACATTCAGCTCTACTTCATCATGGGAAAAAGTTTATCTCACAAAAATCACAATTACACACCCGATAGAGCCCCAAAAAGTTATTTTTAATAACATTCCTACCTAAATAAAGGTTATCCCTAGCTATCCCTGCCTGTACAGCTATCCCTGTCTCTTAGTCACAAAGTTCACATTCTCATATGACCCAGATTTGAAATCCACTATTCGTCTAAAATGGAGGTCACCTGATTTCGGCAGCCAATGACTTTTTCAGTTTTTTTCAATGCCCCCGTTGTCGTAGTTCCTGTTATTGGTGCAAAAAAAGCACCAGGGAAGGTGGGAGGGGAATCAAATTTTTTTGAAGTTTGCCACGTGATGTTCGATTCGAATCGAACATATCGAACAGCCTGATATCCGATCGAACATGTGTTCGATAGAACACTGTTCGCTCATCTCTACTAAAGACCCAAATGTAACATTGAAAAATATTAAGTACTTTTTAAGAAATGTTTTATGACTTACAATGAAATGGCTAAATTGAAAGGCAATAGCAGATAGATCATTATATGGACATAAGGATGAGATATGAGCATCTGCAGTAATGGGAACTGTTTGTGAAAAGCCGTCAATGCAACGGCTTTTATCTTTAGAAAATATGTGTTTTAAGCTGTACAGAAGACCTTCGAATGTAAGTCTGACAAGTAAAAATTACAGTTTTAGATCAGATCAGATTAACAAAACATTTCAGCATTCTGATCTTACTGAAACATCCAAAAATCTGCTAGCTTTATTAATTTAGATCAAGACATTTGTCAAGCTATTACTATGCATTCTATCTTCAAAGGAGAGCACCATATGACACAGGGTGAAAGAAGCAGAAGGGAAAGACTGGTTGAATAGTGAAATATAACAAACTCTTCCTTCTGATACGTGACACATTTGAATCTCCACCAGGATTAAATAAATTCTGTTAAATAGAAAATTGTGAAATGAATTACTTGAGAAATTCTTGTTTAAAAGAGTATAATTCCTAATAAAGCAGAGTTTAGTTCTTCTGTAGTTAGGTCATAATGCAATAAATGTAGTATACACAATACAGATTTATGTGGTTTACTCATTACATTACTGGCAAAAGAGTTAAAAATCCAAAGTGATACTGGATAGCAGTCATAGACTTGTTATCATTCCCTTTTATTGAAAAATAAGGGCATCGGTACATAAAATACTACATGTCATTCAGGAGTTGCATTAAAGCAACTTTCTAAACCAGTGCAATAACTTCATGGTGAGCCCATAAAAGATTTGTATTATACATTTTAGCCAATCATAAAGGCAGAGATGCAGGGAGGAGCGTGAGAACAGCAACCTAAGCGAATGATGAGAAGGAGGTGAGGGTCATACTACCACAGACTCTCTGTAGGGACTGTAACTTGGCCATTGTCACAGATCACATTTGTGGCTGTTTTGGAATTGCCTCTAAAGCAATATAACTCCCCTCCCCATTATCAATTAAGTATTTGGATGTGCACCTCCCTTATCTGATAAATATTCGCTGAACTTCCTACCAATCCTACGTGCTCTACAGGTTGATCTTACTCACTGGGACACTAAAGGCTTCTCCTGGTTAGGCTGCATTAACCTGTTGAAAATGAACATACCTCGCAGACTCCTTTACCTCTTCCAAATAATCCCCATCATCCTACCCAAAGTCTTCTTTACCACACTCCAAAAAATCTTCACCAGATATATTTGGGCTTCAAAACCTCTGAGAAACATGAAACACACTATTACCGGACCCAAACAGAGAGGGAGGTTGACTGAACCGAACTGCTCTAGCTACTACTTAGCTGCGGTCACTGCGTGCATTCTCGACTGGCATCACCCTGCCCACTCTAAGCTCTTGGTTGCCCGGGAGAGGTCTCTGAGCTCTCTCTTCCTCACTGCCTTCCCTTGGCTCAATAAACACCCCTGGTCAGACAGCGTGACTCATATACTCCCCTATGTCACACAACAGGTGCTTGGGGCTTGTCGAATCTATGGGCTATACTGTTAGGAGTCTATTCAAAAATGATGGCCCCATGACCCTATCTCGGGCAACCCAGACTTCTCTGTAGCGCTAAACTTCATATACTTTAGTTAAGCCACCTTTCTGATTCCACTTGGTGCTCCACCCTCCTTCTTCCGTCCACTGTGGAGCAGAATACTGGGTGATGGGGCCACTATGGGGCATAATACTGGGCGATGGGGCCACTACGGGGTATAATGCTGTGTGCAGGGGCAGCTATGGGGCATAATAGTGGAGGGGGGGGGTTGGTCTGGGTCTTTGGCATCGGGCGGGGGGGAGGCCCCATGTCAAAGGTTCACCACTGGGCCCTGCCATTCCTAGTTACGCCACTGGCTGTAACATAATCCATTAACTGTGTTTAGAAAGTAGTGAGATTTGTATCCAACTCTCCCTCTATGTAGCTGCTCAGTTAGCTGCTGTCCAAATGTCAAAGACATCTGATGAGTTAAATACCAGCAATAGAGTGAGATCCAGTGCTGGACGTTGTCAATGAGTATCTGCTGTATAATACAAATGGCATCCAAATGGCTCTCTCCATAGAACCTACCTGAAATTGTGACATTCATGTACATCAAATTTTGTGAAGGAGATAAAAAGAAATTCCAGTTTTAGCAAATAAAGTGTATTCACTGTATCATGTAATCACCACACTGACCGCTTTAATAACTGCAGTGTGATTGTCACAAGCCATATACGTGATCATCACGTGACTAGTTCCAACAGATTTGTATCCTCAGTGTAAGAAGTAATTATGGTTACACAAATTATGGCAGAAAATTGCATTTTCAATAGACAAGCTTTTTTGCTGTAATTAAATTGACAATGTAAACAACATTAATATAATCACCACCTATAATAGACGTCAATCACCATGAAACCCTCGTGCAGCATTCATTTTGCAATAGCAATATAAAGGAGGCTTTTGTTTTATACTGTAGTTTATAAAATGTATTTATTGATCAAAAGCTATACATATGTACAAATACTCTCTGTTACAATATTACATGGTTTACAGAAGTTTTTTGTTTCAGCCATTTATCAGGATTTGGGACACAGATTCACATTTTGTTATAGTTTTGCTATCAAAGTTGTTCCGAGCAGTGCTAAGCTGTACTCATCTTCCATTCATGTCTATGGGAATTACAGAAACAAGTAGAGCAGGACCCTTACCCGTGCCAGTCTAGTGATCGGGACATGTGTCCAATTATTCCTGTCTCAGTCTAGATTTGTTGAGATGTGATTAACCCTTTAGACTGGGGCTCACATAGCGTAAATTCTGCGATTTTGCTGAAGAGGTTTACACTAGCTGTAAAGTAGAAGGGATTTTGACTAGTTCTGTCCACACATGCAGATAAATATCCTTGTGACTTCAAAATCGTCACATTTTTGTAACTCAAAACATGTCAATTGTACCTACGGAAATGCTGGCACAGACTGTGGGCATTTTGCAAAAAGATTTTTGTCTGCGGCTCACGACCTGGGTTTTAGCATTAAAGTTTTTCTGACTGACGGACACAAACAGTAGACTTACTATCTTTGATTGACATCAAAGACATCCATTAGTTTTCTTCTTTGTATATGCAGAAAATAACACAGGTAGTGTAAATCTACCCTTACATGGCCAGGACTAATTTCTATCCTTGAAAGTAAAGGTTCATGGATAATGAAAGTCAGCAAGCAGAGGTTTCCGAAAACCATGAAAAATTTATGGTGTCATTGAATATAAATGTACGCAGTATAACATTTCATAATACATAAAGTGTGCTGTAACCATAATAGCTCTTTAAACATTAAAGCTGCGATTGGTTGCAATGGGCAACACAGTCAATATTTTGTGTTAGTTTTGATTAATAAGGTAATTAATAATGAAATTACCTTCACTATGCTATGTAGTTAATGGAACAGAGCAAATAAGCATATATAAATAAATAAAGTAAATAAATAAAATAAGTGTCATTTTCTTGGGATTACATAATTACATTACTATATACAGTATATATATATATATATATATATATATATATATATATATATATATATATAAAATTATCCATAGCTTGTAGTATAGATAAAGATAATTATATATTATGCAAACAGCTATGGAAAAAAAAAATATATATATATATATATATATATATATATATATATATATATATATATATATTGTGGGGAACTGCTCAGGTAGATGCTCGGCAGCAGTGCAGGAAACAGGGACACAGACACTGGGTTGCACAAAAGTTCAGGCTTTATTCACTTGCAGTGCATTAATTGCCTTTGCAAAGGCACAAATAACCAAAAGAAAACCTTCTCGGCTGAGAACTAAACTAAACACAAGTAAACTTTTCCCTGTCAGAAGCCTGGCTACCAGACTCCCACCTTGGCAACAACAACGGGTGGCACAGTACCTGCTCTGTAGATTCAGTTTGGACAGGTTAGCTCTGTCAGTGTGGTGCCACAGCTCCCAGTCTTCACACACAGACTATTATCAGGCCTTGATTACCCAGCTGACCTCCCTGGTGTGGGCCTTTCCCAAAGACCCTTTAGCTGTCTGGCTGGCACATACCTGTCTTCCCAGACCACACCCTTAACTCTCTCACAATATATATATATATATATATATATATATATATATATATATATATATATATACACACACACACACACACACAACTTTATTTCCCCTTTGTATTAAATGTCTGTAAGTATCACACATTATACAGTCCTATGAAAAAGTTTGGGCACCCCTATTAATCTTAATCATTTTTAGTTCTAAATATTTTGGTGTTTGCAACAGCCATTTCAGTTTGATATATCTAATAACTGATGGACACAGTAATATTTCAGGATTGAAATGAGGTTTATTGTACTAACAGAAAATGTGCAATATGCATTAAACCAAAATTTGACCGGTACAAAAGTATGGGCACCTCAACAGAAAAGTGACATTAATATTTAGTACATCCTCCTTTTGCCTGTAGTCGCTTCCTGTAGCTTTTAATCAGTTCCTGGATCCTGGATGAAGGGATTTAGGACCATTCCTCTTTACAAAACAATTCCAGTTCAGTTAAGTTTGATGGTCGCCGAGCATGGACAGCCCACTCTCAAATGATCTAAAAACAAAGATTGTTCAACATAGTTGTTCAGGGGAAGGATACAAAAAGTTGTCTCAGAGATTTAACCTGTCAGTTTCCACTGTGAGGAACATAGTAAGGAAATGGAAGACCACAGGGACAGTTCTTGTTAAGCCCAGAAGTGGCAGGCCAAGAAAAATATCAGAAAGGCAGAGAAGAAGAATGGTGAGAACAGTCAAGGACAATCCACAGACCACCTCCAAAGAGCTGCAGCATCATCCTGCTGCAGATGGTGTCACTGTGCATCAGTCAACTATACAGCGCACTTTGCACAAGGAGAAGCTGTATGAGAGAGTGATGAGAAAGAAGCCATTTCTGCAAGCACGCCACAAATAGAGTCGCCCGAGGTATGCAAAAGCACATTTGGACAAGCCAGCTTCATTTTGGAAGAAGGTCCTGTGGACTGATGAAACAAAGATTGAGTTATTTGGTCATACAAAAAGGTGTTATGCATGGCGTCCAAAAAACCAGCATTCCAAGAAAAACACTTGCTACCCACTGTAAAATTTGGTGGAGCTTCCATCATGCTTTGGGGCTGTGTGGCCAATGCCGGCACCGGGAATCTTGTTAAAGTTGAGGGTCGCATGGATTCCATTCAGTATCAGCAGATTCTTGAGAATAATGTTCAAGAATCAGTGACGAAATTGAAGTTATGCCGGGGATGGATATTTCAGCAAGACAATGATCCAAAACACCGCTCCATATCAACTCAGGCATTCATGCAGAGGAACAATTACAATGTTCTGGAATGGCCATCCCAGTCCCCAGACCTGAATATCATTGAACATCTGTGGGATGATTGGAAGCGGACTGCCCATGCTCGGCGACCATCAAACTTAACTGAACTTGAATTGTTTTGTAAAGAGGAATGGTCCAAAATACCTTCATTCAGGATCCAGGAACTGATTAAAAGCTACAGTAAGCGACTAGAGGCAAAAGGAGGATCTACTAATTATTAATGTCATTTTTCTGTTGAGGTGCCCATACTTTTGCACCGGTCAAATTTTGGTTTAATGCATATTGCACATTTTCTGTTAGTACAATAAACCTCATTTCAATCCTGAAATATTACTGTGTCCATCAGTTATTAGATATATCAAACTGAAATGACTGTTGCAAACACCAAAATATTTAGAACTAAAAATTATTAAGATTAATAGGGGTGCCCAAACTTTTTCATTGGATTGTATAGGTGAAACAGAGCACTTATCACTAGAGATGAGTCCAGCGTTGATTGGCCAAATGCTGTACTCTATATGGCATTCGGCCAATCAACGCTGGTCAATGCATTCCTATGCCGAGTTGTAGCAGTGCTGGCCGTGCACTCAGCTCGACTACTCCGGAGATGAGCTGAGCTGAGCGCACGGCCAGCACTGCTACATCGGAGATGTAGCAGTGCTGGCCATGTGCTCAGCTCGACTACTCTGGAGATGAGCCAAGCTGAGCGCATGGCAAGCAAGCACTGCTACACCGGAGATGTAGCAGTGCTGGCTGTGCGCTCAGCTCGACTACTCCGGAGATGAGCCAAGCTGAGCGCACGGCAAGCACTGCTACACCGGAGATAAACCCTGCAGCTGAGCGCTCGACTACTTCGGAGATGGGCCGAGCTGAGCGCATGGCCAGCACTGCTACACCGGAGATGTAGCAGTTCTGGCGGTGCGCTCAGCTCGACTACTCCATAGATGAGCCGATCTGAGCGCACAGCCAGCATTGCTACACCGGAGATGTAGCAGTGCTGGCCGTGTGCTCAGCTCAGCTACTCCGGAGATGAACCCTGCTGCACACTCAGCTCTGCTGCATCAGAGATGCGCTGAACCCTGCTGCACACTCAGCTCTGCTGCATCAGAGGTGCGCTGAACCCTGCTGCACACTCAGCTCTGCTGCATCAGAGATGCGCTTAACCCTGCTGCACACTCAGCCCTGCTGAGATGCAGTAGAGTTGAGTGTGCAGCAGGGTTCAGCGCACACTCAGCTCTGCTACATCTCTGATGCAACAGTGCTGAGTGTGCAGCAGGGTTCAGCTCATCTCTGATGCAGAAGAGCTGAGTGTGCAGCAGGGTTCAGCATATCTCTGATGCAGCAGAGCTGAGTGTGCAGCAGGGTTCAGCGGTTCTCCGGTGTAGCAGCAGTTCTCCGGTGTAACAGTGCTGACCGTGCGCTCAGCTTGGCTGTATCTCCAGAGTAGTCGAGCTGAGCTCACGGCCAGCACTGCTACATCTCGGCATAGGAATGCATTGACCAGCGTTGATTGGCCGAATGCCATATAGAGTACAGCATTCAGCCAATCAACGCTGGTTCTGCCGGAGGAGGCGGAGTCTAAGATTGGTCCACAGCAGTCTCCATTCTGGTCTGGTCTTAGACTCCGCCTCCTCACAGACGAGCCTCCAGCAGAACCAGCGTTGATTGGACGAATGCTTTAGTCTGTATGGCATTTGGCCAATCAACGCTGGTCAATGCATTCCTATGGAAAAAAGTCAGCTTGCGCATAACGCAAGCTGACAGGGATCCGACCAGATAGAGCCCCAAAGAGCTGTGTGAGGGACATTCCCACCTAAATAAAGGTAATCCCCTAGCTAACCCTGCCTGTACATCTGTCCCTGCCTCACAGTCATAAAGTTCACAGTCTCATATGAACCGGATATTAAATCCACTGTTCGTATAAATTGGAGGTTACCTGAATTAGCCAGCCAATTACTTTTTCCGATTTTTTTTCCGATGTCTCCGTTGTCGTAGTCCCTCTCCCACCTACCCTGCGCAGTTATCGGTGCAAAAAGCACCAGAGAAGGTGGGAGGGGAATTGAATTTTTAGTGAGTTTGCCATGTGGTGTTCGACTGGAATCGAACATCTCAAACAGCCTGATATCCGATCAAACATGTACTCGATCGAATGCTGTTCGCTCATCTCTACTTATCACGTATTTACTGAAAGATCAAGACATTTGATGTTCATTATCTGCATTAAGGAAAAGAAGCATTGATCAAAAGTCTGTCTGATTTTCTGAAGACTAATGACATAGAGATCAAAGAGGAGCATTGTAGTTTATACTCATTTGTCATGAAATAAATTATTGGAAATATTAATGGGATATAAAACCTTATTTTATATACGTGGAATACATAAAGCTCAAAGAGTATTTAATTTCTTGTTATGCCAGATATTTAGCCTTCAATGTATTTTACAGTGATCTGATCTTAGGCTAAGGCGCCACATGGCGAGCTGCAGCAAACAAGCGCTGTTGAAAAGACTGTGTCGGAAATCTATTGTTATTTTTTTCTGTAGGTCTTTTCACAGAAAATCCAGTATTTTACGGTACCTGCAAAGTGGATGAGATTCTGGTTAATTCTCGCGTTTTTGTAAATCAAGCATGTCAATTATACATATGGCGGTTTTCAAATAGTACACACCCCCTCCATGAATAGCTACGTACTGACAGGTACCTCCCTCCTTTTCTCTTGCCATATTACATCGCGGCATTGTACGTAACCAATTGTCCAGCAGTTATCTTGTATCAATCTTCCTGCTCTTGAATGATAATAATTTATTCGATGCACATGTAATGCTACAGATATTATCGTGATCCTCCCAATATGTGTTAATAGAGGACTACACATCAACATGTTTACACAGGATGACATCACACGCATGCGCCAAAACTTAGTCCAGAACCAAGATTGTATCACAGATGACTTAACATGCATGCGCGGGACTTTGTTACGGAACCATTAAGTAAGTCGACTCGTAATGGCGGAGGTATTGCATCAAAGCCTATCACCATTCCCGATCCTTATCATGGGGGTGTATGAACGAGACTTGGTGAGTCATACAATCGGGGGCTATACACATATACTGAAAACAGCAAGACAAGGGATATATTCACCAGGTATTTGCATGCTTACAATACAGCATTACTGAGTATCAAAAAGTATATCGCAGCACGGAACGGACAAAAAGGTATAACCCAATGTATCAATATGTGTGACATCTAGTTTACCAAACACAAACAAATGTATCGAGATACCAATAAAGAAGGCTACAAAGAAGAAACGGAGCAATCGTTTAGAGGTATTACAACCAAAATAGGGAAAAGAAATGGACAACTATACAGGTAAGTCGAAACAACCCACCATGTTTTTAAATGAAACAAGAAAAATCCATTTGTTCATTAAGTCCCTTAGGGGATACTGTGTCCAATCTATATATCCATTGTGTCTCTTTTTGTAAAATGAGACGGTCCCAATCCCCTCCCCGCCTTGGTGGTCTAATCACCTCAATCACCTGGACCTTTAAACCTGTCACCAAACCTGCGTGACAGGTATTGAAGTGACGTGCTACTGGTGTGTCCCTTTCATTAAGCACATCACATACATGGTCTCTCACTCTCCTTCTCAGCTGTCTAATAGTTTTTCCTACATATAACATTGGACATGGACAGCTAAGGAGGTAGACTACCCCCATGGTCGCACAGGTGGCAAAATCCCTACAAAAAATGTTTTTCCTGTTTGTTTATTCCCAAACTCCTTATTTCTATCAATGAATGGACATGCTGTGCACCTCCCACAGCTATGTGTGCCACCCCTCCTACCACCGGAGAGCCAAGTCTCCCCTCTAGGAATTTCAGGAAGTAGGCTATGGACCAGCCTGTCCTTGAGGTTTCGACCTCGTCGAAATGTTATATCGGGTTTATCACCCAACAAGTCACCTATTTCAGCATCAGCTTTAAGGATGCCCCAATATTTTTGTAGCAGGGATCGTATCTCCTTATGACAAGAATCAAAAGTGCCAATCACCCTGCAACTTTCTGACCCTTGTATACGTGGTTTTGGGACCAGGAGTGTTTTCCGTTCTGTCTTTTGTGCCTTTCTAAATACTCCCTGAATCACTGGTCTTGGGAATCCTCGCTCCTCAAAACTCTGTGACAATTCCCTTGATTCTCGAATGAATTCCGAATCTGAGGAGCAATTACGCCTTGCCCTCAAAAATTGTCCTACAGGGATCCCTCTTTTAAGGGGGGTTGGATGAGAGCTCCCCCAATTTAAAAGGCTATTCGTTGCAGTCGGCTTACGAAAGACAGTTGTGGCTATCTTCCCATCCTGCATTTTTTCCAACCTAAGGTCCAGAAAGGTCATGGAGTGGAAATCAAACTCCGCAGTAAATTATACATATGGCGGTTTTCAAATAGGTATAATAGGGAAATAGGGCTGAAATCTGAATATGTAAGCCCGGTCTAAATGCTGTGGAAACAGTTGCACTTATTTTCTTATTGTTCATTTAACTGAAAAATTAATGGTATTTCTACTGCACACCTAGGAAGTTTTGATGGTGGATTCATTAAACAAGTTCATAGAGGGCCTGGATGCCTGTCTTGAAGAGAACAATATTACAGGTTATGGACTCTAGATTTTAAGGACACTTGATCCGGGATTTTTATACTGACTGCCAGATTGGACTCGGCATTTTTTTCCCCTGATATGGGGCAATTAACATAAGCCTCATGGGGTTTTTTGCCTTCCCCTGGATGAACACTGTAGGGATTGTAGGGTTATAGGTTGGACTTGATGGACTGATGTGTTCATCTAACCTCATCTACTATGTAACTATGTATTCCAATGGGCACAAGCTGAGAACAAACTAGAAAACCAAAATAAAAGAACAACATGTCAGGCAAATCCAAACTGTTAACCCATCGACTATCCAAAACAAATAAAGCTAGCTATAGCAATGCACAAAGAGTCATAGACTGGTCATTGTTTTGCTATTTACAACTGGACTATAAGTGACACCAGAGACCAGGGTGTCACCATGAACACAGTATTTGTTTGGAACCAAATAAAGTATAGAATGGACAACTAGTCCCGGGCAACAAGACTCCTTGGTACACTGAGGCAAAACAACACTGAGCATCCACCACCCTCCAAACCAGAGCAGAACCAGGCCCCAGAGGTCTTTGCCAAAGCTCCTGATGGTAGAGATGGACTGGTAAATTCTGGGACCCAGAACCGCAGCCGTCCAGAGGGAGTTACATGCACAGCACACCCCAAGTAACAGCAGGACCCAGAAACCCGAAACCACTCACCTGGGTGGGTATAGAAACAGATGATGCTGGTCAGAAGAGTTGAGTGCATTAATAGGAGTTGGCCAGAAGATGGCAGAAGCACTGTAGAATAGTCATACTAGCCGGATCAATAATCAAGAAGTCACACAGTTTCCAGGGATGAGACAGGACTTAATCAAACAAGCCGAGTCATATACTGGAGGTCACGTGGTACAGAAGGATGAAGCAAATGGGTAGTCAAGCAAGCCAGGTAATACAGAGGAGATCACGAGGTACAAGGTCACAGGTCAAAGAGAGGTAGTCTTCAGGCAAACTTGGTCATACACAGAAGGTCATGTGATACAGAATCACAGGTCAAGGAGAGGTGGTCTGGAAGGCAAACAGGATCATACACGAGAGGCAAATGACAAGAACACAATAGGAGGGCACGAAGCAAGGTAAGGGGTGGACAGAATAACACAGAGTGAGCTGATACCAGGGAGCTGAGTAACCAGTGGCAAGCCGGAGCCAGAGTCAGACTTAAATAAACTCTGGCTTGCTGCCTGACCCCGGAAATCCACGTCCCGGTCCCAGGAGGAGACCGGCAAACCCCACAGACTATTGCAGAGGTTTCGGTCTTCCCCCTGAAGGACCCGGAAGTGTCAGACCTGACACAAACAGAGGATCAGACCAGCAGCCTCCATGCACTGTAGCGGAGGCTCTAGTCCAGCTCCTAACAGTATTCTAAAATAATCCAAACAAGAGATGATACAAGGAAGAGAAAAGTTTCTAACGTGTCATAAGCAACTGTTTTATATTTGGCTTCTCATCTGCCAACTTGTTTTAGTTTCAGAATTGTTTACATTTAAGACTGTAACAATAAATGCTTACATAAAGCTAAATAATAACATTCTGACAGTCATCATTAGGAGATCACAAACTACCAGGTTTTAGATTTCAACCAGTATCTAAACTCCCCTTTGGAAAAAAAAAAAAATCAAAAACATGGACATAAAAACCCAGTAAAAATAACAGTTTTAACTTGTCTATCAGCAGAATTTTCAGATGTAACTTTTTTCTTAAGTAAATAATAGTTTATCCCTTATAACAATGTTGCTGTGTAGAAACCATCCGCTATAAACAAAAGAGAAACGTGATAATGGAGATGCGAGCATAGCAGCATATGGCTGTTTCGGGATTGATCGATTCTACTAGCACACAGCGTTTTAAAAAAAATTAAAATTAGACGAAGCACAAAATTCAGTTGCCTAAGAAAAAATAACTGGAGTAAATAGAAGTATGCACAAGAGTAGATTATTGAGAGACTGTGACATGTTTTACACCAAGGAATTTATGAAGTGCAGTATACCATATGTTGTATATATATTATGTACAAATGGAAAACAAAGCCATTTGTTTATCTACCACACAGACAATGTCGATTTCTCAAAAGTTGTTGCTGCAGCTGATGCAAATTTAGGGAGATGGTTACATTGGGAAAATGAAATTTACCAGAATGCCTGTCTTGACTAAAGAGGAGTCTTACTGGTCCCTTTTGGCAACAAATAAAGGGAAAGGCTGGATATAAAATGAAAACAGACTCTAGACTACTTTCAATAGCATCCAAGGGTCAGTGATTTATGATAAGGAAGATTCAAAGAAAAGAATCCTGTGGTAATTCTACTTAAAAAAGCAAGAGATTGATTTCTGTTGTTCTGTAGGCAATGCTCTTCTGTTTCCCTATGGACTACACTTTTAGAGATGATCGTGATTGTAACTATCTGCGCTTTCGCAACAATGCATCTACATTAAACAGCAAAGCAAGTTCGACAAAAGTTGTGGTTAACCCTGTCAAGACCAGGCCTAGTTATAAATTTCAGGACTGCAGGAACTTATTAGTTTTTACATTACTGCAATCCAAGGACCATAACTTCATTTTTCAATCATTGTAGCTCTATGAGGTATTATTTTTTGCAAGATGAGTAGCACATTTTAATAGTAAAATAGTAAAAGTTTTATTAACTCTCTCTGTATGAGAGTGGCAAAAAATCCAATTACCATGGTTTCAGTTTTAAATATACCACATGGCTCAAAATAAGGTACTACATTTACTTGTTTTTGACCAGAAGACCTAGTGAGATGTCACCTGGTCTTACAGCTGACATCCGCATTTGATATCGCCCGTTCAACTTCTGAAGTTGTGTCTGTACTTCCATCATTCGAGTGCTGGGACCAGCCACTAGAGTCCAAAGACACTTCGACTCTGGTGTATTAACTCCTGGGATGCCATGACTATTAGCGATCACGGCGTCCAGGAGGTCAGGAAACAAGATCACCCTCACCCCTGTCGGAACCCTCACAATAAGATCATGGTTCCAAGGGGTTGCCATGTTATGTTCATTGTTATAACCCTTCATTATCAATCAGAAAGCATACTTTTCATTTAACCCCTTAGATTCTGCAGTCAGTTCTGATCATATTACTTAAGTGGTTGCACAAAAACAAGTTAAAAGAAACAATTTATTTCTTGTTAATAAAAAAAAAACTGAATAGATAGAATAGATAACATTTGGTATCATCACATCAGTAACAATTATTAAAACAAAATTAGTATGTTATTTATTCTACATGATAGATGCCATAAACGGTAAAACTGCGATGGTTTTGGAAATTGCCGCATGTCCATTCATTAGAATCCCGACCACTTTGCTGTGACTGTAAAATGCCACTTTTTAAATGCAGCATTTCCACCATGTGGGGCCCCGGGACTTAAGAACATGGCCTCATTTTTCATAACTGGCATGTGTCACCTTATAGCTACAAATGCCTCTAGTTAATGTCATTTGCGAAAGAATACCATGGAGTCCAGGTGACTTTGTATTTGGGGGTATTTCAGAGTTTCAAGAGTAAAAGCTTCACCAAATGTGCTTCTTGGGAGATCCTACGTAAAATATGGGAAATCTGATACGCCTAAGGGTGCATTCCCACTAAGTATACACTGAGCTGATTCTGAACATTAAACATGTTCAGAATCAGTGCGTACAAAGCAGATCCCATTCACTTCAATGGGAGCTGGCATACGAGCGCTCCCCATTGATACGCGCGTATCACATTGAAACCAATAGGGAAAAAAGCAGCCCATTCATTTCAATGGGGAGCACTCGTATGCCAGCTCCCATTGAAATGAATGGGATCTGCTTAGTGTGAATGCACCCTTAGAGAAGTCTGACAATGCAAAGATTCTCACGTCAGAAAACTAATATGAAAGCAATAGTAGCTAAAATTAGATTCCTGACAATTCCTTAGTAAAATGGTAGAGGAGGTTGGATGAAGACACAGTTTTATCAAGTTAAACCTATAACCCTACAGTGTTGATCCAGAGGAAAACAAAAAACCCAATGATATTGATGCCAACTGCCCCATGTCAGAGAAAAAATTCCAAATCCAGAAATTATTATAAAACCCTGGATCAACTTGTCTTCACCAAACATCTAAAACCATAAACCAAATTATATATTTTTTCAAGAAAGGCATCCATGTCTTTCCTGAACTTGTACAATGGACCCACCATCACAACATCCTATGGCAGTGAGTTCCAAAGACTCACAGTAAATAATTCCTGTCTATAATGCTGGTGAAATATTCTTTCCTCTAGGCAAAGAGACCATCCCCTTGTCACCATCACAGGCCTAGGAGTAAAAAGTTTATTAGAACAATCTTTGTATTGTCCTTTCATGTATTTGTACATTGTTAGATATCCCAATAAACATTTTTTTTTTTTCTAAAATGAATAACTCCAAGTTTGTTAATCCGTCTTTGTACACCAAACCACCCATACCCTCATTTGTCTTGGTCGCCCTTCTCTACACTTTCCTTTTTGTGTTCTAGCCTTCTCAAACCTTTATTTTGTGACTTCAGCTTTTAATGCAACATAACATAAGACAGCAAATTTAAGCTGCTACGTTTATTATGTCATATCTGATTTTCAAGGCATAACATTATTTTGTGGCAAAGACATTAAGGATCTCTTAATTTAGATAGCATTGATTTCAACATAATGTGTTCAGTAGATAATATCACTGGTTCAAGATGAATTTGACCTAAGCATTAATACAAAAATTCACTGAATAGAATTCTAGGTCTCAAAATCATAGGTGTGTTCAAAAGAAAAGTTTCGGAATCAACCAAAACCAGTAAAAACTACCAGAGGAGACCAGTCCTATGATATAGCAGAGCTGGGCCCTCTTATGACAGCACATGGACAGCCTAGGAATCAGCCCAAAGTATATGCTAACCAGCTGGTGCTTTCCCTAAGAGGCCCCCAGGCATGTAGCTCAGGTAGAAGGTCTCCTGAACAAAGTCTGCCTAGTAATGCTGGAAGCTGGCTGCTGCCCTGAACTGTAAAGGCCCTATGCTATGTGTTGCCCTGGTGTCAAAGTTTCATCAGGGGTCAGAGAGACTACACCAAACCTAGTGAAGGTATCATACAGACATTGTTATGATCTGGAGATCTCTGACCAGGAATAGGCCCTGACTGATAACTTCTCAGTCAAGTGTATAAAAAAAAAAAAAACACATAAGAAAACAAAAAACGTAGCATAATGAGCAGTTTGGAATAACTTGTGTGTGATACTTTTAAAGGGGTATTCTCACCTCACATACGCATCAGTCTTTACTGCTGTAAAATCTTCTTTCTTCCTGGTTTCTTGCATCATTTGGTGGGCAGGGTTTCACATGCAACCTGCCGTTTAGCTCCGCCCCCAAATCCTCATGTAGCTCCGCCCACCCATATTGGACTATGAAGTACAGGCAGCAGCAACTCCATTCTGTGTTACATACAGAGACTGCCTGTCTCTGCCATAATGAACACAACTGAATTAGCTAGCCTGATAACTGGGAGAACAGAAGAAATGAAAGCAGCTCCTCTCCTCTATCTGATAGCAGGAAGCTAGGTCATGTGGTGTAGACACAGGAATAGCTAGATACACAGGCTGGCTCCCCTGCACTTAGCCCCTCCTCCCTCCCCCCTGAGAGAAGGCAGATACATCACTTGACTCATGAGCAGATAAGTCAGGGCTGTGTCAACAATGAATTGAATAAAGTAAGATAGTGGACAAACAAAGCAGTTTTGCTGAAGCAGTGTATTTAGGAAAAGTCTTACATCCACATTAACAAGCAGTATAGATAGGATCCTTGTGATGGGACAACCCCTTTAATCCCTGCCTTGCATACTAGAAGTAGCTGTCGGCCCGACTGACTAACCTGAGAGGGCACGAACACAGCCGTAAAAATAACTCACCTGCAAGAGAAACAGAAATCCTGATTGTTTCACATTTAAGGGTGCATTCACACACAGTTACGCTACGTGCTTTTTGTCCATTTTACACGTGAAAAAATACACGTGTAAAATGTAGTTAGCCATTGAGTTCAATGGCTTTTTTTTTTTACGCGCGTCTTTTTGCTGTGCGTCAGGCGATTCACATGCAAAATGCCGTTCAGACACTCCTGACCCGAACCTAACAGGCTGAGATTGCAAAGACGGGTCAAAGACACAATCTAGCAGCATGTCTGCATTGATAATAGCACTATTATCAATGCCTCTTAGGGAAAGCACCAGCTGATTAGCATATAATTTGGGCTGATTCCTAGGCTGCCCATGTGCTGTCATATCAGGGTCTAGCTCTGCTATATCATGGGCTGGTCTCCTCAGGTAATTTTTACCATTTTTGGATGATTCCGACACTTTTCTTTTGAGCACATATCTTATTTATGTTATATCAGCTAATTTAATAAAAGTTCGGTTTTATTACTTTTGTGACCTATGATTTTGGGACCTATGATTCTATTCAGTAGATAATCTGTTACTCTGTAGATACACTAAATTAACTTTAAAAAATTCATTCTCACAATTCTAGTAGAAATAGGTAGTATTGAAATCAAAATAAAAGCAATAGCCACAAATATCATTTTCACTTTTTGGGGGAGAATGTGGAATAAAAAATGGTAAAATTGGAAAATAATTAAACCATAATAATAAACTACATAAGAATCAATAGACCCCTTAAATATACCCAAAACATTACCCACAAAACAATTGCTCTAACTAGGCCATGTTATATTTCAACATAAAAAATGTATTTGCTTACCATTTTTACACACGAAACAAGCAATAATACTAAAAACAAAATACAACCTACCATGTACAAATAATAAAGATACAGTTTAATTTGCCAAATAATAGAAAAAGTTCTAAAAGACTTACAGGGGTTGTAAAATTGTTTACTTAAGTGGACAGTAGTAGGGATTAAAATAAGAAATTGATAAGGTCAGAGGCCATATTGATGACCAATTGACCAATAATCCTGGGTAACTGTCATTGTCCTAATTAATTAGGCTGAGTGCCAGGTGGCAAAGAAGTCACACCATTCTATATGTTGGCATTAGTTCCTCTCTCAGCCGAGGAATGTGTGCCGATGCTTTTTTATTAAAACAACATGGGGTTAAATAGCAGCAGAGAAAGGAAGAGAGATAACAACAACTTAAGTTTTCATATTCATTCCTGATTGGTATGGTACATCTCAATCAAACAGAAAATGTTTAAGCAGCTCCATATATATAGCCAGCTACTCCCGGTCCTGCGTGGTATCCAAAGGGAGCTGTCTTCTGACTGCAAGCCAAGCATTTGTTTTTCTTGCACTCTGAAGTGTAGGTGCCATCTTGTCAACGTATCACTATAACCTAATTTCAAGCATAAGCAACTATATCTAGCATTCAGCTTTTAAGGATAATGTTTTTCACACATTGCATGATTATAACCTTCAAAAATTACTGACCAGTTTTATCCTCCACCATTATTTAGGTTCAAACCAGCCCTGCTGCCGCACCAATAACATTGTCTTCTGACTGCAATAGAGACATGCCTGTATACAGTAAGTGGCTTCTGCAACCAATTGCTAGTATCAGCAGTATACTGTTGTATGGGAAGTGACTGCTGAGGTCAGTGATTAGCTGCAGTAGTGAGATACAGTATATAGTCACGTCACAGCTTCAGTAATATATACAAACACTGGCATGGAAGCCTGGAGTCCAGTGGCTGGTAAGTATTACTTATTTTGCAGGGTTTTTTTTTTTTTTTTTTTATCACTGCTTACCACTGACCAATACAGTAAACACCTTGCACAATGTCTTTAAAAAATATTTTAAAAAATATAAAAATTGTTAGTGAATAAATTTCATTTGAGTAGGATTTCTTTTCATCTGTGGTAATTTATTGAAATATATTTAGAAACCTTTCAAGAAGGAAGACCAATTTCCTTTGAACAGCAATATAAGTTTGGAGAACGTCTTGAAACTAGTTCTGGAAAGTTTCCTGCATTCAGCATATTCTTAATTCAGCATACTGCGTGTTTGAGCTGTCTGTAAATACAAAACATATAATGTATTGCTTATGAGATATGGGACATTGGTCACAAGTTTTCTCTCCATGAGTAATCTGTGATAAGAGTTGGTTATATACAGACAATGCATCGAGAAAAGCAATGCTGCTGACAGATTAATAGTTGCTATAATTTATTCAAGATAACATGTTGTAAAGGAAAATGCGTAAGATTCTGACTTGCTGCGTTGTATGACTTAAGTGGCTGCTCATAGGAAACTATCTGACGGTTTATTTTAGCGAAAGAGAATAAAATGGATGAGTTCTCAAGGACTGAAATAGCTGTAACAATAAAAGGTTTACGATGATAAAATCGTTAGAAATCGTTTATTACACATTAGTCACAAACTTAGTCACATCTTCAGAGACGTTGCTTGTATCTGATAATTCTCTGACCATTATTTACAGATAATACATGTTAACGCTTACTATTACAACTTTGACATTGTGAATTAACTCTTAAAGTCAAGATCTCTGCATATAGTATTGATGGAGAATGTGACAATATTACTTCTGTAGTACTCATATGTACCTGTGTATGCTTTCTTATGTACTCAGTGACATAACAGAGATATAGGTAAAGAGGTTGTTCTGTTACGGACGCTTATCCCCTATCCACAGGACAGGAGATAAATATGCAATTGCCGGTTCTCCCACTGATCAGGAAGATGCAGGACCATCCAGTGAGGGACGGAATCAGATTATTTTAACCTGACACTTTCTTAATCAGTTATCTGTGATTGTGTTCACTTTCTGAGTTCCTTTTTCTCAGAACTTATTCCTAGTAAATTTCTGATTTACTGATTTTGCTTTATCTGTGACATCCTGAACTTGACCCTGGCCTGTACTTCTGATATTCCTCTGCTTTTGTTTTGGCTATTCCCGTACTCTCTGGGTTTTGACCATAGCCTGTGCACCTCTCTTTTGCCTGCAATAAGGTTTCTGGTCTGGCCCTCAGCTTTCAAGTGAAACTACTGTATGTGCAAGGGGCCACACGGTGGCTCAGTGGCTAGCACTGCAGCCTTGCAGCGCTGGAGTCCTGGTGTTCAAATCCCGCCAAGGGCATAAAACCATCTGCAAGGAGTTTGTATGTTCTCCCCGTGTTTGCATGGATTTCCATCCCATATTCCAAAAAGACATACTGATAGGGGGAAAAAAATGTACATTGTGAGCTCTATGTGGGGCTCACAATCTACATTTAAAAAAAAAAAAAAAAAAAAAAAAACTACTGTATGTTCTGGGGTTGCAACCTGGGTGCTAAGCTGCAATGTCTAACTGTGTTGGAGTGAGTTCTGGTGAATACCTGGAAGTAGCCTTAGACTTTACTGACCAGAGTAGTGTCAGAATATAGTGGAGGAAGATGAAGAGGAATTCCTCTTCATTTTCCGTCATGTGGATATACCCTAAAGGTAGTTTGATTACTTGTTCAGAGTGCTGGTGTTGTCAGTCACCTGCTGTGTATTAAAAAAAATTGCTTAAGTAGGAGATCCATTGCCTTTTGGGAATGGCAATTCCGTAACTAATACAGCTACATACACAGGGCCTTATGTATTTATAATATTGGTATGGTACAAGGTAGTAAACTATGGAAAAACTCTGCTAGGTTCTCTAAAGAAAGAAACCCTACTGAAGGTTTGAGACTTTCAATCCCATATGTCATGTCAAATAAATGGAGTCTTCTTGCAATATGTTCAGAATAAGATACCTTAGTCTAGGGCGTCACGTAGAATAAATGTCATGATTTTGCCAAGGCATAAAAAACGCTGAGTTTTACAGTACCTGCAAAGTGGATTGGATTCTGGCTAAACCCATCCACATATTGCAGATAACATAACTGCAGCGAACATGCTGCAATTTCAAAAACCATTGCGCTTTTGTAAAACGCAACATGTCAATTATACCTATGGAAAGGCCGGCGGTTGCCCTATAGGTATAATTGAAGCAATGATCACATGACCATAGACTGCATATTATATGACCATAGACTGTATATCACGTGACCATGGACTGATTTTTATCCACTGGGAATGAATGACAGCAAGCAATGATGATACAGAATTGATACAGAAAATATATTGGAAAATTGTAGAACTTTTTATTAAACAAACAATAACATTTGTCTCTCAATATTTGTCTAAAACTGGAAATCCCTATAAGGTACATTATTCTGAACATATTGCACGAAGGCTTTGTTTATTTGAAAAGACAGAAAGGACTGGAAATGTTGAAAGTAAGAAAATAAATAAAGTAAAAAAAAAAATCTTGTCCAGAATCAGTCTCAAGCTTTTAATTTATTAAAGGAATTTAAAATAAAATCTGTTAAAATATTTCAAGAAATCAAGAAACAGTATGTAACGAAACTATTGCACAATGTACACAATCTCATAGATTTCAATCCCAGGTCCCAGTACCTCCATTATCTGCTTACCTGTGTTGGCACATGACCATGGACATTTGTGGACTATATTAATTCCAAACTTTTAAATTGAGGGGAATATGTCAGAGCACACAGAGCTTGTTCCATAGAATCCATGTAAACAACAGGAATGACAAACTATTATAATAAACTGTCCCAAAGGGGATATTCCAAGGAAAATGATACATCTTCTGTAGCTTCTAAAGAAAGAGTTCAATACCTTAATTCTGATCATATCAATAAGGGGAAATGTTCACCTAGTGTCCTTTTTTGCCAGGTCACATGGCACATTACTCCGTGTGAATGCACCCTTTCACACACAAGTGCACTTATTTTTGCACTGCTTGATTTCTAGATGCATTATGATAATAGTTCCTCCAAGACCCAGTTCACATCTGCACATGGGTTTCCAATCGGGAAGTCCACTTGGGGACCTCCCTGAATGGAAACCTAATTCGCAAAAAAAGTGGTTTACCTTTGGAAACCCCTGGACCCCATAGATTATAATGGGGTCCGTGTGATTTCCACTCAGTTTCCTGCTTGTAGGACTTTTCTCTCTGCATTTTTCATGTAGAGAGGGGAATGGAATGGCCTAAATGCAAATGTGAACCAGTCCTGACACAGCATAAACTGTCTACTGCTTTTACAGTATATCAGCATCAACAGTCTTCTTAACTGACTTTCTTTTCCACAAGTTTAAATGTAAATAAATGTTAGGATAATAAAAAAAAAACAAACAAACACGAGCGTTAATTTACAACTGGCCATTTCTTTCTAAAAATAATCTCAATTTCAATGAAATTTTATGTAGAGCATGGATTGGAAAAAAAATCCAGCAGTCAACCACAAATATGCTCTGGGTATACATAGTGATAATAATTAGAAGTCATTTTCTTGGTAGTTAAGATGTAATGGTGTTTAAAGCTTGAGCAGTGATGTTTATGGAAATAAATTGTAGAGGAAGACCTTGAGGGATGCAATTACTAAGACAAACCAGTATTTTTCATATATTTCAAGGTCATCATATTTGTGCATTCAGAAAAGGCAATATAGGAATATAGAGTTTATCCCAGACTGCAAGTGTAAACCATCATATAAACACTTTATACTAAATGCATTGTCACATGGTCTCATATATATTCCCTACCACAACGACACTTTAATAATGAAATGGTTTTATAACATTATTCCTCAACAGAAGATTATAGATGATCTTTGTAAAATATCATTTGTATATAGAAGCAACTAAAGGCTTAGCAATAAACTAAGAATTGCATTCAGTATGATTAGTTTAGGCCATGTCCTCATTAATATTTCTGAAGTATAGTTTCGTACAACTCATTCTGCTGGAGAAATTTGTGAATCCTGTTCATAAAGCGCCTTATTAAATACTCTTATGCAACTCCAATCCTTTATCATATCCATTGTCCTGTTAATTTACAGCCTTTCCTCTTCTAGTTCTTCATTGTCTGACTATTGCCCTCCTTTTAATTACTAACAATAACAGGAAGTTCACAGCCTATCTCTTCGACCAATTTCTGGTCTTTGCAAGAACATCTTCTCTGTACTTCCTTACCTTTCATCTTGGCTGGGCAGGTGCAGATATGTGTCTCCTGAGATGAGTAGCCTTTTACGTATTCATCTTATAGACTCTGGTACAGTGAGTGCGAGTGACCTAGCACAGTCTGCCATTGAAGCATGGAAGCATACAGTGAAGGAAATAATTATTTGATCCTTCTCACCCAGTGTCTTACTTATGGTTTTGTAGCCCATTCCAGCCTTGTGCAGACCTATGATGTTGTCCCTGACATCCTGAGGGAGGATTCACACGATGTCTTTTGGCTCGTAATCTGGCACGTCTACGGCCGCAAAATAGCGCCACTATACGATCCACGCTCCCATTGAAATCAATGGGAGCGTATACGGCCCGCAAACGATCCCGCGGAGTAGACGTGCCAGATTACGAGCCAAAAGACTTCGTGTGAACCCTCCCTTAGAAAGTCCTTTGGTCTTGCCCACGTTGTAGATGTTAGAGTCTGACTGATTCCTTGAGTCTGCGGACAAGAGTCTTTTATACAGGTGACAATATAAGACAGGTATCTTTAATGCAGGTAATGAGTTTATTAGGAGCATCTAACTGGTATGTAGGAGCCAGAACTCAATGTTTGGTAGGGGATCAAATTCTTATTTCTTTCTCTATGTAAAATGCAAATAAATTTATAAAATTTATACAATGTGATTTTCTGGAATTTATTTTCGATATTCTATCTCTCACTGTTAAAGTTAACCACTTCAGTACCGGGCCAATTTGTGGTCCAGGACCAGACACATTTTAGGTTTATTATGTATGTGCGGTTTTGAGGTCTGTAAAAAAAATTTTTGAGGTCTGTAAAATGTCTTAGTCAACTAAGTCAACTTAGTCAACTAATTTTTGCGTCTTTTTTCGGGGACACATAGGGCTTTATTTTTATGTTATTTTTATTTTCAAATGTGTTTTAATTTTTTTTATAAACAAAATAGGAGGGAAATTGTGTCTGGTTTTCAATTTATATATTTTTTTTTTATTTAATAACACAAAGTGTCACTGAAAAACTTTATAATATAGTTTTTCCTCTCCATTACGGTAATTTTTATTTTGTATGGTGTCGTCGGGGGGTGGGGCTATAACCTTTAATAACGGCGTTTTATTAGCGTATTATTTATTTATTTTTTATTATTACTTTATTTACATTTTTTTAAAACTTTTTTATTATATTTTTGTTTTATTTTTTTCCCAGATTGTGTCCCCATAAGGTGATAAGAGATCTTTGGGGACATCTGATCCCTTTTTTTTTTTGTACTTGAGGCTGATTTCTCCTATAACTGAGGCTGGTACATTTAACCTCAGTTACAGGAGAAATACAGACTCCTGCACACTGTATACACAGTATGCAGAGCTGATCTGAGTCCTGTAGGACCCAGCAGCTCTGGCAGGACACTGCTCCCGGCAGATCACGTGTCTGCCGGGTCAGAGGGCAGCTGATTTATGGCTGTGTCCATAGCCGTGTATACAGCGCTCATTGAGCGCTGTATACACCGCGATCGAGATAGCAGAGCAGGTAATAAATCTGCCCTGTCTTCTCTCTGGGAGCTCCGGCTGAAGTTACAGCCGGCTCCTAGTGAAAGCAGCTGCACGATCTTGTGCAGCTGCTGTGTTCTGACTTGGACATACAGGTACGTCCTGGCAGAACTAGACAATAGTCTATGGGCGATCCGGAAGTGGTTAACCTACCCTTAACATTATAGACTGTTTATGTCTTTGTCAGTGGGAAAACTTACAAAATCAGCAAGGGATCAAATAATTATTTCCTTCATTGTACATAGTAGAAACATCAGAAGAGGGGAGTTTGGAGGTATTCGATGTATTGGTTAAATTCATCCATGTATGTAGTAGAGCATCCCAAGTTATGGGGGGCACCATTTCAACTCAGATAGCAGTAAAATTACAAACAGTCCTGACTTCACTTGCCACTTTCCATGAATGTAAGTGGAGTGTGGCAGAGAGCAGGCCGAGATATTTATCATTTTCATCATAGTGTGAGCCTCATTTATTAAGAGACCAGAAGTCTCAAGATCTAGACGTTCAATTTACATCCTGGTTCTTCTGAACGTGATCCTTAGTCCAATGGTTAAATGGAGCATGTTAAACTGGTCCTGGTCTATGCCACTTCATCTCTGCTTACTATGATGATTGGGTGCCTTTGCTTCCCTGGGTGGAGTTTTCATAATAACAACTCTAGTCTTCTTTCCATCAAGTCTACTGGCATTTTACATCATGTATTGACATATACGGGCGCACCACACTTTCATTTTCTATATCCTCTTAGGTGTTTGCTGCTAATTCTACTCTTTGGGGAGCAGATTTGGCAAAAGACTAAATCAGTCAGACAGCTACTTGTACTTAGAGAAATACTGATCATTGGTGTCGGTCATCTCAATACTTCTTCCAATGAGACAAAATCTGGCTCTTCTCCATGAACATGCATATAAAGGTAACCTCCTACATGTTTTCTTCTCAATTCTTGAGTCATTTTGTGATTTTGAAGCAGATCAGTTCTGTGTGGCTCAAGTTATATTTTATCTAGTGAATTTGAGAGGGTTTGATGCTAAGAAGAGATCTTAGGAGCCTGCTGTGAGCATTAATGTCTAGGTTCTGCTCAGAAGATTCCAGCTACATTCAGGACCTAAGAACAGATGTAAAGAAGGGAAGGTTCTATAATGGGTCTGTTGGGATAAGTAAGGGTGGACACATCTGTATATACTCTATATGGACAATAGTAGTGGGACACTAAAATGCCTGTCGGTGCTATTTATAAGTTAATTCAAATACTTTTAGCAGTGTTTTGAGTGATTTCTGCATTCTCTGGGAGCTCCTGTCATCCTCTGCATTTGTTTACATCTGCATCTTCCTGTTCCGTGCGTTTCCTACAACTCCCATGATTCCTTGGGCTCCACTCACAGCTGACTCACTTCCCCTCCCTTTCACACTCACACTACCTTTCCCCCTTCCTCTCTCACTCATTCTCCCTTCTTGTTTCCCTAGATAGCCTGCCCACTACACCCTCAGCAGCCATTTTTAAACTACTAGGAATTGTGAGTCTCCCTCCACTGTATAATGCTACTCAGTGGCCCCTGCACAGTATAATGCTGCACAGTGGCCCCCTCAGATTATAATGCTCCACAGTGGCCCCATACTGTATAATATGCTCCACAGTGGACCCTGAACAGTATACTATGCTCCAAAGTGGCCCCTGCACGGTATAATGCTCCACAGTGGTCCCTGCACAGTCTAATGCTCTAAAGTGATACCTGAACAGTATAATGCTTCACTTTGGCCCGTACACAGTATAATATGCTCCCTAGTGGCCCCTGCACAGTATACAGCAAAATAATTAGAGGTAATATAAACTTTCAATTAAATGTCAGCTGTTTAACCCAGGAGGAAGTGCGGTGCCACCTTCAAAACACTAAAATAGAGAAATCGCCAGGTCCAGATGGCATACACCCCCAAGTACTGCATGGTGATAGAACCTTATATCTAATATTTAAGGATTCACTAGTGACTGGGTCTGTTCCACGGGATTGGCACATAGCAAATGTGGTGTTAATTTTCAAAAAGGGGTCTAAGAGTGACCCTGGAAACTATAAGCCAGTAAGTTTGACTTTTCTGTGGTGGCTAAGATATTTGTGGGCTATGCTATATTGGAGTATTTCACTGTAAATAATCTTATAACAACCAATCAGCATGGGTTTATGAGGAATCGGTCCTGTCAGACTAATCTGATCAGCTTCTATGAGGAGGTAAGTTCAAGACTGGACATGGGTAATGCAGTAGACATGGCGTATCATGGCGTATCATGACTTCTCAAAGGCTTTTGATACTATACCACATAAACGGTTGGTATGCAAAATGAGAATGTTAGGACTGGGGGAAAACATATGCATTTGGGTTAGCAACTGGCTCACTGATAGGAATCAGAGGGTTGTTGTTAAAGGGGCTCTATCAGCAAAATCATGCCCCGTTTTAAAATAAAACCCTAAAAAAGAATGTGATCTACTTACGCATCGTGCACGGGGGGCGAGCATTCAGGGTCCGACGTCTTCTTCATCCACGCCTCTTCTTCCTCCGATGTCCTCCGGTCCTTCCTCTGGCGCTCGCAAACTGACATTGATAAAAAAAAATGGCCTGGGCGCATGCGCAGTAGCCGTAGTAGAAGCTGCATGCTACTGCGCATGCGTCCAGGCCATTTTTTTTATATCAATGTCAGTTCGCGAGCGCCGGAGAAGGACGGGACCCGAGGACATCGGAGGAAGAAGAGGCGTGGATGAAGAAGAAGACACACCCTGAATGCACGCCCAGCGTGCACGATGCGTAAGTAGATAACATTCTTTTTTAGGGTTTTATTTTAAAATGGGGGGTAGTTTAATATAACATTTACGGTGCCTGAATAGCCTTTTTAAAGGCTATTCACGCATATGTGGGGCTCTATCAGCATGATTTTGCTGATAGAGCCCCTTTAATGGTAAATAGGATTGGAGCAGGGAGGAACGCCCCCTCCCTCTGCTCACAGAGCTCGTCTATAGACGAGTATTATCAGGAGAGGGAGGGGGCGTTCCTCCCCGCTCCACAGCACAGCGCGATAGGCGCCGCGAGGCAGAAGGACGTCTCTGGCTAATGGTCAGAAACACCCTTCTGACCATAGAGCACTACGGTACCGGCACCGTAAGCTCTTTACACCGGGCACAGATCGGGAAAGCCGACAGTGCGCTGAATTCAGCGCACTGTCGGCTTTCTGGCAGTATATAACACTGCATGTGCCCAAAAGTGGTGAAAGGTCCTCTTTAATATCATTATTAATGACCTGGTAGAGGGAGAGGGTTTACAAAGCAGGGTGTCCATATTTGTAGATAATACTAAACTTTGTAAGGTAATAAAAAATGAGGAGTATAGTAGAAAATTACAGGGAGATCTAAGGAAGCTGGAAGCATGGGCGCCTGAAGGAGAGAGAGTTTCATCAGCAACATAGAAGGGGACTATTTACAGTAAGAACAGCGAGGCTATGGATCTCTCTGCCCCAGGAAGTGGTGATGGTGGATACATTAAACAAGTTCAAAGAGGTCCTGGATGTCATTCTCGAACAGAAGAATATTACGGTGTATGCGTTCTAGATTTTGTTAAGGACAAGGTGATCCAGGGTTTTATAGTTATTGCCAGATTGGAATCAGAAAGGGAGTCGAGAATTTTTTTCCCCCTGAAATGGGGTAACTGGCCTAAACCAGTTACCCCATTGTAGGGTACTGTAGAGTTATACAATTGGAATTGATGGATGGATGTCTTCATCATTGTAGGGTACTGTAGAGTTATACAGTTGGAATTGATGGATGGATGTCTCCATCCAACCTCACCTACTATGTAACTAAGCACAATTATTTTGTGTGTAAATAAATGTGGCTTCATGTAATCTCTATGCTGGTTTGCACAGATCAGTATAGTTTAGGAAGTTATGCCTACTTCTATGTATCTACTTTTTACTGGAGTTCAATGTTAACTACTGTATTGTGCAATAATTTCTCTATAGCAGTAAAAATGCTTTATACTATCACTGGAATGTATAAAGAGTGTGTGCATAATTCTTCACAGGCAGATGAATTTGCAAGGAAAGCATTATATCTTGCTACTCTTTTTTGATGAATATCAGTCATTATCACAAAGGAATTGAACTTCTGAATAGCGAAGGACAAACAGATTTTTTTAGATCTGATAAATCTTTGTCCATTTCACTAAAAAGCTTATTTCACTGCTCTACCTCATTTTTTATGGCTAAAGGAAACAATTATTCTGTTTTTAACATTAAAGAGGTCTATGGTGCACATTTCAAAGAAAACTTTAATAAGCCTCTCACGTTCCTGGGGTTTTTTGCGCACAACGCTAGAATATTTTAAGAAATTGAAGATACCAAGGTTTTTGCACAAAAGAATGTCTCTTTTGAGTTACCGGACCAGCATACCATTACAGTCATATTGGATTTATTATTTTGAGCTATTCTAAGTTACTAATGAAAAATCGCTATAAGCCAGAAAAGGAGTAAGAACTACATGTAAACAGTTAACCCTAGAACGCATGACGTTAAAAATACATAAATTTTAAAGTATTGGGGGCCTTTTAGCCCCCATGCAAATAATATAAAAAAACACACTTAAATTACTTTCACAAGTTTATTTCAAAATTGTAAATTGAAATCTGAATAGTGGGCAAAATTTTTATTATAATGGAGCAAAAAGTTAAGCATGCAGGCCTAAAAGGCCCCAGGTATGCGTTCTAGGGTTAAAAATGATAGTATTGTATTTGGGGGACCTTTGTCACTGGCATAGATACATTTTGTCTGTCCCTGTTATGGGTGTCCTATGCATTTCCCTCTTATAAAAGCATTGAGTTATAGACCACTGTGACATGACTATCACTATATATTCACCGAATAAGATGCTATTTTAATAATAAATGTCAAATTATATATATATATATATATATATATATATATATATATATATATATATATATATATATATATATCCCTATCTTATAAAAATGAATTCTTGTCTGTCTGTCTGTCTGTCTGTCCGTCTGTCTGTCTGTCTGTCTGTACTCTGATGCGAACCAAACGACTGGACCGATCTTCACCAAATTTGGTACAGAGATACTTCAGGTATCCGGAAAGGTTTAAGATGAGACTCCAACTCGCTCGGACGTACCGTTGCTGAGATACAGCATTCCAAACACAGTGCCCCCCCCCCCTAGCCAATACAAACCTGCAAGACTTTCACTCATATTCCAACTGCAATACACACGGTCACTCCATATGCACAATACAACACTGATATCCAAACTGAGATACACGCATCAGAGGATTAGATACACAGATCAGCGCACAGTATCACATCCCAGAGGATTAGATACACGGGTCTGCACACAGTCCCACACACCAGAGGATTAAATACGCACTTCTGCACACAGTAACACATGGCATAGGATTAGATACGTGCGTCTGCACACGGTTCCACATGCCGAAGGATTAGATACAGGCGTCTACACACAGTTCCACACTCCAGAGCATTAGATACGTGCGTCTGCACACATTTGTACACGCCATAGGATTAGATACACGCGTCTGCACACAGTACCACATGCCGTAGGATTAGATACACGCGTCTACACACAGTTCCACATTCCAGAGGATTAGATACGTGCGTCTGCACACAGTTGTACACGCCATAGGATTAGATACACGTGTCTGCAGACAGTACCACATGCAGTAGGATTAGATACACGCGTCTACACATAGTTCCACACGCCAAAGGATTAGATACGCGCTTCTTCACACAATACCACGCTTTGGAGGATTAGATACGTGTCTCTGCACACAGTACCACAAGCCAGAGAATTAGATACGCGTCTCAGCACACAGTATCACACAGGGGAGGATTAGATACGCGCGTCCGCACACAGTATCACACGGGGGAGGATTAGATACGCGCGTCTACACACAGTACCACATGCCATAGGATTAGCTATGCGCATCTGCACACAGTACCACATGCCGGGGGATTGGATACACGCCTCTACACACAGTTCCACACGCCGTAGGATTAGATACGCGCCTCTTCACACAATACCACACAGGGGAGGATTAGATACGTGTGTGTGAACACAGTACCACAGTTTGGAGGATTAGATGCATGCCTCTGCACACAGTATCACAAGCCAGAGAATTAGATACGCGTCTCAGCATACAGTATCACACGGGGGAGGATTAGATACGCGCGTCTACACACAGTACCACATGCCATAGGATTAGATACGCCCGTCTACACATAGTTCCACACGCCGAAGGATTAGATACGCACCTCTTCACACAATACCACACAAGGAAGGATTAGATACGTGTGTGTGCACACAGTACCACACTTTGGAGGATTAGATACATGCCTCTGGACACAGTACCACAAGCCAGAGAATTAGATACGCATTTCCGCACACAGTATCACACGGGGGAGGATTAGATACGCGCGTCCGCACACAGTACCACACGGGGGAGGATTAAATACGCGCGTCTACACTCAGTACCACATGCCGGGGGATTGGATACGCGCGTCTACACACAGTACCACATGCCATAGGATTAGATACGCGCATCTGCACACAGTACCACATGCCGGGGGATTGGATACGCGCGTCTACACACTGTTCCACACGCCATAGGATTAGATACGCACCTCTTCACACAATACCACACAGGGAAGGATTAGATAAACGTGTCTTCACACAGTTGTACACGCCATAGGATTAGATACACATGTCTGCACAGAGTACCACATGCCGTAGGATTAGATACACGCATCTACATACAGTTCCACACCCCAGAGGATTAGATACGCACGTCTGCACACAGTCCCACACGCCATAAGATTAGATACACACATCTGCACACAGTACCACATGCTGTAGGATTAGATACACGCATCTACATACAGTTCCACACCCCAGAGGATTAGATACAAATGTCTGCACACAGTTCCACACGCCATAAGATTAGATACACACATCTGCACACAGTACCACATGCTGTAGGATTACATACGCGCGTCTACACACAGTTCCACACGCCAAAGGATTAGATACGCGCCTCTTCACACAATACCACACAGGGGAGGATTAGATACATGCGTCTGAATACAGTACCACACTTTGGAGGATTAGATACATGCATCTGCACACAGTACCACATGCCAGATAATTAGATACGCATCTCAGCACACAGTACCACACGGGAGAGGATTAGATACGCGCATCTGCACACAGTACCTCACGCCAGGGATTAGATACACCTGTCTGCACACAGTACCACACGCAAGAGGATTAGATACCCGCGTCTGCACATAGTACCACATGCTGTAAGATTAGATATGCACGTCTGCACACAGTTTCATTTACCGGAGGATTAGATACGTGCCTCTTCACACAATGCCACACGGGGGAGGATTAGATACACACATCTGTACACAGTACCACACCAACAAGGATTAGATACTTGTGTCTAAACACAGTACTGAACGGGGAAGGATTAGATACAGCTTTACTCCAGGTATCCATAACAACTGATCACAGGTTTTTCACTGATATCCAAAATGAGATACACATAATCACATGACGCTTATGGACATATACACAAACCACATACAAAATACACCAGTGCAAAACTGGACAATTCTTATGAGGCCACTATACAAACATAACATGTAATATACCCGTGCGAAGCCGGGTCCTCCCTCTAGTATATATATATATATATATATATATATATATATATATATATATAGTAAGCCCATGGCTGGTCAGGTAATGGAGGGCGTGTACATCTCACCCAGACTACTCAGGTGGGTGAGGAGCATCTAGTGATGTACCTGAGCAGGAAGCTGTCCCCTGCTGAGTAAAATTACGCCATTGTAGAGAGGGAATCCTTGGTGGCCTCAAATACAGAGATGGGTGATACTCTGCCAGTGCAAGGCTCAACTCACCTCAATGGCCTAAAACTTTGCTACTATAAGGCTCAACTCACTTCAAGGGCTTAATACTCTGCTGGTACAAGGCTCAACTCACTTTAAGGGCCTAATACTCTGCTGCTTAAAGGCACAACTCACCCCAAGGGCCTGAAGCTAGGTTTGGGAGGGATCACCCCAAAGGCCTGAAAAGTAAATTTTTGTATGGCTCAGCTGAAGGGCCTCTAACTTAATTTGGAAGGGCTCACCTCAAAGGCCAGAAAATTAATTTTTGGAGGTCTCACCACATCACACACATAACCAATGACAGGTAAGGGTGGGGGCTGTTGGATTTCCCATTGCTTATGCCATCTGTGGTTGTCATGAGCAAAGTGATTTAAAGGGTTGCTTGCTAATGTTTATTTAGCTTTAAATTTGTGTTTCTGTCCATATTAGTGTAGAGGAAAGAAGGTTTCCAAGTATTTTTCCACTTTTATAGAGGTTCTATTGAGTTTGGAGTGTCTAATGGATAGGCTGTGATAGTGGGGTAATACTGGGACTTGGGTGAGTTAGATGCATGCTGTACTAGTTGCATTCCAGAGGTGCTGGCATCATTTCCTGGGGTGTCATTGTAGACTTGATGACTCATTAGTTGAATTGTGGTTTCCCCTGAAACGAGCATTTTGTTCCCATAGACTATTCAGTCGAATAGTCGAATATTGAGGGGCTACTCGAAACGAATATTGAATATCGAATATTTCACTATTCACTCATCTCAAGTAAACATCTACACTCCACAGGACCTGGATGGCACTGGAGATCCCCCCTGTTTAGGTACCATTATGGTTGCCCATCCAGGAGAACGCGCCAGTGCCAGTGCCAGCGCCAATGCTACAGAAGCTGCTCCAGGATTTTTCAAGTCACCAAAAGGAAAGAAGATTTCCATGAAGCAACCATGAATTTACTCCACATTTAGGTTTGAATTAGAGTTAATGGGGTGTACCCACTGTGGGAGGATATCAAATCTTTGTCTCCTGTAGTTGGACCCATTTGCTTATATCTTATACAGTAGTCAGTTGACAGCTTCCTTGATTTTCCTCTACCGTACATAGTGTTTCACTGTTATTCCCTAGGCTAAATGATCATAGACCAGTTGACATTACTCCACACACTATTACCCAGTCTGCCACACTCAGAGATAGCTTTTAGCTTACCTAGGCTCCCTTTGCTTCACATCACATGGCCCTAATGAGCCCTTTGCTGAGACTTCTCTCTGGCCTCTATTTGACAGCTGGGCTCATTACCTGCTGCCAGGAGAGGACAGAGATGACACCAACATAACATGTTATACACAACTGAGCTGGAGACTGTATTCTGTATGCCTGAAACAGTAAGGTTGTCTTGATAGCATTTAGGTGGTTATTTGACTAGGAGGCACATAAAATGTTCAAATGTATTCTTTTGTATGCTGTGCCTTAGTAATGCTCCTGAATGTACTGGCTCTATTGCGCGATCATGCTCCCTGTATTTTATACTTGATGTAACACACAATTTTATTAGGGAAGTAAGCCTATGATTCTCATAACTATTTCTCCTCCATCTCACTCTACTCTCCCACCTCCTCTCCCAAATTTACCTCTTTCCCTCCTCCACTAGTATAAAGTCTTCATACCCTTGTAACTGACGGTGCAATAGATGTTTATGAAAAAATCTATTGCATTGTACTCATCCATTACATGCTTGGAAGTATCCGGTACACACATACCCCCTATGCTTAAAATATCAGCTGGCTCAAATTCACACACCCTTCACACAATATATGGGAATCCATTTTAATGTCACATCCTGAGGCAGGGGGACATCATTAAGTGGAGTCCAGAGTGCAAGGGGAGGTGTATGGAGACCATACTATCAGCCATCCCTCCAGTGAGGCCTTCAAAACAGGAGGGCTTACCCCCTCATTGTGCAGACGTCTTTTCTAAAAATGCTGCTAAGACTCTGCCAGAACGTAGGCCTTGTGTATACTCCGCAGACCTGTTACCAAGGGCAATGCCACTTCGAGGCAGAGGGAAGAAGCTAAAATCGGCAAGAAATTCTTGTTGTCCCCTGCCATTAGGTGCCAGGGAGGTTTTGTGCCTTGAAGGGAAGGGTGGAAAAAAATTAAATATTAAGCATGCTAAAAGCAAAGTATCAGGGCAGCATAAAAGAAGGACTACACATGTTCATTCCCGAGACTTGCCAGATCCTCTCGTGAAATTATCAAATGGCAAAGACCCACGGCCAATACATTCTGCCATAATGCAGACCAAGGACAGGAAGAGAGAGTCAGCTGACATCAGTCATAGGTCAGGGACGGAGTTGTCCCCGGGGGGTCGTGTCTGGCTCACTTCTCGTCATTTTCGTTTCTGGTTCGGAGACGTATGGCGTCATTGCGCCGTGTAGGGGGGGTAGTGTTAGGACTGTGCAGCAGGTGTGGCCTTGGTATCAGGGTTGCAGCCTGTTCTGCTGTAACTGCTCAATCCAGCATGCCTGGGGTTAATTCCCTTGCAGCCAATGGGCTTGGTCAGCCTCCTGACTGACAGTGGTGTCAGCCTATTGGCACCTGGGCTGACTGATCAGGCCCACCTTCCCTCCATTTAAAGAGGGAGGTTTGGGCCGTCCGGTGCTCTAGCCTCAAATTCCAAATGCCATATGGTGCCACGGCACTGTGTGTCGCCCAGCACTGTTATATGTTTTTGTATTTACCCTATGTGTTGTGGAAGTGGGGCTCCCTTCTGAAATTGAAGCTATTAGTTGAGTACTTAGTTCACACAGTCTGTCAGTTTCCTGGCTGTAGTGGGTGCAGACCAGTTAGCTACTGGGAGCATACGGTCATACTTCGTGTTTGTCTTGTAGTGGTGTAACTGCAAGACTTTAGTATTCATTTAAGTGGCTGCTTTGTTCTGCAGTGGCAGCTTCCCTGTGAGGTAACAGGGAGCACCTACTTTGTGCTGTAGCCAGGCAGTGAGGCTAACTGTCGGGCCGTGTTCACACCAGTGCGCCCTGCAGTTCAGAGTCCAGTTGGGCTCCGCAGGATACTTATTATTTAGTTTTTTTTTAAATATATCCTGCCAATCATAACACCTTCCAAGCTTCCTGGAACTTTGACACTTGGTTACTCCAGTTTGTGAGTGCCATGGATTTGTTTTTATATCATTTTGGGTATATGAATATACTTATTGTTCGCTGATCACCACCCCTAAAGGGAGTCTGATACCAGAACTCAGCAAATAAACCAAGCCTGCAGATAGATAGATTAGGGGAACCTAAATCAAACAGGTTTTTTTTCATTATGATTTGATGTCTTTTTCCAAGACATTGCTCTTTTTGTCAATATGCAAACCAGCTCTTTGGAGCAACGAGGGTATTTTCGCTTACCTCTTTGGAGCAATGGCAACACTTTAATTTCTCCAAAGATCTCATTCATATGTTGACAAAAATAATATCTTGACAAACGACATAAATTCAGAAGGGAAATACACTCTTTGATTCGAGTTAACCTAATCTATCTGTGGGGGTTGATATACTGAATTTTGGGGACAGACTCCACACATTTTGTACCTGATCCTTCCATGTTTTAGGCTTTACATATGTACAAGGACAGTGTCAATCTGATCTTTTTACATTATCAATATAGACTGCCAGCACAGAGGTGTACAGAATAACAATGTACTGTATAACAAAAGAAATCAGACCTCAACCAATAGAAACTTAAAAAATACAACAAGGTCACATTGACCATGTAGAGTAAAGAGGCATACATTATTAACTCAAGGACCTAACTCTACAATGTAGTGCATTAAGAGATATTACATTGCATTTAAGGCTTAAATCATTGTCTAGATGATTCATTCAAAGATCTTTTTTTCCACTACATGACTTAGAAATACATAGTAAATATACACTACATGTTATATACATACTGTACTAAACATTACAGTATATTCACCAAGATCAGTGCTATCAGAGCACATGACACCCTCCTTTGCAGCCTCCTCTGAGCTGGAGTTAGAAATTGTGGATAGAATTAGGCGCAGGATATATGTATTACAGCAGGACATGTGAATTAGGGATAAGATTAGAAAATGTATACAGATACATTTATTAGGGTCATCCTATTAATATTATAAATGTGAAAGTTTGTGGGTTTGTGAGTTTTGGATGTTCGGATGTTTGTTCCTCAATCACGCAAAACCCGCTCCACCGATTTGGCTGAAATTTTCCACAAACATAGCTAATACACCCGATTGCGCAATAGGCTACTTTTCGTCACAATAGCGCACATACGTTTGTGCCAGGACCCCCACAAAACCCAAACTCACACCACCATCTCTGCAATCTCACACACTTTGGACCATAGCAAGCCCCAAAATTCCTATTACCCTCTACAGCTTAGCCCCTAACCCCACACAATCACATATACAGATACTTTACCACTTTACCCCTCACCTTAACGATACTCCAGGAGGCTCTCTTTAACGCTCCGGGGCAGCCATGTTTGCCGACCCCCACCGCTCTGACAATACGCGACACCGTCCACCTATGTCAATACCCCTAGGAGGTCTAATACATGCAAAAAAAAGTTTAAAAAAAGTAAAAAAAATATAAAAAAAATTAAAAAGGATTAAAAATTCTGATCACCCCCCTTTCCCTAGAACACATATCGTGAAACACATACATGTTAGGTATCCCCACGTCCGAAATCGCCCGCTCTACAAAGCTATACAAATATTTTTCCTGTTCAGTAAACGCCGTAGTGGGAAAAATGGTCAAAAGTGCCAAACCGCCATTTTTTCACTGTTTTGATTCTGATAAAATTTGAATAAAAAGTGATCAAAGCAATAACATTTCCCAAAAATGGTAGAACTACAAAGTACACCCGGCCCCGCAAAAAAAGACACCTATACATCCCCGTACACGGATGTATAAAAAAGTTACGGCTGTCGGACTATGGCGACTTTTCAAAAAAAAAATTTTTTAACACAGTTTTGGATTTTTTTTAAGGGGTCAAAATGTAAATGAAACCATATAAATTTGTGGAATCGTAACGAAACACAGAATACAGGGGACATGTCATTTTGGTTGCACAGTGAACGCCGTAAAACCAAAGCCCGTAAGAAAATCGCAGAAATGCATTTTTTCTTCAAATCCACCCCATTCTGAATTTTTATACTGCTTCCCAGTACATTATATAGAATAAATAATGGTGGCATCAGAAAGAAAAATATGTCCCAGGAAAAATTAAGACCTCATATGGCTCTGGGAGTGGAGAAATAAAAAAAGTTATGGGGTTTGGAAGGAGGGGAGTCAAATAAAAAAATGCCATCGGCGGGAAAGGGTTAACTTAAAATACTTCTGTCCCGAAGTCACTATGTAAAGTTTCTCACGACACTGTATAGCAGCTCAAATACAAGTTAACTTCAACACAAAAGTTTCACGTATTCTCTGAATTACAGCAAAAACAAGATACAAACTTACATTTCATATCCCATCCCTTATACACAGTACGAAAACCTTACCCACGCCTGTATATA
Source organism: Leptodactylus fuscus (assembly GCF_031893055.1). Classification (NCBI taxonomy): domain Eukaryota; kingdom Metazoa; phylum Chordata; class Amphibia; order Anura; family Leptodactylidae; genus Leptodactylus; species Leptodactylus fuscus. Next base: position 100,851,638 of record NC_134267.1, read on the forward strand.
CCCACTTCTACAATCACCGCAGACAAAGTCGCGGGTATCAGCTAGTGAAATATATATTAGGTTAGGCATAAATATCTATTAATTTTAGGTTTAGAAAATGGGTAGATTTCTTTTACATAGTACAAATAAAATATGACTTATTAAACTAAAATGAATCAAAGATAGGTTTGACATACTGGTAAAATGCCATATTTTATACTTTGCCTAAAATATACTAGGCATTTTACAGGATGTCATAACATATGTATGTAATTTCTAGTGCAAACTGTTAGGGCTATATTATTGAAATGATCATTCTCTGCAGCTTTGTTCTCATTTTATTACTCAATGACTAAATTATAACAAATAAGTACAATATGTACTGTAAAAAAATGAATACTATAAAAGCACATATGCTATTAAAGTTTCAAGAAACATTTTAATTATATATGTATATAATTTATTTTCTTGAGCAACATTCAATACCCCATGCAAGGACTCTATACAGTTGCATATTGACGTCCTGTGAGACCTGTGTTTTTATATGTAACCTGGAATTGATAGAATTCTATTGCCTGCTGTGTAATAGATTTGGATGTGTAAGCCGATTGCTGGTCAGGTAATGTAGGGGGTGTATATCTCACCCAGACTACTCAGGTGGGTGAGATGAGAAAACTCCAGGAATGTTTGTTCTCAGCAGACAACTTTCGTCTGCTGAGCATTTTGGTAAATGCTCAGTACTGGGTTGGATTTTTATAATGACAGGTAGGATTGGTAGTGGGACCTGTCATTCCACCCCCTCCAGTCCACACTTTGGGGATGTTTCGGCAGCTGCAGAGTCTCCTCATCAAGGAGGCTTAAGAAGTTGCTCCAGCAGCAACACTTTGGCAGAGTTTGGCTGGAGAGCTGACAGAGAGGTCATATTTTTGGAGCTGTGTCCTGAATTACTCAACTGGCTTTTGATTTCTGAGATTCTAGGTGGGGTAACCTATTCTATGTTTAGTTAGAGCCCAGCCAGGCAGGTATTTATTTTTGTATTGTTTCCTTTTGTTGCTGTACTACCTTTTTGAGTGAAAATAAACTCTACCTTTGTTTTTGGACTAAAGAAGCTGTACTTTTGTGTCTATGCCACCCCACCTAGCAACCCCTAAACCCTGACAGATGTTAAAGGGATCCTATCATTCAGAAGGTATTTTTTTTCCCTAACACATCAGAATAGCCTTGAGAAAGGCTATTTGCCTCCTATCTGTCTTCTCTGTGCCACCATTCTGTAGAAATACCGTTTTTTGTCGGTATGCAAATGAGCTCTCTCGCAGCACTGGGGGTAGTCCCCAGTGCTCAAACAGCACTGGGGTGTACCCAATGCTGCCAGAGAACTCTCCAGCACACTTCCATCTTCTTCAGGAACATACTCTTTCTGTGTCTTCTTCTGGCGTAGGCGGTGAAACTTGTAGGCCTCGGGCCTGGGCGGAAGCGGCTGCGCATGCCTGTGACCACAAGAAAAATGGCCACTTACATAGTAAGTAAGCAGCCATTTTCTTGTGACTTTTTTGTAAGGCTAAGGCCCTGCGTTGCCGTTGCAGAAATGCTGCTTTTTTTTTGCAGATTGTGTTGTAGTTCTCTGAGCCAAAGTAAAAAATGACTACAAATGGAATCGGAATTATATAGGAAGCTCTTATACTTCTAACTTCTGCTCAATTTAGTCCTGGCTTTGGCTCAAAAAACCACAACAAAAGCTGCAATAGGTTCAATAGCTTCAGGTTAAGGTCCTACAGGCTGGAACATGCTGTGCTAAAGCGCTGCAGAAAAAACTGCGGCAGGAACGCATCATTTTTCTTCCCGCAGCACTTTGAACAGAAAGTTCATGGAGTTTTCCTTCGCGGACTTTCTGTTACCATCATATCTACGGGAAAGCCGCCGACGTTTCCATAGATATAATTGACATGCTGCGATTTCCAAAACTGCGACAGTTTTGGAAATCGCAGAGGGTCTGTACTGCGGTTTCAACCGCAAAGTGGGTATGAGATTCACATTAATCCCATCCATTTTGCATGTACTGTATAACGCCGCAATTTTTCCCGTGGTGTTTCCGCCATGGGCAAATCTCATGGGGCCCAGCCTTGTAAGGACTTTTTAGAGCTGGGTCTTCTCTTTGTTTTTACACAGTGTGCTTATGGTAGTGAGTGGTTTTAGGCTAAACACATTATAGCCATTAAGGATATAAAACACTGAATCTTTGGCATGTGGAAGTGTGTAATAAAAATTGAATTTTGAAACATAAAATACAGAAACATTCTTCATTATATTATTTATTTATTTTGCAATTAAATATTTCACAGAAGTCCAATTTGTTCTCATACATTAGACACAAAGACAGAGTAATTAAAATCTTCAATAAAACCTGATTGAGCAGAAAGTAACGGCAATACGTATGAAATGAATATAATTCCGACTATAAGTGTAGTCTTTTTAGCAGCTGATAAATAACAGAGACCATTCAAAAAGTATGAGTGTTTATGTACATTTATAAAAGGATCAAAGATTAGAAATCTATACATACTAAAAAATCTAGAACACATGATCAATTATTAATAGATAACTAATATTTAGTACATGATACTATTCTAATTTCAAGAAAAAACAAAACAAAGCAAAAATACTGTGGATTTCTAGGCAGTGTTAATTCCAGGCACATCCTTTATATTAGCGACCCACTCAGATGGTTGTCTTTAGAGGATTGGAATACATCTGGCCTCTGCAGTAACTATGTTACATTTCCGTTACAAAGTCAATAAGGGTCATCTGTGAATACGGAACCAAAATTGCATCTGCTTTAAACAAATATTTTTGTTTCATGATGTGACATTATATTACCAGTAGGTAAAGATAAATTTGTAGTAGTAGTAGTTCTGTAGAATTGAAGCATTTCGCAATGGACTGATAATCAAGTAGCCTCTTGTGATTTATATTAGATTCACATTCCAAGCCAAGATTTTACACGAATTATTTCAAGTAATGCAGGTTATGCCTCCTTCACACTTGCACCTCCTGTCTATCCGTCGTGAATCCACCGAAATAGCAGAAAAACCGATTGGTAACAGCTTGCAAACGGTCATTTCATTTCATTTTTCATTTTAAACTGGAGGTGTCCATTTGCAGCCTCTCTTCCCCATGAAACTGATTTTTTTGGATTGACACAAAGTTGAACATGCAGGACTTTGTCTCCATCCAAAAAAGCAGTTTCACAGCAGTTACTAGTTTACTTAATTTTACTATAACTTCACTTGAATTTACTCTGTGTTCATTCTGCCTTTGCTGTAATAAAATCAACTCCCTAATTATGGTCATCATACTGATCTGGAGATGAACCTTTGTTTATAAATTGCTGATTGGGAAAAGGAATAGGATAAGAGGTGGATTAATTGTAGAACGGAACTTGCATTTATGCCCCTTAATGACCAATGATGTACTTGTATGTCATTGGTTTTGGGGGGCTCTATGGATAGGGCTCAGGAGCTGAGCCCTCTCCATACACAGTGGATACCCGCTGTATACTGTCTACCAATAAGTATTTGGACACCTGTGGTAGAATAGAAAAACAACATTTGTTCATCATATTCAATACTTGGTAGAACCCAGCAGATGCTTCCTTACAGATGGTATTGATCTACACAATACTCCCGGATGCCTGTTGAAACTCCTGGTGTATGTGAGCCACTGGTTGGGTGCAGTTCCTCTGTCCAGCACTCGTCGGTGTCTATCTCGCAGTTTCGGGGGTCTTCCGACTCGTGCACATTCTGACAATCACCGTGCACCTTCCACTTCGTAATCACATAGGCCACTGTTGATTTTGGGTAATTCAGTTCACTTGCTGTGTCCCTTAAGGATCGACCATTTCTGTGGTACCCCACAATTACCCCTTTCATGAAATCAGACAACTCTGCACTTCATGGCATCTTGCATGTGACTAATGCCAAGGCACTAATATCAATGCTGTTTCCTATTTAATGGCAGAAGATGTGACGTACATCACGACTGCAGATATCTTCATTTTTATGGATGTCCAAATACTTATTGGTAGACAGTGTATAATATAGCCAGCACCTTTTGCTAACAGCCAAAATCGCTATTTGTTACTAGAGGGCAGCAATCAGTTGCCATGGTGACTGGGAGCCTATTGAGAGCTCACAGACTTGTCGTTACCATAATTCTATTACATGCAGCCATACGAAGTGTATAGTAGAAGTCAATGGATTTTACTATACATTGTAATACATTAGAATTGCAGTGTATTGTATGAGCAATCAGACCTCCTAGGTTTAAGGTCTCTATGAAGTTTGAAAGTAAAAGAATAATAAAAAAAAGTTTTTCGAAGCATTAAAAAAATGAACCCCCTTTCCTTACATCACATATAAAAATACATAAACAATAATAAATATAAACACTTTAGGTATCCCAGTAATCAAAAATGGTCAAACTATTAAAATATAAAAATATTTATCCAATTTGGTAAGCATTGTAGGAGGAAAAAAAACCACATGCCGATTTTTTTTCCCCACACTTTACCTTTAATTTAATAAAAAGTACTCTGTACTGCTCACCCAGCAGGCCACTCCAAAGAAGATGTCTGATGCTAGAACAGAGTTGAAAAAGTCCCTAAGAAGTGCCCCCTGGACTCCAAAGGCCCTCAGTCTCCTGACTAGGTAGAGTCTGCTGTGGCCCTTTCTGTGCAGCACACCCAGGTGATCAGCCCAGTCCCAGGTACTTGGCTTGACTATCTCAATGTCTGTTCCCTAGTAGCAGCTAGATGAGTTACACCTAAAGTCAGCAGTGTACAGTGTGAAGAGTAAAGGGACAAGAACTGTACCTTGGGGTGCCCCTGTACTACAGATCACAGTGTCTGGCATAAAGTCCCGGGTTCTCACATACTGAGCTCTGTCCCAAACTAAAAAGCAACAAAGTTGCAAGTACTGAGGGGGGAAAAAAGTGGTTAAGGATGCATTATAAGTAGAGATGAGCTAGTAGTACTCGATCGAGTAGGTATTTGATCGGATACTACAGTATTTGAAATACTCGTACTCGATCGAGTACCACTCGCTATTCGAATGTAAAAGTCAGATGCAGAACCAGCATTGATTGGCCGAATGCTATACAGTCGGCCAATCAACGCTGGTTCTTCTCCTACCTTTAGAAGTCTTCTCTGTGCAGCTTCCCCGCGGTGTCTTCCGGCTCTTCATTCACTCTGCCAGGCATCGGGCCTGGGCAGAGCCGACTGCGCATGTTCGCTTGTAGTGCGGGCATGCACAGTTGGCTCTGCCCAGGCCCGATGCCTGGCAGAGTGAATGAAGAGCCGGAAGATGCCGCAGGGACGCTGCAAGGAGAAGACTTCTCGGAGGATCCAGCCCGACCCTCACTCGTGGACTTGGTAAGTATAATTTGATCGAACGTTGCCTACCCCTGAAACGAGTAGTCGAATATTGAGGGGCTACTCGAAACGAATATCGAACCTCGAACATTTTACTGTTCGCTCATCTCTAATTATAAGTAGTGACTTGCACAGGTGTAAAAATCAGGCTGACTTCGGAATGTACTAAATAATTTTGAAAAGTTTCTTAAAGGGATTCTACCATTAAAATGCTTTTTTTCCCCTCGATAATACGTAGGAATAGCCTTAAGAAAGGCTATACTTCTCCTACCTTTAGATGTCTTCTCTGTGCTGCCGTTTGATTGAAATCTCGGTTTTCTTTGGTATGCAAATGAGTTCTCTCGCAGCACTGGGGGCATCCCCAATGCTGCGAGAGAACTCTCCAGCGACGCCTCCATCTTCTTCAGGAACGGTCTCTCTGTGCATCTTCTTCCGGAGCTGGGTTTCAATTTTCTAGGCCTCGGGTAGAGCAGACTGCGCATGCCTGTGACCACAAGAAAAATGGCCGCTTACACAGTAGCAGAAAAAGGAACCCATTGAAGTCAATGGGAGGCTATTTTTTCAGCGCTGAATCTAAGGAGGATTCCACACCAAATTCAGCACCATTTTCCACTGTGTGAATGCACCCTAATGCTTGAGAAAGGTCCCTCAGGGCCCCTTCACACGGCGGAAACGCCCCGTGTATTTTGTCTGTTTTACACGTGTAAAAATACACGTGTAAAATGTCTTCCCATAGAGTTGAATGGGATTTTTTGTGGAGTTTCGTAATACGCGCGTCTTTTTACGGCCGTTAAAAGACGCGTGTCTTTTCCCATATATTTCAATGGCTGCGTGTTTAGAAAACGCGGCGTATACGTTGCGCGTGTACGTTGCGTATCTTGGCGTATACGCGCCGCGTATACGCCGCATATTTAGCATTCGTAAACCAAACCCATATTCATGGCCACAGCCCAAAAGGGCAGGGCCGAGGGTGTCAACCAAAACCAGCATCCATTTTAAGGACACACAGGATCTTCAGCATGTCAAACTGCATCACATCCTGAAGCCGAAAGAAGCTACCAGTGTCTTGTCATGTAAGTAGTAGCTAAATTTTAATGGAAAAGTGTCAAAAATGATTGTTTGCCATACTTGAAAACATGTTTTCTTATCTATTTCTTTTTATTTCATGAAAAAACTACAGAATTACATTATCGGCCACTTTGAAATTTCTATAAACCAGTGCCCCACAGATAGGCCATCTGACAGACATCTTTGCTGTAAGTACTTTATCAAGTGTGCGATATTGTTTATGTCTTAACCCCTTCTTGCCAATGTTTTTTTTTTGTTTTTTTCAGTCCCTATTCCAATCCCCCTTTGTTTTAGTAGATGAACTGATGTTTTTTTTTTCTTTTTTCTCCCTTCAATAGAACGCAATTTCTTGTGCGCCATTTTGGCCCCTCCAACCCCACCAGCGGCCCCAAACAGTCTGCACCACTGCCACCGGGTCCCAAATACGCCATCTCACAGACATCTTTGCTGTAAGTACTTTATCATATTTTTTTTTGTTTTGGTGTGTTTAACCCCTTTGGCACAATGTCATTGAGCCATTTTTCAACTTCCTTTTTCATTCCCCTACTCCTAAACCCCATAACTTATTTATTTGGCAGCTCCCAGATGCATATGAGGTGGTCATCTTTGCCGCACAAATGTTTCTTCATGATGCCACCATTAATTTCTCTGTGTAATGAACTGGGAAGCTGGACTGACTAATCGGAATGGTGTGATTTTGATAACCAAAAAACATGTCTGCAACCTTCATATGGCCTTTGGTTTTAGGCCATACATTGTGCCAACTAAATTACATGTCCCCTGTATTCTGTGTTTGCTTATGATTGCTGGCCAAACAGATGTAGTGTTTTTTTCGCACTATAAGGGTGCATTCACACTACGGAACGCCAGCGTGTATCACAGCCGTACACGCCGGCGTTACAGTAGGGCTGCCGGACACTTCCCATTCATTTCTATGGGAGCCGGCATGCGAGCGCTCCCCATAGAAATGAATGGAAAAAAGCAGTCCATTCATTTCTATGGGGAGCGCTCGCATGCCGGCTCCCATAGAAATGAATGGGAAGTGTCCGGCAGCCCTGCTGTAACGTCGGCGTGCACGGCTGTGATACATGCTGGCGTTCCGTAGTGTGGATGCACCCTAATACACACTGGAGTAAGACACACCCAGGTTTTAGAGGCTAAAAATAGGGATCCGAAACTTTCCTTCAAAAAATGGCCCAAATATTTCATGTATGGGAGGTGTCATTTTTGACCAGCTGCAAGGCCACATTGACAGGTGACCCTGCAGCTGGATGGGGATGTATAGGTTTTTTTTTGTGTGGGGCCCGGTGTATTTGTTATTTCTACCATTGTGTGAAATGTTTATTGCTTAGCTCACCTTTTAGTTAAATCACAGCCAAAAGGGTGGTCAAAACCCGGCGGTTTGGCACTTTTCAATTTGACGTTCACTGTCCAGAAAAATATTAGTAGACCGGCCATTTGCAGACACAGGGATACCTAATGGATATGTTTCACAGTAATATTATACTTTGATATGTATTATAGGGAAAGGAGGTGACCTTTTTGTTTTATTATTTTGGGTTTTAATAAATGGGTTTTTTTTTTTTTTGTTTTTTTTTTGTTATTTTTGTTTTGGAGAAGATGAATTGTGCTTTCACCACAACCACTAGGGGTCTCAAAAATAAAAGGGGGTGAGCACTAATGCAGTGCATGACAAAGATAATGCATTTGTGTGCCACAAAAAAGGCCAGGCTGCATACACCAGGGTGCTAAAGTAAATGACTGCAGCGAAGCTTGGAGCCTTTCCAAGGCTTACGGCTGTCATGGCAACGTGTCGTGGGGCCGGGAAGTTGGTGGATCCAGTAGCCAGCATTGGCAGAATTTCCATGCCCATGCGGCAAGGTGAACATGGCGCCTCACACGCCTTTCCACATCGCCCTACAGGGGTTAAGTAATTAAATAGGTCCAGGGACCAATTGTAGGCATTCCCACTGTGTCTATACTGGGTTCAATTTTCAAACAACATGTGGCATACTATTACCGCACATGTGGGGAAGGGGTTAACATGCTACTATCCGTTTCCTTTTTTTTTCCCAAGCAAAAAATCATAATCCCATGCGCACACGTGCTGTGGGTTCATATTTTCATTTTCATGTAAAATCTAGCATACCATTTACATTTCATACTTTTGTTTTCATTTTAGACACCAACAAATCACATTGGAGATGTCGACCCAGAAAAAAAGTACCAAAACACCATACCACAGAATGGATCTTGATGTCAAGCGTCTTGTAAAATTAGTGCTACACATGCATGCTGCTTCATTCCATTGTTAAACATAACATTTTTAATGTAGCCATAAATGTCCATGTTTTTAGCCCCAATGCAATGTTTTTACATAATTAACTGTTTGAAGGCTTTACATTCATCGTCTTGGAAACGTAAGGCAGGGCATGTTTGCCCCGTTGGACAGTTAAACATTGCCGTATGTAGCTGCTAGTGTTTCAAACATAGTAGGCTGTAGTCTTCTAAAAACACCACCACACACAATATGCTTTTAATCTTGGGCACTTTGGACAGGAATTGGGCACACAATGTTTTTTTCTTTGCTTCCAGGTTCACACAAAACCCAACTTGTGGGACAAGGCACACGCCCTTTACTCAGACCACAATGCACGTGATGCAGGGTGGATCTGTTGAGGGAGAACCCCCGCCAGAATACGGGTCACTTACAGTGGTCAGTCACCTGCTCCAAATCAATCATACATGTGCGCGCTGACAAAGATAAACACTGACATTGATGCAGTTTCAATCTCAGTCCATGCAATGAGCGTGATGCCTGTTCACACAGAACTGAGGTTTATTGAGGAAGTTACAGTTTTTATACAGGAATGCAAGAAAGATAAGAAAAAGGCAGGCTGTAAGCATATACGTCTTGTATCCGAATACACTGGCGATCAGTCATTGGCTGTTAAATTTCAACATCTCTTAGCTTTCGAGTTCCCAGGAAATGATACTGTCTTTCTTGTAAACCACATGACGATCATGTGCGTCAGCATCTGGGTGCGGTACTGGATACAGGCGCCATCTTAATGTATAAACGTTGCACAAAGAAAAATATAATTTCTTAAGCAGTATAAAGCATGTATAAAAATAAGAATGGACATGGTCTACCTTCACATTCCCCCCTAAATTATATTTTTCTTTCCCTACACAGTGTTATCTGGAATGTGAGTACAACATTCTTCACCAATCATGGAGCAGACTCCACCTCTTTCTGCTGTGATCATATCTATAGCTAGTCAGTTTTGGAGAGAGGAGGAGGGTGTGGTAGAGTTTTCCATGCAGAAGTCAGAGCCAAATATGCCTAGTTTGACTCCAGATGTTTCATTGGCAATAAAACAGGTATAGTTACCAGCATGTATATACACATGACCTTAATAGTCCCCCCTTGAAACAGCTCCAGACAAAGGGAATGCAGGGTGGGATGTCTGTCCCTATCTCTCACTACCGGACTGTAAGGAAATACCCTTCACATCTTATAAAAAGCATATACATTGACTAATGTCAGACCTATAAACAATATGAATATAATAACTATAGAAACATAACAGGAATATAAGTTCAGATGGATCCAACAGTCTTCAAATTTTCTCTTCTCAAGGTCCATATCCTCTAACAGTTTATTGTCCCATTTATTTTTAAGAACATCATCAAGTGGGCGAAGGTTTAAGGTTTTCCTTATACTCTCACAGCTGTACTGGCGATCAACAGGAACCGGAAGTGACCATTGAATCTCATATATCTCCTTATCACCATCCAATCTTTGGGTTTTAGTTTATAAGTTCCTTCCACTGACTTAGAATCTGGAGGGAAAAAGGGAAAAACTCGAGAATATACATTAATCATATGTCTTTGATGATTCGTCACATAGTCAGTCAGCACAACATATTACATCTGGAACATTTATAAAAGAATACAATCCAAAGACAGGGCTAAATATCAATTTTCCTCTTTTCAACTTAGTGTGAAACACACCGTATACTTATGGACAATAGATTCAGGTAACCAATAATGACACGCGTAGACACGTCTGCCCCAGAACTAGTGGACTTTGTACACGGACTGTTTGTGATGGTTTTTCCTCACCAGATATGCCCCAAGCCATCCTGAAGGGAGACAACTACACCCAAGCACGTACTCATACCGTCTCACTGTATATACTCAACCTGCAATCTCTGGAACAGGTACAAGGGCTTCAGGCCTGGCTCTCCGGCCTAGCACATGCCATGCAGGCTCACATATATATCTATATATCTGACTATAGTGATGCTAAATCCTGCAGCTGCCCATCCTCCGCTTACCAGGTCACACATGGCTACTACTAAACAGTGCACTTAATAATAATAATCTGCTTATGCCATCAGTGGGAACAATGTTCTCAGTACATACTCTCTTACCACCAGACACCAGGACTTGTACATCCTCTTTCCAAGTCTCCTTTCCTCCTGGACCATCTTCGGTGCATCAGTGTCATAAAACCTGAAAAGAGAGCTAAAAGGTTTGGGTCTTACCAGTAAAACATGTCCCCTAGGCTTCCGCAGCTGGGCTAATGGCAGTGTCTGCCCACATGCTACCTCTACTTTCTTTCGTATCAGCCTTGGTGTGTGTCATGACTTCTGACTATACCTATGAGCAGCTGCAGGGTCTCCATCACACAAAAGTCCTTGCCCTCCAGATCGGACCATAATTCTACTATATCCAACACCTACCCTCAGACATTGTACCATGTTCAAGCGATGGCTTCAAGTCCAGCTGAGACCCGTGGAGTCCCATAATAGGTCTCCTTACGCTTGGTTTACCTCATATACGGTGACTGTGGCATATCTGATGCAGGATTCACCATCTTTCCCAAATATAAGACCATCTATAATAGAGCTCAATCAAAAAAGTTATCAACAGATTCATATCAGCAAAGTTTTCTTAAGTTATCTTATGCTTCTTCACCCCCCCCCCCCCCCCTTCCTTTGAAGATATTGATAACATCACGGTTCGGTTGTGTCAATGCCCAAACAACCATATACTGAATGCTGCATGCACCTCTATGGGAATGGGGTAGGAAAACTCTCCCTGGCGCTACTGGCTGACTAGGCCCTGCCTGCGGGTGTTGGTCAGCTGTTCCCAAGCTAAGCTTGGCCCCGACAACTTCTGACTCTCTAAACACGAAGACCTAACAGACAGGTGGGGTGAGAGCTGAAAGAGGCTAGGGACTGGGATACTAAAGATGGTCACCCCTAATGAAAGAATAGGTGCAGCTGCCAACGGTAATAAATAGGATGGGGCGTGCAGGAAAACAAACAACAATTTCCCAAACAACTCAGATCCTGACAGTTAACCAGTTAAAAAGAACTTTTAGTGCAGAGTGGAAAGGCTACATTAGGAGACATAAACACGACACACTTCAACAAGACTCATTCCCATCTTTACTTCCAATGTGAGATTTAATCAGTGTCTTCTTGTGCAAGCAGCTACACATCCCACACATGACTGTGCTGTCTTTCCCCCCTGGAAAAAAAACAAAAAAAAACAAAAAACAAACAAACAAAAACAAAACAAAAACCTTCTAATGCAGCAAGCAAATGTGACTTGTCAGAAAAATGAACTTTAACACAATCTTAATGTTACGTGGACTGGACCCTTTTTTTTTTTTTTTTTTTTTTTCCAAAAGTACTTCATGTTCTGTGAGAGAGATACATGTCTGACGGGGCGCAGGAGTCTCTGCAAGGTCAAAGCTAGACAATACAAGAAGAGCCAGTACTATCTTATCATGCTGCAGCTCACATAGCTGCTCATCCCACTCATAGCTGCGGCTGGGTATCCCCCCCTGTATCTCATAGCTGTGTCTTGTGTAGGACTACAGACTTCAGCAATCTCTCTTAAAGAAACAGAAACACATTTGTACAATCTCATAATATCAATACAATAAGGTTAGGCACATATTCAGAACATATATAGAACATATATATATATATATATATATATATATATATATATATATATATATATATATATATATATCAGCAGAGAAAGCAGAAACATTAACTGAGGGATCAAATCAATCTCCTGGTCACACAACAAAATCATACACACAGAATACTATACAACAGGTATGAGAGTGACTTCTAATTCTTTTTTTTTTTTTTTTTTTTTAGACACAAAGGAATTTTTCTCTCTCTCTTTCCTTTTTCCTAAAACCAAAACATCATTACAAAGATAATCTGTTCTACGTCTTTTTTTTTTCAACATACACACACACGTTTTCAAATTCGGACACCTTACTGAGTTTCTAAGTTTCAATAACAGTTTTCCTACAATGGGGGACGATCCTGGTTTCAATCAGCTTACATCAACCTACGTTCACTTTCTTGCGCAATCTTTCCACTTGCTTCACCCTAAAATCTGATACCCATCCTATTATGTGCATATTGTCACATCACTTTATGGTTCAACATTCCAAGTTCCATCTCTTTGACATCCTAAACTTAGGCAACATACTTAAACCTCCTGTTTCATACCACTTTCTGGCACCTCTTCATTACATCAACATTTTTCAACCATTCATTTCATGATTCACATAATCTAACACATTGTGACCGCTCATTGACTAAAATACATGTTTAACACAATTTCACACTATATTCTGGATTATTGGATGGACGTCTCAAAATTCCAGATTATCAGAATTTACCTAGAATTTTACTTTTAAGATCAAAATGTTGCTAACAACACAGTCCTAACAAGAAAAACCTTCTACCGTACCCCTCTTATTGCACTATATGTTTTTCCAACTACCTTAAGGGGTTGGGTACGGCTTTAAAGAAGGCAATACCAAATGCTTTACTAAGACAATTCTATGTGGGATCAGTGACTACATAAAAAGAGAACGGAAGCTAGTGTGATATTGTGCACACTTCTGTATGATACAAATTATAAAGATTAATATACAAAGATTAAAATACAGCACAGACCAGATAAGTTACCTTCCCTCATAACCGTGATCTGAGTCAGCTCAGGAAAAGGATTCTGGTCTCTTATGGTAAATTTTTAGACAAGAAGAAGACACGTTAGAATAATTAGCATAACGGGATATAAAATTCCAACATAGGTTTCAACACAAAACTATGGGATAAGACACAAAGAAGAAGTTTCATCTCATTATTTCCCACTCCCATAAATAAAACATAAACACATAGATATATAACCAAACAAGTAAAAATCAGAATATTCTCTGTAATACATAGATGATACCACAAATTCAATCTCTGTATGCCGTGAACCTTTGCACAAAGATTTTAACTTGGGGTAAAACCCCAACTTGTAGGTTGGCGAGGCGACAGAGGGTGAGTGGCCGTCTCCCCCTCCGTGACCTCCCATACCCACGCTGTGAAGATTCAAAACTTTTCACTATCACCTTTTTGCTCTTTTGTGGATACAACAGTTTGAAAGACAATACCAGACAAACAATAATTCAAAACATAACCATTACATCATATGCTTGAATATCCCTATATACACATTGTCATTATACGTTACTCAGGTTAACCCTTTTTTTTTTTTTTTGTACTAAATCACTTCTTTGGATATAATACATAGACTGTGGACTGTGGTGCTGGCACAAAGCCAAGTTTCATCTTCTCTGCGTGTCCTCCAGCATCTGGCAGTCTATGAGATAAAACGACCTTGAAGCTCTTGGCAGTCAATTGAAATGCTTTGATTGCCCTTTACAGAAATAAAATAGGAATAAAACTCAAACAGCAGTTAATATACTGACACCAAAATTACACATCAATATTTTTGCGCAATTTTTTTATTTTCATACCAAACCTCACTCTAGTAATTACCACAAGTGTTCAGAATCTCTTAAAGTATACTTGATGTTAAGGGAAATTTCCTTCCTTCCCAATTTTCCTTTTCTTTACTAGATCCCAACCAAAGTTTTGAACGTATAATCCTCTAAACATCATAATAGTGGTATACAGTGAGGTCTTTTATAGCTGAACTGGGCATAGACACTCGGAAAGGGGGCTACCGGGGGTTTGACCTTCCGGGCTTGAGGGTTTGTGATAGGAACTGGATGTGGCTATCACTGGAATCACCGGATAAAGGGGGCGTGATCTGAGGGACGGTGGGGGCCGGAGATGTTGGTCTGGGTGTACTAACATGGCTGCCATTGGGAACAGCCATAACCTCACTTCCGCCATCCCTGGGCGTTGGTCCGGAAGATGAGACAACAGGGGCATGGGCGGGGAGATCCACAGGCTACACAGACATCTTGCAAATCAGGATTCAGCTGCCTACAGACGTCACAGATCCACCCATCTCCACTACTCTCGGCGCCATTTTAGGGCAGTGGCGCGCAAGCAATTATACTCGGCATATTCTTTTTATCATTAAGTTTCAGATAACCAAACAAAGAAACAAAGGTTCAGCATTTTCATATCCCTCACGTTCTAGAGTCCTTGCGACCCTGTAATGAGCTTGGGCAGCTTCCAGCAAACCTTTATCTTCTAACACTCCCCGTGACTCTTCTAACATTTTTCTCCACATACTAGGTTGCAATCGGCCCGTAGGAGGCACCTCAGCCAGTTTATACATTCTCAAAGCTTCTTTCACGTATTTCTTGCCCTCCCTGATTCGAACTAAATCAACAGCAGTCTGTGCCCTGTCAGGCAGAACATGTTCCCTCTTGAACAACCGCAACATTCTTACGGTCCCAATATTGCTTATCTGCGTGCGCACGGCAGATATGTGACCCCACAACCACCAACAAAAGTCACCTTTACCGGTCTCAGACTCTTGCTGACAGGTCCTCCGCTGACCAAAGGTTGCGGTCACTGGGCAATATCAGATAGGAAAGAATAAGCAGAAGCAATCCACCAGCTGACAGCCTTATGCTAGGGATCAATAAATAAGTAAATTACAGCACCCGTCCTCTTTACTGACGGCCCGTGCCCAGACCAAATGCTGCAATCGTCCAAAAGGTCACATGCACTACTCTACATCAAAGAGGGCAAGAAATTCACTTCCTGGAATCTGCAGCACCACAGGTGACTGAACACTCGGTGATATATATATATACCAGTGAGGAAAAACAAGTTCAGACTACGGCTCTAGGACCCACCTATCTGTATCACTCAGACCGGACAATCGATCCAACTGGATCACCTGTCAGCCAGACAACGACACACCGACAGTCACAGGCAAATGACACATATTCATATGAATATGCATACACTTACCATGACTCTAATGAGGGTGATCAGGCCTCGGGTCGGTGAGACGTTGTCCGGCATCCAGGGTCCTGCGCGGGTCGGTCATCCGCGGTGGTCCCATGGCCGTGGTCCCGGGTTTTGGCACCACTTGTTGAGGGAGAACCCCCGCCAGAATACGGGTCACTTACAGTGGTCAGTCACCTGCTCCAAATCAATCATGCATGTGCGCGCTGACAAAGATAAACACTGACATTGATGCAGTTTCAATCTCAGTCCATGCAATGAGCGTGATGCCTGTTCACACAGAACTGAGGTTTATTGAGGAAGTTACAGTTTTTATACGGGAATGCAAGAAAGATAAGAAAAAGGCAGGCTGTAAGCATATACGTCTTGTATCCGAATACACTGGCGATCAGTCATTGGCTGTTAAATTTCAACATCTCTTAGCTTTCGAGTTCCCAGGAAATGATACTGTCTTTCTTGTAAACCACATGACGATCATGTGCGTCAGCATCTGGGTGCGGTACTGGATACAGGCGCCATCTTAATGTATAAACGTTGCACAAAGAAAAATATAATTTCTTAAGCAGTATAAAGCATGTATAAAAATAAGAATGGACATGGTCTACCTTCACAGATCCACATCTGCTCCCAGATGTTCCCGGACTGGTCCACCTTTTCACGAAGCCGAAAACAGACAATTGGTGAGTAGCAAATATGTATATATTTTGCAGGTTATAATTTGCACACACAATATTTAACCTAAAATGCCTATTCACATGCACATAATGCAAGCTAGCTTTAGACATTGTTCACAATGTGACATTTGTGCTAATCTTAGTTTGCCCTAATTCTGGTGATTTCAGTCGATTTTCAGGGCCAGTTTTTACATGCTGACAGTCAGTTGTCTTGATAGGTTGCCAATGGTTACGACATGATTATGCGCCCTGGGAAGAACCCCAAAGTCCCCAACTTCCTGCTTCACCACCTTCCCAACCAGTTCCCGATCCCCCTGTCACTTCTCCAGAGCTACAGGCTGCTTCCCAACCACCCCCATTCCTTAGTTCTCTGTTATACAGTGAATCTGAGTAAACTCCTCCATGTTTTAAACCCCACCTTGTAAATTTGTAAGTATGTGGAGTTCTCACATACATATACTTTGTATTTATTTTATTTATTTTTTTTGTTTTTGGGTTATTTTGGGGAGTGGGTGGGGGGTTGGTTTGGGATTTGTTTGCACATTTTTTACAAAAAAACACTGTTTGTTTGTGCTGATGTCGAAAAACATTGTTTGTGTGACAAAAATAAAAATAAGGTTACACCAAATTGTGTATGTTTTTATAGAGTAAAGCAATGGTTTGTTTTAAAAGACCTATTTATTTTTGTAAAACTTGACACGGAGTAAATGCTGTGCTCATTCAGACATGTATGCCCGAGCGCTACGAAACAGATGCCAGTGAATGGGATGCGTTTTGAAGCGCTCATGTATACGTTGCAAAACAAGGGGACCCTAAACTACGTGTCAAGAGGCCCTTAATAACTTTGCACACAGGCACTTCTATATAGTTTCTGAAAGGCAACACTGCACACAATTGTGCCAACTGTTATCTGTGCTGCACTATATGGAAATGGCTGTTTGCAAAGCCATGAAAGCTCCTCAGTTTCTGTTTATATTGGTATTTTGTCCAAACACCATGGGCTACACTCAAGATGTATCGTTCTCTTGGAAGCCAGATGTCCTCATTTGTGTGTGGCCAAGTTTGTTTAGGTTTTTTTAGGGTGCATTCACACTACCCTCAGTGTCCAACAGGTAGTGTCCTCTCCTACTGTCCGTTCTAAATCTGGCACGGACATTAGGAGCAGACAGTAGCTGGGTCCGTGACACCTGTCATTTATTTAAATGGGGATTGGGTGCGTTCTTTGCCACTCTGTGCCCTTCATTCACTGTCCGCATATAAAGATGTGCGATTTTTGAAGCAGACACAAAAAGCAGACATGTCTGGTTTTTAGGTCCACTTTAAAAGTCAGATATATTTAGGAAACTATGTTTATAGAAAATTGGATAGCCCTCAGACACTGTGAATGTTCATTGATAGAGATGAGCGACTACGGTTTCCATCAGCCGATCCAAACAGCATGCTCCATAGAAATGAATGTATGCACGTGCTACTTCCGCTTGGATGTAGACCGCGCGCTTTAACCACCCGCATGCTCATCTCTATTAACTGACAGTGTGTGGGGGCTTCTGCAGACAGTGGCAAGAGATATCGCAAACACAGCAGATTTTTGTAGTAAGGTGCACATATAATGTGAAACCCACACAGTGTGGCGAATTCCCAAGACTGTTCTGTTTTCACATTATGTGGCTGTAGGAAACAGCTATTGTGTGTAATTATGAATGTGATACATAACATTCTTCAAGTGTTGGTACCTACAGAAGAGTCTGTAGTTAACAATTAATTACTACATATTCTAGCCTGAAGTGTTTGGGGTGAACACAGAAATTGATCAAGTGATACATGGGTACACATCGCTGCCATATCCAAAATGCCAGTTTTTTGCCAGCTTGCTCATATGGCATTTTGTACATTTAATAATCCCACTTAGAACATTCAAGGTACACTACAAGTGTACCTTATATAGACCAGATACACACATAACAACAGGTGTACCTCCTATGAATCTTTTTTTTTCTGTGACATTTTGCTAAAGGGTCACTAAATACTCCACTGTGTAGGTAGCATGCAAAACCCATGGGTGGAAACCTGTATAGGATTGCTGGGAGGTTGAATGTAAAAAATATATAACGCACTTGAAATGTCAATAATGACGCTATTTGCACATGTAAAAAATACACGCACACAAGAAGAAGGAGCCATTTGCAAATGTGCTTTTATAACAGACCTTTCTTGTGTCAAGGACATTATGAAAAGGAATAAAGAAAAATACAAAAACACAAAAAGTCTAACATTCCATTATCCATTACTTTATTTGGCTGCCACTTTTTGTAACATATTCCTTTGAGGCCCACATCTGGCCAGATGTTTTGTTAAGCATCTGTGCTTGGCGTTTAGAAGAGAGAGCAAGGTTACAAATCCTCAGGAGGTATGTGGACTGCATAGGCGCTGTGTATGTCCGCCATAATGATATACAGTGTGTAGGCCACAGCATCTTCTGACATTTGTTGTAAAATTAAAAAAAAACTACACCAAAAAAAAAAAAAAAAAGGAACACCACGATGAGGAAGGTCTTCAGTCCGGGTCAGGCTGGTCATCACTGAGGCGAGAAAAATGCCTGGGCACAGCACCTTCGGACCTCATGCCTGTGGCTCCACTCCAATGTTCGGCCTTTCATAGTCCAAAACAAAGTTGTGAAGCACACAGGCAGCTTTGATCACCAGGTCCACAGTATCGGGAGACAACTGCAGTGCACAGGTGAAGACCCTCCACTTATTACTCATGAGGCCGAAGGCGCACTCCACGAAGCGTCGTGCCCGGCTCAGCCTCATGTTGAAGACCCTCTTCCGGGCATCTAGTCTCGACCGTGGGAAAGGGCGCAGCAGGTTTTCCAAGAGGGGAAATGCCTCATCCCCTACCATGACGAACGGGACTGGATGCGTGGTACCCGGAAGCGGTCTTGGTGGAGGTAGAGTCACCTGATCTAGCAGTACTGTGCGACCCAAAACCGATGACAGTAGCGCACGGGAGTCCCCAGTACTACCATAGGCACCAACTTCGATAGCAATAAAACGGTACGTAGCATCAGCGACCGCCATCAGGACCACTGAAAAGTACTTCTTGTAGTTGAAGTACAGTGATCCTGAGTGCAGTGGCTTCTGCACACGTACATGCTTACCGTCGACGGCACCTATGCAGTTTGGGAAATTGGCCACAGACTGAAAGTCTGCTGCTGACTGCAACCAAATCTCCTGTGTCGGACTGGGCATCGCTATGGGTTGCAAGTGCTGCCATATCAGATGGCATGTGCTCCTCACAATTCCGGATATTGTGGATTGGCCCACCCAGAATTGGAGGTGCAGGGATGCAAAACTCTCCCCTGTTGCCAGAAATCTGGAAAAAAAAAATTATTAAAACACTGCACTATATGAACTTCAGTTACATTAGGCAAACACTAGATAAAGTTGAGGTACACATTGAACACAGTATTCTTAACTATATAGGGACACATTTGCAGCACTATGCAAAGTAGATCACAACATTTAACAGCCACTATAGTTTATGTATATAGAGACACAGTTGGACAACTATTGGTAACTACAGAGAACAACAATTGGAAACACAGTATTAACTATTTATGGACACATTTATTCGATAATGGAAAGCACAGGGACACATTTATATGATGTCTTCCTCTTGAAAATGTAATGTGGTATCCAAATTTGAGAAGCAACCATTTTATACATCTACATCTGTAATTTTAAACACTACTAAGAAGTTGAAAATCTAAAATAAATACCGCAACGTGATGACCAGCCTTTCCGTTGGACTGAGGGCCTTCCTGATGTTGGTGTCTTGGTGCAGAAGATGCGGCCCCATGTGTTCAACTAACACATCAAATGCCTCTGGAGGCATCCGAACAAACTCAGAAAATTTATCCGGATCACTTGAAAAACAAAAAAATTAAAAAAAACATTACAATAATGCACACACTCGAATGTTGAGCACTTGCACCCCCCACACCATGAAATATCCAAAATGGAACCACCAGACAATAAAAACTATGACACTGGGCCACAAAGTTACTGTTACCCTACATGAAACAATTGTAACAATACAGACATGTGCATGAATTAACGAAATTCGCAAGAATAAAAAAAACTTACTGCCTCAACTCATGGTATAGTTCTGCAAAGAAGCCCCGCCATGGCCGTACATAATTTATGGGGTGCACCCAGTATTGTCGGCGCTTTTGCCTTGGGGACTCAGGTTGCAGATCCTCTGAGTCGTCCGTCTCCTCCGCCTGCAATTAAACAAAAAAATTACATTAGCCACAGCATTTGCAACATTATTAATATACTTTAAAAAATGTATTTGTGAACGTACCTGCTGTTGAAGTCTGCGTCGCTTAACCTGGTTCACCAGCACAGACACTAATAGTGCCGTGTCAGGCCTTTCACCTGTTATCTGCCAGTTTTCTGCATTAGCATTTGTGGACATTTTAGATTTGCAAAGTGACCTTGGAACCAAAATTCGCCAGACAGCATACTCACATGTTTCATGATTAAATAATGGGCTGTCCTTTTTTGCCCTGCCCAGTGGGCTGGTCTTTTTTTTAATGAGGTGGACTGATTTTACGCGTGTAAATAAACGCGAGCGTAAACGCGGCGTTTACGTGGTCAAAAGACGCATAGAAAGCGCCGCGTTCACAATTTTGCGCGCGTAAAAAAACGAACAAAAAACGTGCACGTTTCCGCCGTGTGAAGGGGCCTTCAGACCGACATATTGCAGCATGGATTGGTGGATGTATGCACATGGATCTGTACTGTTTGTTTAGTCAAAATGCATTCTGGACTTTACAACCTTATGAAAAGTGTGTGTTGTGTTTTATATCCATTGCACTTTTTTTCAGAAAACCTGAGCTCATACTTCTGTAAAGATATAATGTAAAGTAATATAGCTCGCTAAATCGACGGATTTGGCTTTGCGATAATGTAATGCCTAACATTGATTTATTATATCAATACTAATCAAAGGAAAAAATAGGAATTCCTCTAATCTTGTATACACCTAATAATCTGATATTTTTTAATACACAGAAACATGAAGTTAAAAAGAAATG
Organism: Leptodactylus fuscus; assembly: GCF_031893055.1. NCBI lineage: Eukaryota > Metazoa > Chordata > Amphibia > Anura > Leptodactylidae > Leptodactylus > Leptodactylus fuscus. Next base: position 100,873,160 of record NC_134267.1, read on the forward strand.
TCTTTCTGCATTATTTTTATTAATCCTTCGTATTTAGGCACACCTTGCCAATGCAGCATTATACATTGATTGGGATTAACAAACGCTTTAGTATATCATATAGGAACTAGAGTTATTTTTAATAGTTTTAGAAATCATGACCTTGCTTATGGGCTGTGACATGAAAGCGTCAAGAACCTGAAAATTATACTTCCTTTGAAAACAAATCCTGAGAACTGCTGATGTAAGTGCAGAACAATGCACAAATATGTGACTTACGGTTTATTGAGGCAATAAATTCTTATCTATATCTTGCATTAATGTTCTTAGCAAACCCATATGGAATATGCACTTGTACATTGACTATTTAGAGATGTGAAATGTGGTTATAGCCTGAAGATAACATCATTCTGAGGAACAATGAGAAACGCCGCTTGCATTCGTGAGTGACTGGCATGGGTGCAATTTCATTTACATCATTTACCTGTAAGCTAAAGATTTGTTTTCTTATGTTTCACTCCTACAGTAGTTTACACATAATGGTTGGAATAGTTGGAAATAACTTAAGGAAAAAAAAAGGCAATGTATAAAAATGTATACATGTAGTTTTCTAACACCAAAATCTTAATTTATGGTAACATATACTTATTACGAAGGGAACAGATCTGTCCACAGATTTAGATAGAACTGTAATATACCAACCAATGACTTCTAAGGGCCTTACTTAACCTCAATTTGACTACGATCTGATTCAGACGCAGACAAAGTTTACTGTGTGTCTCCAAGGATGCTGGTTTCCTCCAAGGATACTGGGTGCCATCATATAGTTTCACATGGCTCTGTTATTTCTCCAGTGCGTTCAACACCATTCATCCAGGACTACTGAGGGAGAAGCTGAACCTTGGTGGTGTGGACCATCACCTGTCCAACTGGATACTAGACCACCTGACAAACCGCCCTCAGTATGTGAGAGCCCAGGACTGTGTGTCTGACACTCTGATCTGTAGTACGGGAGCACCACAAGGTACAGTTCTTGCCCCATTTCTCTTCACACTGTACACTGCTGACTTTAGGCTCAACTCTGCAATAGTACTCTGATGACTCTGCAATAGTAGGCCTCATCACGAATGGTGACGATAGGGAATACAGAGGCTTAAACCGAGACTTTGTTGAATGGTGCCAGCAGAATCACCTCAGGGTTAATGCTGGGAAGACCAAGGAGATGGTGGTGGACTTTAGTAAACGGAGAAGTGCTCCAACCCTAGTAGAGATCCAAGGGACATGCATTGAGATAGATATAAGTAAGATATATATAAGATATAAGACTTATAAGTATCTGGGTATGCTCCTCAATAATAAACTAAACTGGGCTGATCACCTGGAGGCGCTGCACAGAAAGGGTCACAGCAGAGACTACCTGCTCAGGAGGCTGAGGTCCAGGGGTCACTTCTTAGGACCTTTTTCAACTCTGTGGTTGCTTCAGCCATCTTTTTCAGTGTGGCCTGCTGGGGGAGCAGTATATCAACCAGGGACAGAAATAGACTTGACAGGCTGATCAGAAGGCCTAGCTCTATCCTGGGGACCCCCTAGACCCAGTACAGGTGGTGGGGGACAGAAGGATACTCTCCATGAGGGTGAACAAATCCCACCCCATGTATGAGACCTTGATGGCACTTAGCAGCACTGTAAGTGACCGTCTGCTTCACCCCAAGAGTGAGAAGGAGCGCTATCGCAAGTCCTTTCTTCCAACCGCGATAAGGCTGTATAATCTACATCAGATCAAGTGAAGATCACTCCGCACAGAAAACTGAATGAATATGATTATGAAGTCTTCCTTCCTTCTTCTTCTGTTCCCTAGCTGCTATGGACTCCTAGTATATCTTCTCTTCTCAGCATATGTGTGTCTACATCTGTAATATATTACTGTGTTATTATCCTGTATCTGTATTACTATGCTGCTGTAACATGCTGAAATTTCCCCAATGTGGGACTATTAAAGGATTATCTTATCATATCTTATGTGCATGAGATTTTGAATGGATAAACCTTTTATTCAGATCTCAATATCTGTTTTTGGAGTTTGCATGTAAAGTAATAAAAAAGGAAACTTTTCAATAGGATTTGATTAAATAGAACCCATTGAAGTCAATGGGAAGCTTTTTTTTTTCAGCGATGAAATTCCACACCAAATTCCTTGCCATTTTCCTCCATGTGAATGGACCCTAAGAGTAGGTTCACACTAGTATCAGTTGTTCAATTAAAAGCCCCCTCTATCAGATGCCATCTGCTTTCACCCATATGTAAAAAAACATGATGGAAGCTAAAACAAAACACCACCAAAGGGAATAGAAATATAATAAAGCTAAAACATAACTTTTAATAAATATGCATTAATAACATCTACAAAAGGCAGGGGAGGAAAATCTGTGAACCAATGTGTACAGTGCAAACAATTAACATATTACACAGGCACGGCAGCCTCCATGAAAATGAAATCAGTAACACTCACCAGTCAGATGATGTTGCGTGAATTTATATCAAGTTACACAGAAGGTTGACTCAGACGTCTGAGACCTGGGCTATGGTGGTCTCTGCCTGGTACTCCAGGCGACCATCATCCTGCAAACCTGTGGCAGGTGTTTCACTACCCTCACTCTTATCTCTCTGTCTACCCCCATGACTGAGGGGATATCGTCACTCCATAAGGAGAGAACCACCATTTAGGTGTGTGGAGTCTTATTAAGCCATGAGCGCTCCACCCTGCAAAGGAACATGGGAAGAATATGCAAATCTGGTAAAATCCCAACATCATTGCAAACAAAGGCCTCTGAGAAGGTCAGCATGTTAATTGGAGCGCCCTCTATTGGCTTGCTTGACTGAGACTCTGTCTTCCTAGTTACATCATGGAAGATAGACTTGCACATTCTCAGTCAGTGTCCTCTATTGGTGTGCATTCTTGAGGCACTGGCTTCCTAATTACATCATGGAAGTCAGATTTGCATATTCTTCCTATGCCCCCATGACTGTATGGGATATATGGTTGGAACACGTATGAGTGATATATTGCTCAGTGTTTAACCTCTTGCCTATACAAGACTTGTTTGTGTGTTTGAGCACCATTAACCCCTGATGATTCAGGGCTGTTTCCTTAAACTATACCCTGATGAAACATGCATGTCGGGTGGTATGCTCAATCATTCTATTTCTATTTTTAACCTTTCCTGAGTGTTTACAGGTTTTCCTATAAGGTGGCCACAATATAGGGATAGGTTCCAGTCAGGCCATTCACTACTAGGGTAATGGTCCTGAGATAGGTTACAGGGTTTAATAGCAATACACTCTGTCTATTATCCTTTGAATATCCTGTCTGCTACTCCTCTTTTGCCTATATACCCTTAGCCCCCGTATTTATGGATTAACCTGTTTGTGCACTAGTGTGTTACTACTAGCAACCTTCTGTGTAATGTGATATAACTTCACGCAACATCATCTGACTGGTGAGTGTTACTGGTGTCATTTTCATGGAGGCTGCCGTGCCTGTGTAATATAATTGTTTGCACAGCACACACTGGTTCACAGATTTTCCTCCCCTGCCTTTCATAGATGTTATTAATACATATTTATTAAAAGTTATGTTTTAGCTTTATTCTATTTCTATTCCCTTTGGTGGTTCATTGAATATATTACAACATTTCCCTTTGTCCTTGAAGCTAAAACAAACAAATAAACAAGCATGAAGGAAGAAAATATCCTTCATGTCTTTTGCATAATAGTCAATGGAAACAGATGGAGGGGTACCATCTGTGTCTGTTACCCTACTTAACTATTTGGTCAGATTTGACAATACAAATGACTGTTTGTTGAAAGGGCTGGAACCCTCAACAGAAACTGATGGACTCCTATATAAGTAAATGAGATCTGGCTGGGGTTATTAGTATGTGTTGAACCGAAAGATCAAGCACATTACTCTTACCCCTCGTTCACATCTGCGTTTGGTAGTCCATTTGGGGAGCCCATATGGGGACAAACGCATTGGCAAGCGGTGTGCAGTGAAAGCACATGGACCCCATAGACCATAATGGGGACCGTGTGCTTTCCGTGCAGTGTCCGCACGGAACATGCAAACAGAAAAGTACTTTGGAATCTACTTTCATGTCTACATGACTCCTACAGGCAGCACGCGGAAAGCTCAAGGACCGCATTATAGTCTATGGGATCCATGTGCATTCACTAAACACCACTTGCCAATGCATTCGGCAGTCTACTCGGGGGTTCCCCATGCGAACAGATTACCAAACGCAGATATGAACCAGGGGTAAGGAACAGAAACCACAATGTATATGCAAATACGCAACTGTCTTTTAAAATGGCTACAGATAAATAGGAAAGCTACAGTAGGTACCCCTTTCTGTAAATCCGTATGCTGGGAGGCTGTCTAAAATATTCCTAATATGTTATTTCTGGGTGTGGATGAGCCAGTTCCGTTTTATTAAATAGGTAAATGGCGGTCAATGTTCTGTTTCTCTTCTCCTTGTTAATTTAACGCATTTATTTTAGACCTGTAAGTGGAGGTGTGCGGAATAGCTACATGCATCATTTACCTTAGCTTCGTCTAAGTGTTTTTATCTTGAATTCACCAAGCAAATAATGTTGATCAGTATTCCCTCAGTAATCCTAAAAGGAATCATTTAGTGAGAGAGTATTAAGAGGCGAATGCTCGGTGCACTGTGCACACTGTACCACTGACTGGAAGGATTACAAGCAATCCTATGTCTTTTGTGAAAGTCAAAGGCAACTTAGGTGGAAATTTACTGATAACATAAAACCCTTTATAGTATTGTTTGAGCATTATTTTTATGGCAGAAGTAAGAAAATATGTAATGGAATAAATGTGTGATATGAATGAATAATTCAGTATAGGAAAATATTCTCATTCAGATGTGATCTAATTGTGTTAATAAAATGTCAAGGATTACAAGCCCCAAAGCTGGTGAAAGTTATGTGGCCTGAAGTGAAACACATGGTAAATTTTTACATACTTACTTAAGGACTAGGAACATCCGTTGCAACCATTGTTATTGCTGTGATTCATCTCAAATAAATAATGCACCAATTATGCATATAGTCTTCATCTGAAAATATTCTACCACTTTGTGTACTCAGGAACGGAGTGTCACTTACTTATTAGTGACTGCACCTGTGACCCCAAAACGGACTGCAGTTATAACATTGTTAGGTACATTGTGTTACCTCACCAGTAATGAGAAATAGCCTAAGGGAGCTTTCACACGGAGTTACGCTGTGCTCATTCTGAACATAAAAACAAGTTCAGAATGAGCGCGTAAAAAGCAGCTCCCATTGAATTGAATGGGAGCTGGCATACGTGCGCTACCCATTGAAATCAATCGGAGGCCTTTTTGGTACTTTTCCCTTATCGGGCCAGCATCGCAGTTCAGCATCAGCATCGGGACATGCTGAATTGCTGACTACTGGCCCGAAGCTGGCTGGCAATGGAGCTGTGTATAAAGGAGCAGCGGATCAAAGGATGCCAGAGAGGGGTGCCCAGACCCTGTACCTCACTCGCAGTGCGGAGAGGATGGTGGAGCCCGGCCTGGTGTTAGCGGTGTGCCACCTTGACAGATGCTGTGTGCGTGTCACTGTAGCCGCAGCATCAGGGGGTGACCTCCGGCTTCACAAGCTTGTGCTCACCGACAATCACCAAGTCAACCCACGTCCCGACCGGGACGTGGGTTGACTTGGGGATTGCGGTGATTATCGTTGAGCAAAAGCTTGTTAGCGGCCAGGCTGCACATCCCAGTGCCCAGAGGACACGGTGAAACTGGACGTCACCACCTGATGCTGCAGCTACAGTGACACGCACATAGCATCTGTCACAGTGGCACACCGCTAACACCAGGCCGGGCTCCACCATCCTCTCCGGACCGCGAGTGAGGTACAGGGTCTGGGTGCCCCTCTCTGGCATCCTTTGATCCGCTGCTCCCTTATACACAGCTCCAGTGCCAGTCAGCATCGGGCCAGCAGTCAGATGCTGAACTGCTTTGCTGTCCCGATAAGGCAAAAGTACCAAAAAGGCCTCCTATTGATTTCAATGGGTAGCGCACGTATGCCAGCTCCCATTCAAGTCAATGGGAGCTTCTTTTTTCGTGCTCATTCTGAACGTGTTTTTACGGAGATTATAGTCTATGGGGTCCATGTGCTTTCACTGCACAGCGCTTGCAATTGTATTTGGTATTCTGTTCGGGGGAGTCCCCGTGCGGACTCCCCCGAACCGAATACCAATGCAGATGTGAACCAACCCTGAGGGTTAATTCCCATGATCAGTGCTAGGCAGAGGTGTAGCTAGTGGGGGAAGGGGGACAAAAAGGGGTAATGCAAATAGGACATTAGGAGTATTATTAATATAAGGGTGTATTGGGAAGCAGCATTTATGTAAGGTAGTATTAAGGCAGTCACCTATGGGGTATTGGGCTATATTCATTTAAGGTGAAATTGATTTAAAAATAGATTATTCTGGTCAATCCTTTTAGGGGATATGTAGGAGTATTATTAATTAGGGGCAACACATTATTAATTGATGGGCACTCTTAATTTAAAGGTGTCTTTCCAGATCATAACTTTTAATGCAGACAACAGCGGAGGGTTATAATGTATCAGTCCCTCTTTACCTGCGCTGGGTCACCTGTCACCTGTATACAGAACAGCTGCAGGAAGTGGTGATGTCGACAAGACCATGGGCAGCCAAGCAGTGTATACTGTTGAGTGCAGGGATTGGCTGTAGAGGTCCCATTAGTCTGACATCACTGCTGCAGTCGCTCTGTATACAGAGCAGTAAAGGGGACAGATTGTCCAGGACAGGAACAGAGCGGAGCATGCAGGTAAGTGTCAGTGCACTTTTATTTTATAAGAATCCCCTGCTGCATGCATTAAAATGTCTGATCCTGGAAACCTCTTAGGGTAAGGCCCCACGGGATTTTCCGCAGCTCTAAAGCGCTGCGGGAAAAACAGCAGCGGGAACGTATCACGGTTCTTCCCGCAGCACTTTGAACAGAAAGTTCACAGAGTTTTTCTTTGCGGACTTTCTGTTACAATTATATCTATGGGAAAGTCGCTGGCATTTCAGTAGTTATAATTGACATTGATTTTGGAAATCACAGAATATTCATGCTGCGGATTTTAACACAAAGCGAGCATGGGATTCGCATGAATCCCATCCACTTTGCTGTTATTGTACATTTTTCCAGCGGCGGTTCAGCCCTGTGGGGCCCCAGCCTAAGAGGGCATACAGAAGATATTATTAACTGAGGGGGCACATGGGGCATTATTCATTTACAGGGGATTTTATTACTATATATTTTATAATTGGGGGTAATAGCAAGATGGAGACTTTATGTGGGTGAGGATAATGTAGGTCACATGTTTTAAAATGTGAGGAGCCAAAGATGTCTGTGCTGCAAACTTTGCAGAGACAAGTCACCACTGGTAGAAGTGGTCATAGCGGTCCAAAGGTAAGAAACGAGAAATGTGAACGATTAGTCAGAGACCTCACCTGTAAAGTCACTAAATGTAACTGCACTGTACATAAATATAAATTTATTAGGCATCCACTTGGACATGTTTCCCCCAAACCCCCCCCCATGCCAAACCCTTGGTTACGCCTCTGGTACTAGGCATAATATCAGTTCCCATGTAAGTCCCCCGTATAATACTGCCGCAACCTGGTAGCAATGTCAACTGCTCAGCTTTTATTTAACCAACCAAGACCGCCAGAATAGGAAGGGGTTAAAAAGGTAGCTAAAAAAAACATGCGCTCAAAACAGAATTAAATTCAAATCAGAATCCAACAGACTATCATAGGGTCACATTGAAGATTAAAAAAAAACACTTGGTTAAAGAAGAAAGCAAGACAGTTAATGCCAAGATACATAACAGCGATTTAAGAGCAACCCAGAGGCGAGAGAATTGGGTTGTAACGGGTATTGTTAACACAAAGCAGCTGACCAGAGTTAACAGAACAGACATACAAGGCAAGAAAAAGGTGCAGTGAAGCACAAAATCGGATAGAACAACACAGGGGCAGAATGTACAATGTAAAGATCCTCCCAAGTAGTTTTTAGCATATCATAACATCCTCTAAACACATCAATGTTTGTATAGTTAACATAAGATATCATTGGAAGCAAAATACCACTTTAATAATTCTTATATATTCCAGAAAACTTATACACCAAAATTGCTCTTCATAATTTAGAGTTTTATTCATCCACTTGCTTAAACTGATGCATTGAGAGTGGCAAAGTTGGTGTTCTCTTTAAGTCCAGGGTAGTGGCTGGTAGTAGAATAAGTATTATGATAACTGTCAGACTGTACACTGCATAATACTGAAGAAGATTAATTCAATACTATTGTTCACTTCATACTCTCCGCTGGAGCCTGTCTGCCTCCGGCATCATCAAAACTGAACTTAAGGGATGAACTGTTTGCAGATAAAACACGCACATAAAAAATACTGTTGTTGCACAAAGGAAAATGGATTATAAGTATTAATCCTTAGGCATATATATTTATCAGCGGGTGATCTGGCCTCTCTACATAAACCGTTGCCTATTGTAACTAAATTTCACATTTATTTATGGGACGCAAGCCAGGATGACAGCTGCAATGTATAAAAAGTTGATCAACGATAGAGTGAAAGTTCTGCGGTGATTTTTTTAATTGTCTGTGGCGAAGTTTTATTTTATGACAGATGATAATTGAGACAGCTGAAATGCAAACAATATACAGATTTAATGTGCTCTGAACAAAAATGATGTGCTTATAGCAACCGGATTATTGCTAGGTGCATTCTGCCTGCATAGGAAGAAGTTAAAATATAGGCACATAATAGGTTACACCTGCTACAGTATAATGAGCCAGAGAAAAGCAGAACATTAGAAAATACACTCTAAAGTCATCCACTTACAACAAAGTGATCAGGAAACAGAATCAAAGGGAACCTGTCAGGAGATCACGGGCTGTCTGGCTTATTTTAGCCTTAGGGTGAGTTCACACGGAGTAAAGTGCCGCGTGATGTGGCCGCAAAATCACGGCCGCAAAATAGAGCCACGTATACGATCCTGGCTCCCATTGAAATCAATGGGAGCATATATGGCCCGCAAAATCTCATGCGGCGTATACGTGCCACATCACGCGGCACTTTACTCCGTGTGAACTCACCCTTAGGGGGAAGCTTACGGCTCTAGCCCATAAATAGGTTACATATAGGCTGCTGCTATAGATGCAAAACTAAATAAATTACATAAATGCAGCATAAGAACCAAGCTCATAGTATAGCTATAGATGTGTCCACCCTTAGGTTTCCTATTGGCTGGATATATCCAGATGAGTTTCTTTTATAAAAACAACATGGCTTATGACAAACTACTGCAACACAAAGTGATGCGATAATTAAATTTGAGTCTACATGTGATGTCACAGTGGGAATGGTTGTATTGCGGCCTCCCAAAGATTCTAGCATGTTGTGATGTAGTGTTGAAACAGTAACAGGTTCTTCAGCTATTGTTTCTAGCATTAATCTCATCATATTGGGAAGAGATATTATATAAGCTCCTAGGCCTGAGGGCAACTGATACTTGATGTGCCCATGATGGACACATCAATAGAACACAAAAACCAAGCCCGTAACCTAAATACCAAAAAATGTAACTGAAATGTGTTTCAAGTTGAATAAGTTTAGTACAAACCAGAGCTTAAGGCTGGGCTCCACTGGTCAGAAACTCCACGATTTGCCTACGGCGGAGACACCGTGGGAAAAATTGCGGCATTTTACAGTAATTGAAAAGTGGATATGGGATTCTTGGAAAGAACTACAATGCTCTCCCGCTGCGGTTTTTCCCGCAGTGCTTTAGTGCTGCATATCGTCCCGTGGGGCCTTAGCCTAAAGGAGTTTTCCAGGACTGATAAAATGCTAGTAATGGCAGGAAATGCTTGTTATATATATGAACAAACATAAATGAGTTCCTTTATGCATGTTTGGACCATTTGTACTTCACAATTTACACTTCTTGTATATGCTTTTCCCCTTTTCTTGCATATGCTACCCCTTCCAAGCAAGCGTCCAGTACATGCCTCTGATGATATGAAATACTTTTTCTGTCTTGTTTGAGATATTTTTATATGTGTGTGTATGTACATAATTTCCTATATATACATGAACATATGTGTGTATTAGAGATGAGCAAGTAGTATTCGATCGAGTAGGTATTTGAGCGAATATTACGGTATTCGAAATACTTGTACTCGTTCGAATACTATCGCTATTCTCAGTAAAGATTCGATTCAGAACCAGCGTTGATTTGCTGAATGCTATACATAGCATTCAGCAAATCAACGCTGGTTCTGCAGCAGGCTCGTTCTTGCTAGTTGGGAGAGATGGCAACTTGCGTTTATATGGGAGCTGACTTTTTCTCATAGGAATGCATTGACCAGCATTGACTGGCCAGTGTACAGCATTCGGCCAATCAACTCTGGTTCTGCCAGAGGCTCATCTGTGAGGAGGCAGAGTCTAACATTGGACCACAGCAGTCTCCATTGTGGTCCGATCTTAGACTCCGCCTCCTCACAGACGAGCCTCCGGCAGAACCAGCGTTGATTGGCCGAATGCTGTACACTGTATAGCATTCGGCCAATCAACGCTGGTCAATGCATTCCTATGAGAAAAAGTCAGCTCCCGCATAAACACAAGCTGCCAGCTCTCCCGACTAGCAAGGACAAGCATGCTGCAGAACCAGCGTTGATTTGCCGAATGCTATACAGTGTATAACATTCGGCCAATCAATGCTGGTTCTGCAGGATGAGTAAGGGCCGGTTCACATTAGTGTTTGCCTCCTGTCCGGAAGGAGTTCACAGGAGAACCTCCCCCCCCCCCCCCCCCGAAAGGAATATCAGCGTAACTGCACACCGCTCCTCCTAAACACTCTCCTCCTGCTACTCATGGACTTGGTGACTCTCCTTTAGTCGAACAGTGGTTTCCCCTGAAACAAGCATTTTTTCCCATAGACTATAATGGGATTCGATATTCGAACGAGTGGTCTAATATTGAGGCTCTACTCAAAACAAATATCAAATCTCGAATATTTCACTACTCGCTCATCTCTAGTGTGTATGTATATATTTGGGTATGTGTACATATATATTTACATCTGACTGTGTATATATTCACGTAACATAACTATGTATATGTATACAGTGGGTGAAATAAGTGTTGAACACTTCAACAATTTTCTAAGTAAATAGATTTCTAGTCATGGCTAAAAGTTTTGAGAATGATACAAATATTAATTTTTACAAAATCTACTGCTTCAGTTTTTCTAATGGCAATTTGCATATACTCCAGAATGTTATAAAGAGTATATATATTTGCCTAGAAAATGAACTTTATCCCCTAAAACACATTTCAACATCATTGCAGCCCTGCCTTAAAAGGACCAGCTAACATAGTTTCAGTGATTGCTCCATTAACACAGGTGTGGGTGTTGATGAGGACAGGGCTGGAGATCAATCTGTCATGATTAAGTAAGAATGACACCACTGTACACTTTAAGAGGAGGCTGGTGCTTGGCATCATTGTTTCTCTTCTGTTAACCATGGTTATCTCTAAAGAAACACGTGCAGTCATCATTGCACTGCACAAAAATGGCCTAACAGGGAAGAGTATCGCAGCTAGAAAGATTGCACCTCAGTCAACAATCTATCGCATCATCAAGAACTTCAAGGAGAGAGGTTCCATTGTTGGCAAAAAGGCTCCAGGTCACCCAAGAAAGACCAGCAAGTGCCAGGACCGTCTCTTAAAAGTGTTTCAGCTGTGGAATTGGGCTACCAGCAGTGCAGAGCTTGCTCAGGAATGGCAGCAGGCAGGTGTGAGTGCATCTGCATGCACTGTGAGGCGGAGACTCTTGGAGCAAGGCCTGGTCTCAAGGAGGGCAGCAAAGAAGCCACTTCTCTCCAGAAAAAAACATCAGGGACAGACTGATATTCTGCAAAAGGTACAGGGAGTGGACTACTGAGGACTGGGGTAAAGTCATTTTCTCTGATGAATCCCCTTTTCGATTGTTTGGGACATCTGGAAAACAGCTTATTCGGAGAACACGAGGTGAGCGCTACCACCAGTCTTGTCTCATGCCAACTGTAAAGCATCCTGAAACCATTCATGTGTGGGGTTGCTTCTCAGCCAAGGGAATCGGCTCTTTCACAGTCTTGCCTAAAAACACAGCCATGAATAAAGAATGGTACCAGAATGTCCTTCAACATCAACTTCTCCCAACCGTCCAAGAGCAGTTTGGCAATCAACAATGCCTTTTCCAGCATGATGGAGCACCTTGCCATAAAGCAAAGGTGATAACTAAATGGCTCAGGGAACAAAACATAGAGATTTTGGGTCCATGGCCTGGAAACTCCCCAGATCTTAATCCCATTGAGAACTTGTGGTCAATCATCAAGAGACGGGTGGACAAACAAAAACCTACAAATTCTGACAAAATGCAAGCATTGATTGTGCAAGAATGGACTGCTATCATTCAGGATTTGGTTTGATTGAGAGCATGCCAGGGAGAATTGCAGAGGTCCTGAAGAAGAAGGGTCAACACTGCAAATATTGACTTGCTGCATTAACTCATTCTGTCAATATAAGCTTTTGTTACTCATAATATGATTGCAATTATAGTTCTGTATGTGATAAAAACAGCTGACAAACACACATAAAAACCAGAGGGCAGCAGATCATGTGAAAATATAATATTTGTGTCATTCTCAAAACTTTTGGCCATTACTGTATATATTTGGGTATGTGTACATATATATTTACATCTGTCTGTGTATATATTCACGTAACATAACTATGTACAGTATATGTATACAGTGGGTGAAATAAGTGTTGAACACTTCAACAATTTTCTAAGTAAATAAATTTCTAAAGGTGCTATTGACATGAAATTCTTATCAGAAGTCGGTAAAAAGCCATCCAATCCATACATGCAAAGAAATCAAACCATAGTTGTCCATAAATTAAGTTATGTGTAATAATGAGAAATGACACAGGGAAAAAGTATTGAATACGCTTACTGAAATGTATTTAATACTTTGTACAAAAGCCTTTGTTGGTGATTACAGCTTCAAGACTCCTGTATGGAGAAACTAGCCACATGCAATACTCAGATGTAATTTTGGCCCATTCTTCCACACAAACACTGTTCAAATCCCGAAGGTTCAGTGAGTTCCTTCTCTGAATGCTGTGCTTTAGTTCCTTCCATAGATTTTCTATTAGATTCAGGTCAGGTGATTGGTTGGACCATTTTAGCAGTTTTATTTTATTTCTCTGAAACCAATTCAGATTTTTCTCGGCTGTCTGTTTGGGATCATTGTCTTGCTTATGATCATTATGTAGAAGTTGTTATTCTTCCTCTCATTGCCTAATCATAAATGTTGCATGAAATATATATGAAAGGCATGACATTACTTATGCTGCAATTGTTCCTGCTGCTGAGACATTTGGTGGCCTCCTCAAAGGGCTTCAGAAGATGACTTCCATCATGGGCCTCTAATAGCAGATCTCAAGATAACAAATTGTGTCTGTGGTTTGCTACATGCAATAATCATTCACCGTCTTCTACTGCTCAAACTGACTCTCCAGCATGTGCCACACTGCTACTCAATGTGCACTTCACCTTACAATCATAAACTGAGAGAGTTGAGAATGGAAGCATTGGCTTACCCTGGTGAAGTTGCAGATCAGCTAGATTTTGATGTTTCCTGGACACATGCTCCTTTATGGGTGACCAAGGGTGTGGAAGAAAAGGAGAAGCAGACAGAGATGATAATGAGTAGAGATGAACGAGTAGTATTCGATTGAGTAGGTATTCGATCGAGTAGTCGAATATTGAGGTCTACTACCGAGTATGAGTATTTCGAATATCGTAGTATTCGATCGAATACTTACTTGATTGAATACTACTCACCCATCTCTAATCATGAGAGCATTGATGACCATGTGTTAGGTGTGGCCTGTCTACACATGAGATCATGGGAAAAAGGAGTAGAATGATCTTGTTCCTTTTACCTATCAGTGCCGATTCTGTTTTGCCAAAAGAGCTGGAGGCACCATTTCCTGTAAATGTGAAGACCTAATTTCTATGTGTTTTTGTGCACTGCCATGGTTAATTTTCTGCTTGAAGGTCTTGCACCTTGCCAATTTTATTCTCCAGAAGTACAAAAACTCTGCAGCTGCTGGTGGTTGTTTGGTTAACAATAAACTGATGTGATCTTGAGTCAAATTTGCCACAGGGCACAGAGGATTTTCTGGACCAAGGAAAAAACATGCAGTAGATTGCCAAAAGGTAAAAACACCAACATCTCTCAACAAACATTTGAATAAATAAAATAAGTTGTCGTGTCTTTTTTGTAACATGTGAATAAAGGTTACATTTTATTTATACAAATATTTGTTGAGAGACGCTGATGTTTATACCTTTTTGAAATTGACTACATCATACAACATGTTTGATGGCAGTGGTGATAGCTGTGGCAACGTGTCGCAGTGCAGCAGGACATAATATGATGAATCAGGCCACAGGACATGTATAAATGAGTGGTAGCAGTGGTAGCAGGCAGCTGTGGCAACATGTGTGGCAGTCCTGTAGGAAATAATAAGATAGATCAGGCTGCAGTGTATGTCTGGCTTAATAGTAGTAGCTGAGGCAACAAGTGTGGGGCATAAAATGATGGATCAGGCCACAGGATATGTTTAGCTGAGCGGTGGTGGTGTTGGTAACTGTCCAGGAGTAGCAGGCAGCATCAGCAGTAGTACAGTAAATAGAACATGATGATAAATGGAGAGTGTGACACCGCTATATGGAGGAATCAATCGGAGCCATTTGAAAATCCTCAAGGACCAATGCCTGATTCATTTTGTCAGAGTAATTTTTCCCACATTAACTGTTGACAGTTTCATACTGTGGATAATCCAGATGGTTGTAGTAGTGAATAGGTGGTGGATATTCACCATGTCCCAACAAGGCTGTAACATCAGCAAGGAGCCATGATTTGAACTAGAATCATTGGGAAAGGGATTGTAGGCGCCACTAAAGTTGTGGAAATTACCTCTGCAAAGTAAGTAGAGTGTCTACCTGACCACTTTCACCCATGATACAAAAAGAAGAATTGTCGCTTGCGTATCAAAATCATCTTCACGCAGGATAATGCACCATCTCACAAAGTGGACCTTACAAACAGTATAATAGTCCACAGTGGCACGTACACATATTATATTGGTCCCTAGTGGCCCCCTTCACACAGTATAATGGTCCCCAGGGCCCCCTACACACAGTAGTTGTACCATATAATTTTTTTTTTTTAAAAAGTCATATTTACCCAGTAACAATCCCCAGGACTCCTTCCTGTTCTCCTCTTATTGTTTCCAACTCAATACAGCTGCTTTGCATGGAGCCACAGATATCAATAGCAGATGCCTGAATAGTAGAGCAGGAACTAAAGGCTTCCTGAATCACCCTTGTATTCAACCAAATATAGTTGAAAGAAGATATCTGGTAGAGAAGGATGCCCATTGCTTTCTCCTCTACCATGTATTTCAACTGTACATATGTCCTGTAGACACCAATAAAATTAAAAGTGCTGGATGTGTTCGCAGCAGCCCTGTAGTGGGTGCCACAAAGTCAGTGGGCTGGTAGCTATGCCCCTGCTGATGACCTACACTGTGTATAGAGCATCAACAATGCATTTGTGGCCAGAAACCCCTTTAACAGATTTGAGCAATAATGCAAAAATATTTTAAGGAGGTGTCTACTTGTATATACTACCATGTTGCTAGAATAACATTGCAATTACTTATGTATTTATGGAACATAACTGCTCAAAGCAAGACTGTAGAAAGAAGGTTTTCATGACACTAATTCCTAACTGGGTCTTTTGAGACAGTACAGCAAAACTTTAGGTAGAAAATTTGGCCTGACCTTCACTATTGATATATAGAAATAGTACAGTGCACTGAGCTGATCTAGACCTAGGGTGGTAATTTACCACTAAGGGTGACTGGTTCTATGGAGCAGCAGTTATTCTAGGTTCCACCAATGAGGGAGAGCAAACAATAGAAAAGAACAACCAATTGGATGGACCCAAGGATAAATCCAAAAATAGACAACTGCGCTGAACCTATGACTAATAAACTCAAATATTTTATTGACGACACTTCATAATAACACACTTGTGTGTGTGTGTTATTATGAAGTGTCGTCAATAAAATATTTGAGTTTATTAGTCATAGATTCAGCGCAGTTGTCTATTTTTGGATTTATCCTTGGGTCAATCCAATTGGTTGTTCTTTTCTATTCTCCACTATTGATAGACCTAATAACCTGCAACGTCATCCTGTGAGTCTTCATCAAGGTCTTAATGTATCTGCCTGCCCCCAACCACAGGATAGTCATGGATATACCAATGACCTGACAACCAGCATCCCATGATTAGCTCTTGAGTGCTTACAAGGGAAAGCAACATACATTTTATAGTGGATATACATCCCTAATAGGGAGAGCATTGTGGAGTGGCAGGTCATCCCTCAGATGGCAACATCTCTGAATTGGTCAGACTCCTGTGACTCTGTTACGGTTTGGTTAATGTGGCAGCCAAGCCTCCTAAATGCCCTGGGAAAATGCAGTAAAAGGGGGATGCTCCAGTGAGGATGATGTCATGATGGTTTTCCTGGGCACAACCTGGTGGTGTCTGCTGATGTTAGGTACTGTATATTATAGTATACAGATGAATTGTCTATGGCAAAGACAATCCCTTAAGCACTGAGATGGACATTCCTTTATAACCTACTCATTTTTCATTTCCAATTGAACTTTTTGCGGGCTGGGTCTGGTTCCCTGGAGGCAGACATGAGCAATAACTGACGCAGCCTCTGTTTGGCCCTACTTACCTCCAGCATAGCAGAGTCTGAGGAAGGTCACATGACCGAAAACGTTTGTTCACTTGACTTCACAAATAAACAGTGATTAACGATTAATAGTGTGAAGTTCATCTGTATTTTGCAAAACGGGTTGGGACCCTAACTTCACAACCTGGAACACTAACTGTATCCCTATAGAGAAGACAGTGCTGATGTTAGGTGGGACACCCTTAGTTTTATGTTCAAATAATGAAGCAGAAGACCCTGGTGCAGTTAACAGGCATGGTTTGAGAACTCTTTACTTCAAATCAAAAATTGTTATACTTCCAGTCAAACATGGGAACTTAGCCTAGTTGGTTACAGAATCCACTTACATGATATTGGTACAAGAGTGGAATCTGCTCCTAAATCTCCCAGAATTTGAACTGTGGTTATACAGCGGAGACCCTCAGCTGGCATCCCTTCCTGAGTTCTCATTGCCTTTGCAATTCAAGCCCACTCTGGGCATAACTCGGGCTATTCAATGGTGCTCAACATCTGGACTGCCAGGACACATTAGCCATGGACATCAGTCCCTAATGTCAGCAGAGGAGGTCTTCTAAGGACACATTCACACATTGAAGTATTTTGTTGTGATCTGTCATAGAACTGGAGCAATAGACTGAGACAGTGACAGAATGACTAATGCAGACAGAACATCCATCTGCATCCTTCTTCATTCAGTGTAATGTAAAAAACAAGTCAGAATCTTTCTTCCATCTTGTTTACTTTTCAAACAGAATTAAGATGTTTGAAGAATTTTATCTTCCGTTTGAAAAGTAAACAAACAAAACAGAAGAAAGCATTTGTGTTACTTTTTACAATACTATGAATGGAGATGGATGCAGAGGGATAGTGCTTGGTCTGCAACAGTCATACTTTCAGCATTTCAGTCTGTTGCTCTGATCCAATGATGGATCACAACAAAAGATTTCCACGTCGGTAGTGTGAATTTATAACTCAAAAAGTTATTCAATCTTGAGGCCCAATAATTTGGGACAAGCTGTCTCAGGTAGTTTAGTATAACTGCCACAAACTGCAAAACAGTAGGAAATCCCAGAAACAGTGTAAGGCTAAAACCTAATATTACGGAAAAGCTGCTTTTATTGTTGTAGATTTTGTTGCAGTTCTTTGAGTCAAAGTAAAAAGTGGGTTCAAAAGCAATGAGAAAAATAAAGGAAACACTTATACTTTTTTGCTTAGCTTGAAAAAGTGCTATCACACGAAACGGCTGTCGCTCTCCCTCCTCAGGTGTGCCTCCTCCCGAATGCATTTTAATATGGATTTCTGAAATAAAGATTTCAATTTTTATCATCTACGATGAGTGCCCAGATTTTTCTATTTTTGGATAACACTTATACTTTTCCCTTCCGGTAAATCCACTCCTGGGTTTAGTCCAAAAAAAAAAATGCAACAAAATCTGCAACAAATAAAGCATCTTTTTGGCAACGTAGAGCCATAGCCTAAAACTTGATCAGTAACATTAGGCCAAGTAAATAGCAACAGTTGTCTACAGGTAGTAGTCATGTAGGGCATAACACAAACAGGCCAGTTCACCAATGGATGTGATGCTACTGGTCTGTGAAGTGGAAGTAGCACTCACCCACTACCTCCCTTTTGAACAGCTTAAGCCATTGAAAGGCATACAATATATAAGATAACCTCTTTCACTTCTTTGTTTAATCACAACATGAAATTTAACAAGAGATGCCAAAACATTTGCATAAGTCTATAGTGACTCTTTTGTTCATAAATTATTTAGTTTCATCATTTAGTTTCTTTATAGAGCTTAGAGAACTCTATGGGCGAGTGCGGCAGTTCACGGGCGTCTGCGGAGTCTATGTTGCTGATCAGCAACTTGCGGACCGTAAAATCATTATGGCCGTGTAAGACCAGCCTTATTACTGAATTATATTGTTTGTATATCTATCATTAGTGAATATAGCGTTTATGCACGTGCCATCATTGACATTGGTACATGTGTATACAAGTAATATGGGAAGAATATGCAAATCTGACTTCCATGGTGTAATTAGGATGTCAGTGCCTCAAGTATGCACACCAATAGAGAGCGCTGACTGAGAATGTGCAAATCTATCTTCCATGATGTAATTAGGAAGACAGAGTCTCAGTCAAACAGACCTATAGAGGATGCTCCCTTTAACATCATGCCGACCTTAGTTTGCAATGATGTTGGGATTATACCAGATACAGTCTTCTCAGCCAAAGACAGCCGTTTCGATGTATTTGCATCTCATAAGCTTGGAGCAGATTGGAGCAATTCATTCGTGCGGGCAGTGCGCGGCAAGCAGACGGAGCCCATTATAGTCTATGGGCTCCATGTGCTTTGCAAGCACATCGCTTGCAATTGCAATTGCATTCCATCTGGGGGGGGGTCTCCATGCGGACACCTTACGGACGGAATACAAGGGCTAGTGTGAAATGGGCATAAAGCTCAATTTGCAACCTGATTGAAGGGTAGGTGCAAGATTGAGTGAGCAGAATTAATTAAGCAGCTATATCCACGTCACCTTCTAGGACAGCCCATACATACTAGTGTCAGTGTCAGCAATTTCCAATTCTGCTTTTAAATATAGAATTTCTGTTGTCTTTGCTCTCTTATTCTGAACTGCCTTTGATCCTGATTATTTAAAGTTTGAGAAAAATTATCATACAAAGAAATTCTACCAGTAACTTTGACTCATCTGTTGTTAACTATGCAGGGAAAAAAATTAAAACTAGTATGTAATATAAGTAGCATAGAAAGCATCATCTGAAATAGGAAGCTTATAATAGTTCACAATATTGTTACCTTTAATTATATTTAGCACAGAGATCTTAAGGTTTTCTTTGTGCCTTCTGACAGCATTGCACGTACTGATCACTAGTAATCCAGCTACTCAGACTATCTTTTATCTTTAGCTTTATGGTGTAGTGCCGTTGCTGTAGCTCTCCAGCCTTCTCTGCAGGAGACATGCTACTCAGCAATGTGCTTTTCCAGACCTATGCAGATTTTTATTTTAATTTTACGCCCACAGTACAGCAAATTATCCCATCAGGTTCCAGAGAAAGTAGGAGGCTATTGTGCAGATATGGAGGAGAAAAAAATCATGACAATGCAAATTAAATTCTTGCCCTTCAATTCACAAGCTACCAATGAGAAATAGCAAATGATATCTCCTACTCTGAAAGCAAATACTACCCGAACTGAAGTTACAAAGAAGATTCTGGATTGAACTTGCCCTCTGCAACCACATTTCAATGAGAAATATTGTACATGTTTGGAAAACAGTATGTAAAATATTCATGACAGTTTAAACAAAGATTTTCATCTCAGCACTGCTATTCATTTCTGTGCAGCAGAATCTGTAGGCAATAGGGTTCTCTTGTGACCTTATTTTCTGCTTTTTAAATAAAACTGTATTTAATAGATATACTAATATGCAACAAACAAAGCACAATGAGAGCCTCATGCTTTTGTCTCTTTGTTACCGGTTGTATTAATGGGAGACTGTCGGGTCCAAAATGCTTCCTAAACCAATAATAGCGCCATGTAGGGACCTTTAATAGGAACATAAACACCTCAATGTGGCCGCAAACCAATGAAGCAATGCAGAAATAATCAACTTTTCATGGATATGGAAATCAGCCTGCCAGTGCAATGGGGATGGAGCCAGATTTACCTCCAGACGGCTATAGATGCTTCTCTGGAGTGAGTGCACAATGTCTCCCCATTAACCATGATTGACATTTTTAACCTTTGTCTGCATCACTGCTGTCGGTAGGCAATTTTGGCAAATCAGACCCCATCCTAGTGCACTTGCAGACTGATTTGCATATACATAAAAAAGATGATTATGTTTGCTTGCTTCATTAGTTTGTAGCCATAAAAATATGTTTCTGTTCCCACTAAAGAGCCCTACAAAGCCCTATTATTGGATTGGAATCATATTGGACCTAATAGATTCCTTTTAAACACAATTACAAAAAGACAATATACAGTATGTAACATAATACTCTAACTATACTATCATAGTACTATCTAGTATACTATAAGACTAATACTCTGTACTAATTTATTTATATGTTTGCAGAAATGTATTGTTCGGTTACCATTATTTTTCAAGTTTGTATTTTGTGTTATGTACTATGTCATTATTTATTCATGTATTACTGTATTCACAAAGAGCTTTTCCTAAAATGAAGTTAGGCTATGTTGAGAATGGAGATTGTGCTCTGATCTGATCTGATGATTTGGCTGCAAACTGATGAGAACAGATGAAAAAACAGGGACATTTGCATTCATGCAGTCATGTGAACAATGGAAGTATGTCATGTTAAGTAATGTTATAAGACTCAATCAAAATGGAATCCTATTATTGTGAAGAAGACTGCCCATTTATTTATCTGACCCCATTCTTATGCCTTTTCTTTTTGGTAGTGTTGTATTGCTTGCAGAAACAAATAATGTTGAAAAATGTGGATTAGCACCATTACCAGCACTAACTGGTTGATTTTTTTTTTTTTTTATGACAGTCAAAAATGTTATGTATTTGGGATAGTCATACAAATGCAGATATCACCAATACCCCTTTGTGTGCCCCTACACAGTAACTGTACCTCCCTCACTTCCCCCATGGCCAATACAAAATAAGGGTGCATTCACACTTCGGAAACGCTGACTGATTCTGAACGTTAAAACACGTTCAGAATCAGCGCATATAAAGCAGATCCAATTCATTTCAATGGGAGCCGGCATACGAGCGCTCCCCATTGAAATGAATGGACTGCTTTTTTCTCTATTGGCCCCTTCACACGGCATAAGCGCTCAGCTCATTCCGAGCCGTACACGCAAGCGCTTCTAAACACTTCCCATTCACTTCAATGGGAGCGGTCGTAGAGAAAAAAGCAGCCCATTCATTTCAATGGGGAGCGCTCATATGCCGGATCCCTTTGAAATGAATGGATCTGCTTTATATGCGCTGATTCTGAACGTGTTTTAACGTTCAGAATCAGTCAGCATATCCAAAGTGTGAATGCACCCTAACAATTTCCTCCTTTTACATCCTACTATAATTTTACCTTTGTTTTTGAGCACCACACAATGTGGTAGCACTCCCTTTGTGCTTCTACACAGTAAAAAATCACTTTGTTGTGCCATTATACAATAAAAAAAGTTCATCCTCACAGTAATAGTACCATTGGAGTGATAGGCTCCATTGGTGCTTCCCTACAATGAGATAGTACTCCCTTTGAGCTCCACACAAGTTATTAGTGCCCCTTTGTGCAATGACAATGAAATTCCCTTTAAGCCCGCCACAAAGTAATAGGGTCCCCGTCAGAATGTCATAACACATGATTTGTGTCCCCACACTGTAATAAATCCCCCTTTGTGGCCCTACAAGGTAACAGTACTAAGTACAAGGTAATAATAGTGCCCCTTTGGGAACAACTAATCTGTATCAGGTTTGGGTATTGGATTTAAAATCCATTTGGTGCTGGAAAACCCCTCTAAGGAAGGTTGTGGGTTCTAAACCCCACATAACATACAAAAGGGGAAGGAGCATGGACTTCATGACAAATGCCATCATTAATTTAGGATTTCTGTTTATGGAGACTTCTGGCGGAAGTGGATAAGGGATGTGTACCAACAACATGAGGTATTTGCTGTCATCAATGTCCATGTCATGGGATGCTTACAGCGCACCATTGGGACAGGGATGATGCAGTCATAAATTTTAGTTCTATGCTGATACAAGAAATCATTGCACTTGCATTGTATTTTTTAGCACAAACATTAGCTGTTCTTTCCATCATGCTCCACATTGTGAATAATATTCTCCATGGTAACCAGTCTAAAAATATATGTGAAGTGTGATAATAGTTATTTCTTATTGTTATGTATTTAATACTGTCAGTCCTGTTTTTTACATTGTATAGTAAAAGATTTGTCTTTTGATTAATCCTCCATAAGTGGTTTCAGGTAAAATATGAAATACAATACAGAGCACATGATCATTTTGTATTCAGATTTATTACATATATGAACAGTACTGTGAGCAGGAACAAGTCTACAAATCAATGTTTAGAGTATTATGCACCGCTAAAGTACCATAGTTCTGTTAATCTATGTTGTTGGTGTTATTGTAGTTCTTACTGATGTGAAAAGGTTTATTAAATCACTGGAAATATAGGAAATTTATGTATGAATTAATATGAAATAGTGATGTTTTCATAAGCATTAGAAAATCAAAGAAAAGAACATAATCCCACTGAGATAAAAAGTATAATTTATTGAATTATTTAAAAAATCACGTATACAATAGCAAAAAATACATAATATGAAAAAACATAAACATATATAGACAAAAAGGGGGGAATAAAGCCGCATTCTGGGCTGAAACGCATGTCGGGTGTCAGCTCTGGGTCATTCATCCCTGGTAATGTCACATGGTGTTATGTTTTCTCTCTGCTTTATGGCTTTATATGCATGAGTATCATGTCTGACTTGATTGCCCTCACTTGGTAGTGAGATACATACACCCTCAATCTTACTGCTCCTGAGTAGGTGCATACTCCTGCATTTTCATTATGCATTGTACATTGTTTCTACCTGGTATACCCGTTATCTGTAGTAGAACTTTGTGTGTTCCCTCCTTTTTGTCTATGTATGTTCATGTTTTTTCACATTATGCATTTTTTGCTATTATTGTATATGTGACTTTTTAATCATTCAATAAATTATGCTTTTTATCTCAGTGAGATTATGTTCTTTTCTTTGATTTTTCTCAGTCAGTAATCCCATGCTATCTGATACATGATAATTAACAAGCTTGTTTTTCATAAGCATTAAAAGAAAAGCAATGATCCTAAGGGTCCATTCAAACTGAGTTTTTTGGCACTGATTTTGAGGCTGAATCCGCGTCAGAATTCACGTGGGAAAAAAGCCTCCCATTGACTTGAATGGGTTCCTTTTTCTGCTAGACGAAAAATGAGGAGCCTATTATACTACATGGGGCAGCTGAGGCGCATATTATACTGTGTGAGGACACTGTGGAGCATTATACTGGAGGCACTGTGAGGAGCCTATTATACTGTGCGGGGCTTCTGGGGACCATATTATACTGTGTGGGTATGTTGTGGAAAATTATCCTGGGAGGGGCACCGTGGGCCTAGTATACTATGTGGAGCTGCTGGGGAACATATTATACTGTATGGGAACATTGTGGAGCATTATTCTGTGGGGGCACTGTGGAGAGCCTATTATACTGTGTGGGACCAATGTGGAGAACTATACTTGGTGGGCACTGTGGGGAGCCTATTATACTGCAAGCATTATACTGTGATTGGGATGGGCTCTGGGGAGCATATTATACTGTATGGGGCCACCGTGGAGGCATTATATTGTGGTAGGGGAAGGCTCTAGGGAGCATATTATACTGTATCAGTTATTATACTGTGTGGGGGCTCTGGGGAGCATATCATACTGTTTGGGGACACTGTGGGGGGACACAGGGGAGCATTTTATACTGTGTGGGGACATAGTACAGCATTATACTGTGGCAGGCACTGTGGAGCATTATATATCATGTGGTGCATTACACTGTGAGGGAGCTCAAAATTCCTGATGACAACCCTGTGAGCTTTGCCTGCATCAGAGCCCCCTCACTAAAATCTTGCACATGGGTTTTTTTTTCAATTGTATAGGGATATTGATTCTGTGATAAAAAAAAAAAAAAAAAAACTAGACCCTACTCTTGAGTGCGTGGATGTATTAAATCATCTAGGGCCCCTCCTTCTTCTGTAATTTCTCCCCCTGCTGTTAAATCTTCTACTCTAACATTGCCCTCTTTCCTGATATCCTGAGTACTTCTCAATATATTGCATATAACTTTGACAAAACCTTATTTTAATCTAATCTCCTTTGGACTTTCCTGCTGTAAAATTCCTCAAAGTAATAAAGTTTATGATGCACTGAAGTACACATTTGATCAATCATTCCTTATGATCTCAGAGTGTTTTGTACCTATCTTTTTAGGATAATTGCTGTGCTGCTCCATTTGTATTTTGTCTCTGAGATTACAGTTATGGATCCATAAAATGTTAGTAGTGTTTCATTCTAATTACTTAAAATAACCTATCACTGTCTAAATCACTTAGTGCTTAAAGGGGTTGGTCACTTTCAGACCAATATTGAGATTCAAATGTTACTGTTCATATAATAAGTAGAGATGAGCGAACACTGTTCGGATCAGCCGATCCGAACAGCACGCTCCCATAGAAATGAATGGAAGCACCTGGCACGCAGACTTTGCCGGCGGCCGGCGCTTAACCCCCCACATGCCGGCCGCTTCCATTCATTTCTATGGGAGCGTGCTGTTCGGAACGGCTGTTTCTCAGCTTGCTGTCATTAATTTTGCTTACTCCCAGTGGATAAAAATCAGTCCATGGTCATGTGAAGGACATAGGTACACACCTTGTTATAGTCACAGCACAGTAATCAGATATTAGCCTGGTAATGAGAAGAAAGAAAGAAAGAAAGAAAGAAAGAAAGAAAGAAAGAAAGAAAGAAAGAAAGAAAGAAAGAAAGAAAGAAAGAAAGAAAGAAAGAAAGAAAGAAAGAAAGAAAGAAAGAAAGAATCTAGACAACAATGACGAATTGATACAGAAAGAATCTGGGAAAATTGTACAACTTTTTATTATACAGACAATAACATTTGTCTCTCAATATTGGTTTGAAAGTGTCCAACCCCTATAAAGGGGTTATATACGGATAGAAATATACAATGTACTAAACAACCATGCATACTGTATACAAGTGGGTCCCTCAGTGCCCCAATGATTCGCTCTGCAGAGCCTCCCATGAACATCCCATACTGCTACTTCGGCTCCTTGTGACATCATTCACTCCATTCTTTTCCAGCGGTAGGCCCATAACATTGAGTGGAGTTTGTCATGTGATCGAGAGTCAGAGTATCAGTAGGGGAAGCTGATGAATGAGTCTTCTGCACCCTCTATTCCTACTGTGCCCTGGCCAGTGAATCATGTAGCCACCTTTTGTTCAAAACCCTTAGGGGCTTAATAAATGCAAAAAAAAAAATGTAAAAAAAGTTTAAAAAAAATATTTTAAAAAATGTAAAAAGTATTAAAAATTAAAATCAGCCCCCTTTCCCTAGAACACATATAAAAGTAGATAAATACTGTGAAACACATACATGTTAGGTATCCCTGTGTCCGAAATCGCCCGCTCTAAAAATCTATAAAAATATTGTTCCTTTACGGTAAACCTCGTAGCAAGAAAAATAGTCAAAAGTGCCAAACCGCCGTTTTTTCACTGTTTTGATCCTGATAAAAATTTCAATAAAAAGTGATCAAAGCAATAGCATTTCCCAAAAATGGTAGAACTAAAAAGTACACTCGGCCCCGCAAAAAAAAGATGCCCTATTAATCCCCGTACACGGATGCATAAAAAAAGATACGGCTGTCAGAATATTTAACCTCTCTCTCTCTTCTGGAATCTTCCCATCCTCCTTCAAGCATGCTGTTATAACCCTGCTATTGAAAAAACCCTCCCTGGACCCATCCTGTGCTGCTAACTATCGACCTGTCTCTAACCTCCCCTTCATCTCTAAACTCTTGGAACGCCTGGTCTATTCTCATTTAATCCGCTATCTCTCTGCTAACTCTATGCTTGACCCCTTACAATCTGGCTTCCGCGCTCTGCACTCTACTGAAACGGCTCTCACAAAAGTCTCCAATGATCTCCTAATGGCTAAATCCAATGACAACTTCTCTCTTCTTATTCTTCTGGACCTCTCTGCAGCTTTTGACACTGTTGACCATCAATTCCTCCTCACTATGCTCCGCTCAGTTGGCCTCAATGACACTGCGCTCTCCTTGTTCTCCTCTTATCTCTCAGACCGCACCTTCAGTGTATCATTTGCGGGCTCTGTTTCCTCCCCTCTTTCCCTTGCTGTTGGGGTTCCTCAGGGCTCGGTCCTAGGCCCCCTCCTTTTTTCTCTCTACACAGCCCCCATTGGACAAACCATTGCCAGATTTGGCTTCAGGTACCATCTTTATACTGATGACACCCAATTATACACATCTTCCCATGACATCACCCCTGCACTCATACAGAACACCAGCAACTGTCTCTCTGCTGTCTCAAATATCATGTCCTCACTCTATCTGAAACTAAATCTCTCCAAGACTGAACTACTACTGTTTCCACCATCTAATAGATCTGTCCCTGATATATCCATTGCAGTCTCAGGCCTTACTA
This sequence comes from Leptodactylus fuscus, assembly GCF_031893055.1. Taxonomy (NCBI): domain Eukaryota; kingdom Metazoa; phylum Chordata; class Amphibia; order Anura; family Leptodactylidae; genus Leptodactylus; species Leptodactylus fuscus. The sequence goes on from NC_134267.1 coordinate 100,900,438, forward strand.
TAACTCCTAGGCAGCAGGCCCGCTGCCTTGGGGTCATGTTTGACGCAGACCTTTCCTTCACCCCTCATGTTGAATCACTCGCACGTTCATGTCACCTCCACCTCAAAAACATCTCCAGAATATGCCCTTTCCTTACCAGAGATACATTAAAGACACTTATTGTTCTCTGATTCATTCTCGCCTTGACTATTGTAACTCCTTACTAATCGGTCTTCCCCTCACTAAACTCTCCCCTCTACAATCCATTCTGAATGCAGTGGCCAGGCTCATCTATCAGGCGAGACGCTACAGCGATGCCTCTGGTCTGTGCCAGTCGTTACATTGGCTGCCTATTCAATATAGAATAAAATATAAAGTTATCACTCTCATCCACAAGGCTCTCCATAATGCCGCAGCCCCATACATTTCCTCCCTCATCTCTGTCTACCACCCAACCCTTGCTCTCCGCTCACTCAATGGCCTAACACTTACATCCTCTATTATCAGAACCTCCCACGCTCGTATACAAGACTTCTCCCGAGTTGCACCACTTCTCTGGAATGCTCTACCCCAGACAATCAGATTAACTCCCAATTTCTACAGTTTCAAACGCAAACTAAAGACACATCTTTTCAGACAAGCCTATCACAATGTCTAACGTAAACCCTTAACCCTCCTCTGTCCCCACTCCCACATTACCCCACATGATATGATGTCATCTCAGGATAAATTTATAAGTCCAAGCTCCATCCACATGTTACAGGACACGACTGGTGATGGCTCATAAAGTCTTATGTTTGTGTAATGACAGTCACCTCTATTACAAAAGTGTCTGACCTCTGTATAAGTAATACCGCCCCTGCTACCTCTTGTGTCACCCCCTCTACCTCATAGATTGTAAGCTCTTGCGAGCAGGGCCCTCAGTCCCATTGTGTGAAATGATTTTCTTTGTAATGTATCTGTCTGTATTTGAACCCTACAAATTGTACAGCGCTGCGGAATATGTTGGCGCTATATAAATAAAATGTATTATTATTTATTATTATTATGGCGATTTTTAGAAAAAAATATTTTTAATACAGTTTTGGATTTTTTTTAAAGGGGTAAAATTAAAATAAAGTAATATAAATTTGGTATCCCCGGAATCATAATGAAACACAGAATACAGGGGACATGTCATTTTGGCTGCACAGTGAATGTCGTAAAACTGAAGCCCGTAAGAAAGTCGCAGAAATGCATTTTTTCTTCAAATCCACCCCATTCTGAATTTTTTCCAGCTTCCCAGTACATTATACAGAATAATTAATGGAGGCATCATGAAGAACAATTGTCCTGCAAAGATTAAGACCTCATATGGCTCTGGGAGCGGAGAAATAAAAAAGTTATGGGGTTTAGAAGGAGGGGAGTCAAAAACGAAAATAAAAAAATGCCATCGGCGGGAAGGGGTTAATACTTGTAAGACTTGCCCCCTTTCTTTGTCTAATGCTCCATGTGTCAACACAGACAAATTATTACTGTACTTCAATGCATTATAGACTATTTAAAGGAGAAACCTACCAACCCTCAACACTAGGGTATATATCATACAAATACCTACAAAGAGAGCATATTGGACCTATTTGGTATCTGTATCAAATCAAATAATAAATATAACCACAAAAATCAGTATTTCCAATAAATAGATAAATTTTATTATAGTCATCAAAAGAAAAAAAATGAGACACAATAAAAACAATTAAAATCGCATCGATATGAGTGGAGGTCGCACTGCAGCACAATATATAGTAATCACATACATGTATAAATAATCAAATACAACAACAGTGTTTAGATGATAGGAAGTACACAATTGTATGCATCAAATACATATATGTAGATACGTTCAGTACCAGAGGTTAAGGTGTGAATTGAGGTTGTCTCACACTAAATAGATTAGGTATCCAAGGGGTTAATACATGGTTGGAGCGTATTTCAAATACTCAAAATATAGTCCTTAATAAGATAATATAATATCAATCAAAAATAGCTGGAACCCTCTGACATACTCCTTAATAGGGAGGTATGATATAAATATAGGGTCTATATAGAGGTGGATATATTTCAAGTTACCACCTATAAACACCTCAAAAATGGACTCATTTCTGTGTGAGATAAAGTACCTATAAAAGTGATACCACATACAAAACTAGTACAACAAATAGAGATGAGAGTAGTATTCGATCGAGTAGGTATCCGATCAAATACTATCGTATTCGAAATATTCGGGCTCGATCGAACTCTACTCGCTATTCGCAATAAATATTCGATTCAGAACCAGCGTTGATTGGCCGAATGCTATACAGTGTATAGCATTCGGCAAATCAACGCTGGTTCTGCAGCAGGCTCGTCCTTGCTAGGAGCTGGCAGCTTGCTGTTACGAGGGAGCTGAATTTTTCTCATAGGAATGAATTAATCAGCGTTGATTGTCCAGTGTACAGCATTCCGCCAATCAGCGCTGGTTCTGCCGGAGGCTCGTCTGTGAGGAGGCAGAGTCTAAGATCGGACCACAGCAGTCTCTATTATGGTCCGATTTTAGACTCCGCCTCCTCACAGACGAGCCTCCGGCAGAACCAGCGTTGTTTGGCTGAATGCTGTACAATGGCCAATCAACGCTGGTCAATGCATTCCTATGACAAAAAAGTCAGCTGCCTTGTAACAGCAAGCTGCCAGCTCTCCTGACAAGCAAGGACGAGCCTGCTCCAGAACCAGCGTTGATTTGCCGCAGGCTCGTCTTTGCCAGTTGGGAGAGCTGGCAGCTTGCGGTTACGAGGGAGCTGACTTTTTATCAGCACAACTGCAAGCGCTGTGCAGTTAAAGCGCATGTTCCCCATAGACTATAATGGGGTCCGTGCGCTTTAACTTCACAGCACTCTTCCTAAACACTCTCCTCCTGCTATTCGTGGACTTGGTGACTCTCCTTTAGTGGAATAGTGGTTTCCCCTGAAACAAGCATTTTTTCCCATAGACTATAATGGGATTTGATCGAGTGGTCGAATATTGAGGCTCTACTCGAAACGAATATCAAATCTCGAATATTTCACTGTTCACTCATCTCTAACAGCAAACAATTGTATATCCATGTGCTTACCATTGCGACCTCCACTCAGAGGGGGTTGGGCAGGTACCACTGTTCTATGCAGAAGTGCAAATGCTTATACTTCATACGGTATTTTTAAATAATATAAAATCCCCTCATTATCAGAAGCCCCAGGATAACAATGACAGGTATCTTTCATATCTAGATGGTAAATGAGCCACCATTCACATTAGCTAATGACACAGCTTATCTATTCCCCCTCCCTGCACAATAACCTCTGCACAGGGCACAAAGTATGAGCAGAAAACTCTCCCATAGAAGTCACTGTACATCTCCAGACTACTATATCCATGGTGCATTTGGCTGCTGTAAAGCATATCTCTAAATGCTGTTAATGCCGATTAAAAAAAGTTTCACTATCTGATTTTCATTAGAAAAAAATACAGGTGATATATTCCCTTTCAATGCAAGTTATAATTATATTGAAGTCGTTGTCAAGTTAAAAATCCTTGTTTCACTTTCATCAAGTGGAAAACAATGCAGCTTAACAATTCGGAAAATAAGCTACAATTTTAGTACAAGACTCTTTATGAGTTTGAAGGGATTTTCTCCTCGGGGGATTTTTTATGTTTATGACAGAACATTACTGTTTGAGGCACTCACACAAAAGAGCATTTACTATGTGAAATATTTATTTTTTTATATATTAAAGATATGACAATCTTGTGACCATCTTCCTTGATGTAAAAAAGAAGTCATACTTGCAGACCACAGCTTTACACAATGGGGAAGAATGAAGGTTAAACAAGTAATATAAAATGAATATGTACTACATTTCAAGAAGTTGAAAGAGAATTATACTACAGAAATATTTATTTCTTGCAGATTTAGAGATTTTCTGACAAGGACTTGTACAATGTATCTATTGAATGTGTCATAAAAGTTTCATCAGTGGGTGTCTTTGCAAAGCCCTATGATCACACTTTTATGGCGTGTTAAGTGGATCATATCTCACAGTATGTACATTTTAATGTAAAACAATCAAACAGAAGGACATGTGGAAAATTTGGATAAATAGCATTGGCATCTCCACATTTTACAGAAGATAAGTGTCAACACCCAGTTGACTTATGCATCATAAATCACACGCCAACACTGTCCACACATTGCCACCACCTATTGAACGCCAGGCCAGTAGTTAGCGAACACTCATCCACTGCTAAAAACAGTCAGTTGGCCAAACACAGAGGCAATGTATAAGAACAGCGTACAGGGAATAACAGTAAAGTAAACTCATAAATACAGAAAGGTACAGTAAAAATAACATAAATATGCATAAATAAGTCCTTGCCTCAGATTTTAGAGCCACTCTTCTGGTTCATTATTGTAATCCTTTATTAATCCACTGACCAGTGACTGACAAAGGGGCAGATCCGATGAATATTATTTGTACCTGCTTCTTAATTCAAATGGGATAGACGTTCCTCAGTTATGGGATATACATCGGTCCATCTGGATATCCTTTGAAGCTTGTTATACTCCAGAATCAGAGTTAGCTACTGGTCGGGAGATTTCCAGGGATTTGCTCACAACAGATGAACCTTTGCGACAGGTACTCCAGGATAATATCCATCCATCTCTTGGAAAGACAGGCACAAGTCTTTCCAGGAGTTTATCATTTCTGTATGCACCAGAGTATAACTTTCTCCACAAGCTGCCTACAACATCTGCATAGCTGTCTGTCAGTCCCCACTATAGATTTCAGAGGTTTGACGTTATTCCTTATACAGCAGAGACCTGGCGCTAATGCCCAAAATCAGTGTCCACACTGATCGCAGGCATTGAGCCCTCATACGCCTCGGTCAAAGCTGACCGAGATGCTCTTTTGCTGGTGCACACGGATGCTGCCATTTTGCTACTTATCACTGGTACTCAGAGCGCCCCGTTACCATGACAGCCAGGAGCCTATTAAAGGCTCCCAGTTTTGTCTGCCATTGATTTATTTATATGGCAGGCTGACAATATTTTGCAATGCATTAGCATTGTAATAAGTTATATTAGTGACTAATAAATGTAATTAAAAAATTGTTTAAAAAAAGTTTAAAAAAAATTAAATATAATTATTTTTATAATATTAAAAATTCTAATTACCCCCATTTCCCTAGAACACATAAAAAAACATTTAAAATACTGTCATACACATACATATTAGGTATCCCGGTTTTTGAAAATGCACAGTCTACAAACCTATATAAATATTTTTCTACAAAAAGTACACCTGGCCCCACAAAAAAAAAAAATACGCCATATGCATCTCCATACATGGAAATATTTTTTAAAAAGTTGTGTGTCAAAATATGGTAACTTTTGGAGAAACATTTTTTGCTAAGTTTTAGATCTTTGTTAAGGGGTTAAAATGTAAATAAAACAATATAAATTTGGTATCCATGGAATCGTACTGAAACACAGAATACAGTTGCCTGTATGAAATTTGCACAAATGCATTTTCTCTCCAATTACAACCAATTCTGAATATTTTCCAGCTGTCCAGTACATTGTACAGAATAATAAAAGGTACCATTGTGAAGAAAAATTTGTCCCACAAACATTAAACCCATAGGTGGCTTTGTAAATGAAAAAATAAAAAAGCTATGTGGTTTGGAAGGCAGAGAGTCAAAATCAAAAAATGTCACTGGCAGGAAGGTGTTAAAAGCTCAGGACTAAAGGCATAATGACTAGAGATGAGCGAACACTAAAATGTTCGAGGTTCGAAATTCGATTCGAACAGCCGCTCACTGTTCGAGTGTTCGAATGGGTTTCGAACCCCATTATAGTCTATGGGGAACATAAACTCGTTAAGGGGGAAACCCAAATTCGTGTCTGGAGGGTCACCAAGTCCACTATGACACCCCAGGAAATGATACCAACACCCTGGAATGACACTGGGACAGCAGGGGAAGCATGTCTGGGGGCATAAAAGTCACTTTATTTCATGGAAATCCCTGTCAGTTTGCGATTTTCGCAAGCTAACTTTTCCCCATAGAAATGCATTCTATTAGCCCGATGAAGTAGAGCTGAATGTGTGTGCTAAGCACACACATTCAGCACTGCTTCATCACGCCAATACAATGCATTAGCCAGTGCTGATTGGCCAGAGTACGGAATTCGGCCAATCAGCGCTGGCTCTGCTGGAGGAGGCGGAGTCTAAGGTCGGACCTGAATGGAGACTGGTGTGGAGCGATCTTAGACTCCGCCTCCTCCAGCAGAGCCAGCGCTGATTGGCCGAATTCCGTACTCTGGCCAATCAGCGCTGGCCAATGCATTCTATTAGCCCGATGAAGTAGAGCTGAATGTGTGTGCTAAGCACACACATTCAGCACTGCTTCATCACGCCAATACAATGCATTAGCCAGTGCTGATTGGCCAGAGTACGGAATTCGGCCAATCAGCGCTGGCCAATGCATTCTATTAGCCCGATGAAGCAGAGCTGAATGTGTGTGCTAAGCACACACATTCAGCACTGCTTCATCACGCCAATACAATGCATTAGCCAGTGCTGATTGGCCAGAGTACAGAATTTGGCCAATCAGCGCTGGCCAATGCATTCTATTAGCCCGATGAAGCAGAGCTGAATGTGTGTGCTAAGCACACACATTCAGCACTGCTTCATCACGCCAATACAATGCATTAGCCAGTGCTGATTGGCCAGAGTACGGAATTCGGCCAATCAGCGCTGGCCAATGCATTCTATTAGCCCGATGAAGCAGAGCTGAATGTGTGTGCTAAGCACACACATTCAGCACTGCTTCATCACGCCAATACAATGCATTAGCCAGTGCTGATTGGCCAGAGTACGGAATTCGGCCAATCAGCGCTGGCCAATGCATTCTATTAGCCCGATGAAGCAGAGCTGAATGTGTGTGCTAAGCACACACATTCAGCACTGCTTCATCACGCCAATACAATGCATTAGCCAGTGCTGATTGGCCAGAGTACGGAATTCGGCCAATCAGCGCTGGCCAATGCATTCTATTAGCCCGATGAAGTAGAGCTGAATGTGTGTGCTAAGCACACACATTCAGCACTGCTTCATCACGCCAATACAATGCATTAGCCAGTGCTGATTGGCCAGAGTACGGAATTCGGCCAATCAGCGCTGGCTCTGCTGGAGGAGGCGGAGTCTAAGATCGCTCCACACCAGTCTCCATTCAGGTCCGACCTTAGACTCTGCCTCCTCCAGCAGAGCCAGCGCTGATTGGCCAGAGTACGGAATTCGGCCAATCAGCACTGGCTAATGCATTGTATTGGCGTGATGAAGCAGTGCTGAATGTGTGTGCTTAGCACACACATTCAGCTCTACTTCATCGGGCTAATAGAATGCATTGGCCAATCAGCGCTGGCCAATGCATTCTATTAGCGTGAACTGAGTTTGCACAGGGGTTCTAGTGCACCCTCGGCTCTGCTACATCAGATTGCTACATCTGATGTAGCAGTGCCGAGTGTGCATCAGATGTGTAGTTGAGCAAAACTGACTCAGCACTGCTAAGTCTCTGCATTCGCATAGGAATGCATTGGCCAGCCTTCGGCCAATCAGCGCTGGCTCTGCCGGAGGAGGCGGAGTCTAAGGTCGGACCTGAATGGAGACTGGTGTGGAGCGATCTTAGACTCCGCCTCCTCCAGCAGAGCCAGCGCTGATTGGTCGAGTTCCGTACTCTGGCCAATCAGCGCTGGCCAATGCATTCTATTAGCCCGATGAAGTAGAGCTGAATGTGTGTGCTTAGCACACACATTCAGCTCTACTTCATCAGGCTAATAGAATACATTGGCCAATCAGCGCTGGCCAATGCATTCTATTAGCTTGATGAAGCAGAGTGTGCACAAGGGTTCAAGCGCACCCTCGGCTCTGATGTAGCAGAGCTGAGGGTGCACAAGGGTTCAAGTGCACCCTCGGCTCTCCTACATCAGAGCCGAGGGTGCGCTTGAACCCTTGTGCAGCCTCGGCTCTGCTACATCAGAGCCGAGGGTGCGCTTGAACCCTTGTGCACACTCTGCTTCATCAAGCTAATAGAATGCATTGGCCAGCACTGATTGGCCAGAGTACGGAATTCGGCCAATCAGCGCTGGCCAATGCATCCCTATGGGAAAAAATTTATCTCACAAAAATCACAATTGCACACCCGATAGAGCCCCAAAAAGTTATTTTTAATAACATTCCCCCCTAAATAAAGGTTATCCCTAGCTATCCCTGCCTGTACAGCTATCCCTGTCTCATAGTCACAAAGTTCACAGTCTCATATGACCCGGATTTGAAATCCACTATTCGTCTAAAATGGAGGTCACCTGATTTCGGCAGCCAATGACTTTTTCCAATTTTTTTCAATGCCCCCGGTGTTGTAGTTCCTGTCCCACCTCCCCTGCGCTGTTATTGGTGCAAAAAAGGTGCCAGGGAAGGTGGGAGGGGAATCGAATTTTGGCGCACTTTACCACGCGGTGTTCGATTCGATTCGAACATGGCGAACACCCTGATATCCGATCGAACATGTGTTCGATAGAACACTGTTCGCTCATCTCTAATAATGACCTACCACTGCCTTCATTCCATCCTATGGGGGGGGGGGTATCTTCATCACTCCTCTCCCCTCAACATTACTTGGAGGATTGGGACAATGCCCCTCGTTTCTTATTAAATGAGGGGGGCAGATACAGGCAGGAATAGTAACGTTATGCTCCAAGAGACACCACATGGGCTGGAGGGAAGGTAAACAGTAGCAGACTTATACAGCCATGATACCTTATCGCTGCATTAGGTACAAAACCGGTACAGCCACATTGTCAAGCACCTAACTGCTATACTAGCTATGCTATATCACTGTCTTATATATAAGAACACTCATGTGAATGGCTCATTGAAAGATGATTGCTTCTTTATATATATATATTCAAAGATGACAATACAATGATTCCCATTACTACATAATAAATGGATTTCAATGTAGAATTAGACCGACTTCTTCAAAAAAGTATTTGTATCTGGATGATAAGTGCTATCCTAATGATCCTAGTGATCCTGATACTGATGATCGATATACAGCTAAACCTCCTGTAATATATATAATTTGACTATATATGATGTATTATATTAAATAGATATTAATTTATAAATGTTCCTATATAGACATAAGGAGGAATTATGGCTATGGCGACCAACTATCTCATATAGGTGTATTAACTAATGATGTATATACGTGAAGCCAGCATAAACCAAACAACCCCAAAATGTAAAAAGCGTCCATATAACCCATGGCAACCCTACCAAATATAAGATGTCCTCATTGATTCCCTTCTGTTCTCTCATCTAAGTATCATGTACATTAATTATAAGGTACCCTGTTTACTCCTTTTGTGGGGGTTATAGTCTGGAGTGTTATCTCCTTACACATTGCCTTAGGCCGGGTTCACACTGAGTATTTTGGCTCATGATTTGGTACGTAGACGCTGCGGGAGCTTTTGCGGGCCGTATACGCTCCCATTGTTTTCAATGGGAGCCGGTACCGTATACGCGGCGCTATTTTGCGGCCGCCGCAAAATCACGGCCGCATAATAGCGCTGCGTATACGGTACCGGCTCCCATTGAAAACAATGGGAGCGTATACGGCCCGCAAAAGCTCCCGCGCCGTCTACGTACCAAATCACGAGCCAAAATACTCCGTGTGAACCCGGCCTTAGAGTCGTGGGTTTGCCCGACTATATATGATTGATATTCAAATACTCTTGGATAGGTCTTTGGCTATCTACTTGCATTTAATTTTGGCATAGATCTTTCTATATTTATAGAGTTGACTACGAGTCTGTTTTCCATATTTGTGCTGTCTATCACTAATGGTTCTGGATTTATAATCCGTTACATCTTTATATCTCTCCTGTGTGTTTTTTTTAATTGATATATACATGAAGTTTTATGTGAACTAGCGAACCCTTGTGCTCTCATGTACATTCCCTATTAACATACTCACAACTCTTAGGGATGCGGTACATATGTGCTATCATATGCACTATCATTAAGGGCATCTTACATCTACCTCTGTCCATATTCCTGTATTTGGTCACACGTTATATTTGGTAGGGTTACCTTCTGGAGTAACCAAGGTAGGTGGTTCAATAAGATCAGTAGGTACTGACAACCAATTTTGGTTGTTTTTTTGCTGAGTTGCTCCAGAAGGGGCCCACTGAGGCTCTGTTGCCCAAGGCCCAACACAAACCTGGAGCTGGCCCTGATGCAATAACACCAAGTGTAGCTGCCACGTGAAAACCCAACATAACCCTGATTATAACTGATTATAATTCAGGACACTAGGCCACTGGGAAGCAAGCACCATAGATAGTTGTATTACTAGGAACCCCTCTCCTGGCATACTTTTCAGGCGGCTAAGTTCAGCCAACACAGGGCTCTAGTTTCAGGAGTGAAACTATTGTAACACTATTTTTTGTTCTGTGCCAACTGCTGTATACCATTTCGTATGAACCACGTATATATCGAAAAGTGACACTCTAAGGTTGTACATTTATATCCCTATAAACTGATTAGTGACACCTTTCTTTAACTTATTACTTACCTATATACATTCTTACTTACCACATATATTCCCTAAGTCTTAGGGGAGCTCATACTACCGTTACCAATGTCTGTTGCCGTCTTCCATCATACCGTAGGAAGACAGCAACAGACATAGAGAAGGTTCACAGACTGATTGTGTGTCTGTTTCCAATGACACTAATGTAAACAACATGGCGGATGCTAGCTTCCATCATGTTTGTTAATTTTTGTAAAGGAAGATAAAGTCGTGCTTAGCGTTTTCATTTCATACACCCTTCTTTGGTGTAGAACATTGTCCTTAATGAAATAATGATTTGCATCTGGAAATATTTCATTCTTTACTACTAATAGAACCTGCATAATAAATGATCAAGAATGGAAGAAAACTAACTATACCCAAGGTCGTTCCTTTTGTTCTGTTGCTCAGTATGGCTCACACACTGGTTTATTCTACAAAGAGCTGTAAGAAGTAAAGAAATAAATTGCCACAATGAAAACAACTCATTTTAATTGACAGAAATAGCTTAATTTTTGTGTATTCAAACATTTATTTAAATGAAGAAAAGATAATAAACATAATTGATAAAAATCTTTCATTTTTTTAAATTAGATTTCAAGTTTTAAACTATTTTACTTGTAATGGATTGCATGCTCTGATGATAACAATAGCTCACTATTAACAGTTTTTGGGAGGCTCTATTAGTTTAGGGACACACGGGATGGCACTCCTAAGGATGTCCATTCCATTGCATTCCATAGTGTAAGTATGTGTTATATACATATAGTAGATTTATGTCATGACATTTTTTTCCTTAAAGGGAACCTCCTACTATGAAAATTCAATCTAATCTGCAGGCAGAATGTTATAGAGTAGGCGTAGCTGAACAGGGTAATAAATAATATTGTGGGAGAAGTGACATTTGTAATTTATACATTAATATCTCTCCTTTTCTGTGCTTAGAAACAGCTATTGCGTCAAGTGGGTGGTCCTATCAGTGATTGAAAACTATCTCTGTATTCATAGTCATACAATGAAGGACTGTCACTAATACGCTCTCCCACATTACTCAATCAATCCTTCATATCATGGAAAAGTAGAGTACATGACAAGTTATATTGAATTTTCTCCCACACGCTATGCATCCATCAGTCTTCTCAGCTACTCCTGCTCCGTAGCATGATGCCTGCAGATTATACTGCATTGTCATGGTGGCGGTTTCACTTTAAGTGTCAAAGAAAGGTGTAGTGTAGAATCCAACTCCATTTTCAGTGTAATGGCAGCTATATTAGGTAGGGTTCACACAACCGTTGGATTCTGGTCAGAAGGTGTCTGTTTTAAACAAAACAATAAACGGACACCTAACATAACGGACATGAACGGACAGTAACTGATCGCTATCAGTTACTGTCTGTTAGAAATCCGTTGCCCATAGACTTCAATATTAAAAAAATAACAGACACTTGCTGTCTGCTTTATCTAATGGACAGAAAAGTCCTGCTTGTAGGATTTTTTTTGTCCACTTGAAAAAACGGACATGGTTGTAAACGGACTCAAGATAAAATCTTATTGAAATGAATGGAAATTTCAGATGGACCAGCTAGTGTCCATTGCTAAAATCTTAGACGGACAATAGCCATGACACTGCTGACGGTCACCAACGTTAGTGTGAATGCCCCCTTATGTGATATACAAATTTGCCAAAAGAATATCTAAATAAATTTATACATTACCATTAAAAACTTCATTCTATTGATTTTATTTTTATTTTACTTATAAAATACTGTACATCTAATCAAAACTCTGCACAATTGCAGTCACCTTATGGTCCATTCACACAGAGAAAAGCAGTGAGGAATTTGGTGTGGAATTTTCCACGCTAAAAACAAAGCCTCCCATTGACTTCAATGGGTACTGCTAGCTTTTTTTGTCCACTAGTGGAATTTTCCGCTACAAAAGAAGCTAGCGGAACCTCCTCCGTGTGAATGGACCCTTAAAAAGACATGGCAAGATTACTAGCATGGAACCCTATATTCAGACACCAGTAAATATTGGCCATGTGACAGGCGTTAAACTATAGCTCATGCTCTATTTTTGCCCATTTTCATGGATCCCTCCATACACTGCAATATATGATGAATCCATGAAAATGGGTGCGACTCGGATGTAAAAGAAGCTGTGAAAATGTTAATTTTTCAAGGCCATGTTCACACATTTGTTTTAAAATAAATGAAGAGTTGTTTTTGCCTCAGTAACTAAGAACTATATCCATAAACATTTTTAGCTAAAGGGATTGTCCTGGGACATAAGAACCACATTATCGGAAGCAACACTCCGACCTCCGGTCGCTCTGCCCCTCCCTCCTTTCCCAATCTCACAGGTAATTAATTAATTTCGCTATGAGGTATGGCTGACTATAGTAAATCCATCCCCCATAGCGCAGGTAATTAATAATCCATGATATTGGGGAAGGAGGGATGGTGGAGAAAACCATGGGTCAGAATGCTGCTTCCGATCAGGTACATAGCAATAGAGGTCATCATTGATAATTTAAAGGGGTTATATGGGGAGCATACTTATCATCATCCGCTGGATCAGGAAAATCAATTTAATCTCCCCAGACAACCTCTTTAAATTATCTATGATGACCTGTATTGGTACAGTCTTTGCTTTCCTATTTTTTAGTTCAAAATTTTTCCAAATAAAACGTACACAGTCTTCAACCGACTAACCGACAAGTGAAAAAATAGAAATCTCTAGTAAAGTTGTACCTTGGTTTAAATGTTGCATAAATTACCATAATAATAATACTTTTGAAAAAGCAACAAAAGTTTTGATATAATGGATAGAAATGTAATATTCCAGCTGATGTTCACTATAAAAAAACGTATGCGAAAAGTTCATAATAACTTAGTATTTTGTGTTTGACACATTAAACCGAACTGGACCAAACAATTACTCTTCACTGGAAACCTTTCTCGGGCACTTGCCTCAAGCTGTGGGCAATATGATCACTGTGTTTTGCTGACTAACAAGTTTAAGACATCCCTCTAGTACACTAATCTCCTTGTTCTTGCCTCAATGGCACAGTATGACACATTTTTCTAAGAATAATGCTTACTTTACAGGGCAATACTTCCAGCATTTTCACAGCTTGATCATCCAGAGTGAAATATGTTTGAAGTTGTCCTAGGTGACTGCATGCTGTATTATGTACATGAAAATAAGAAATACATTTGCGTCCAGAAAAAAACCTTTAAGCCTGGTCAATACAACGTTTGTTGTCATGTACACTCATTGACATAAATTTGCATTATATGTCTTTTTATGTACTGCAATCTTAGAAATGGTTTGTAAGTAACTTTGTAGAATATAAACTATCTTAAAAGTTAGGCAGAAAAGCGGATTCAATCCTTGTTAAAAATAATAATAATAATAATAATAATAATAATAATAATAATAATAATAATAATAATAATAATAATAATAATAATAATATCATTAAGAAATAACCATAACTTGTTGCACAGTGAATGAATGAGATTAAAGCAAATAAGTAAAAAGTGAATAACAGAAGATATAATGTTGTTCAAATATTCCAAAACAGAATTTTATAGTTGAAAAAAGGCTGTAGTACCTAGTTGGGCCACCTCTAGCCTGGATAGAAGATAAAATATTGTATACAGGTTCCATATGGTATCCTGACGCATATTTGTCCACATACCTGTATGTTGCAGCTGGGTCTGTAGATTGTGTACTCATAGAGTGATAAAGCTGGCATCTCAGATGGTCCTAGAAATGCTCAATTGGTAATAAATCTGGTGACCGGATACACCAAGTAAGTGTTTAAATTTGGAGGAAATGTTCCTGGGTTCCAAGGAAAACCCTTGTTATGTTTGGTCAAGCTCTATCGTACTGAAAAATGCCATTTGGAAGCCCTGTCGTGACAGGCAACTTATGTGGTCGAAGGAAGCCCACACAGATCGCTGAGATGTTAGTGTCCATTTGTAACGATACTATAGTGACTAAATCTTGTATGTGGTGGCGCCCCATATTATCACACCAGCAGTTGGGAAAGTGAAACACTCCACAGCAAAGGAAGGAATGAAGCGCTTACCATGATGCTACCATACTCAAACTTAACCATGGGCAGCACGGTGGCTCAGTGGTTAGCACTGCAGCCTTGCAGCGCTGGAGTCCTGGGTTCAAATCCTGCCAAGGGCAACATCTGCAAGGAGTTTGTATGTTCTCCCTGTGTTTGCATGGGTTTCCTCTGGGTACTCAGTTTCCTCCCACACACCAAAGACGTGCTGATAGGGAATGTAGATTGTGATCCCTATATGGGACAGTGACTGACAATATCTGTAAAGCGCTGCAGAATATGATGGCGCTATATAAGTAAGCATAATAAGTAAATAATTGCCATATCCTAAACAGATCCCGCACTCATGGTTAAAGATGATACAGTTCCAGAAGTTTAGGTTTCTCCTTCATAACACCACTGAAAACAAAGGTAGTGGTGACTGGCTGTCAATGGTAGGAGATGCAATAGGCATCATGACAGTAAATTTCCTTCTGCTAAGCACCTGGAAATGGTTCAGGCAGAGATAGAGCTGTGTAATGAAGTTACTACCAGTATCTAGATTGTGAACAAGGAACCTATGAGAACTGCTTGTGCTTTTTGGAGGATCATGTAATCTTCACTACAGGTGATCTGCATGGGACGTGTAAAGCTTGTCCACTGTAAGTGCATGCAAAATATAACAACTGGTCACAGCACCTGTTTACAGCTAAGTCATAATAGCCTGGATGTCGGACAATTTGAGCAATTTTTTGAAACCACCATCCTGGTTCCAATGATGAACCAACTCTCAAAGATTCTGCAGCAGCCAAAAATCTGAGGCCTTAACCTCAGTTGACTAAGCACCCTTCCATCCATCCAGATCATAGATGCTAAAAAAAAAAATTTAAAACTCCTAAACACAAATAGATACATATATTTTGCTCCAAAAACTACAGCAAGCAATTATACATTTTAAAATATTCAGCTATTTCCCATCTCCCTCTCTCATTAGCTATGCCTGCTATCTCATCTTCTCACTTCCTGTATTCTTCAACAAGCTGTTGGGTGGGCTGTTTGATGGGTAGAACACTATGAAGTAACTCAGTAAATATAGACATTGCCTTTACAATGAGAGACTCTTTATTATGATTACTTGAAATCTACAATAATGCAGATCAAATAATATGCACAGTAAATGATATTACCTAAGAATAAGATTTAAAAAAATGTATACATACTGGAATGATAGCGAACTTATACTCACTGTCATCTTTGTGTCTGCATAGAGAGATACACACTGTCCGAGACTATCAGCAAAGTTCAATTAGCTGGCCTGATTGCCTGGATGGAAGAGCAAAATATAATTACAATACTATGCAAGCGGCCATTTTCTCTTGGCCTGTGAGCATGCGCAGTCTGCTCTGCCCAAGGCCCGAGGCCTAGAAGTTACAGTCCTATGAAAAAGTTTGGGCACCCCTATTAATCTTAATCATTTTTTGTTCTAAATATTTTGGTGTTTGCAACAGCCATTTCAGTTTGATATATCTAATAACTGATGGACACAGTAATATTTCAGGATTGAAATGAGGTTTATTGTACTAACAGAAAATGTGCAATATGCATTAAACCAAAATTTGGCCGGTGCAAAAGTATGGGCACCCTTATCATTTTATTGATTTGAATTCCCCTAACTACTTTTTACTGACTTACTGAAGCACAAAATTGGTTTTGTAACCTCAGTGAGCTTTGAACTTCATAGCCAGATGTATCCAATCATAAGAAAAGGTATTTAAGGTGGCCAATTGCAAGTTGATCTCCTATTTGAATCTCCTCTGAAGAGTGGCATCATGGGCTACTCAAAACAACTCTCAAATAATCTGAAAACAAAGATTGTTCAACATAGTTGTTCAGGGGAAGGATACAAAAAGTTGTCTCAGAGATTTAACCTGTCAGTTTCCACTGTGAGGAACATAGTAAGGAAATGGAAGACCACAGGGACAGTTCTTGTTAAGCCCAGAAGTGGCAGGCCAAGAAAAATATCAGAAAGGCAGAGAAGAAGAATGGTGAGAACAGTCAAGGACAATCCACAGACCACCTCCAAAGAGCTGCAGCATCATCTTGCTGCAGATGGTGTCACTGTGCATCGGTCAACTATACAGCGCACTTTGCACAAATAGAAGCTGTATGGGAGAGTGATGAGAAAGAAGCCGTTTCTGCACGTACGCCACAAATAGAGTTGCCTGAGGTATGAAAAAGCACATTTGGACAAGGCAGCTTCATTTTGGAAACAAAAATTGAGTTGTTTGGTTATAAAAAAAGGCGTTATGCATGGCGTCCAAAAAGAAACAGCATTCCAAGAAAAACACATGCTACCCACTGTAAAATTTGGTGGAGGTACCATCATGCTTTGGGGCTGTGTGGCCAATGCCGGCATCGGGAATCTTGTTAAAGTTGAGAGTCGCATGGATTCCACTCAGTATCAGCAGATTCTTGAGAATAATGTTCAAGAATCAGTGACGAAGTTGAAGTTACGCCGGGGATGGATATTTCAGCAAGACAATGATCCAAAACACCGCTCCAAATCCTCAGGCATTCATGCAGAGGAACAATTACAATGTTCTGGAATGGCCATCCCAGTCCCCAGACCTGAATATCATTGAACATCTGTGGGATGATTGGAAGCGGGCTGTCCATGCTCGGAGACCATCAAACTTAACTGAACTTGAATTGTTTGTCCAAAATACCTTTATCCAGGATCCAGGAACTGATTAAAAGCTACAGGAAGCAACTAGAGGCTGTTATCTTTGCAAAAGGAGGATCTACTAAATATTAATGTCACTTTTCTGTTGAGGTGCCCATACTTTTGCACCGGTCAAATTTTGGTTTAATGCATATTACACATTTTCTGTTAGTACAATAAACCTCATTTCAATCCTGAAATATTACTGTGTCCATCAGTTATTAGATATATCAAACTGAAATGGCTGTTATAAACACCAAAATATTTAGAACTAAAAATGATTAAGATTAATAGGGGTGCCCAAACTTTTTCATAGGACTGTATAAGCCACCGCCGGAAGAAGAAGAGGAAGAGAACGCTCCTGACGAAGATGGAGGTGGCGCTAGAGAGAGTTCTCTCGCAGCATTGGGGATGCCCCCAGTGCTGTTTGAGTGCTGGGGCCCGCCCCCAGTGCTACGATAGAGCTAATTTGCACACCGAAAGAAACCAGGATTGTAGGCGAATGGTGGAGAAGACAACAAAAGGTAGGAGAAGAATAGCCTTTCTTAAGGCTATTCCGACATGGTACCTAGAAAAAATTGTGTGTGAGTGATAGGATCCCTTTAATTGCACCAATCCATGAGATAATATAATGAAATAACAACATTGGCAAAGAAAGGGTGGGGGAGTGATTGACAACATGTGAATAAAAATCAGGCTATCATATATATATATATATATATATATATATATATATATATATATATTTGACATACTGCAATTTTGTAGAAAGATATCAATGATCTGAAGAAACTGGAACATGCAGGAATACTAGTCCAAGGTCTGAGTCTGTTAATGCAGCTCAGTACCATTCTTTGTATTGAGGATAAACCTTTAGTAGTGTTGTTTTTGCAGAAAAAGGAAGACTCTCTTTTCAGCCACTTGAATTGTGATGCATTCTGTCATAGAAGAATCTAGAATGGAGCAGTTTAAATCAGGTGTGTCGTGGATTCAGTAGGTGGTGCTGCCTCCTGTGACCATTAGTATGAGGGATCACCTGCTGTATCAAAGCCAAACCAAGCATCCCAAAAATAAGTCATCACAAAAATTATACCTGAAAACCCCTTTAAAACTTCATAACAATAGTGGATAATTCTAACAAGTAACAATAATACGTAAATTCATATACAAAGTAAATGTAATGACTCTTGACTTGTCTTGTCACTAAAAGTCACTCGCAAGGCTATATAAAGTAACAGCTTTTATTCTACCAAGACACTGATTACAAAGGGTAAAGGTCTATTACTAAACCTGTAAAACATGATTCAAGTGATGTAGTTCACAGACAGTTAGCTTGAGAAGATCCATTGGGAAATGTACAACGTTTAAAGGTATTTGCAACGCTAGAGGCAAGCAAGAGTTTTATGATCCAGCTGATTGTAGTGTCATGACCATAAACAATCAGTGCAGAACATGGATGTTTACTGTACCATTTATATAATCTATATGGCGATACAAGGTTCAATGACATATCAATGATGGAAATCATCTTGTACAGGCATGGAAACATTTTCTGAGAAACCTCAACAGTCTCCAACATTATAGATTTAATACGTGTACAGAGTTGGCCAAAAGTATTGGCACCCCTGCAATTCTGTCAGATAATACTCATGTTCTTCCAGAAAATGATTGCAAGCACAAACTCTTTGGTATTAATATCTTCAATTATTTTGCTTGCAATGAAAAAACACAAAAGAGAATGAAAAAAAAGTCAAATCATTGATCATTTTACACAAAACTCCAAAAATGGGCCGGACAAAAGTATTGGCACCCTCAGCCTAATACTTGGTAGCACAACCTTTAGACTAAATAACTGCAAACAACCGTTTCCGGTAACCATCAATGAGTTTCTTACAATGCTCTGCTAGAATTTTAGACCATTCTTCTTTGGCAAACTGCTCCAGGTCCCTGAGATTTGAAGGGTGCCTTCTCCAAACTGCCAATTTGAGATCTCTCCACAGGTGTTCTATGGGATTCAGGTCTGGACTCATTGCTGGCCACTTTAGAAGTCTCCAGTGCTTTCTCTCAAACCATTTTCTAGTGCTTTTTGAAGTGTGTTTTGGGTCATCGTCCTCCTGGAAGACCCATGACCTCTGAGGGAGACCCAGCTTTCCCAAACTGGGCCCTACATTATGCTGCAAAATTTGTTGGTAGTCTTCAGACTTCATAATACCATGCACACGGTCAAGCAGTCCAGTGCCAGAGCCAGCAAAGCAACCCCAAAACATCAGGGAACCTCCACCATGTTTGACTGTAGGGACCGTGTTCTTTTCTTTGAAGGCCTCTTTTTTTTTGCTGTAAACTCTATGTTGATGCCTTTTCCCAAAAAGCTCTACTTTTGTCTCATCTGACCAGAGAACATTCTTCCAAAACGTTTTTGGCTTTCTCAGGTAAGTTTTGGCAAACTCCAGCCTGGCATTTTTATGTCTCTGGGTAAGAAGTGGGGTCTTCCTAGGTATCCTACCATACAGTCCCTTTTCTTTCAGATGCCGATGGATAGTACGGGTTGACACTGTAGTACTCTCAGACTGCAGGGCAGCTTGAACTGGTTTGGGTGTCAGTCGAAGTTCTTTATCCACAATCTTGCGTTGAAATCTCTTGTCAATGTTTCTTTTCCGTCCACATCTAGGGAGGTTAGCCACAATGCCATGGGCTTTAAACTTCTTGATGACACTGCACACGGTAGACACAGGAACATTCAGATCTTTGGAGATGGACTTGTAGCCTTGAGATTGCTCATGCTTCCTCACAATTTTGCTTCTCAATTCCTCAGACAGTTCTTTGGTCTTCTTTCTTTTCTCCATGCTCAATGTGGTACACACAAGGACAAATTACACAAATTAGAGAAGCATCACATGATTTTCCAAACAGAGCCAATACTTTTGTCCACCCCCTTTTTTATGTTTGGTGTGGAATTATATCCAATTTGGCTTTTTGACCATTCTTTTTGTGGTTTTCCATTGAAGACAAATTAAATGAAGATAATAATACCAAAGAATTTGTGATTGCAATCATTTTCTGGAAGAAAATGAGTATTATCTGGCAGAATTGCAGGGGTGCCAATACTTTTGGCCAACACTGTAGATGCACCAATACAAACATGAGGTGCCATAGTTTTTAAGACCAACAATAGCAAAGAAGAATACTAAAAAAAGAAAAAGTGTTTAGAGTGACAAAACACATTGAAACAATGTGTCCTTTAAAAAAGAGAAAATGAAGAGAAACTGAAATGAACTATTATCTTTGATTCTGATCACGTTCTGAAAAAGTTATACCTTTTACACTAAGTATCTGTGAGTGTAGTCATATTATAGCTTTTTACAGAAGCTATATTTAGTGCAAGTGAGAGGATCGGATCTTATGACCAGTAAAACCTTATTTTATCCAGTCTTTCTGGATATATCTTATGGGACAGGTTCTGCACAAAACAGTATAATGGCGATGTGTATAAGCCTTGATGTGCAATGCTTTCTTCTACCTCCATATGCCTTTATTAACCCAGGCACCAGGCACAACACACTATGTTCCATGAACACAATATTATTCTGTCCTCTACTCTTGTACCTCCATAAACACTCCTTACAGCCACATCTTGTGCCTGCAACATTTGCTACTTAAACACCCATCACAGTCACTGTAATTCCCTGACATCATGAGTGAATGTCAACCAAGTCAAGGAAGTGTGACTAGTAAGCGGACAACATGACTAGGCCGAAGCCTCTCCTAGCTGACTGTGACTATTTAGGTTAATTTACATATTACTTTTTATGCTTTCAGACATTTATAACTTTGTTTTGCTCCAACAGAAAAATCACAGAAGGGCACCAATGAAAAGGGAATTATGTTATCCTGAATATGATGTGCCAGTTTTTGGTGGAAAAAAACATCTGACATGTTCCCTTTAAAGTGCTCCATCTCAGTGCCTCACACGTCAATAATGCCCTCCCTGCTCTATAGCAATGTGTGGTGAGTGCAAGAAGTTGCTGCCTGATCCAAGAGCGTAGGTACTTCATAACTAGGAAAAAAGATACATCACTCATGTTAGATCCAACCAAAAATGAATGCAGGTTTATTAGCCCACAAAAACGTGATATTTCAGTTATTATGATAATTAGTAACAAAAAGTTCAATTGTGGAGCTGAAGTATTACTTTTTTATGTTGTAATAAACATACATGTATAGTGCCCTGCTTCTGTAATGTACTGTTATTTCCTCTGCCCTCATGGGTAAGCATATGTGTGAGACTCAAACAATATTTGCAACCTCTAACCAGGAACCATTAACCTGAACAGAAAATTTCTCAGGATTCTCAGCTTGTATCATCCATGTTCATAATATTGCTTACATAGTCAAACATTCTCTAGTGATTTCTACATAGTTTAGTAGGCATGCACATCTGGTAATGTAGACTACTCCCTAAGGCTAACAGTTCACAAAACACTTATTTTACAAAGGAAAGTGCTTCATGCTGTCACACTTATCACCATCTTACTTTTCCTAAAGTTCTTGCAATTGTTGTATTAAAATTTACTCACTAGATATTGAGCGAAACAAAACTCTCTTGGATGTTACTCTATAAGATGACTATGCAACAAGCAATCTACAAATTCTGGCCTTTCCATTAAGTGAAAGGCCGGAATCCAACACAATACAAGAATAAATAATTCCCTATATGACATGTCACAGTATCTTCTAATTTTTCTTGCTCTTCTTTTCTCTTATATCATAATTACAGAGCATGAAAAATAAATTAGAAAAGCAGTGTTTTCTTCTCTATTGCAGTAGCCATGTTTCCCCATCCCTTTCCCCTCGAATGCTAGTGCATGTGAGCCAGGAAATTTAGGGAGGGGGTTTAGGCTGCATACTTTTTGTCTATACAGTGAATTTGGCTATTTTGTTGGAAGGAACAACCAAGTAACTTACAGTTTAATCCCTCCCTGCCACAACAATATTTCGATTTTCATTTTTGAGTCTTCCTAAAGCCATAACCTTTTGCATTTTTCTATTCAGAGAACTATTAAGTTTTGTGGGACAAGTTGCACTTTGTTATGGTACTGTTTAATATTATGTACAATGTACTGGGAATCTGGGAAAAATTCTGAATGGGATAGAATTGGAGAAAAACTGCTTTTGTGCAACTTTCTTACGGTCTTTGTTTTTCACAGCGTTCACTGTGTAGCCAAAATAACATGTCACCTGTATTTTATGCAGGTTTTTATGCACCCCAGCTACTGAACTCTGGGCCAATGGTCAGCCATTACAGTCCAAAGGAGGACCACTTTCTGCCCCAGGCTCATCCAGAGACAGCCCTGAGTCAAGGGTACATTGGAGGACTCTGACAGGAGGAACCTATTCGGGCCTAGTATCCAGGTAACCAGATCCCTGTCAAGACTCCCTGTTCCACTACTAGCCCCAACATCCTAGATTGGGAGTGGCATTGAAAGGAGGAGTAGTTGTGGACTTAATTGGAGAGCCTGTAACATCCCCAAACATCTTCCTGTTCTATTTTCCTACTACTATCACGATGCCTTTTGCTTCACTCAGAGCTCACTCCCTCCCTCTCCCTCTCTCACGATCTCTCTCTCCCTTTCTCTCTCACACCCCCTCCCTGATTCCCTAGCTAGCTCACTCACTACTAGCCCTTCCTAACTAACTCAACCCTTGCAATCTAGGTAAATCTAGCTTTTTGGTACACTAAATAATTTAGAAGGTATGCGGGGGGTTGCTTAGATTAGAAAGATCAGTTTATTCCGGACAACCCCTTTAACACGCATGTATTTATTTTGTACTGGATTGTAAAGTATTGAAAAAAGGTTCAGTTTTACCTTTCGGTTAAGCTAATGATCCCATAGAAATGATCCAGAAATCTCAGAATAAGAATATCACTGAAGCAAGAAGACTTTCTATTATCAGATATTGTATTTCACTATGCAAAATTCTATCACGTAGAAATGAAATAATAAATCTGTCATTGCAAGCAGGTCCAGATTTGTTAAATGCCACCTAGGTTTGGGACTAGAGTGTCTGACTTTAGAGGATTGCAAGGGCTTGTCTGCTTGTTTGCCTTACAGCATTTATAGAAAAAATGATGATAAAGTCAGACAGACAATTCCAGACTGTGAATTAAACCAGTTCATGTATATATTTACAAAAAATGGACATTCTTTAGCTTTATTCTTTATGTAAAAAAAAAAAGATTTAAATGCAAAGCTCATAGTGAAGCATCAAAAATACATAAGGCCAGGGACCCACGTAGTGGAAACGCAGCGGCAAAAACAACACCTTCAAAGTGAATGGGATTCTGGATAATCCCATCCACACATTGCAGAAAAATATCCACAGTGGACGTTCTGCGATTTCAAAAAACATAGCGGCATGTCAATTATACCTACGGAAATGTTACTGTTTTCCGTATAGGTATAACTAAAGAAGAAAGTCGGAAGAGGAAAGCTTATTATTTTACATTTCAGGTAGGGGTTTTTTGCCTCTTGTTCTTTTTTTCCAACTTTCTGGACTTGTTTTAAGACATTTTCCTATTGATATTTTTATAGGAAGAAAAAACTAGGGAAAAATTGCTGTGTGAATAAAAAAAACAGCAAAGAGACTAAAAAACATAAAAACTATAGATTAGCGAGTAGCATTCGATTGATTACCTCCCTTGCATAGTTATTCGTGTAAAAAAGCGCCAGGGAAGGTGGGAGGGAAATCGAATTTTTACTGTGTTTACCGCGTGGTATTCGACCAATTACACCAATAACTATGCAGGGGAGGTATTCAATCGAATACTACTCGCTCATCGCTAATAAGAACCCAAAGCATTTTTATGACTTTTTTTTAAAGAAACAAACATCATGGTGAAACTACTTTTGAATATTACCTGACATTTATATTTACATTCTATACATTTAAAACAGTCACAAAACAGGAAAAAAAAAAGCAATAAGCGGCACTTCTATACGAGGAGCTGTTCTCTCTGTTATCATCCAGTCTTAGCATACAGCAACGGGTCATATGAAACAAAAACACTGCTCAGTCCATTAACTATGGTATCCAGATACTGCATCAATAGTGAAATAAATGTCCAAAACAATAGAAGAAAAGCAGGGCACTCACCAGAGCAGTTCATAAAAAACAACAATCCTTTATTGCATAATCTTCAAAAATCTCCCAAACGTCAGGGGAGAGATGGTAGCAGATCATGCAACGACCGTTTCATGCACCCAGCATTTCATCAGGCTTGCTTTCTATTCTATACATTTACATTTGAGAAGCAACAGTTTTCTTCCACCTCTCAGTTTTAACATTTGGATTATGAGAAGACTCTTCCTAATGCCATTTTATCACAATTTACCGACATGAAACATGAATAAAAAAAACGTCTCATATCATCATGATATTTGCCTGAATATAACACAATCCGAATATCTACTGACAAATCAGTGAGGTCAATTTCTGAAATAAGTATAGAGTACAATAAATCATTCCTTCAGTTACGTGTGACACAGTACACAGTGTAGGATTGATGCATAAAGAGGGTCTTGATGGTATCTGTAGAAAACACATGATTCTAGCTGTCACAGGGCATCATTTTGTCTTCCACTAAATTTCTTGCTGCGTGGAATTAAAGCCTGATATGAAGCTTTGAAGGGTGGCAGCATCCCCGCCGCTAGTTATTGCAAGGACAACAACCACTCTCTATTTTTCTCCGAAACAATAAAACCTATTCATCACACAGGTTATATTATCTCAAATCACAACAGATCATGATGTTATTGTATAGTGCCAATCCATCAAGAAGTCAGTTATATGAGACTGGGAATCATATACCCCGTGAAATGTCACAGCCTGGGGTGGTATTACTTGTTATTATTAGTTGTAACCTATCTGTGCATTTCATCAGTCTGGCCATTTCTATACTACTTTTGTTACCTCTGTCTTCCAATGTATACATGAATATGGCACAGCTTGAATAGATTTAATTTCCTTTTTATGCTAACAAATAAAGCATCTTCTTCTTTTTAAGCATTATTGAGTTTCTTAACTAGAAATGAAAGGGATATATTATATATAAATGAATATATATTTTCACAGGCACTCAGCTCCCATTTATCATTATCAATACGCTTCTGATATAAACTCTGCCATAACATCATCCTTATCGTGTCACACTCATGCAGCTGTTTAGCTTGGATTTTAATGGTCTGTACAGTTACTAAGTACAAAGAAGCAGTAAAGATGGGAAATCATGACTTGCATTCTAATGTATATGCTATATGTTATACCCCAACTTTTCTGTACCGTTCTAGTCATTCCCGAAACCTATTGTTATGTCACTCAGCCAACCAGTACCCTGCTCCGAACTGATGAGGGCAAAAAACCCTGAAATAGCTGTCGAGTTGTTCCAAAAAAATTCTTGAACACGGAGTACTGACTTACAGAAGCTACTTTGAAAAGATTGAGAGTCCTCAGTAGTTTGATAGCTTTTTAACCCCTTCCCGCCGATGGCATTTTTTGATTTTCGTTTTTCGTTTTTGACTCCCCTCCTTCTAAACCCCATAACTTTTTTATTTCTCCACTCCCAGAGCCATATGAGGTCTTAATTTTTGCGGGACAAATTTTTCTTCATGATTCTACCATTAATTATTCTATATAATGTACTGGGAAGCAGGAAAAAAATTCAGAATGGTGTGGATTTGAAGAAAAAATGCATTTCTGCGACTTTCTTACAGGCTTTGGTTTTACGGCGTTCACTGTGCAGCCAAAATGACATGTCCCCTATATTCTGTGTTTTGGTACGGTTCCAGGGATACCAAATTTATATGGTTTTATTTACATTTTGACCCCTAAAAAAAATTCCAAAACTGTGTTAATTTTTTTTTCTAAAAGTCGCCATATTCCGACGGCCGTAACTTTTTTATATGTAAGTGTACGGGGATGCATAGGGTGTCTTTTTTTGCGGGGCCGGGTGTACTTTTTAGTTCTACCATTTTCGGGAAATGTTATTGCTTTGATCACTTTTTATTCAAATTTTTATCAGAATCAAAACAGTGAAAAAACGGCGGTTTGGCACTTTCGACTATTTTTCCCGCTACGGCGTTTACCGAACAGGAAAAATATTTTTATAGATTTGTATAGTGGGCGATTTTGGATGCGGGGATACCTAACATGTATATGTTTCATAGTTTTTAACTACTTTTATATGTATTCTAGGGAAAGGGGGGTGATTTGAACTTTTAATTCTTTTTATATTTTTTTATATTTTTTTTAACTTTTTTTTTTTTAGTTTTTTTTTTTGCATTTATTAGACCCCCTAGGGGTGTTGAACCCCAGGGAGTCTGATCACTAATGCAATGCATTACAATGCTAATGCATTGTAATGCATTGCAAAAAAGCATCCTTTCTTTTGCAGGCTGCATAGACCAGCCTGCAAAAGAAAGGATTTGCAGACAAGCCTGGGAGCCTGTACAAGGCTCCCGGCTGTCATGGCAATGGGACGTCAGCCCTGGAGCATGCTCCAGGAGCCGGCGATCCCGGCCAAAATGGCGGCGCCCATGCACCGCCGGGAAAATGGCGCCTCCGGCGCCTTTGACCGCGGCGCCGGAGGGGTTAATGCCTCCAATCGGTCCGTGGACCGATCGGAGGCATTAGAGCCGGTTGTCTACTGCTTAAAGCAGTAGACACCCGGCGGCTATGGCGGCCAGCCGGCTCCCGGGCGGTCGCCATAGTTACAGACCCGACATGCGCCGTACTATTACGGCGCATATCGGGAAGGGGTTAATGGCTAACAAAAAATGATGACATGTTGCGAGCTTTCGGAACTGCTATATGGTTCCTTCATCAGGCTTGAATAACACAATATCTGAAGGCAAGCACATTTATACAGGAATACAGGAATGTGCAAATGATGGAAAGTGCATCAAACACTGTGCATTAAACTACTGAGGACTCTCAATCTTTACATTTCATATCCACTGGCTAATACGGTACAAAGATACATTTTTCTTACACAGAAGCTACTTTCAAATAGATGGCGCTAGAAGCAATTCTGCTTTCTCTGTCAAGGAATCCTGCATATTCTTAGGGCCCCTTCACACTACTTATACGCTGCCTGATTCTGAACGTTAAAACACAGTCAGAATCAGCACGTATAAAGCAGATCCCATTCATTTCAATGGGGAGCCGGCATACGAGCGCTCCCCATTGAAATGTATGCTTCTTTTTACTCTACGAGCGCTCCCATTGAAGTGAATGGGAAGCGCTCACGTGTACAGCTCGCCGTGTGAAGAGGCCGGTGCTCGGCTCAGTCCGAGCCGTACACGTGAGCGCTTCCCATTCACTTCAATGGGAGCGCTCGTAGAGTAAAAAGCAGCGCATTCATTTCATTTCGTGTTTTAACATTCAGAATCAGGCAGCGTATCAGTAGTGTGAAGGGGCCCTATTAGTCAGGATTCCTATCAGTGCATGCTTTGGTTTTAAGACTCTAAACACTTGCAAAGGCAATGTCCAAAAGAAGTAGGTCTCCTAATCCAATTAAATGACCTATAACCAAGCTTGAAACAGCAGTCTGTCATTTGGAGTCCTTTCCTTTTGTAAGACATTTTCTGGTCTGACTTATATGCCAAGTCTAGAGACCTCAACCAGGAAGAGCCCCTGACAGGGTGATTCACGAATTGTGCTGAGGCCCAATTGAAGAGATGCAGCAGTCAATATAGTTCTACCGAAACAAAACTCCATTTGTTCAGTTTCATTAAAAAAAAACAATTTTCAATATTCAAATTGAATCTGGTTCATTATAAACCAATCTATCCATCTCTACTGGAGCTATAAGACTGTCATTATGTTGTTGCCTGCTATATAAGAGGCTGTGGGTTTAAATCCCAAAAATAAACATTTAGCCCTTTTACATACACATTAGAATGATTCCTTATTAATATTCACTGCACTGAACTGACGTCATGTGTAGTGAATACGCATGAGCTGGCAGCCAGGTGAAAGAGTGTGTTGACTGGGTGAGGGGTCCTGAAAACCAGGAGACTTCTAGGAAAACCAGGTGAGTTGTCATGTCACAAAGCTTATCTATATAAGTGCTTCCCAATAGGTAGTTGTAGAGGCATGAGTTTTCTCTTCCCATCAAGGAAACATTACTTGCATATTCCTCAGAAATGTACTTAGTGTTTAGTCTGTTTCTGCCATATTTAAACATTTCCCATATGTCACAGAAACACAACATATAAAGATTCTCCACCCTGTGAGCTGATAAGACAGGTGAGTGAGCAGGCTGGCGAACATACAGATGATTATTTTGGCTAACTCT
The DNA here is from genome assembly GCF_031893055.1 of Leptodactylus fuscus. NCBI lineage: Eukaryota > Metazoa > Chordata > Amphibia > Anura > Leptodactylidae > Leptodactylus > Leptodactylus fuscus. Next base: position 100,929,241 of record NC_134267.1, read on the forward strand.
AGGTTCACACTTGCACTTGGGTCTTTGTTCTTTAGGTATGCTTGTGGTGTCCGCCCGACAAAGAAAGAAAAGTCGTCCTTTTAGTGCTATTGCAAAAATAACAGTGCTCTGTATCATGCAGTGAGATGAATAATACACCCACCCCTTACTTTCACCATCAGTAAAATACCTCATGATTTAGCCCATACAACCTTATATATACTGTGTATAACATGAGTACTGTAAGGTGTCCACGTGCCACTGACTATCAGAGGCTGTCAACTGATGTCAGGTAGCGCCATAATGTTACAGTGACTTACAAGACACGTCTCTCTGTATTTTTCTAGCACAACACAAGTGGCGCTGGCCATTTTACCTCATCTGTGGCGAATCGCCATTTATTCAGTTTTGTTATAAGACAAACTATTTGGAATATATGGGTCATGCGCAACTCATAACAAATCGTTTCACCCATCTCTAGGGTCAATCTGTTGATGCTATGAAGTATCATTATGTTGCAGATAATAGCTGCTGATGCTGCTGATTTTCCTCCTGCTACTTTAGCTTCCATAGAAGAGGAGGCACACTGAACAAAGGTAACTGGGTCTGCACCTGGCCTTCTTGTGTTTCTGGACTGTGGCTGCTGCCACTGAAAGTGCTAACCTAGCAAGCCATTAAAGCCAAGTATTGTCTCTGACGGTAATTGCTGCTCTATGTGTCAAAGGTGGCTTTCAGCTTTCCCCACGCTGACATATCCAAGGAGCAGCCCACATTCTCCAACACCTGGTTACATAAGGCAAGGACAGCTCAGCAATGATACAGTCAGCAACTTGGCTAGGTGTCTCAGAACATGAAGATGACTGGGCGCAAATTGCTGTTTCCTGGATACACATTCCCGTAGTGGTTGCCTGATATTGGAGTGGAGGTAGTAGGAGAAGCAGACGGTGATGACCATGACCATGTGCTAGGTGTGGATGATATTGGCGAGAAAGGGTAAGGGGTAGAGATGAGCGAGTAGTACTCAATCGAGTAGGTATTCGATCGAATACTACGGTATTCGAAATACTCGTACTCGATCGAGTACCACTCGCTGTTCGAATGTATAAGTTCGATGCAGAACCAGCATTGATTCGCCGAATGCTATACAGTCGGCCAATCAATGCTGGTTCTTCTCCTACCTTTAGAAGTCTTCTCCGTGCAGCTTTCCCGCGGCATCTTCCCGCTCTTCATCACTCTGCCAGGCATCGGGCCTGGGCAGAGCCGACTGTGTATGTCCGCTTGTAGTGCAGGCATGTGCAGTCGGCTCTGCCCAGGCCCGATGCCTGGCAGAGTGAATGAAGAGCCGGAAGACACCGTGGGGACGGTGCAAGGAGAAGACTGCACGGAGGATCCAGCCCGACCCTCACTTGTGGACTTGGTAAGTATAACTTGATTGAACGTTGTCTACCCCTGAAACAAGCATTTTCCCCCCATAGACTATAATAGGGTTCGATATTCAATTCGAGTAGTCGAATATTGAGGGGCTACTCAAAATGAATATCGAACCTCGAACATTTTACTGTTCGCTCATCTCTAGTAAGGGGGCATTCACACGGAGTAAAGTCGCGCTGATTCTGGCACGATAACTCACAGCAGAATCGGTGCTGATAAAAAGACTCCCATTGAGTTCAATGGGTTCGGTCTTCCTCATGGAACACATTGAAATCAATGGGAGGCTTTTTAACCGCATGGAAGACGGAACCCATTGAACTTAATGGGAGTCTTTTTATCAGCGCTGATTTTGTCGCGAGTTCTCATGCTAAAATCGGCGCCACTTTACTATGTTAATCTTGCTCCATTTCCCTGCCACTGCCAATTCTATTTTACCAAATGAGCTGACATGCCTTCTTCTTTATTTTTCTACAAAGTACACAATAATAAGAGTCTCAGTTCTGAAAACAGCTAAAGCGAACAATGACAGTGTTTCAATTAGTTATGTTTAATGGACAGTTTGTAGACATATTAACACAAAGTACTGTAGAAACATTTGAATGTTTTAGATATTCAAAGTTTGTAGTTTGAAACCGAAGAAAATACCTTCATTCACCCTAAAATTGCAGAGATGCAGATAAAATTGGTGAATGTGTGTCATACCATCCAGTATAATTTTGCACTTACTTAGCTTAGATAATGTTAGGTTTTAGAAATTGTCAATCCCTGAAAAGCTCTGTAAGTATCAATTTAGAAATGTCTGTGTGTGCAGAACTTGGAACAGATTGTTACGTTTCCATCTGGTTTTTATTTGTGCCTTTTTTTCTTCAAACCTGGAGGATTGTCCTTTCTATCTAGACAACACCTGCACCAATATATCCGTCTTGTCTGTCAGTAACCCATTAATCACAAGCGGATGGAGATATTTGTCAGCAGGCTTTATAGTTATGCTATTATGCCTTTTCCTCCTGCATCACACATAGTTCCTTTCTGGCACTCACATGTTCGCTGTCCTTGAAGGGATGGTCTCACATCACAAAAGAGTGGGTGGACTTTTGTTGTTGTATTGTATGTTTTCTGTTTCCTGACACAAACAGCTGCCCTGTTATTTCATAACCTATACTTTATTTCAAATGCGGAACATTTCATTCTCCGCAAATCTTTCCCCTGCATCACGATGCTACACTCCTTCCAAGTGATGTGTTATGTGTAATACACATTCATTTGTTAAATGATCATTCATTTGAACGTCTTACAATCTATGCATGTCATCCTAACAGATAATGCTAGGCAAATGCTTCAACTGGATAGCAATGAAAGTAGCTATTTAGAACGAGGCTACAAATATGATCAGCAGATGGTTCTCATGAATGTCTTAACTTGTGATGTTGAATGACACAAAAAAAAATCTCAGCATTCTTTGCTTTTTATTAACTTGCATGTGTCTTATTTAATTTTCATGTTAAAGTGATTCCATTAAGAGTACTCTTATAATGATCCTTATAGCCTAAAAGAAACTACTTAAAAAGAAGTCTTCTTCATACAAACAATGGCACAGATGTTAAAATATTTCTTATATTTACACTGAGAATCTCACAGAGAATATACAGCAAAGGCAGATTTCAGTTTTATACCTTTTACAATAAACAGTAATATCTTATTAATCGACACATGAATGCCCACAAATCTAGAAAATCCAGCATGTCAGACTATCTAACCAAGTTGGCTAACATGGAGGTCCTAATAAAGCTACATTCACATCTGTGCCGTGGCCATCTATAATCACGGATGAAAAAGTCCTGCAAGCTGGGAGAATAGGGAGTAAACAATGGATACGTGACATATGCCATTATAGACAATGAGGTACCTTGGATTCATTGTTGTCCATCATTATACAGAACGTCTTTACTGTTTCATCCATTTTTCCGGTTCTCCAGCAAACTAGAAGAAGAAATCAAATGATGTAGATATGAAAGCACCCTAATAGGTACATTGCTGTAACATTAATTTCATTATCAGTCCTATTTCCAGGGCTTATATTAACTACTGCAGAACATCTTTGATGAAGGCCATGGTCACTTAAAGGCAGTTTGTCAGCAGTATATTGCTTATAAACCTAATCACAGTATCTTGTTATTCAGCTATGAAGTCCCATTTTATGTAAATCGATTTTATTTGTTTTATTTGTATGCACACATGAGGAAAGGTGCTTTGGGACGTATCTTTGCTTGCCCGGGTTTTGGCACTAGCACTAGATTCCCAAGCAGAGCACTTTCCCCCCTCATTTGCTTATGAATAAAACATTTACATGAAACTATGGATCCAAAGCTGAATAACAGAGGCATATTCGGAAACTGTGGAATCATCTCTACAATGTACTGTGATCAGGTTTATAAGTAATTTAATTTCTGATGGACTCCCATCATTGACAACATGATGACACCACAATGCAAATATCCCTGTGTATTATAGAAGGCCTATAGTAATTAATGTTCTCTGATGTAATTCCACTTCCCTATGTAGTTTTCCAGAAGATGCCTATACAACTACTGACCCCTATGGGGTAGACATCTGTATCACAATGTAATTATTAATATCTCTATGCAGACATACTGTAGAGATACATTATATGAGAAGCAGTAGCTATTGTGTGTTACAAGTAAAAGAACAATAAGCCAGAAATTAGTATGGATCTGTTCACATTTAGAGATGAGCGAACACTAAAATGTTCGAGGTTCGAAATTCGATTCGAACAGCCGCTCAATGTTCGTGTGTTCGAACGGGTTTCGAACCCCATTATAGTCTATGGGGAACAGATACTCGTTAAGGGGGAAACCCAAATCCGTGTCTGGAGGGTCACCAAGTCCACTATGACACCCCAGGAAATGATGCCAACACCTCTGGAATGACACTGGGACAGCAGGGGAAGCATGTCTGGGGGCATCTAACACACCAAAGACCCTCTATTACCCCAACATCACAGCCTAACAACTACACACTTTACACACTCAATACCACCTCTCTGACAGTAGGAAAACACCTTGAAACATGTGTATTTGGCACTTGCAGTGAGGAGAGCTTGTCACCAGCAGTGAATTTGGCCCTTGTAGTAAGTTGAGGTTGGCACCAACATTTGTTTTGAAAATCAGGGTGGATTGAGCCTCTAACCAGCAGAGTTTGGGCAAATTCATGGTGGAGGGAGCCTCTAAACACCCCAGTTTGGGCAAATTCATGGTGGAGGGAGCCTCTAAAAACCCCAGTTTGGACCAATTCATGGTGGAGGGAGCCTCTAACCAGCCCAGTGTGGGCAAATTCATGGTGGAGGGAGCCTCTAAAAAACCCAGTTTGGACCAATTCATGGTGGAGGGAGCCTCTAAACAGCCCAGTTTGGGCAAATTCATGGTGGAGGGAGCCTCTAACCAGCCCAGTTTGGACCAATTATTGGTGGAGGGAGCCTCTAAACAGCCAAGTTTGGACCAATTCATGGTGGAGGGAGCCTCTAACCAGCCCAGTTTGGACCAATTAATGGTGGAGGGAGCCTCTAAACAGCCAAGTTTTGGGAAATTCATGGTGGAGGGAGCCTCTAACCAGCCAAGTTTGGACCAATTCATGGTGGAGGGAGCCTCTAAAAAACCCAGTTTGGACCAATTCATGGTGGAGGGAGCCTCTAACCAGCCCAGTGTGGGCAAATTCATGGTGGAGGGAGCCTCTAAAAAACCCAGTTTGGGCACATTCATGGTGGAGGGAGCCTCTAAACAGCCCAGTTTGGGCAAATTCATGGTGGAGGGAGCCTCTAACCAGCCCAGTTTGGACCAATTCATGGTGGAGGGAGCCTCTAAACAGCCAAGTTTGGACCAATTCATGGTGGAGGGAGCCTCTAACCAGCCCAGTTTGGACCAATTAATGGTGGAGGGAGCCTCTAAACAGCCAAGTTTGGACCAATTCATGGTGGAGGGAGCCTCTAACCAGCCCAGTTTGGGCAAATTCATGGTGGAGGGAGCCTCTAAACAGCCCAGTTTGGACCAATTAATGGTGGAGGGAGCCTCTAAACAGCCAAGTTTGGACCAATTCATGGTGGAGGGAGCCTCTAAAAACCCCAGTTTGGACCAATTCATGGTGGAGGGAGCCTCTAAACAGCCCAGTTTGGGCAAATTCATGGTGGAGGGAGCCTCTAACCAGCCCAGTTTGAACCAATTAATGGTGGAGGGAGCCTCTAAACAGCCAAGTTTGGACCAATTCATGGTGGAGGGAGCCTCTAACCAGCCCAGTTTGGACCAATTAATGGTGGAGGGAGCCTCTAAACAGCCAAGTTTTGGGAAATTCATGGTGGAGGGAGCCTCTAAAAACCCCAGTTTGGACCAATTCATGGTGGAGGGAGCCTCTAAACAGCCCAGTTTGGGCAAATTCATGGTGGAGGGAGCCTCTAACCAGCCCAGTTTGGACCAATTAATGGTGGAGGGAGCCTCTAAACAGCCAAGTTTGGACCAATTCATGGTGGAGGGAGCCTCTAAAAACCCCAGTTTGGACCAATTCATGGTGGAGGGAGCCTCTAAACAGCCCAGTTTGGGCAAATTCATGGTGGAGGGAGCCTCTAACCAGCCCAGTTTGAACCAATTAATGGTGGAGGGAGCCTCTAAACAGCCAAGTTTGGACCAATTCATGGTGGAGGGAGCCTCTAACCAGCCCAGTTTGGACCAATTAATGGTGGAGGGAGCCTCTAAACAGCCAAGTTTTGGGAAATTCATGGTGGAGGGAGCCTCTAAAAACCCCAGTTTGGACCAATTCATGGTGGAGGGAGCCTCTAAACAGCCCAGTTTGGGCAAATTCATGGTGGAGGGAGCCTCTAACCAGCCCAGTTTGGACCAATTAATGGTGGAGGGAGCCTCTAAACAGCCAAGTTTGGACCAATTCATGGTGGAGGGAGCCTCTAACCAGCCCAGTTTGGACCAATTAATGGTGGAGGGAGCCTCTAAACAGCCAAGTTTTGGGAAATTCATGGTGGAGGGAGCCTCTAACCAGCCCAGTGTGGGCAAATTCATGGTGGAGGGAGCCTCTAAAAAACCCAGTTTGGACCAATTCATGGTGGAGGGAGCCTCTAACCAGCCCAGTTTGGGCAAATTCATGGTGGAGGGAGCCTCTAAAAAACCCAGTTTGGACCAATTCATGGTGGAGGGAGCCTCTAACCAGCCCAGTTTGGGCAAATTCATGGTGGAGGGAGCCTCTAAAAAACCCAGTTTGGACCAATTCATGGTGGAGGGAGCCTCTAACCAGCCCAGTTTGGGCAAATTCATGGTGGAGGGAGCCTCTAAACAGCCCAGTTTGGGCAAATTCATGGTGGAGGGAGCCTCTAAACAGCCCAGTTTGGGCAAATTCATGGTGGAGGGAGCCTCTAACCAGCCCAGTTTGGACCAATTAATGGTGGAGGGAGCCTCTAACCAGCCCAGTTTGGGCAAATTCATGGTGGAGGGAGCCTCTAAACAGCCCAGTTTGGACCAATTCATGGTGGAGGGAGCCTCTAAAAAACCCAGTTTGGACCAATTCATGGTGGAGGGAGCCTCTAAACAGCCCAGTTTGGGCAAATTCATGGTGAAGGGAGCCTCTAACCAGCCCAGTTTGGACCAATTCATGGTGGAGGGAGCCTCTAACCAGCCCAGTTTGGGCAAATTCATGGTGGAGGGAGCCTCTAAACAGCCCAGTTTGGACCAATTCATGGTGGAGGGAGCCTCTAAAAAACCCAGTTTGGACCAATTCATGGTGGAGGGAGCCTCTAAACAGCCCAGTTTGGGCAAATTCATGGTGGAGGGAGCCTCTAACCAGCCCAGTTTGGACCAATTAATGGTGGAGGGAGCCTCTAAACAGCCAAGTTTGGACCAATTCATGGTGGAGGGAGCCTCTAAACAGCCCAGTTTGGGCACATTCATGGTGGAGGGAGCCTCTAACCAGCCCAGTTTGGACCAATTAATGGTGGAGGGAGCCGCTAAACAGCCCAGTTTGGACCAATTCATGGTGGAGGGAGCCTCTAAAAACCCCAGTTTGGACCAATTCATGGTGGAGGGAGCCTCTAAAAAACCCAGTTTGGACCAATTCATGGTGGAGGGAGCCTCTAACCAGCCCAGTTTGGACCAATTAATGGTGGAGGGAGCCTCTAAACAGCCAAGTTTGGACCAATTCATGGTGGAGGGAGCCTCTAAAAACCCCAGTTTGGACCAATTCATGGTGGAGGGAGCCTCTAAACAGCCCAGTTTGGGCAAATTCATGGTGGAGGGAGCCTCTAACCAGCCCAGTTTGGACCAATTAATGGTGGAGGGAGCCTCTAAACAGCCAAGTTTGGACCAATTCATGGTGGAGGGAGCCTCTAACCAGCCCAGTTTGGACCAATTAATGGTGGAGAGAGCCTCTAAACAGCCAAGTTTTGGGAAATTCATGGTGGAGGGAGCCTCTAACCAGCCCAGTTTGGACCAATTCATGGTGGAGGGAGCCTCTAAACAGCCCAGTTTGGGCAAATTCATGGTGGAGGGAGCCTCTAAAAAACCCAGTTTGGACCAATTCATGGTGGAGGGAGCCTCTAACCAGCCCAGTTTGGACCAATTAATGGTGGAGGGAGCCGCTAAACAGCCCAGTTTGGACCAATTCATGGTGGAGGGAGCCTCTAAAAACCCCAGTTTGGACCAATTCATGGTGGAGGGAGCCTCTAAACAGCCCAGTTTGGGCAAATTCATGGTGGAGGGAGCCTCTAACCAGCAGAGTTGGTGGAAATCAGGGTGGAGGGAGCCTAGTATTAGCAGAATTGTGCAACGCTTATGGTGGATGAGTATGAGGATGCGGAGGAATTGGAGAGGTTGAGTACAGACATGGAGTTTCATGTTGGGGTGCTTTACACAGGTGGGCACAAAAATGACGGCTCTACCCAGTGGTGGTTCATTTTTATCAAAGTGAGCCGGTCGGCACTCTCAGCTGACAGACGGGTGCGCTTGTCAGTGATGATGCCACCGGCTGCACTGAACACCCTCTCAGATAGGACGCTGGCGGCAGGACAGGACAGCACCTCCAAGGCATATAGGGCAAGTTCAAGCCACAGGTCCAACTTCGACACCCAATACGTGTAGGGCGCAGAGGGGTCGGAGAGGACAGGGCTGTGGTCGGAAAGGTATTCCCGCAACATGCGCCTATACTTCTCACGCCTGGTGACACTAGGACCCTCCGTGGCGGCACTTTGGCGAGGGGGTGCCATCAAGGTGTCCCAGACCTTAGACAGTGTGCCCCTCGTTTGTGTGGACCGGTGAGAACTTGGTTGCCTACTGGAGGAACTGCCCTCCCTGCCGCCAACGTCACATGCTGGAAACATCTCCATCATATTCTGCACCAATTGCCTGTGGCAAGCATTGATGCGATTGGCCCTCCCCTCTACCGGAATAAAAGACGAGATGTTGTTTTTATACCGGGGGTCAAGGATAGCAAAGATCCAGTACTGGTTGTCCTCCATGATTTTGACAATACGCTTGTCGGTTGTAAAGCACCCCAACATGAACTCAGCCATGTCTGCCACAGTGTTAGTTGGCATGACTCCTCTGGCCCCACCGGAAAGTTCAATCTCCATTTCCTCCTCATCCTCCATGTCTACCCATCCACGCTGCAACAATGGGACGATTCGAAGTTGCCCGGAAGCCTCCTGTATCACCATCACATCATCGGACAACTCTTCTTCCTCCTCCTCCTCCTCCTCCTCCTCCATTAAACGCAGTGAAGCGGACAGATGTGTGGACCTACTCTCCAGCTGTGACGGATCGGATGCTATCCCTAACTCCTCTGTGTGATCTGAGTTATCCCTGATGTCAATCAGGGATTCTCTCAGAACACACAAGAGCGGGATTGTAAGGCTCACCATCGCATCCTCAGAGCTCACCCTCCTTGTGGACTCCTCAAAGACCCGTAGGATGTCACAAAGGTCTCTCATCCATGGCCACTCATGGATGTGAAACTGAGGCAGCTGACTTTGTGGCACCCTAGGGTTTTGTAGCTGGTATTCCATCAAAGGTCTCTGCTGCTCAACCACTCTATTCAACATCTGAAACGTTGAGTTCCAGCGTGTGGGGACGTCGCACAAAAGCCGGTGTTGTGGCACATGCAGGCGTTGCTGGAGAGATTTTAAGCTAGCAGCGGCTACTGTCGACTTGCGAAAGTGGGCGCACATGCGCCGCACTTTCACCAGTAGCTCTGGAACATTGGGGTAGCTCTTTAGGAAACGTTGCACCACTAGGTTGAAGACGTGGGCCAGGCATGGAACATGTTGGAGTCCGGCAAGCTCCAGAGCTGCTACCAGGTTCCGGCCGTTATCACAAACGACCATGCCTGGGCCCAGGTGCAGCGGCTCAAACCATATTGCCGTCTCATCGAGGAGGGCATCCCTCACCTCGGAGGCAGTGTGCTGTCTGTCCCCCAAGCTGATCAGCTTCAGCACAGCCTGCTGACGTCTACCAACGCCAGTGCTGCAACGTTTCCAACTCGTAGCTGGGGTCAATCTAACAGCGGAGGAGGAGGCGGTGGCGGAGGAGGAGGCGGTAGAGGAGGAGGAGGAGGGGGGTGTTCTTCTCGTGTCCCTGCCAGGAATGTTAGGCGGGGAGACGAGGTACACCGGGCCAGTTTGGGAAGCAGTCCCAGCCTCAACTACATTCACCCAGTGTGCCGTCAGTGAAATGTAGCGTCCCTGTCCGCATGCACTTGTCCACGCGTCGGTGGTCAAGTGGACCTTTGTGCAAAGCGCGGAACTAAGGGCCCGCCTGATGTTGAGTGACACGTGCTGGTGCAAGGCGGGGACGGCACACCGGGAGAAGTAGTGACGGCTAGGGACGGCATAGCGAGGTGCCGCAGTTGCCATCAGGTCCAGGAAGGCGGGAGTTTCAACAAGCCGGAACGCCAACATCTCCTGGGCCAGCAGTTTAGCGATGTTGGCGTTCAAGGCTTGCGCGTGTGGGTGGTTAGCAGTGTATTTCTGCCGCCGCTCCAATGTCTGAGAGATGGTGGGTTGTTGTAAAGAAACGCCTGATGGTGCCTTTGATGGTGCAGGAGAAGGAGATAAGACAGGACCAGGGGAGGATGAGGTAGAAGTCAACAAAGTGGCGGAGGCAGATGAAGTGGTGTCCTGGCTCGTCCTCTGGAGTGCATCGCCAGCACAGTCAGCAGTGGCAGTGGCAGAGGCAGAGGCAGTGGCAGAGGCAGTGGCAGTGGCGTGAACGGCAGGCGGCCTTTGTCCTGCCGTTGCTGCCTGCCACTGATTCCAGTGCTTGGATTCCAAATGACGGCGCATTGAAGTGGTGGACAGGTTGCTCTTCTCAGAGCCCCTAATCAATTTCGAGAGGCAAATTGTGCAGACAACACTATATCTGTCCTCGGCACATTCCTTGAAAAAACTCCACACCTTCGAGAAACGTGCCCTCGAGGTGGGAGTTTTTCGGGGCTGGGTACGAACTGGAACATCTTGGGAGATTCCGGGTGTGGCCTGGCTTCGCCTAAGCTGCTGACCTCTGCCTCTGCCTCTAGCTACCCTTTTTGGTGCTGCACCTGCCTCAACATCCACACTACTTTCCCCGCTTGACATCCCCCCTGTCCAGGTCGGGTCAGTGTCCTCATCATCCACCACTTCCTCTTCCAACTCCTGTCTCATCTCCTCCTCCCGCACAATGCGCCGGTCAACTGGATGCCCTGACGGCAACTGCGTCACATCATCGTCGATGAGGGTGGGTTGCTGGTCATCCACCACCAAATCGAACAGAGATGGAGGAGACTCTAGTGTTTGAGCATCTGGACACAGATGCTCCTCTGTTAGGTTCGTGGAATCGTGACGTGGAGAGGCAGGTTGAGGGACAATGAAAGGAGCGGAGAACAGACTGTTGGGTAATAGGAGGAGAGGAGGCAGAGTCTGACTGGCTGCTAGACAATGTGCTGTAAGCGTTCTCTGACAGCCATTGCAAGACCTGTTCCTGGTTCTCGGGCCTACTAAGGTTTGTACCCTGCAGTTTAGTTAATGTGGCAAGCAACCCTGGCACTGTGGAGTGGCGCAATGCTTGCTGCCCCACAGGAGTAGGCACGGGACGCCCTGTGGCTTCACTGCTACCTTGCTCCCCAGAACCATTCCCCCGACCTCGCCCACGGCCTCGTCCACGTCCCTTTCCGGGAGCCTTGCGCATTTTGAATTCCTAGTTAGAAATTGGCACTGTATACCAGTAGTAAAAATTGTGGGTGCACGTAACCCCAATATATTCTTTGAATTCCCAGTCAGACACTGGCACTATATGGAAGTAGCAAGAAATGAGGGTATTTATAACCCCAATATATTCTTTGAATTCCCAGTCAGACAATGGCACTGTATACCAGTAGTAAAAATTGTGGGTGCACGTAACCACAATATATTCTTTGAATTACCAGTCAGAAACTGGCACTATATGGCAGTAGCAAGAAATGAGGGTATTTGTATTCCCAATATATTCTTTGAATTCCCAGTCAGACAATGGCACTGTATACCAGTAGTAAAAATTGTGGGTGCACGTAACCACAATATATTCTTTGAATTACCAGTCAGAAACTGGCACTATATGGCAGTAGCAAGAAATGAGGGTATTTGTATTCCCAATATATTCTTTGAATTCCCAGTCAGACAATGGCACTGTATACCAGTAGTAAAAATTGTGGGTGCACGTAACCACAATATATTCTTTGAATTACCAGTCAGAAACTGGCACTATATGGCAGTAGCAAGAAATGAGGGTATTTATAACCCCAATATATTCTTTGAATTCCCAGTCAGACAATGGCACTGTATACCAGTAGTAAAAATTGTGGGTGCACGTAACCACAATATATTCTTTGAATTACCAGTCAGAAACTGGCACTATATGGCAGTAGCAAGAAATGAGGGTATTTATAAGCCCAATATATTCTTTGAATTCCCAGTCAGACAATGGCACTGTATACCAGTAGTAAAAATTGTGGGTGCACGTAACCACAATATATTCTTTGAATTACCAGTCAGAAACTGGCACTATATGGCAGTAGCAAGAAATGAGGGTATTTATAACCCCAATATATTCTTTGAATTCCCAGTCAGACAATGGCACTGTATACCAGTAGTAAAAATTGTGGGTGCACGTAACCACAATATATTCTTTGAATTACCAGTCAGAAACTGGCACTATATGGCAGTAGCAAGAAATGAGGGTATTTGTATTCCCAATATATTCTTTGAATTCCCAGTCAGACAATGGCACTGTATACCAGTAGTAAAAATTGTGGGTGCACGTAACCACAATATATTCTTTGAATTACCAGTCAGAAACTGGCACTATATGGCAGTAGCAAGAAATGAGGGTATTTATAACCCCAATATATTCTTTGAATTCCCAGTCAGACAATGGCACTGTATACCAGTAGTAAAAATTGTGGGTGCACGTAACCCCAATATATTCTTTGAATTCCCAGTCAGAAACTGGCACTATATGGCAGTAGCAAGAAATGAGGGTATTTATAAGCCCAATATATTCTTTGAATTCCCAGTCAGACAATGGCACTGTATACCAGTAGTAAAAATTGTGGGTGCACGTAACCACAATATATTCTTTGAATTACCAGTCAGAAACTGGCACTATATGGCAGTAGCAAGAAATGAGGGTATTTATAACCCCAATATATTCTTTGAATTCCCAGTCAGACAATGGCACTGTATACCAGTAGTAAAAATTGTGGGTGCACGTAACCCCAATATATTCTTTGAATTCCCAGTCAGAAACTGGCACTATATGGCAGTAGCAAGAAATGAGGGTATTTATAACCCCAATATATTCTTTGAATTCCCAGTCAGACAATGGCACTGTATACCAGTAGTAAAAATTGTGGGTGCACGTAACCACAATATATTCTTTGAATTACCAGTCAGAAACTGACACTATATGGCAGTAGCAAGAAATGAGGGTATTTATAACCCCAATATATTCTTTGAATTCCCAGTCAGACAATGGCACTGTATACCAGTAGTAAAAATTGTGGGTGCACGTAACCCCAATATATTCTTTGAATTCCCAGTCAGACACTGGCACTATATGGCAGTAGCAAGAAATGAGGGTATTTGTATTCCCAATATATTCTTTGAATTCCCAGTCAGACAATGGCACTGTATACCAGTAGTAAAAATTGTGGGTGCACGTAACCCCAATATATTCTTTGAATTACCAGTCAGAAACTGGCACTATATGGCAGTAGCAAGAAATGAGGGTATTTGTATTCCCAATATATTCTTTGAATTCCCAGTCAGACAATGGCACTGTATACCAGTAGTAAAAATTGTGGGTGCACGTAACCACAATATATTCTTTGAATTACCAGTCAGAAACTGGCACTATATGGCAGTAGCAAGAAATGAGGGTATTTGTATTCCCAATATATTCTTTGAATTCCCAGTCAGACAATGGCACTGTATACCAGTAGTAAAAATTGTGGGTGCACGTAACCACAATATATTCTTTGAATTACCAGTCAGAAACTGGCACTATATGGCAGTAGCAAGAAATGAGGGTATTTGTATTCCCAATATATTCTTTGAATTCCCAGTCAGACAATGGCACTGTATACCAGTAGTAAAAATTGTGGGTGTATATAGCCCCAATTCTATTGCTAGGGGACTTGCAGGGTATTTCTGGGGTGAAGGTGGGGGGGCACACCGTTGGAACGGGTATCGGGGTATATATCGGGTATACGGGAATACACTGACAGTGTATTCCATTCAGGATCCTGGGAAAGCTGGGTTGCGGCGATTGAGCCCCTTAGTGCCACGTTACACTGACAAGCTTCTCCCTGGAATTTAGCTCTTATAAGAGCTGTTGGTTGTCTTCTCCTTCCTATCTAGCCTGTCCCTGCCTACCCAGAATCTAACCCCTAGCTAACTGGACGGAAACCTCCGTCCCCGGTGAATTGCAAGCTCAGAATGACGCGAAGCTGGGCGGCGCTGTTCTTTTAAATTAGAGGTCACATGTTTTCGGCAGCCAATGGGTTTTGCCTACTTTTTTCAACGTCACCGGTGTCGTAGTTCCTGTCCCACCTACCCTGCGCTGTTATTGGAGCAAAAAAGGCGCCAGGGAAGGTGGGAGGGGAATCGAGTAATGGCGCACTTTACCACGCGGTGTTCGATTCGATTCGAACATGCCGAACAGCCTAATATCCGATCGAACATGAGTTCGATAGAACACTGTTCGCTCATCTCTATTCACATTGTGTTTGGCATGCAAATTGTAAATGTGCTGATGAATAGATATGAAATAATTGACACTAAAACAAAACAAAATCTATACAGCATGGTTAACATTCCTTTACATTCCCTAAGGGATCCCTATGTATTGGGAAGTGTGTCCTGTACAGCTAAAAAATGTATGTCAATATATAGCAGCAAAGTATTTCCAACGTATATGCCAAATGTCATTCAGAGATGTGAACAAAGCATTTATTTTATTTTACGTTTCTATCCAATAATCCAGACTATTTTATACCCAAGCATGTACAAGTCATGTTAGGTCTGAATAAAGCCATTTTGCTATATTACCTTTGCCTGAGATTTTATTGAAGATGTTGGTGACGATTGTGTGCATTGTTGATGTTTTATGACATTTCCCCTTTAAAGGTAATGATGGCTGCAGCACTGTGAGTCATGTACTTCATATGAGGTACAGTATTGGAAGTGTAAGGTGATGGTCAACCTGTCACTTTAAATAATGCTCTGCTATTTGGAGCCATAGTGAATGCATTGATTTCCATCAAACACTGTGATTTAAATATTGAAAGGGCCAGAAGGAGACATGTAAGGAACACAAAAAAGAGCTCATAGGGAAATATCATCGCAACAGTTAGAACGCTGCCAGGCAATGAAACTGTAACTGGAGGATCACCTTCAAGAACTGTGCTAAATGAGACACAATACTAATAGCACGTAAAGAAAATGAGCACAGTCTTACAATCCCTATTCCCAATCATATACCAGGGCGTTGTTATAGTTACCACTTTTATAGTTACCTTTTGTGAAACGGTCTCTGTACCTCGAAACGCATCATCTTTGAGATCTGCTAATAAAAATTGTTCTTCAACATCAGAAATTTTTCCCCTTTATGTGTTAAGGTTCTTCACACCAGTGAATGGTTCCACATTGTGTGAGGCCCTCTGGGTTCCTGTCACTGGAAATCATCCTAAAGCGTACCTTCAGCTATAAATAACTGTTCATAGATGAATAGTACAGGTGAATATAAGAAACTTTGCAATATGTCTTATTCAAGAGATCTATTTTCGTCTCCACTTTTTAGGCAGAATTACTTTTTACATAGTAATCTATGAAGGGGGAGAGAAAAAAGCTGCTAGAAAAGACGCTCAAATAATAGTGGAACACTCAGGAGGGCAAGGGTTGTTATCACGGGTAATATATCAGATGTGGCCGGCTTGTAGGGAGTCCCTGGGTCCCAAAATGTGCACAAAATCTCCTTTTTGATGTCCCCGACTACCCACCCCCACGTGGTACCTGACAATGACAACAGACAACCAGGTCTCAGGGGTAGTCGTTGCTCTTTTACTAGCAGGACAAGGTAATACAAATGTACATATGGAGTAATTCTTCACATACAATACAGTGATCTTTGTAGATAGTGTCCAGTCAAGCAGGTGATGGAGCTTGGGGCAGGAACGCTTTGGATAGTTTAATTAGTAGTTGCTTGGGTAGTTAAACTTGTATATACTTGTAAAGATGGCCTGCATCCAGGGGGTTAGTCCTCAACACACTGGGTACATGTATGTAGGAGAGGAAATAGGGGTGTTGACAGTGGGACACACTCGAATTCTGTCAGACTAGCTATGGGCTTCTTAAATATGGATTTGTCCCAAAGACTTACTTGAATAGAGAGATACGTGTGAGGTTCCCAGATGTATGGATAAGCAGGCCCGTATCCTTTAGTACTTGTAGACTTGGAACTACAGAGGAAAACACTCTCTTAGGAGGATCCTGAGCACAGAGGAGAAGACATCTCTGGTTGCAGTTCCCTGATGCTTGGCTGCCATTTTCAGCTCCCCATGTGTAGATCTCTTCACACAAAGGAACACAAAAAGGTTCCCAACCCCCCTCTAGAGAGGGCTGTAACTCCTCCTCCTCCAGGCCAGTCAAGGAAGCTTGATGGGTCCTTAAGGTCACCTGATCATACTGGACACTCCTTTACATTGGCAACATAAATTACAATGGGAAGTATAGGCAGGTGTAGTTCACAAACATCCACAAGATGGCGCATTAATAGACCCCCCCCCCCCTGTGTGCTGGCTCTGGTGAAATAGAAATCCTATTAATATTATAAATGTGAATGTTTGTGGGTTTGTGAGTTTGTGTGTGTTTGGATGTTCAGATGTTTGTTCCTCAATCAAGCAAAACCCGCTCCACCGATTTGGCTGAAATTTTCCACAAACATAGTCACTACACTCGATTGCGCAATAGGCTACTTTTTGTCACAATAGCGCACATACGTTTGTGCCAGGACCCCCACAAAACCCAAACTCACACCACCCTCTCTGCAATCTCACACACTTTGGACCATAGCAAGCCACAAAATTCATATTGCCCTCTACAGCTTAGCCCCTAACCCCACACAATCACATATACATATACTTTACCACTTTGCCCCTCACCTTAACGATACTCCAGGAGGCGCTCTATAACGCTCCAGAGCAACCATGTTTGCCGACCCCCACCGCTCTGACAATCTGAGACACCGCCCACCCATGTCAATACCCCTAGGAGGTCTAATAAATGCAAAAAAAAATTTTTTTTTAAAAAGTAAAAGAAATATACAAACAAATAAAAAGGATTAAAAATTCAAATCACCCCCCTTTCCCTAGAACACATATAAAAGTAGTGAAAAACTGTGAAACACATACATGTTAGGTATCCCTGTGTCCGAAATCGCCCGCTCTACAAAGCTATACAAATATTTTTCCTGTTCGGTAAACGCCGTACCGGGAAAATGGTCAAAAGTGCCAAACCGCCGTTTTTTCACTGTTTTGATTCTGATAAAAATTTGAATAAAAAGTGATCAAAGCAATAACATTTCCCAAAAATAGTAGAACAACAAAGTACACCCAGTCCCGCAAAAAAAGACGCCCTATACATCCCCATACACGCATGTATAAAAAAGTTACGGCTGTCGGAATATGATGACTTTTCAAAAAAAAATTTTTAAACACAGTTTTGGATTTTTTTAAGGGGTCAAAATGTAAATAAAACCATATAAATTTGGTATCCCCAGCATCGTAACGAAACACAGAATACAGGGGACATGTCATTTTGGTTGCACAGTGAACGCCGTAAAACCGAAGCCCGCAAGAAAGTCGCAGAACTGCATTTTTTTGTCCAATCCACCCCATTCTGAATATTTTCCCTGCTTCCCAGTACATTATATAGAATAAATAATGGTGGCATCATGAAGAAAAATTTGTCCCGCAAAAATTAAGACCTATATGACTCTGGGAGCAGAGAAATAAAAAAGTTATGGGGTTTAGAAGGAGGGGAGTCAAAAACGATAAACAAAAATCAAAAAATGCCATCGGTGGGAAAGGGTTAACTTCAAATACTTCTGTCCCAAAGTCACTATGTAAAGTTTCTCACAACACCGTATAGCAGCTCAAATACAAATTAACTTCAACACAAAAGTCTCACGTATTCTCTGAATTACAGCAAAAACAAGATACAAACTTACATTTCATATCCCATACCTTATACACACTACGAAAACCTTACCCACGCCTGTATATACCCACTTCTATAATCACCGCAGACGAAGTCGCGGGTACCAGCTAGTACTGTTAATATAGAAGGAATGGGGGAGGAACCTCTTTACCTTATATGCAAATGTCCATACCATCTCGGTCTGCAAGGACTATGAAAGGGAATGAGCACAAGCAGGACTGGGACATTACAATAGCACGCTGTGCTCTTTTAACACTTTTATGCTTGTAGATAACAGGCTACCAATTCACAGAATTAGGCAATAAGTTATTTAACTAGCCGGCAGCAGCCTTTTCCTGAAGCCCTTCCATCTCCATAGGGGTCTATGTGTAAGGATGGGTACAGAGACAGAATCTTTTGTAAATACCAGTCTGTTTGAAGATAAGAAAAAGAAATGTCACATAACAAGTGTGAAAGGAAACATATATATTGCCCATTTTCTTACATTGAAATTCACTATTTATCTATGAAAAGTTGTGTGTAAGTGGAGAGACATAGTACCCATTCTGATCAACATCTATGACCTGTCGCCTAATCGGTCATTAACTGCTTCACGCTAATGAGGGGCAATAATCCTGCCATAGATGTCTGCACATGAAAGATATTCTGGCTTGGCTTTAATCCAAGATCATGCCACTAGGTTTCTGGAAAGAAAGCTACGTTACAAGTGATGCTAGAGCAAATGTTCCTTTTTCCTCCCAAGGAGGACTTATTTTCATATTCTTGTCTCCTTAGCAGAACATATATGCTCTATATTTATATATCTATATATACATGTACAGTATATACTGTATATATACAGTCCTATGAAAAAGTTTGGGCACCCCTATTAATCTTAATCATTTTTAGTTCTAAATATTTTGGTATTTGCAACAGCCATTTCAGTTTGATATATCTAATAACTGATGGACACAGTAATATTTCAGGATTGAAATGAGGTTTATTGTACTAACAGAAAATGTGCAATATGCATTAAACCAAAATTTGACCGGTGCAAAAGTATGGGCACCTCAACATTAATATTTAGTAGATCCTCCTTTTGCAAAGATAACAGCCTCTAGTCGCTTCCTGTAGCTTTTAATCAGTTCCTGGATCCTGGATAAAGGTATTTTGGACAAACAATTCAAGTTCAGTTAAGTTAGATGGTCGCCGAGCATGGACAACCCGCTTCCAATCATCCCACAAATGTTCAATGATATTCAGGTCTGGGGACTGGGATGGCCATTCCAGAACATTGTAATTGTTCCTCTGCATGAATGCCTGAGGATTTGGAGCGGTGTTTTGGATCATTGTCTTGCTGAAATATCCATCCCCGGCGTAACTTCAACTTCGTCACTGATTCTTGAACATTATTCTCAAGAATCTGCTGATACTGAGTGGAATCCATGCGACTCTCAACTTTAACAAGATTCCCGATGCCGGCATTGGCCACACAGCCCCAAAGCATGATGGAACCTCCACCAAATTTTACAGTGGGTAGCATGTGTTTTTCTTGGAATGCTGTTTCTTTTTGGACGCCATGCATAACGCCTTTTTTTTATAACCAAACAACTCAATTTTTGTTTCCAAAATGAAGCTGCCTTGTCCAAATGTGCTTTTTCATACCTCAGGCAACTCTATTTGTGGCGTACGTGCAGAAACGGCTTCTTTCTCATCACTCTCCCATACAGCTTCTATTTGTGCAAAGTGCGCTGTATAGTTGACCGATGCACAGTGACACCATCTGCAGCAAGATGATGCTGCAGCTCTTTGGAGGTGGTCTGTGGATTGTCCTTGACTGTTCTCACCATTCTTCTTCTCTGCCTTTCTGATATTTTTCTTGGCCTGCCACTTCTGGGCTTAACAAGAACTGTCCCTGTGGTCTTCCATTTCCTTACTATGTTCCTCACAGTGGAAACTGACAGGTTAAATCTCTGAGACAACGTTTTGTATCCTTCCCCTGAACAACTATGTTGAACAATCTTTGTTTTCAGATCATTTGAGAGTGGGCTGTCCATGTTCGGCGACCATAAAACTTAACTGAACTTGAATTGTTTTGTAGAAAGAAATGGTCCAAAATACCTTCATCCAGGATCCAGGAACTGATTAAAAGCTACAGGAAGCGACTAGAGGCTGTTATCTTTGCAAAAGGAGGATGTACTAACTATTAATGTCACTTTTCTGTTGAGGTGCCCATATTTTTGCACCGGTCAAATTTTGGTTTAATGCATATTGCACATTTTCTGTTAGTACAATAAACCTCATTTCAATCCTGAAATATTACTGTGTCCATCAGTTATTAGATATATCAAACTGAAATGGCTGTTGCAAACACCAAAATATTTAGACCTAAAAATGATTAAGATTAATAGGGGTGCCCAAACTTTTTCATAGGACTGTATGCTCTATATACTGAAAGGTGGCTTGCAAAGGTAATCTTTTTAAGGGCACACCCCTTTGGACCCAAGTCTATCTTTCACCTAGCTCACCAGTACAATGCTTCACACTAATGAGGGGCAATAATCCTAAAGCTGTCTACAAAATTGTCTCTTTTTCTCTAGAAGGAGATATTCTGGTTTTACTTTAATACCAGATTTTGCCACTAGGTTTCTGGAAAACCAGACCTTGATCTGTAGGGATCTACCTTACAAAAGATTATATTAGATCAGGTTTTCCTTTTCCACAAAGGATGATTCATTTGCATACTCTATTCCCTTAAATGTTATATGAGATCTCTACTTTGCACTGTATTTTATTGGTAGTCAAATTGCGGGGGTGATAAGGTGATGGCTGCTGCAGATATGGGGGTCCAGAAAGAGGGGGGCTGTCACACAGGTATATTAGGATACTCTAGGAATGTTCTAGATGAGGGTAAGTAGAGCGTGCAGATGATGTGTGCAGAAATGGAAAGTCAGAGAGAGGTTGGAGTGATTTACAAACCAAATGTAAGAATTGTGTGTAGTTTATGGCCTGTAAATAGTTATGTAATTACAGATATATACAGATACAGTATATGGTCTGTATATAATTCTTTCATATACAGTAAAAACAAAAAATAAGCCAAATTGAGTATCTACCCAGCTGCATCCCCAAAGGGCGATCATAGAGCCACTGCTATAAAATTATTGTGGCCCAAATTTAAGTCACATTTTATGTTTCCTACATTTTAGCTGTGTAACCACTCTCTTTGCACCATTAGAAGCTCTTGTAGATGACGTGATGCCCTTTACATGCCATACAACTACACAAACAAGATCATTTCCAGGTATCACATCACAGACATTTAAAAATATTTTGGTATGAAAATAAAAATGACAAAGACAAGTTAAGGTATAAAAGAGCAAAAGGGCAACTGAAGTACACATAAATCATGAGTCAAAAGCTAGATAGTTATGAAGGGTGTGTGCCATTCTACGCATTTCTTCTATAGATAGAATTTCTTGTAGAGACCATAATTGTTATTTTATGTTCTCTAGGAATTGTCTTATTCTTCACTTTATGCATGTCACGGGGTGACTAATGCTATACAGTCTCAGAACACTTCTCACTGACAAGTGTGTGATGTGATAATAGCAGTGGTAAAAGGAGATGTTTCTGTAATGAAAAATTCTATTGTAGTAATTCTTTTTGACCACAAGATGCCGCTGTGTTAGGTAAAGGAAAAACCAGGAAGTGACGAGTTCAGGAAGTGGACTGCAGTAGTGGGGGAGAAGAAGCTGGCTGTGAGCAGTGAGAGATCTGAGGGACAATCCATTGCCATCCGCTGCCCTGCAACGCTTGTTTCAGGCCAGGGCCAGCTCTGGAGAAGCCCGAACCTGTTGCTGGTTCCCATGTCAGGAGAGTTGGAGACGATTGCTGTGCAGACGCCGCGGAGCGGATGACAAGAAGGACCAGCCCTTGTGACACCGTGTTCCAGTTGCCTGGAGGCAAAGAAATTCCTGTTTCCTTCGGAAAGTCCATCTGACTGTTCGCCCCCTTGCTAACCCGGGTAAGCGGAGCTCCGATTCACCTTTCATAAGGGTGAATAGTGTATACACGCAGTAAATAGTTTGTTTTTTTTTGGCGCCAAAAACCTAGCATAGACTGGTTCCGGCCATTTTGCTTTAAAGCGAGTTCTATCCAAACGGAGATACAGCACGTGTTGTCCTGCTATTCAAAAGAGACACTATATCCTGGATTATAGTACCAGAAGTATGTCATAAGAGGAGTTATTTGTTTCACTAAGACTTGTGCAGCTAAGCACCAACTTCTGATAAAACAAAACCGGTTGCTGAAGTCTTCCCTGCAGGGTTGGGGTAGTGTGTTGAAATGTGGATATTGGGGAGTGGGTAAGTTAAATAGTAAACTGTGATATTGTTAACCCCAGTGTGACACCGCAGGTGATCTTCCTCTGCATACTTACATTGTTTTGTTAGCTTGGTATTAATAGGTAAATTGCAGCTGCTATATATATGTAGCCGCTAGTTAAAGGCATAGTTCACTAGTTCTGACATATTAGGTCACGGTGCAGTGTCACTCAGGGGTCTCAGCCCTCGGCTGAGTGTCTTGTAATTATTGATTTCATCAGGCCTGTTAGCCTGGAGTTCACCCCAAAAGGGTATAGAGTAAAATTTATATTTCTTACTTCGTGTCTGGTGTGGTTGTGCCTGTCCGTGGAACCGCTGTATCCTAAAAGTTCCTGCAAGAGCCCCGGTAGCCAGTCGGCTGCCGTGTCTTTCCCTTCCTCCTCCCCCCTTACATTTTTGGCGTAGTCGGCAGGATACGGTGCCACCATGGACATGGACAACGCATCTGGGGACGCGCCCTTGGTGGACGCGGACCGTGTGCCTAATGGCGGGGTGGCTGTAGGTGCTGTCCTCCCGCCTGTTGCACCTACCCTTGCACCGACAGCCCCAGTCAGGTGTTTACCAGCAGGTGCCATCTTAAACCAACTGACTAAATTTGACGGACATAACATGTTGCTGACCGATTGGACTGAACGACTGAGGAGTGCGATTAAACTGTGTAATCTAGCCCCCGAACTCCAACCGGAGGTAGCGATAAATGCTCTGGAAGGGAATGCCCGACGGACAATCACATTACTGCCAGAGTCCCAGAGGAGTACGGTGACAGACATAGTAAACAGGTTGGAGAAGGTTTACGGGAACCGTGCCCCGTCAGTTGATTTACTTGCCCGGTTTGTTAATCGGAGACAGAGGGAGGGGGAGACCGTCCCTGAGTATGCTAATGAACTACAGGGGTTGTTAGCTGATGTCCGGAGGGCCGAATCCCACGCCCAGCGTGCCCCTGAGGAAGATGACGAGCTGTTGAGGGACTATTTTATTCGGGGATTATGTTTGAGTACGGTGAGGCGGGAACTACAGAACCGCGTGCTGGCGGACAAGACCCTGACCTTTGTCCAGATTCTGGAGGAGACCATCGCCAGGACTCAAATGGAGGAGCCAGAGGTGGGTCAGGTCGCCATGCAGAGAGCTGGAAGGGTGATGACCAATGCTGTAGGGGGTGAGACAGAGGCCCAGATGAGAGAAATGCAGCGTACTATAGATGCGCTAACCCAACAATTGAGCCAGGTGCAGAGTAGGGTACAGACTCCTGCTGCTGGGAACCCGTTACCAACTCCCTCAGACGGGCCCCCATGTCAATGCTCAGCAAGACCCCCCATGTGGCAAACAGAGGAACCACAGGGAAGGCCATCTCCATCACGGCCGTGGTATCGCTCTCCTCCTGACCCCCAACTGCGACAAAGGCCACCACCTCGGGAGTGGGACTATAGCAATGTTCAATGTTGGCAATGTCAAGAGTTCGGGCATATCTCAAGGAACTGCCCAGGACCGAGAAGGGCCAGGCCCAGCAACTCACCGCCGTTAAACGGGAGACCTCCGCGATAAGAGGGCGCACCGCGGGGGTATCAGGGGGCCCAAGTGCTCCAAAAAGCCCACATGATTTGATCGCAAAAAGCCCCGTGCTGGAAGTGAGTTTTGAGGGAAAGAAGGTCCCCTGCCTAGTGGATACGGGTTCTGAAGTGACAACAATGCCCTTAGACTATTTTGAACGGCATCATGGCCACCTTATGCGACCAAACACCGGAATGGTTATCCGACTGAGAGCGGCAGATAATGGAACTATCCCTGTACATGGGGTAGTCTGGATGCGGCTTCGGGCCTGTGGCCAAGAATTAGGAGTCAAGGGAGTTATCCTTGTCAAGTCTACCTACTTGCCGGAGGTCCCGGTGATTCTAGGCATGAATGTGTTGCGAGACCTGAACCACGTGCTTTTCACCAAGAAAGGACCGGAGTACTGGAAGCGGACTACGGCACATAGGCCAACACAGCAAGTTTTCCGGCAAATTGTCCAGACTTGCCGAATCCAGAAGGGACTCCCTGAAAACCACCGGCTGGGGGCGGTGTATACCCCGAATGGTGCGCCCGTAAAAATACCTCCCCGGCAGGAACGGACATTGATGTTGCCTGTGGGGACCAATCTGAATGTGGACGGATTGGATGTCGAGCTGGAACCGGTAGAGTGGTGTGAAGAGATAACTGGTGTGATGTTTGGGCGAGTGGTGGCCACAGTCCGAATCGGGCGAGTGCCGGTGCGGTGCGTGAATCTACAGGATCATGAAGTGACCCTACCAAGGAGAGTCAAGGTCGCCAGAGTCTTCCTACACCAGGGTGAGACAGCCCGGAGAAGACCCTTTACTCTTAGGGAAGAGAGAGGGGACGTTTGGACCTTGGCGGTACAGATGGATCAACCTGAAAAACCCACGCCCGAGTGGAATGGGAGGAAGATCCTGGAAATGATGGGAATAAACCGTCCCTCTTTGAGTCCAGACCAAGTACGGCTAGTGGAAGAGACCCTATGGGAGTTCCAAGCTGCATTTTCTAGGCATGACGAAGACTTTGGCTGTACGTCTGCTATCGAGCACCGAATACCGACCGGGAACACGGCCCCAATCCGTGAAAGGTATCGACAGATCCCACCAAACATGTACCAAGAAGTGAAGGAGATGTTACATCAAATGTTGGATAATGGCGTGGTACAACCAAGTCAGAGTCCGTGGGCTGCCCCGGTGGTGCTGGTCCGAAAAAAAGACGGCACCTTACGCTTCTGTGTCGACTACCGGAAGCTGAACGCAAAGACAGTGAGAGACTCTTATCCCTTGCCGCGGATCGAGGAATCCTTATCCGCATTGGGAAAGGCGAAATACTTCTCATCCCTAGACCTGGCGAGCGGATACTGGCAAGTGCCAATGGCAGCAGAAGACAGACAGAAAACAGCGTTCATCTTGCCGATGGGCTTGTATGAGTTCAGAAGGATGCCCTTTGGATTGTCCAATGCCCCCGGCACGTTCCAAAGACTCATGGAGTATTGTCTTGGTGACCTAAACTTTGAGTCAGTGCTCATCTATCTGGACGATATTGTGGTCTTCGGATCGTCCTTCGAACAACATCTTCAGAGGCTGAGACAAGTCCTGAAGCGCCTGATGGAGCATGGGCTCAAGGTCAAGCCCAAGAAGTGCCAGCTGTTCCAGACACAGATTGAGTACCTGGGGCATATTGTCTCTGCTGAGGGGGTGCAACCGGCAAGCAGCAAGGTGGAAGCGGTACAACGCTGGCCTGTCCCAAGAACCCTCAGGGAACTTCGCGCATTCTTGGGCCTAGCTGGATATTACCGGCGCTTCATAAGAAATTTTTCAAAGAAGGCAGGACCGCTGAACGAATTGCTGAGGGGGACCTCCCGGGGGCCAAAGAACCAGCCCATTCCATGGGGAGAGAAACAACAACAGGCGTTCGAGGAGTTGAAGGAAGCCCTGACGAGTGCACCAATACTCGCCTATGCGCAGTTTGACAAGCCCTTCATGTTATACACAGATGGGAGTCTCCATGGCCTAGGTGCGGTGCTCGCCCAAGAACAAGATGGCCGTGAGAGGGTCATAGCCTATGGAAGCCGGTCTCTGAGGGAGACAGAGAGGGACAACTATAGTTCATTCAAGCTGGAACTACTGGCCCTAGTGTGGGCCATGACGGAGAAATTCTCAGAATACTTGACAGGAGCGGAAGTGACTGTTATGACCGACAACAATCCCTTGGCGCACCTAGACAATGCAAAGTTGGGTGCTTTGGAGCAGCGATGGATGGCCAGGTTGTCCAGGTACAAGTACAAGATCAAGTACCGATCCGGTAGAGAAAATGCAAATGCGGATGCCCTGTCTCGAGTGACGCCGGATGACTCCGGACGAGATAAGGATGGAGAGTTGGAAGACTCAGAGGTTCCCCACTTGGGTAGAATACCCTTGTTTGTGATACTGGCACGGACAAGTGGGGTGGTGACAGACCGACCAGTGTTGCTTGGGAAAACCCATGGAGATTGGGTATATGCTCAGAATGATGACGTGACCCTAAGAAAGATCAAGCAGTGGGTGATGGCAAAGGAGTGGCCTACCCCGATGGAGCGCAAACGCTTGCCACCTATGGGGGCAAGAGTAATGCAACAGTGGGATAGACTGAAGTGTGAGAATGGGTTACTGTACCGTAAAGTATATTTAGAGACTGAGTTGGAGGTGAGATGGCAACTAGTAATACCAAGTACCAGTGCCAGGGAAGTTGCCCGTGAGGCTCATGTGAGAGGGGCCCACTTTGGTCCTGATAAAACGTTCAAGTGGCTCCAGCGATTTGTCTATTGTCCTGGTCTTGAGCAGACAGTGCAGGACGTGTGCCAAGCCTGCAGGGCCTGTGAGCTCGCTAAACCCCCAGAACAAAGGGCCCCCACTCAGACGATTAGGACCACTGCGCCGTTGGAGGTGCTGATGATTGATTATGTCCTGATAGGACACTCCAACAGCGGACATCAGTACTGTTTGGTAATGACCGATCACTTTACCAAGTTTGCAGTAGCAGTAGCTACGAAAGATCAGACTGCCGAATCTGCCGCCAGGGCTGTGTGTAAGCACTTCATCCAAGTGTATGGGTGCCCCACTCGTATTCACTCAGATCAGGGGGCATGTTTTCAGGGGCGGCTCATGTCGGAGTTGTATCGGGTGTATGGTATCCACAGATCCCGGACGACTCCTTATCACCCAGAGGGGAATGGGGCCTGTGAGCGATTCAATCGCACCCTCCTTCAGATGTTGCGAACGTTGGAGAAAGATCAAAAAGCTCGGTGGCCAGAGAGCTTAGCTGAGTTGCTCTGGGCCTATAATAATCGGGTCCATAGTACCACCGGCTACACGCCATACCTGATGCTGTTTGGGCATCCCGGACGGGAGATTGAAGAATTGAACTTGACAAATCCTGAGAGAGAGGGCGCTCGCTCGCCCGATGACTGGGTAGAACTACACCGTCGAAAACTGCAGACCATACACCGATTGGTGATTGACAAAACCCGACTGTCCAGTCACCCAGACAAGACCCCGGTTCAACATGAACCCTTCCAACCTGGGGACAGGGTGTTAGTAAGGGCCAAGAGACCCTCGGGAAAGTTGGATGATCGGTGGGAGGCAATGCCATATCGAGTAAAACGAAGGGTCATCCCTGACGGACCAGTGTATGAGATAGAGCCTGAAAGGGGTGAAGGAGTTACCCGGACTCTTCACCGTAATATGCTCAGACCTTGTAATTCAGAGACTCCCACAACGGAGACTGAGGTGCATCGGTTGAATCCGACAGCCCCAACCTTCACACCTGCTGCACAGATTGATCCCGATGAGTGGTGGGATGTACCAGTTCCCATGTCTGAAACGGTTCCAGCCGTGGTGATCTTACCTCCACGGGAGGGGACGACACTAATGGCTGCTCCTGTACAGGAACCTGAGCCGACCTGTGGGAATGAAGTGACTGATGCCCCGACTTTACGCAGAACGCCAAGGTCTAATGCTGGGGTTCCCCCACAGCGATACGCCCAGGATGAGTTTGTCTGGGGAGGTCTGTCGAGGACGCCGACCTCTAGTGGGGTGGTGTGTCACGGGGTGACTAATGCTATACAGTCTCAGAACACTTTTCACTGACAAGTGTGTGATGTGATAATAGCAGTGGTAAAAGGAGATGTTTCTGTAATGAAAAATTCTATTGTAGTAATTCTTTTTGACCACAAGATGCCGCTGTGTTAGGTAAAGGAAAAACCAGGAAGTGACGAGTTCAGGAAGTGGACTGCAGTAGTGGGGGAGAAGAAGCTGGCTGTGAGCAGTGAGAGATCTGAGGGACAATCCATTGCCATCCGCTGCCCTGCAACGCTTGTTTCAGGCCAGGGCCAGCTCTGGAGAAGCCCGAACCTGTTGCTGGTTCCCATGTCAGGAGAGTTGGAGACGATTGCTGTGCAGACGCCGCGGAGCGGATGACAAGAAGGACCAGCCCTTGTGACACCGTGTTCCAGTTACCTGGAGGCAAAGAAATTCCTGTTTCCTTCGGAAAGTCCATCTGACTGTTCGCCCCCTTGCTAACCCGGGTAAGCGGAGCTCCGATTCACCTTTCATAAGGGTGAATAGTGTATACACGCAGTAAATAGTTTTTTTTTTTTTGGCGCCAAAAACCTAGCATAGACTGGTTCCGGCCATTTTGCTTTAAAGCGAGTTCTATCCAAACGGAGATACAGCACGTGTTGTCCTGCTATTCAAAAGAGACACTATATCCTGGATTATAGTACCAGAAGTATGTCATAAGAGGAGTTATTTGTTTCACTAAGACTTGTGCAGCTAAGCACCAACTTCTGATAAAACAAAACCGGTTGCTGAAGTCTTCCCTGCAGGGTTGGGGTAGTGTGTTGAAATGTGGATATTGGGGAGTGGGTAAGTTAAATAGTAAACTGTGATATTGTTAACCCCAGTGTGACACCGCAGGTGATCTTCCTCTGCATACTTACATTGTTTTGTTAGCTTGGTATTAATAGGTAAATTGCAGCTGCTATATATATGTAGCCGCTAGTTAAAGGCATAGTTCACTAGTTCTGACATATTAGGTCACGGTGCAGTGTCACTCAGGGGTCTCAGCCCTCGGCTGAGTGTCTTGTAATTATTGATTTCATCAGGCCTGTTAGCCTGGAGTTCACCCCAAAAGGGTATAAAGTAAAATTTATATTTCTTACTTCGTGTCTGGTGTGGTTGTGCCTGTCCGTGGAACCGCTGTATCCTAAAAGTTCCTGCAAGAGCCCCGGTAGCCAGTCGGCTGCCGTGTCTTTCCCTTCCTCCTCCCCCCTTACATGCACTCTACCACTACTAATAAAATTAATGCAGATTTACTTCTGTCACTGCAAACAAGGGCATAACAATTGAATGAGTCCAGAGGGACATGAGACAGCTGGAAATAACTGGGGTCCCAAAGTATCCTGACAGCAGTAGGGTAAAGGATGATAATCCAACCCCTGTATCCCTTGCAAAGGCAATACATCACTCGCAGCAAAGATTAACACTCATTTCTGCAGCCAGTAGGGGTCACTGTACTGAACTGTCCAAGTAGCAGAGACGATTACCAATCTCTGCTGCCGGGGATTTATTGTCATTTCAAAGTAGACAGTGGTTGGGATATCAGTCTTTCCTTGACCCCTGTCATGAGGCTGGAGCGATGAACTGTGAATGACACCAATAAAATGGTCTGCCAGTTCCTTGCTATTGATAACCTATCTTCAGGATAGGTTATGAGTAAAAGATCAGTGAAGGTACAATGCCCAGGGCCCCCACTGATCAGATATTTGAATATACAACAGTGCTTGCACAGCCATTGTGACACCATCACTATTTACATCACATGGCATCTGATTTATAGTGGCTGTACAATTTTATTAATATAATTAAGATAATTTAATTTTTATTATTTTTTTTACAAGCATTTATAAACGCTTAATAAAATTTGGGGCATAGAGCCCTAAGCCTGATGCCCAACACTATGGAAAAGCTACTTTTTTGTTGCAGATTTTGCTCTGTTGTTTTTGAGCCAAACCCATGAATGGGTACTAAAGAAATGGGAAATATAAAAGAAGAGCTTATACATCTCACTTCTGCTCAATCCACTACTGACTCTGGCTCAAAAACCTGCAGCAAAATCTGCAACAAAAAAATCAGCTTTTCTGCAACGTGCTGAAATCACACTTGCAGTTTTTGTGTCAGATTTAGGCTGTATTCACACAGAGTAACGCCAGGCGTCATTTGTGTGTAATTTGTGTGTCTTTTACGGCCGTCATAAAACGTTTACATAGAGTTCTATAGGAAAAGACGGCCGTCATTTACGGCCGTCATTTACGGCCGTCATTGTAATGACGGCCGTAAATGACGACAGTAAATTACGGACGTCTTTTCCTATAGAACTCTATGTAAACGTTTTATGACGGCCGTAAAAGACACACAAATTACACACAAATGACGCCTGGCGTTACTCTGTGTGAATGCAGCCTTAGGCTGAGGCCCCACATTGCGGAAAAGCAGCTTTTTTGTTGCAGATTTTGCTGTGGTTTTTTGAGCCAAAGCCAATTGGATTGGGCAGAAGGCAGAAGTATATGATCTTCCTAGGTATTTCCCATTCCTTTGTAGCCATTCTTGACTTTGGCTGAAAAAAACGCAACAAAATCTGCAACAAAAGAAGCAGCACAGGCGGCACACAGGGGACACACAGATGACATCTATGTGCTGCCTGTGTACTGCCAATGCTTCCGTGTCCCCTTTCATTCAATGAATAGGAGCTATGAAAGCAGGGCAGCAAAACAGGACAGGACTAGGACCTGTTCCATAATTGGGCCTGGACTGTCAGCCCACACATGGGATTGTGTCATTCACAGTTATGTGTACAGGCCCCTAAAAATGAATAGGTCAGTGCACAATCTGGGAAAAATCCAGATAGCACAAAGACCATTCATACGGTTGTGTGTAAGGGGGCTGAATCCAATTTTTTGGGACAAAGTCAGTGAATTCTAAAGAAAGAAAAAGTATCCTGAAAGACTGTTAGGGCTAGTTCACATAGGGCTTCCGTGTGTGCACATTCCGTCGCGGCTGTGACGGGATGTCGGTGCCAACATGCCGTTGCGGCTTTCCGCTCCTCGCTGTCACGAGGCGGACGCCACATCTGAGGAAAGGGCAGCTCGCTTCTTCATCTGAAGGTTGAAGATACATATTAAAAATATACTTCAGATAGAATCTTATATTAAATTCACAGAACGTAGTTTTTCGTCCTTTGCCATAATGGCATGAAACTGACATCTTTCTATGGCGGTCACTTACAGAGCATGTTGGATAAAAGAGATGACAGCCTTGGGAAAAAACTTTATTTAGCAATTATAGTGACAAAAGAATGACAGGAACATGTAGGGATGACATAAGTGCCATACATGTAGCATGTTCTCTTAGGGGTATAGGATAGCGTGATACCTCCATTGGCAGTACATACTTCATACAGCAATCTACAAGAATATTTCCTCGTGGCTCTATATGATTTTTTTAATATTGGCTCACTTACATTACATGTTATGAAAGTGCAGTAAAGAACATATAGTGTTAATATATATTACATGACTTTGGCAGACTTTCGCAAGCCGATGAAAGTATATACTATAATTCTGATCATTCTTCTCTTGTAAGAACTTTTTCTAAAGCACTCATTTTCTTAAGATATTTGTCAAGTCATTAATTCACTTACAGAATTTAGTGTACCAAGTTACGGATACGTGGGCAGATAATTGTATGCCATCGTTTTCACAGTCCATAGCTTGCTGACCAGGGTATTCACTGAGATATTTGGCTCTCACAGCATAAATCATTATTAGAAATAACATTTTCTTTTGATGTTTCAATTATATGAACGTCCCCCGTCCTACAGCGCCCCCACACAGCTTTTTTTTTTTTTACTTTTCAAAATAAAAGTTTTATTATGG
Organism: Leptodactylus fuscus; assembly: GCF_031893055.1. Lineage (NCBI taxonomy): Eukaryota > Metazoa > Chordata > Amphibia > Anura > Leptodactylidae > Leptodactylus > Leptodactylus fuscus. The sequence continues at coordinate 100,961,306 of NC_134267.1, forward strand.
AATGGGTATAACATGTAAGAGTCATATAGTTCTTCAGAATATTTTGTTTGCTTCAATGAATCTAAGTAACCCTAGCACACTTATTGCATGCCGTTGTGCATGTACTGTATGTACTTCATTAATGCGACATCCACATGTACAAATTGACTTCTCATAAATCATTATACTAAGAAACATTATATTTTAGATGTATAGAAACATGCTTTCCTCCAGCGTACTTACAACTGCAGTGGATGCATTGTTAGTTATTCCCAAACTACATCCCTTCTAAATAGGGATAACGTGCGTAGTTGAAAAGTTCAAATATCTCTCACTATTTTGGTAAAAACAGGAGGAATTCAGCAGATCCTCTATACCAGCGGTCCCCAACCTTTTTTGTGCCAAGGACCACTTTCATTAGGCCAATTTTCCCATGCCCCAGTGGGGTCAGGGTTTGGGGTGGGGTTTTCGTTGGTGGGGCAGAGTTGGTGTGATTGGAAGGCTCATAAGAAAACACAAAGTGTATAATTAATGATTACGTTTATAGATTTACCTAAATTTTATTAAGGTAGAGCTCTCTCCATATCATTCATATCATATTGATGGCATGAACAGCTCCCCTAATAAAGTATAGGTAGGACAGGGTGGACCATCACCATCACATTATTGACAAAGTGCCCTCACAGGTAATATTACCTGTGGGGGGGGGGCTATTACCTGGGGGGGTCACTAATAGTGTTTCCCTCTCCTATACACAGGTAATGTAAACTGTGGGGGGGGGGCACTATAACTGTAATAGTGCCCTAATAGTGCCCTAAAGTCTCCCCCCATCAACACCACACACACACACACACACACACACACACACACACACACACACACACACGGAATGTTATTAACTGTGGGGTGCACTAGTAATGTAATACAGGTAATAGAGACCCCCCCACACACACACACACACACAGTTACTATAATTACAATTACATTATACTTGCCTGGTAACTAATGCAGCTCCTGGGAATCTGGGTCCTGGCAGCACCATAGCAAAGTTTTCTGAAGCAGAATAGAACAAGCACACATCTTGTACAAGAACACCTCCTAGGAGCAGGTTTATAATGGATGGGGCCAAGTCGCTGTATTTTCGGTGTGTAGCTTCACTAAAAAAATTAAAAAGTGATCAAAACATCAGACATTCCTCAAGATGATATAAGTAAAAAAGTATATCTGGCCCTGCAAAAAAAGGTGACTGGGGAGAAGTGAGTATTTTTTATGTTTATTGGCCCATTAGCAACAGTATAGAATAACAGAAAAAAGTCTCAGAACACACAGTCTCAGTTAAAATCCATAGATACTTCATTCTGGTTTCTGAATGATTCCTCAATTGTTTATGTATTCTAGACACTCATTCAATCTCAAAGGGTCAAGCAATTTAATCTGAAAATCCAATAAATTTCCCTACACTTTAGGCCTTCAAATCTATCAAAAGCCAGCGTGGCTATCTATTCTGTGGGAGTTGCTATAAATTTAGATAAATCGTAGTCATGTGCTAAGGCTACATGTCAGGAGATGCTATGTTTTACATATCCATTTGCAATATTGAACCTATGTTGATTTAGGTGATTCCTTAGACTCTGCATTGTCCTTTTGATATATTGGAGTTTATATGAGCATTCTAATATATATAGTGTAGCACTCCAAAGACATACTAATAGGGAATGTATATTGTGAGCCCTATATGGGACAGTGACTGACAAGGAATATGATGACACTATATATATAAGTAAGCTAAATAAATACATAAAAATAAAATGTAGCAAAGACTGAATCTTGAATCTTATAACAGGATATTACACTGTAAAAATAACTGAATAGCCATTTTAAAGAGTCCATTTATGGTAGAGTCACATTAAAGAGGTACAAAAGGGCTGTGAAAAAAAAGTTTCTCATGGCCATTTGCCCCTGAGGGTCACCCATTTTCGAAGATCCAATATACATTTAGTGGTAACTCACCATCAAAACAACAGTCTTGTGAATAGAAGGTCCTGAAGGGAATAGAGAAACGGACAAGGACTGCAGGGAAAGGGTTAATAAGTTGGTGTTTTGTGGCGGGAAGGTGCCAAGCAGTGGTTGGAGATTTAGAGGAGGAAGATGTGGGTTTTAAGATAGAAAAGGAAGAGTTAGGAGAAGAGGGGTAGTAGTACCCTCTGCCATGCTGAAGACCTTTCTGTGGAAGTATCCCGACTTAGTTCCTCTCACTCCTCCCTCCTCAAGGTTTCTGTCATCTCCGAGTGCTTCTAGCGTCAGAACCAGAGAAGCACAGCACACAAAACTTCCTGCTGGCAGACTGATTCGAGCTGCTGCGTGCTCTTCACAACTTGCTCCTTTATGCCTGCAGACTAACCTGGAAAGTGCAGGTCAGTCACTTGGAGTGTCTCAGGGAGTTCCTGCTGATAGCAGAGAAACTGTTGGTGCAGCAGCAGGAGGCTTTAAGAGTAGTTGTGCAGGAGGCATCACTAAGGGGCCCAGAAGGACAGTGGGTGCTGCTAAATGTCCACAGGCACAGGAAGTCATGATGCACCCTGAGGTCAGGAGATCAATTTCAGCATGTAGTATGACTCCTGTTGTTCAGGTTACCTTGGCAGGCGAGGGTGGTGTTGTCCAGCTCTCTCCTTTGTTTTCCACAAGTTCATTATTGGATGACTGTAGGGGGTGGCATCGCGGGCAAAAGAGGAAGTCACACCAGCAGGGTCATCAGAGCAACAGTGATTGGCACAGGATGAACATAGACTCTTCCAAATCTACACCGAACATTTCCGTGCATGAGACCTCGAAGGAGGTTTGAAGGATTCCTGAGTCTGAAGTCAGTTGCTACAGGTATTTAGGTCATTGATTGGTAGGATTGGGGTTCCCTTGGCCGAAGACAAAACGAAAGGCCTGTCAACCGTATTGTTGTTCCTTGATATGGAAATAGACTTGCAGTTGACCGAGTTTCTGATTTGGAAAATATTTCTTCAGACCTATAATGGAAGGTCTGTTTGGCAGTTGACAGAAATTAGCAGTTGTGATTTGTTCCTGTTTACCGATGCAACAGGATTGGATGGTTTTAGGGCTATTTTCGAGGACTCCTGGTGCAGGTCCCTTTGGCTAGTGGGTTAGTTTCAGTTAGGTCTCACAGCTCATTTAATATTGCTTGAGCTTTTCTCCATCGTGGTAACTGTAGAACTTTCAAACACTGCTAAAGCTAACCCATCACTAGCTCTAACAGACCTTTCTAAAAAAAAAAAAATCTGCCCTGAAAACCCCTTAATAAAAGCTGTGGCCATCCCCACATACATACCATTACTTTGGTGTGAGATTTCCTTATTTTATTCCTTTCCAGCATCATAAAGGAATAAAATAAGGTTCAAGTCCCTTCAGTCTAGCCAGTACTCACTGTGGTGTGAATTTAGCCTAAGGGTGTATTTGTATGTTCATATTTTTGGATGCAGTTATTGGAGAGAAAACCAAGAGTACCTGGAATAAAAGAGGAAAAAGTGAGCATCTGTACTTTATAATTTTTCTCTCATCAAGTTAAATTTTGTTACATGTGTACATGGTTCATAAATGTTTTTTATGTTATTTTTGTTATCCTTTTACTGAACTCTCAAACATCTTTCTTTTATTATTGTAGGTTGTGGGCTACTATTTTCTCATTTTGATGCCAGTATGAAATCTAGATATGACACTGACCAAAATATATATCGCAAAGAGTCGCTTATACTTAGTGATGAGCAGATATTTCCTAGAAATCTTCTTTACATATACAAATATGTACTCAGTAATATGCAATGTAGATGTTGTATTTCTCGCTATATATATACATTGATATATACCTATAATTACAATACATTTTGGAATCTATAATGTATCTATATCTATCTAAAACCCTGCCCTTTACCTCTCATTTGGCATCATTCTACACTATACACAATCTCATAATATGCATATGGTGTATGATAATGAGGGTGTAGCTAAAAACATATTACACTTTCAGAAGATATAAAGGAATTATGTTGGAACAACACCTGACAGGTCGAAAGGACAGATGGAGAGGGATTTTGCCTCTTCAGGTTCTTTTTGCTTTGACTACTATACTTTTGAAGATGCCTGGAGCTCCAAAGCAGTTGGCAAATCTGCCATCATGGCAGCACCTACCATACCACCATTTGCCTAAAAAAGCAGCTCCAGTTGTTCTGCCCTTCTTTTTATTTAGCTAACATTAAATAAAAAGTTTCATACTCATACACACACACGTTGAGGCACAGGAGGCAAGTTCAGTTTGATTCCTTGCTTAGTGTTTTTCATGCAATGTGAGAACATTTCTCTATCTCTGTAATTGAGTTTCCACCATACCCATATCCTGCACCTTCTTCCCTATGTCCATCAAATAATTCATTCCAGCCTTCCCTGTATGATTGACAGCCTGTCTTCCAATCAAGCCTAGGGTGGGTCTTGGGCTTCCTATATACTGGAGATTAGCCTTCATAGAAGTGCTGGCTATTGAGACTCTGTCCTTAGACTTTGTCCCTGCTAAGCGCCCGTTCACATCTGCACCCCGGTCTCCGTTTTGCAGGTTTCCGTTTCCTGTCCGAAACTGGACAAGAGACGGAAACCTGCAGTCATTTTTCAAACCCTTTCATTTGAATGGGTTTGGAAAGTGTCCGGCCATGAGCACCAGTGAGCATTTTGTACTCTCCACGGCGAAACCATATTTTTTTAATCGGACATGTAGGACTTTGTGCCCGGTTAAAAAAAAAAAAAAAAAATGGTTTTGCCGCGGAGAGCACAAAACGCTCACCAGTGCTCACAGCCAGACACGGTCTGTCAGGTTTCCATCTTCTGTCAGCAGAAGACGGAAACCTGAAAACGGAGATTGGGTGTGATGCGTTAGCTCCTTATTCTGCTACTACTGTATTGCTCACCTCTGATCTCTGGCTTACCCTTTGACTACTCTCTTGGATTTTGATTCTGTTCTGCGTTTCTTGACTGTTACCGGATCCTTGGGTAGATGACATTGCTTTGTTTTTGTTTGTCTTGTCTTCGTTCTGTGTTGTCACATATATAGGAAGGGCCCGTCGACCAGTTGCTGCTTATTGCTTAGGATAGGACTGGCAAGCAGGAAGGGACAGTGGGAGAAATTCAGCTTAGGGTTCACTGTCTATTGTGCCCCTTCCCCAAGTGTTCACCAGTAGCTACTGGGAATTGCTCCTATTGCAATTCCCTTATACACTTACAGTTAAAAGAAATCACCATGCAAACATGAGGTACATTCAATTTTCCACACCCATTTTTACCAAACATACACTATGGTAGGTTATAAAAAATTGCTTAAAGAGAACCTGTCACCAGGTCTGAAACATACATGCATTATTTGTTAAGGATAAACACAGTACCAAATGAATTGAGCTATTCCAAAACTAGAAGTCCTTTTAGTGATGATACAAGTTAGGGTATACTAATAAAGTGGGTGGTAACACTGTGGTTTCTCTGGGTACAAGGTCTCTGTGCTGTATACTATGCAGGGTTACCCACCACTTGTTTGGTGTACCCTAATTTCTTTCAACACATACAAACAAAACATTAAAATGCTCAGGGTGACAGCTCCTACCTTCTGATATCTCATTGAGTTTATAATAATTATGTGCCCTTCAAACATCTTCTTCAGTTTCCTATCAAATGTACATAATAGGTTACCAGATAGAGGGTGGGAAATGAGTAGGATTGCCACATAATCTCACAAAACTGTACAAAATGTAAAACGAAAAAGTGTAGTTTTGAAGGTTGTGGTTTTTACACCTTAATTTGGGAATTATTGTTTGTTTTTTATTAGAATTACAGAAACAGAATGGAACATTATTCCATTTAAGACATAACTTTGAATCACCTCCTAATAAAAGAAGGATAGCAGGGATACTGTAAAATAAGAGAGCTATGAGGAAGAGGACACTGGAAAAAGAAAAAGGGAAAAAAAAACAGTTGGTCATGGTAGGTTATGGGCAGGGTATTATTAGGTAAAAGATGGCAGCGTGGGAACATCTATGGGCACAAATCAATATAAAGATTAAAATAAACTTGTCATTTCAGGTGACATTACAGGATCGGTTGCTATGAGTGTATATGAGGAATAGCACTGTTTATGCTTATTATATGACTTATATACTTCTGCATAAACCATACAATGTGTGTGACAGGTATCTTACCAAACTAAACCTGCAACTGCAAAACTAAAAATTCCCTAACTTAAAAATAGTCCGAAAATCCTCTGGAACTGTAACTAAAGGCAGATGATAAATAGTCTTTGTAGTTAGGCAAACACATCCAATTCTTATTGAAAAAACTACTAGAAAGGAAACAGGAATTGTACCTCTAGTAGGATGAGGTGGACATTGCTGTGCATACTGTTAGGTCCCCTTCACACGGAGGATACGCTGGCTGATTTTGAACGTGTAAATGTTCCGAATCAGCAGCGTTTAAAACAGGTCCCATTGCTTTCTATGGGAGCCGGCATACGTGCGCTCCCCATAGAAATGAATGGGCTGCTTTTTCCCGTTCATTTCTATGGGGAGCGCGCGTATGCCGGCTCCTGTTTGGACCTGTTTTAAACGCTGCTGATTCGGAACGTTTACACGTTCAAAATCAGCCAGCGTATCCTCTGTGTGAAGGGGCCATTAAAGCTACTTACATCTTTGTAAAAAATGCTCTTTGCTCTGATTCCTAATGAAAATATCAAGTGTGCTACATTGCTACATTATGTAAGACTTAGAATTATTGCTATTTCATAACCTAGCCTGATTTCAGTTAGTAAAATTGCAATCAAATGTCAGAAGGAAAAAGTAACAGACGTTTGTCTTTTTCATTTTGATAGTTTTGTAATGCAGAATAGATTAAGCCACTGTTTTACTGTGCAGAATTTCTATAGTAATCCCTATATAAGGTTATGGACTGTGATTGAATATAGACCAGAAAGAAGACAGGCACAGTGACTTGCTTGGCTACATTCCACCTATGATTTACAGTATGGCACCTCCTGATATATGTAGAGTATATTTATTTGGACAGCATAAGTAACTAGACCTTGTCCAGCGGCAAACATTGCATCCTCAATGAAACACCTTATTATTTCTCCTTTTTCTATAGCTTTGAAATGAAATGCAAATGTTAAGTTTTCTGCTTCCAGAGATGCCAGTGCCACTTGTTGTGATTCTCTTCGTAAAGGTTACAGAGAATAAAAACCGTGTACATAAGATATGTCAAGAAACAAGAAAAGTCATAAGAAATCAAATGGAATAGTGTTATAAGCTACAAGAAAAGATATGGCTGACATTCTTGGACAAACAGATGGATCTACACCTGTCTGTTTTTCTCTAACAAACAAAATTATTCGTCAACAATTTAGTAAACTCACAAACAGAAATGTAGACTATTCTCGCATGAATACCATCTGTGAGTGCAATGCAAAACACAGAAGTGAATATATGAGCAACATCCATGGGCTTTTATGTATGTGTAAACATATATTTGAATTGATGGAAGTTAACATATTCATTTATCTTACTTTATTATTCATGAAAGCATAAATATGGAAAACGCTCTATAGCACAGACTGCACAGAGCAAGAATAAAATCCTGATAGAATCTCAATAGATGGCTAGATCTAGGGAAATAAAGAGCATTTTCACAATAAATGATGTTGTGTGTACATGATAATTAGAGATGAGCGAACACTAAAATGTTCGAGGTTCGAAATTCGATTCGAACAGCCGCTCACTGTTCGAGTGTTCGAATGGGTTTCGAACCCCATTATAGTCTATGGGGAACATAAACTCGTTAAGGGGGAAACCCAAATTCGTGTCTGGAGGGTCACCAAGTCCACTATGACACCCCAGGAAATGATACCAACACCCTGGAATGACACTGGGACAGCAGGGGAAGCATGTCTGGGGGCATAAAAGTCACTTTATTTCATGGAAATCCCTGTCAGTTTGCGATTTTCGCAAGCTAACTTTTCCCCATAGAAATGCATTGGCCAGTGCTGATTGGCCAGAGTACGGAACTCGACCAATCAGCGCTGGCTCTGCTGGAGGAGGCGGAGTCTAAGATAGCTCCACACCAGTCTCCATTCAGGTCCGACCTTAGACTCCGCCTCCTCCGGCAGAGCCAGCGCTGATTGGCCGAAGGCTGGCCAATGCATTCCTATGCGAATGCGGACTTAGCAGTGCTGAGTCAGTTTTGCTCAACTACACATCTGATGCACACTCGGCACTGCTACATCAGATGTAGCAATCTGATGTAGCAGAGCCGAGGGTGCACTAGAACCCCTGTGCAAACTCAGTTCACGCTAATAGAATGCATTGGCCAGCGCTGATTGGCCAATGCATTCTATTAGCCCGATGAAGTAGAGCTGAATGTGTGTGCTAAGCACACTCATTCAGCACTGCTTCATCACGCCAATACAATGCATTAGCCAGTGCTGATTGGCCAGAGTACGGAATTCGGCCAATCAGCGCTGGCCAATGCATTCTATTAGCCCGATGAAGTAGAGCTGAATGTGTGTGCTAAGCACACACATTCAGCACTGCTTCATCACGCCAATACAATGCATTAGCCAGTGCTGATTGGCCAGAGTACGGAATTCGGCCAATCAGCGCTGGCTCTGCTGGAGGAGGCGGAGTCTAAGGTCGGACCTGAATGGAGACTGGTGTGGAGCGATCTTAGACTCCGCCTCCTCCAGCAGAGCCAGCGCTGATTGGCCGAATTCCGTACTCTGGCCAATCAGCGCTGGCCAATGCATTCTATTAGCCCGATGAAGTAGAGCTGAATGTGTGTGCTAAGCACACACATTCAGCACTGCTTCATCACGCCAATACAATGCATTAGCCAGTGCTGATTGGCCAGAGTACGGAATTCGGCCAATCAGCGCTGGCCAATGCATTCTATTAGCCCGATGAAGTAGAGCTGAATGTGTGTGCTAAGCACACACATTCAGCACTGCTTCATCACGCCAATACAATGCATTAGCCAGTGCTGATTGGCCAGAGTACGGAATTCGGCCAATCAGCGCTGGCTCTGCTGGAGGAGGCGGAGTCTAAGATCGCTCCACACCAGTCTCCATTCAGGTCCGACCTTAGACTCCGCCTCCTCCAGCAGAGCCAGCGCTGATTGGCCGAATTCCGTACTCTGGCCAATCAGCACTGGCAAATGCATTGTATTGGCGTGATGAAGCAGTGCTGAATGAGTGTGCTTAGCACACACATTCAGCTCTACTTCATCGGGCTAATAGAATGCATTGGCCAATCAGCGCTGGCCAATGCATTCTATTAGCGTGAACTGAGTTTGCACAGGGGTTCTAGTGCACCCTCGGCTCTGCTACATCAGATTGCTACATCTGATGTAGCAGTGCCGAGTGTGCATCAGATGTGTAGTTGAGCAAAACTGACTCAGCACTGCTAAGTCTGCATTCGCATAGGAATGCAAAGGCCAGCCTTCGGCCAATCAGCGCTGGCTCTGCCGGAGGAGGCGGAGTCTAAGGTCGGACCTGAATGGAGACTGGTGTGGAGCGATCTTAGACTCCGCCTCCTCCAGCAGAGCCAGCGCTGATTGGCCGAATTCCGTACTCTGGCCAATCAGCACTGGCTAATGCATTGTATTGGCGTGATGAAGCAGTGCTGAATGTGTGTGCTTAGCACACACATTCAGCTCTACTTCATCGGGCTAATAGAATGCATTGGCCAGCGCTGATTGGCCGAATTCCGTACTCTGGCCAATCAGCACTGGCTAATGCATTGTATTGGCGTGATGAAGCAGTGCTGAATGAGTGTGCTTAGCACACACATTCAGCTCTACTTCATCGGGCTAATAGAATGCATTGGCCAATCAGCGCTGGCCAATGCATTCTATTAGCGTGAACTGAGTTTGCACAGGGGTTCTAGTGCACCCTCGGCTCTGCTACATCAGATTGCTACATCTGATGTAGCAGTGCCGAGTGTGCATCAGATGTGTAGTTGAGCAAAACTGACTCAGCACTGCTAAGTCTGCATTCGCATAGGAATGCATTGGCCAGCCTTCGGCCAATCAGCGCTGGCTCTGCCGGAGGAGGCGGAGTCTAAGGTCGGACCTGAATGGAGACTGGTGTGGAGCGATCTTAGACTCCGCCTCCTCCAGCAGAGCCAGCGCTGATTGGCCGAATTCCGTACTCTGGCCAATCAGCACTGGCTAATGCATTGTATTGGCGTGATGAAGCAGTGCTGAATGTGTGTGCTTAGCACACACATTCAGCTCTACTTCATCGGGCTAATAGAATGCATTGGCCAATCAGCGCTGGCCAATGCATTCTATTAGCGTGAACTGAGTTTGCACAGGGGTTCTAGTGCACCCTCGGCTCTGCTACATCAGATTGCTACATCTGATGTAGCAGTGCCGAGTGTGCATCAGATGTGTAGTTGAGCAAAACTGACTCAGCACTGCTAAGTCTGCATTCGCATAGGAATGCATTGGCCAGCCTTCGGCCAATCAGCGCTGGCTCTGCCGGAGGAGGCGGAGTCTAAGGTCGGACCTGAATGGAGACTGGTGTGGAGCGATCTTAGACTCCGCCTCCTCCAGCAGAGCCAGCGCTGATTGGTCGAGTTCCGTACTCTGGCCAATCAGCGCTGGCCAATGCATTCTATTAGCCCGATGAAGTAGAGCTGAATGTGTGTGCTTAGCACACACATTCAGCTCTACTTCATCAGGCTAATAGAATACATTGGCCAATCAGCGCTGGCCAATGCATTCTATTAGCTTGATGAAGCAGAGTGTGCACAAGGGTTCAAGCGCACCCTCGGCTCTGATGTAGCAGAGCTGAGGGTGCACAAGGGTTCAAGTGCACCCTCGGCTCTCCTACATCAGAGCCGAGGGTGCGCTTGAACCCTTGTGCAGCCTCGGCTCTGCTACATCAGAGCCGAGGGTGCGCTTGAACCCTTGTGCACACTCTGCTTCATCAAGCTAATAGAATGCATTGGCCAGCACTGATTGGCCAGAGTACGGAATTCGGCCAATCAGCGCTGGCCAATGCATCCCTATGGGAAAAAGTTTATCTCACAAAAATCACAATTACACACCCGATAGAGCCCCAAAAAGTTATTTTTAATAACATTCCCCCCTAAATAAAGGTTATCCCTAGCTATCCCTGCCTGTACAGCTATCCCTGTCTCATAGTCACAAAGTTCACATTCTCATATGACCCGGATTTGAAATCCACTATTCGTCTAAAATGGAGGTCACCTGATTTCGGCAGCCAATGACTTTTTCCAATTTTTTTCAATGCCCCCGGTGTCGTAGTTCCTGTCCCACCTCCCCTGCGCTGTTATTGGTGCAAAAAAGGCGCCAGGGAAGGTGGGAGGGGAATCGAATTTTGGCGCACTTTACCACGTGGTGTTCGATTCAATTCGAACATGGCGAACACCCTGATATCCGATCGAACATGTGTTCGATAGAACACTGTTCGCTCATCTCTAATGATAATAGAAGATGCCATGCTAGAGGGCTTACTTTAATGCAATCCCACCCCATGTCTTTTCTATTTGATCTGGTGCTTTCCTGTCACTTCTAGTGTCTTGAGAGGTTCTGATCATAATGAACCAAGATATTCATTAGTATAGGCAGAGAGTAAGAAATAGTCACACATCTTTCCCAGATACAGTGAAACCTCTCCAAAACTCTACTGCTTGGGGAAGACCACCCCGTTACCCAGACCACATTTCCTGTGATGGATTTTCAGTCTTCCATATAAACCATCTTCTTTGAAAGGACCACCACCTAGAAGACCTCTTTTTAATGCATTTTTGGGTGGTCGTCTCAAACAGGTTTCACTTTTTATTCAGGACTGTATGGCACACATTTTTACTACATCATTCTTCTGTTAGAGAACCTGTGAGAGTGTATGAGAGTCAGGAGCAGAAAAGGATTTTATTAATATAGCTGCAATATGACTGTACATGGCACTTTTAGGGTCTGTTCGCACTGAGTTTTTTGCCGGTGGATTTTGACGCAGAATCTGCCTCAAATTCCACTTGCAAAAATGACTCCCATTCATTTCAATGAAAGTCAAAAGACTTTATAAGGCCGGGTTCACAAGGGAGTTTTTTGGACTGGATTTTGACGAGGTGGCCGCCTCAGAATCCAGTCCAAAAAAATGGCTCCTTGGAAAAATTGTTTTATTCTATACACTTTTATATCCTAGGTAGATTGACATTGCAACGATGTGGTTGAAAGTTCAATGTGAATTATACACGCTCTTGTTTGCATAATACGAAAGACCAGTAAAAAACAAGGTTACATATACATTGAATCCAAGCGGTGCTAATAAATCTACTTCTTTTTACTTATTTATACAAATTAATGTTGGACTTTACTCCTCAATTTGGCACATCAACCGACTTATTAGCTGGGGAGAACATTTCAGTCCTTTGTTATTCCTTCACAATAAATGAGCACTTTCATTAGATACTTTCCGCATTGGCCATATTAATAAAGACTGTACATAACAATGACAAGAGTTCCTGGCAGGCAAGAGTAGGTTTTGTGCCAGTTGCCCTCTCTATATATATATAAAATATAAATCAGTTCCCCAGCTGGCATGCCTAAATCTTTCTTCATAGTAGATATTAGAGGGTTTTTTTTCTTAGGGGTTATTGGCGCTATTAAATTGCTTTAAATTTATACAATAACGGTATAAGATCAATATACAATAATATTAGCAAAGAGTGATGCCTTTCTAGCATGCATGAAATAATATATATATATATATATATATATATATATATATATATATATATATATATAGTGAAGTTGGCAGGGAAAAGCTCACCAGCAGGTAAACGAACATGCGTCCTAGGGTGACAGTCAAAAGAAATTCTGCAGATTTATAAGTCTCACCACTGGGAATGATTACCTTTGGTGTTATTGTAACAGAAACAAAATTTCATATTATTGCAACATTGTTTACTGGTGGTTCAATCATAACAAAACTAACAATTATTTATAAGGAATGTATTGCAACAAAGTAAAGGAACAATTTTAAAGCAATTTCACTTTTCTTTTTGCAAAACATACTTTATTTGGTTCAGGATAGTCATAGCGATGCTTCTCTGCATACTGGAGAATAAACTGTTTCTGGTCTTTTTGAGCGCTCAGTGACGAATTGAATATACTCATGAGTGCAATAGAGCGTTCTGCGGCATGATTCACAATTTTCAACTTTTGAGGATGCATCGATATAACTTGATGAAGAAAATCTTGGTTTATTTCCAATGCAACAAACAGGTTTCTTGTGTCGGATGATACGAACTGATGAAGCTTCTTGTGTGACGCAAGGTCCCCGGCAAGATGCATACAAGTTGAGCAGTCATCTTTGCCTTCCTTCTGCAGAGCCAGTACCATCTCAACCTTTTCTGCAGTTAGAACATCACTGTCAAAAAAAAAGCCAGAGGCACCACAATTTCACTGAGGTATCGCAGGTGTCTGCTGAAAGTTTTTATTGTTGCCTCAGCAACAGGCGCATTGATTCTTTGTAAGGGCTCGTTCACATCAGCGTTCATCTGTCCTTATTGCAGGTTTCCGTTTCCTGCATAAAACAGATGCAGGAGACAGAAACCTGCAGGAGACTTTCTCACCCATTCATTTGAATGGGTGAGAAAGCTGTCCGGCCGTGAGCGGCAGTGAGCGTTTTGCGCTCTCCGCCGTGAAACCGGGTTTTATAATCCGGACACAGAGTCGGACATGCACTACTCTGTGTCCGGATTAAAAAATCCGGTTTCGCGGCGGAGAGCCTAAAACGCTCACCGCCGCTCACGGCCGGACCCGGTCTATGGTTTCCATCTTCTGACATGCAGAAGACGGAAACCATAGAACGGAGACATGAATGCAGGTGTGAACCTAGCGTAAGCAACAAGTTCTTGCAGTAATGTCAAGTCATTTTGTGGTGATGTGACTGGAATCTGACAAAGGTACCAAGCCTTCAAGTATAAGCAGACAGTAAAAGTGCAAAATTGAAGGAGATCTTTTTAACTCTGTCACAGTGAAATGAAATTGATGATGAAACATGAGGATATTAAGAACGTATATCAGTTTGGCAATCCATCGGGCCTGATGGCAGGCATCTGGAGTGTTGATGTGTACGTCTGGGCTTGCCGGTGAACCAAGGAACAGGAGTGCCAGTGTTAACAATTGTAATCATCTCGGATGGAATTGTGTAAGCTGGTTGGTGAAAATTCAACTAGATACTCCTTAAGAGGACCTAGCTTAGTCTAAACTATGTTATCTTCCATTATCTTCCATTCCATTATCTTCCATTTTAGCCGAAAACTTGGTTTTATCATTAAAACTTGAAAATTACTATTATAAATTAAAGTAAGGGTGCATTCACACTGAGTAAACGCTAGCTTATTCTGAACGTAAAACACGTTCAGAATAAGCGGCGTCTAAAGCAGCTCCATTCATTTCTATGGGAGCGGGGATACGAGCGCTCCCCATAGAAATGAATGGGCTGCTTCTTTCACTCCGTGCAGTCCCATTGAAGTGAATGGGGAGTGCCGGCGTGTACGCTCCGGCATGAGCAGAGCTTGCCGTATACGCCGGCACTCCCCATTCACTTCAATGGGACTGCACGGAGTGAAAGAAGCAGCCCATTCATTTCTATGGGGAGCGCTCGTATCCCCGCTCCCATAGAAATGAATGGAGCTGCTTTAGACGCCGCTTATTCTGAACGTGTTTTACGTTCAGAATAAGCTAGCGTTTACTCAGTGTGAATGCACCCTAAGTGAATTTCAGGCAAAAATTGAAATACACAGTAACAGACACATAGTGGGAACGATGTAGGCTGCTGCATAAATGTATAGAAATTATTAACTAAGGCCTGGTTCACATCTGCATTCGGTATTCCATTCAGGGAGTCCGCTTGGGGACCCCCTCGAACAGAATACCGAACGCATTGACAAGTGGTGAGCAATGAAAGCACACAGACCCTATAGACTTTAATGGGGTCCATGTGTTTTCCCTACGGTGTCCCCACGAATCATGTGGAGAGGAAAGTAGTTCATGAAGTACTTTTCACTCCGCATATTCCGTGCGGACACTGCGTGGAAAACACTCGGATCTCATTATAGTCTATGGGGTCCGTGTGCTTTCATAAGCTCACCGCTTGTCAATCCATTCGGTATTTCATTTGGGGGGTCCCCATGCGGACTTCCCTAATGGAATACCAAATACAGATGTGAACCAGGCCTAAAACAGTGAATAATACTGAATGTTGTTTGAAATGCAGCAAGTTTACTTTGAAACATGAAAAATAAGCTAATATTGATAATATAAAATATTCTTTACACATTACAAATAAGTAAATTGGAGCGGTGGGACCTTTATTGCTGCTCAATATTAAAACTACCCAAATCTTATTTTAACGGCTATTTCATGTTCAAAGGCTGACATCGAACAACCTTTTGAACACAACCAAAAGAAATGATCTTTTAAAGGATATTACAGATCATTATTTGTAAGAATTATAGAGGGTGAGACTTTAGAGCGCGTTGTCACCCTAATATATGTAGGAATATAGGAAAGGCAAACATACAAAGAATATCGCATATTAAAGATAATTGATTTCTTTGAAAAATAAATTGAGATATATCAATTAATTTCCATTGTGACACTTTATGCACTAATGCACTCAAATTATTGCCAAGGAAAGACAGAATGATATATGATAAGCTAATTCCATGTTGTTTGTTTCACAATAATGGCCATTTTACATTTACTAAAGATATTTCTACACATAGCAAGTACTGAAAATAATTGTGACAAACGGCAATATCCCATACCTTACCTTTCCTCCCACCTCCCCCTCTCCCTCAAATGTGTAGAACCCATCTCAGATAAGTAGCATATATAGGCTATTCTTTCACACCGGTTGCGCTCCCCCTGTCCAACACCTGAAATAGGATATTTGTATAACATTTACTTACCAATATATTCTCTAGTTCTCCTTGTTCAAAATGGTTATGATACATGTTTATTATGTTTGTTAATGTAACATTGAGGTTACACACTTTTTCATGCTCCGATGTGAACATTACTTTGTAAAATTGTAAAAAATTTAATAAACTTAGAATTGAAAAAAAAAAAAAAAGGCAATATCATCCATGTGAGTAACTGCATTAACTGAAATCAGAAGTCTTGTTGAGCTGTTGCTGATGCTTTCAGAGAAGAATATCTCCATAGTATGACATGTTATGAACTAACAAATGTCACCAACTTGTTGTCAGGATTCTGGGACGCTGCGGTCTTCCTGTTATGTGGCGCTTGCCCCGGAAGTGTGCCAGAGAATCCTCTGGCTATATTTAGTTGCATTAAGTTGTTTCCTTGGTGCCTGTTTGACTGGCAGACTGTCTAGCCTGTCATTCCTATCTGTGAAGGGTGGGGCTCATATCTCTGCTCCTATTTAGGTCCCCCCCCACCCCAAGTTCATGAGCCTTCTATAGCTATTCAGCCTTGATTGTAGCTTACAGGTTCTTTCTAACTGTTATCTGTACTCCAACTCCAGCCCTTAAAGGGGTTGGCCACTTTCAGACCAATATTGACAAACAAATGTACAATAAAAAGATATACCGTTTTCCAATATACTTTCTGTATCTATTCATCACAGTTTTCTAGATTTCGGCCTGTTGTCATTCATTCTGTTACTTCTAGAGGATAAAAGTCTGACCACGGTCATGTGATTTACAGTCCATGGTCATGTGATGAGCACACAGGTGCACAGCTCGTTACCAGGCAGATGTCTGATTATTGTGCTGTGACTATAACGAGCGGCACCTGTGTCCTCATCACATGACCATGGACCGTAAGTCACATGACCATGGTCAGACTTTTATCCTCTAGAAGTAACAAAATGAATGACAGCAAGCCGAAATCTAGAAAACCGCGAGGAATTGATACAGAAAGTATATTGGAAAATTGTATATCTTTTTAGTATACATTTGTTTGTCAATATGAAATTGTCCAACCCCTTTAAGCTTTGTTTTCCCTTCCTGTTCTCTGCCTGTTTAGTTTCCCTGTTTATTTTTGTATTCTATTGCTCGCCGATATCTACCACTGGATTTGCTTGACCACACTTTTCTGCTATTGCTCTCTGTTATCAGTCACAACTAGTAATACTTGTCTTGCTTCTATTTTATTTCCTTTTTGCTCTTCCCAATCCTCTGTTAGGCTAACTATAGGGAATCTATTATAGGTTTCGGTGAGGGGCATCATTGTAAGGACGTTACCCAGAGGCTAAGCAGGCTCAGTCAGGGAATCAGTTAGGTAAAGTTTCCCAATCCGTTTTTTTCCTGCATTCCTGGATTTGCAGCCAACCTATCTTAGTCAGAGGTAGAAGGGGCGTCAGGGGCTCACCTTGGTTACAGATTTCTGTGATCTTCTGATCCACTCCTCAAACTTGTTCTTGAAATTCCACATGAAAGAAAAGAAAAACTGCTGGTCTATCATATTAGAACACACACACACACACACACACACACACATATATATATATATATATATATATATATATATATATATATATATATAGGAAGAATATGCAAATCTGTCTCCCAAGATGTAAACAGGGAGACAGTGCCTCTGTTATGCTGCCCTCTATGGGAAGAACCCTGAACATCATGCCCGACTTCCCAGAAGCCTTTGCTGCATGATGCGGGGTTATAACCAAATCAATTTCTCAGCTACAGATGGCACCATTTCTGTCTGGTTGGACTTCATCAGCACAGCCTAGAGAGAACAGATTTGGTAAAAGTGAGAGGCTATGGCTATGGCTGTATAAGTCTCCACACACCTGAAAAGGTGGTCTCTCCGTAAGGAGTGACATTATCCATATATATATATATATATATATATATATATATATATATATATATATATATATATAAAATCGGTGCACAGTAGTATATTGACATTGAAAAATGGATCCAGGCAATACAAATGTGTAATACTGTTCTGTGTGTTCTCAATTGCCAACAGGTCATTTGGGAAACCCCCCAATAATCCTTCACTGGAGACAAGGTGATAAACATGTCATCACCAAAGTATCCTGCCACAACTCTAAACTGTCTCCCAAATGGTTTCAGGTTTACCATTCCTAAAATCTGTCTCTTTGATGAAATTACCATCTAGCTATGTAGTGGTCCTGGAGTAATACAATACCCTTACCCTTTGACACCTCCACCATTCTTATCTGCTATGATAATTTATTTTCATCTAGGTGTGAATATGGAATCATTGAAAAAGAAGCCACATGTAATTGATAGTTCACAGCAGGACCAGACAAACCCATATGCACCCCACAGTATTACTTGACTGACAGACAGACATATTAACATATACACAAGAATAGTATATAGAAATATTAGAACAAGTATCAATCCAACATATCTTTCCAGTAATCCCTCACCTACCTGCACCCAGCTCCTAACCCACCCTAAGTCTACCTTTTAGTTGTTCTAGTAGATACCATTTTGTCATTGTGAATGGATGTATCAGTTGATCGCAGTGTTTGTAAAATAAATCTTTTCTTGGTACACTTGCTTTTGTTACACTCCATTGCTAAAACAGATGCTTATGTTGTTCCAACAGTCTCCTCTCTGATGGAACCTGAGACTCAGCCATTGATGAAGAAGGCATCGCACTGCTACCAAATGGCATGAACCAACAATGGCATAGAAGCTTTCCTAGTTCCTTCCCCCAAACCCTCATCCATGCAGTAGTGGAATATCTAGAGAAGTGGTTCACATGGAAACTCTGTGCCAATAATGCAGTTTTTAGTTATTTTTCATCTACGCAGGGCCTCCACCTATTATAGTCTTGGTTTGGAAGAAACCCTAGAGTATAATAATTTACTGTAATGCATGTAGCGCCGGACATTTTAGTTCATCATTCATGAATTGCCAATTACTCAATTTTGTTAAAAACTAAACAATTTTTAATATTTGGTTAAATTTGATAATGTTGTCATGATGGTAATTGACATTGGATTTTTTTTTACTTTAGTGTTCCTTTAAGGTATCTTGTAAAGTATTTTAGCTGGTTCCATTTTAAACTTAGAATCTTTGTGCAGGGTGGTAGTTTCATGTCACAGCAATGCACATTGATCAGGTCTGTGAGCTGCAACACTAGCAGTGCAGTAATAGACTATTGATCATACCATACCATGAGCCTGCATTTCCCAGTAGGTGTCATGTTAAATCTATTGATTTTTTCTTTACTGAACTAATCTGTTGCTTAGTAAAATGCTGTACACTAAATATAAGATCTTCAAGTGTAACTTCATTAGGAAATAGATAGTATTCTGAAAAATTATGTTCTGTACTGAATACTAGGTATCGAATAAGTTATGTTCAATGTTGGTTACAAAATAAAAGCTATAGGTTATAGGTAATATATAAAAATAATGGAAAGAAAATCAGACCTCATATTAAAAGATTAAATTGTATTATTCCCAGGTTACAGCTTACAGGGGAACATGTCATGCAACAGAAAGTTCCAAACAAGTTGCACAAGCAAAAATATTTGTATAAGTTTTTGTCGAAAAACTTTTTTAGAGTTGCCATTTAGCTCTAAAAAGTCTTAGGGTGCGTTCACACGATGTAACGTGCCGCGTGATGTAACGGCCGCAAAATCACAGCCGCAAAATAACGTGGCATATACGATCCTAACGCCCATTGAAATCAATGGGAGCGTTTACGGCGCACAAACTCTCACACGCCATATATGTCCCACATCACACGGCACGTTACATCGTGTGAACTTACCCTTAATGTCTTAACGTCCAGTTTTGCCCAACCATTGCAGATTCCATATTCCGGAATTGTGCCCATACATATGAATTTTCTTAGAGAAATTTTCTTCTGAACGTACAGACAATTGAAAATCTCAACACAGTAGCAAATGTCCTAGCATTCATTGATTCAATTTTGACAACAGTAGAGTATTGTGTTCATGATATCTCACTGTCTCCAATTCCACATGTTGGTGATGAAAACTTCAGGCTGTTACTGTCAAGTGGGTTGAGATCTCCGAGTACTAAGATTTGACATTTCACTTCTCTTACATTGATGACTCAGCCACATGCTCAGATGAGAACACAGATATTAAGAACAATCATTGTCATGAAAAAACGATAAAAATTTGACTTATTATCTGAAATTAGTTAAAGGGCATAAATTTATAGTCTTTGAGCATTGTCTGGATCAGCTGTCCTTTCAGGCCACAGAGTAAAATGAGTGGAGGCAAATAAACAAAAGTGTTATTTACCTCCCAAAGCGTCCCCAATTCCTGGACAACCCCTTTAAGATGAGCACTGATGCTGAGTGTATGTCCCTGGCTTCTTTTAAGCATGTACACTTGTTTTATTTGCTGTGCTGCCTTTTTTTTTTTGCACATTTTGTAACAATGTTTTGAGCCAAAGCTTAAAAATAAAAGGGGCAATGCGGTGGCACAGTGGTTAGCACTGCAGCCTTGCAGCACTGGAGTCCCAGGCTCAAATCCCGCCAGGAACAACATCTGCAAGTTGTTTGTATGTTCTCCCCGTGTTTGCATGGATTTCCTACCATTCTACAAAGACATACTGATAGGAAAAAAAAAAAAAAAAAAGTGCATTGTGATCACTATATGGGGCTCACAATCTACATAAAAAAGCTTAAAAATAAATGGCTTCAAAAGGAATATGAAATATCATGGTGGCACTTATATTTCTCCCATCTGATAAATACACTCTTCACTTTGGTTACAAAAAACATATCAAAATGGTTTGTAGACTTACCTTAATATGTGTTTTTGAATGTCAATGCTGCAATGATTTGACAAAAAGGTGACTGTTCAGCACCCTAGCAATGCTGCTATTTCAGCAACTGTTATTAGCCTGGGACGTTTGCCCTGCTGACATAATGTGTCCCCTGGATCGAACACGCTACTGTCAATAGCACTCTCAAGTTCACATCAGATTCATTGTCTACCTTTGCTCTGATCCTTCACTGGATCGGAACAATGGACTGAAATATTAATATAATAACAGGTGCAGATCCATTACATTGTGACTGAATTCATCAATGATCACTATAATGTGAATGTGAATCAATGCAATGCAAATGCAATTGCAAAGCAATGCGATGTAATGATGCACACCCCAATCTAACTGTAATTCATGCATTTACACCAACCATCTATACTAAGGAATAAAAAGAAAAATTCCATATAATTTGCTAAAAATGTGACATTTCCATAAATTGTAACTGTTTCAGCTATTTTAAAATATTATGAGCATCAGAAGTCACAGAATTCAGATGGGGTGCTAGATATTCATTCTCTAGAAAAGAAAAACTATATTTGCCTTGTGAGTCAGGGTAACAGGTATGGAACAAATTTACTACACCCAAAGATTTGGGTATCCATTTTCCTGGGCCCAAACTTCTGTGAGTGAGATAGGTGTAGGTTCTGTAACTTGCCTTTGTCAGCATCCTCTAAAAAAAATAAAATAAAATAAAAATGATTGTCTGTCTCCCATAACTTACGAAGAATCCAAAACATCAACACCAACATGGTTTTGGAAAATTCCATCTGAGACTATCATTTTTTTGAGATTGGAGATGTTTTTTTTTTGTTATATTCTTTATCTTAGCAAATTTCTTGAGCCATCATTTTTTGTCAACATTTTGATTCCAGTGATGCCAGTCCTATTTTGCTATGTTTCAGTCACTCAAAACTTAGCACTGTAGCCCTGCAGTGCTGGAGTCCTGTGTTTGAATCCAGCCAAGGACAACACCTGTAAGATTGTAAGCCCTATATCGGATAGTGTTATCTGTAAAGCACTGCGGAATATGCTGCTTTTATGGGAGAGTGTTGGCAATATCTATAAAGCACTGTGAAATATGATGGAACTAGATAATGTGAGAAGGTGACAGGAAAGGTGCAAGAGTCCCACTATATCAACTCCAGATTCCTGACTTATGTGTGGTCCACTTCGGGTCTGGAATAGGTTTCATCCCAAGGTTCGGGTCCTTGGCTCGTTACTGGTCCATAAAAGTCTGCAGAGCCTGCACTTCAAGGCAGATCCAAGAAGTGAGGAAGTGGATGGGTCAGTCTTGTAACCCTGAGTCTGGTCAGACAAATATTGTGCTTATTTTTGGTGTGGCTGGTAATAAGCCAAACGTATAGTTAGGTTATTACTTCTATTTAGTTAGTCGCTCGGATGAGCAGGAATTTGTATTATTTTTGCCTGAAGCTAAGTTTGTATTTTGTTTTGCTCATTTGTACCTGAAGTCAATCAAAATTGGAAAATGGTGACCCCTATTGAATGAACAAAAACAAACAAAAAGTGGAACGTCCTAACCCACTTAACCAAGGGGTATACGTTAAAAGGAATAACTAATTAAGTAATTAATAACTTATTAAGTTATACATTTTAACGTATACCCTTTGGTTCAGTGGGTTAGGACTTTCCACTTTTTGTTTGTTTTTGTACCTGAAGTCAAGGTTCATTTATTATCCTGTTTTTCTAAATAAAACAGTTTGCTGCATATTTTTGTGTCCCTGTCATGACTGTTTGGGTCCACACCACTGCTTCTACCGAACTAACTTCCCCACAGTAGGTAAACTAAATAAAAATAATACATAGAGATTGCTATATTTAAAAACATTATTGCTATTGATACTAACGACAGACAATCTATTAAGCTATGTTAGCCATGGAGGGTTTTTTTTAGTATCCTTATTTTCACAATTGCCCATTACTGTTCCATTTTATCCATATAGGATACTAGGCAAATATGATCTATTAGACATCAGGATTATTGATGAATATTACAACTGCCACCTACTTTAGATGCTGTGGGCACAGACAGTTGGTACACACTTTTGATGGAAAAGAACACAAGAAGGGATGAACTACCATCTGCCCATATGTCAAAAGCAGTTAATTGCTGTGAAACTTTGTGAATTTTTCAAGTAGGGATTTTATGCAGTTTTCAGTGTCAAAATCCTCTACAATAAGTGTGTTTGAAACTTGGCCACCGTATTATATCATCACCAGTAAATTTTATTGCTTTGAGCCTCAATTTGGTAAAATTTGGTCACATAAGAAATACTCATATTAAAACATATTCAAATGTTGACCATATTAAAATGCTGCCAACAGAAGCTTCCTCCTGTTGGCAGCATTTGCTCTTATCTCTGGTTCTCAGGGCAATACATTCTCCACATTTGCACAAGGTTGTATCTCCAATTCATTGATGGCCAGATTAACGTGAATTTTGTCTGCAGATTCCCATTCCAGTTCTTTCGAGAAGCATTTTTTCATGGTACCTATAAACCAAGATGAAATATTTATTATAAAATATATTACAAAAATGAATCCAATAAAATATGTAGTACAATGATTGCATCAATGAACTCTGCATCAATGTACTGTTACAAGATAATTAAACATTTACTGGGTCATTTCTTTCTGACAGTCTGAACATTTTTTTCAGTGTTAGTGTCTGATGTAGCTTCAGTGTCAGAGTCGTCATTACTACATATAGACTCCTCAAAAAAATAGAGAATTTAATAAAGTCATGCTTATCAATAAATTACAAGATCACAAGTACTGGTCAGAGTAAAACATTCAAGTGTTATTTTTGTTCGCTAGAATAGAAGCATACACAAGGCGTGAAATTCGTTTCCCAGACTTCTCATTGTGATGGCCTTTCTTTGGGATAGGAATCAATATCACATAATTGGGGTACCCAGGTCCTTGAACCCCAACAATTGGCTGCTAGTTAAATTCACCAATGCAGTAACAAGATAAAATTAGCTAGGAGGCTGAAAAAAAAGATGTGGGTGTAATATGGAAAAAGAAATGTGTGTGCCACTTTCATTATGGCTTTTGGTTTTATGGCATTCATTGTTCATTTACACTGACATATTACCTACATTTTGTGGGGTCATTTATCAACTCAAGGCTAAACGAATATAAGGTACATGTGTAGTGATATGCCATCTATACAATTATAAAATAACCTTTTACTTATAAATGTAACAGAGCTAATCTCAACTTCTGCAATTGGCTAATCTGCTGCGGCATGACTTCTTATCACAAAGGACAACAAAAAAACTATGAAAACTCATTGAAAAACTCGACAAGATTTGCTGCAGCAGTTTATCCAATTGCAGAAGTGCAGGTCAACTCTGCTACATCTGTATGTTCTCCAATACCTGTTCACAATTTCCCAATTTGCCTTCTTCAAATTCAATATCAAGCACCTTTAAGACAGCCTGTAATAAAAAAATAATAATAGCTAATTAGAATATTGTGAGGTATCCATGCAGAAGACTAAAGTGAAAAAGAACATTGACTTAAAGTGATCATAACTTCTACTCACCAAAACATCAATGTTATATTTTTTGGAAATTATAAGTTGTAGGCTTACTATTCTCTACATCAGGTCTTCTCAAACTTTTTGGACTCTTGCCTCAACGATGAATCCATTGTGATGTTTTAGCTTAACCAGCAAAGAAATACCATCGCAGTGTTCCAAATGTATAGCACTGTGCCGTGCCCAATACCCTTAGTAGTGGAAACAAAATACCCATAGTAATACCAGACTGCAGACCAAAAACCAATGATGGATAACACAAACCACAACATGAATTATTTTGTTGGATGAGGGTCAACCACAGCTTTTATTTAAAGTTCAACTATTAAAATCATGAGCATATCATATAAAGTTATCCCAGGAGTTGAAGCCCGCCATCTGACTCCCAATGAGCAAGTCCACCTTCACCTCCACCCATTCATTTCCACAATAACCATCAATCACCAGCTGTGATTTGTCACATCAATTATATCTACAGCAAAACAAAAAGTAACAAGCTTGAGTAATATATAACATTCAGATATATACCCTTTTCAATAGAGAGGGAAGTTCCAAAGAAGGCAGCCAGAAAAGGCCAAATAAATATTTCAGAATATTCTAGAAACAGGATATAACCCATAAAACTGGTGCATAACAAATATTGTGCCAATATACAAAAAGTGGTGAAAAACTCCTAACAAATTTAGTGGACACTTGTCCTTTACTATTCAAATCCTTTAACAATAGGAGGTCTATCTTCTTCATACTAAATGTTATTTATATTTGATTGTTTAGCTGAACCTAATGTTATGTTAAGTGCTCCTGCTATGTCAGACAATATTATGGTTATTTTGTCTCTATCTGTGTTGAAACTTACACCATTTTTGGCTACACATGCAACCTCATGTCTACCATGACACACTTTTTGATGATTACGTTGTTGTTTGATGCTTTGAATTTTTGCACATATCATTGCATAATGGTTGAGGGGGGGGAAATTGATGGGACATGGTACTGGAGCTTGATGTATTCGCATAAAGACCCACTTAATGGCTATTATCCTAAAGTCCATGCACCTGGTTATAGATATGACCAATCTGAAAATATTTGGTTGAAATATTAGAGATATGGGACATCCTAGGCAAAGGTCGCCATATGGTCAAAGTGCACCCCAAATTGTATGTTTGCAAGAAACTTATCTGACCCCAGACCTTGTTAAATATTTGAATAAACCCTGGATACAGTGGTTGAAACACTCAACAAACACATACTAGTATAAAGGCGTGTCCCTTATAACTCACAGGAAAATCACTCAGAACATATCAGACCTGGAGGGACATTACATGTTTGCCCATGCTTTAATTAATTGTGTCCCCTATGTTTTTCTAGGCCTGTTTATACCTGCTGCTGCCAGCCTTTCCATATTACATCAGGCAGCCATATTCTCGACACAATTTCCCAGAGCTAGACTTATATGGATAGGGGACTGCAACACAATTCTAGACCCAGAACTAGACACGGTGTATCGAGGAATGGATATAGGTGATAGAGAAGACCATATCGGTCTATATGCTGATGACCTTATCTTATTTATGGCTACCTCGGAGACTTCAGTATTGAAAAAGTATTGGATAAAACTTAAAGTTTTGGGCACTTACAACAACACCCCTTCCTTTGAAGATAAATTTCAGCTCACTGTTCAACATAATGATAAAGTTGAGAATAAGATCAAGGATAGGAAAAGACGAAAGTACATCAGGGATCAGAAAGTCTGTAAAGGAGACGATTTTTATGATTAGACCAAGAAATCACTTAGGAATACGGCCGCTTCCGACATAATTCTAACAAAAAAGAAAGGGGCAAACAAAGACAAGGTACCCCAGAGACAAAATATTGATCTGAAATTTCAGAGTCTGACATTGCTGACCGTGTCTCTAAGCTGAATGTTGGAAATAAGATACTTCCCGTTCACTACTCCAGCATTAATGATACACATACAAATCCTTTTCCACAACATCAACCAAAATATTTTCACAGGACAGGTAGAGATGGGGTTATCCAAATTGGTCCAACACCAGGGCACGAGGTAGAAAACTACACTAGAAGGTTCACAATCCTTGCACATTGTTAACTTGTCACATCATTGTCTGACTTGTTCTCATTCAATTTTAATCCTCAATTAAACAAATTAAGGGTCATTGTGGATCTTCATCTCTTTTTCAGCATAAACTGATATATAAAAATATCTTTAACGAAAAAGAAAAACAGACATGGTGCACACATCCCAAGCTTGTATATTGATTTTCTCAGCAAATCTACAATACTGAGGTTCTTAGTATACATATTGATCAAAGTGTATAAGCCCACTAGCCATCTTTTGTAGATTTTGCTGAAAAGCAATGCATAAGATTAGGATGTGAGGTCTACATCTTTTTTTCTCCATAAATGTACTATGGTTTGTCCCCTCATTTTTTTTTTGGTTTTTCACTCCCCCCATTTGGCCCAGGTTTTTTTAATTAGCAGGAGACTGCAAAAGGGACCCACCTACTAGTTCTCAGTCCTCTGACTGGGGAAATATGGTGAGGTGATTTTTTTAAGATCTGTTCACATGGTGCAGCACTGCATGGTATCTGCCTCTCCTGTAATGCTATGTCTGTGGGGTGGGGTGGGCTAATCCAGAACCTTGGGGCTTGGTCTGGTGGCAAGGGTGCTGCTGGACCACTGGTTCGCTCCCCCTGTGGGTGCTGCATTGTAGTGGTGGTGGTTGCTGTGCAGCACTGCACCCAGTAGATTATGGACCCACTATACAGAGGTCACCATGAAGTGACTTTTGGGTTCATGTACCTTGATCAATATGTATACTAAGAACCTCATGTTCATTTTTGTAAATTTTGCTGAAAAGCACTAGATCAATGTATAAGGTTGGGATGTGAGGTCCATATCTTTTTTTTCTCCATAAGTGTACTATAAAAAAAAAAAATCTCTCTCAAAAAGAACATGTTCCCATCTCCACTAGAGAAGAACAGCAATTGAAATTTTGTAATCACTTTTGTCTGAGGGAGATGTTCAGAGTGATTTCCACCTCCACCCCCTGACAATCCAGATGGCTCTGAACATAAACTTAAACCTAAGTCTACTTCAAGTTCCCCAATGGATTTGTGGCTGCATGTAAAAAGATTTGATGAAATGGTGTTGGCAGATTTATGCCACATACTGGACAGCCTGGGTCTTCTTAACATGTTTGATAAGCAGCAAAAAATACTCCAGACACTCCAGAAATGGGACGAAGTAGTGTTCAAACAGTCTGATAAGGGGGTCAATATACTAATCTCACCAAAAGACATATTGAATAGGCCAAGAGACAGCTTGATAATAGGGTTGAGTCGATCTTGAGATTTCAGGATCGATTTTAAAATCCAATTTCCGATCATTTTCCATTCAAACCTGATCTTGATGCCAATTCTGATCCTAATGTAAGTCAATGGGATTTTTTTTAATGATCAAAGATTGGATTTTAAAAACGATCCTGTTCACTATACAGTGTGGAGTCCAAAAATTGAAGCCTCCACACTGTATAGTGATTAAAAAATCCGCCGGCTACTTAGTCCCCCCCCACTTACCTGCACAGAACTGCTGCTGCCTTCTCTGTGTACGCCAATGTGTACGCCGCTCCCCGGGGCTCCGAGCCATTGTTCTCTCCTCTCCTCTCTCTCTTCGCCCGCCTTCCAGGCTAGTGTGACTGATGCTGGGAGAAGGCGGGGCTTGTTGTGGATTAGGAGAGTGTGGGCAGGTACAGGGCGGGGAGACGTGAGTGTATCACTTACGTCTCCCCTCCCTGTACCCGCCCACACTCTCCTAAGCCACAAAAAGCCCCGCCTACTCCCAGCAGTAACACTAGCCTAGTGCTCTGCCAGCGTGCAAAGAGAGAGAGATGAGGAGAGAACAGCCTGGAGCTCCTGGAGCAGCAGCGGTTCTGTGCAGGTAAGTCGATTGAGCGATCCAGATCAGAATTCCATTCCCAATCTTTTTTAGGCAGGATCGGAACCCGATCGTGATCGTGAAATTTACTCAATCACTGATCGGGATCTGATCTTTACCTATCCCGATCGCTCAACCCTACTTGATAATAAGAGTTGCTATAAAGTGCTTTGGGGGATCCCACTGAGCCTTTATCGAAAGATTACAAGTTGGAATTTGTAGATAGGGCCATCACCTGGCAAAATCATAAGTTTCTTACAGTTAACAATCCAGTTGTTTCCCAAAATCCATATAAACTGGAATAACCTCCAGGCAGACAAATTGTATCTTGATAAGCTTTCTTGACTAAAAACGCAGCCAATGGTTAGACCATGAACTAAGGGGCTATGTATAAAACTTACTCTCTTACACAAGAGATGCAATGCTCAAGAATTAGATAACTGCCATCTTATCCCAGGTGAATTATTGGTGACTTGTGATGTAGAAATCTTATATACCAGCATTAGTCACCATTTGGAATGTGCAGCATTTGAATACATTTTATTCAGTGACTCTGCCTACATACTCTTGAGAATGGACTTTGTGATATAGTTGCTTCTTTCTACAGACCCAGACCCATGTCAATCTGTTCCTTGGGTGATGGGAAGAAGTGGTGTTTTTTGGCAGCAATCTAACTATGTACAGACAACATATCAACACTTAACAATATTATCTTTATACGGGACAGTACAGAAATAGAGTTGATTGAATTCATTGACAGACTTAATGACAATCTATATAACATCAAACTCAAGATGACATTTAGTTCTGCCCATGTTCCTTTACTTGACATTTTAATCAAGACTGATTCTAAGGACAGTATTCCCACTGATTTACATAAAAAGTATACAGCAACAAATAGCTTGCATGATGCGAGAAGTGCACATCTCCCATTATCAGAGGGATTACCAAAGGAGAGTTTCTCTGTTTGAGGAGGAATTGTTCCCGCTTCGAAGATTTTAAACATCAGGCATACAAGTTAAAGTAACGCCTAATTGAAAGACGTTATTCTAACAAAGCCTTCAAGATGGTAAATAATTATGCCCTCGGAACAAAAAAGCTCCACCTTATTGGAACCCCAGGTAAGGTCAAATGCAACAGACAAAGTTCGATTTCTTACATTACATTCCCAATGGGACACCATTCAGACTATTTTGAATTGTCATCGCGGTATTCTATTGTAGGATCCCGACCTGAAAAACATTTGGATCCTCATGTATCATCCAGATATAAGAATTCCAATACCATTGGCAATTATCTTGTTCACAGTCACTTTTGTGCAATCTACCGTTGCCAGGAATTGTGACAAATTTCCAGATATTTTCCCATGTGGATTGTGTGTGGCTTGTCAGTTTCTCCATAAACAGACTCAATTAAGAAACGCACATGGAGAGCAGTTTACCATCCATGACTATATTATCTGCTCTAGCAAAGATGTTATTTATTCTTCGGTGCTCCTGTAATATTTATTAAGTGGGTAAAACACAATGGCAATTGAAGATCAGAATCGGAGAACATATCCTGAGCATAACACATTTTTCACCGAGGGAAATTAAGCTAAATAAAATTGAAAATCCATTTTTAACTCACCAATGGCTAGAAGTTTTAAAGAGATACATCATCTGATTTATAAGGATCTGACAGGTTGGTGTATATGACATCTTAAGAGTGACATTGAAGGTGGTGATTCAGATACCAGATTGCTGCAGGAGGAGTCCTTAAATGTAATACTATCAAGCCCAATGGTCTGAATGATAGCTTTAATTTTGTTTGGGTTTTTTTTATATAATTTTTTAGATCTTGGGTACACATCCTCTAACTATCCTGATTTATACTTTGGTATGGTTAAATAAATCCTTTGGTATATTTAACTTATAGAAATACTTTGTTTCACTTTGACTTGGTGTGCTTACATCTACCATAGTCTATTGGACACCAGCACTGTCAATCAACTGGGTCCTATAAATCTCCCGTAGTAATGACAGAACCCGGAGCCTATACTGGCAAAACATATATAGGGTAGGGATGTTTGGCATTTATATAACACCTAACACAGGCTAATACTGTTTGCCTGATTTTTATATCTGTGTCTCTCCATTGAATACATGCATGGGATATTCTGCTATTATTATGCCGCTTATTTTATTAATGAAGGCAGAATCTTTCTGTTTCTTAATCATCTGTGTCATAATTTAGTTTCCCCTATCTCCATGCGCGTAATACTCAAATTTGGAGTATTGGTAACTTTTAGCATATCTAATAGAGATGAGCGAACAGTGTTCTATCGAACTCATGTTCGATCGGATATTAGGCTGTTCGGCATGTTCGAATCGAATCGAACACCGCGTGGTAAAGTGCGCCATTACTCGATTCCCCTCCCACCTTCCCTGGCGCCTTTTTTGCTCCAATAACAGCGCAGGGTAGGTGGGACAGGAACTACGACACCGGTGACGTTGAAAAAAGTAGGCAAAACCCATTGGCTGCCGAAAACATGTGACCTCTAATTTAAAAGAACAGCGCCGCCCAGGTTCGCGTCATTCTGAGCTTGCAATTCACCGAGGACGGAGGTTTCCGTCCAGCTAGCTAGGGCTTAGATTCTGGGTAGGCAGGGACAGGCTAGGATAGGAAGGAGAAGACAACCAACAGCTCTTGTAAGAGCTAAATTCCAGGGAGAAGCTTGTCAGTGTAACGTGGCACTGACGGGCTCAATCGCCGCAACCCAGCTTTCCCAGGATCCTGAATGGAATACACTGTCAGTGTATTCCCGTATACCCGATATATACCCCGATACCCGTTCCAACGGTGTGCCCCCCCACCTTCACCCCAGAAATACCCTGCAAGTCCCCTAGCAATAGAATTGGGGCTATATACACCCACAATTTTTACTACTGGTATACAGTGCCATTGTCTGACTGGGAATTCAAAGAATATATTGGGAATACAAATACCCTCATTTCTTGCTACTGCCATATAGTGCCAGTGTCTGACTGGGAATTCAAAGAATATATTGGGGTTACGTGCACCCACAATTTTTACTACTGGTATACAGTGCCATTGTCTGACTGGGAATTCAAAGAATATATTGGGAATACAAATACCCTCATTTCTTGCTACTGCCATATAGTGCCAGTTTCTGACTGGTAATTCAAAGAATATATTGGGGTTACGTGCACCCACAATTTTTACTACTGGTATACAGTGCCATTGTCTGACTGGGAATTCAAAGAATATATTGGGAATACAAATACCCTCATTTCTTGCTACTGCCATATAGTGCCAGTGTCTGACTGGGAATTCAAAGAATATATTGGGGTTACGTGCACCCACAATTTTTACTACTGGTATACAGTGCCATTGTCTGACTGGGAATTCAAAGAATATATTGGGAATACAAATACCCTCATTTCTTGCTACTGCCATATAGTGCCAGTGTCTGACTGGTAATTCAAAGAATATATTGGGGTTACGTGCACCCACAATTTTTACTACTGGTATACAGTGCCATTGTCTGACTGGGAATTCAAAGAATATATTGGGAATACAAATACCCTCATTTCTTGCTACTGCCATATAGTGCCAGTGTCTGACTGGGAATTCAAAGAATATATTGGGGTTACGTGCACCCACAATTTTTACTACTGGTATACAGTGCCATTGTCTGACTGGGAATTCAAAGAATATATTGGGGTTATAAATACCCTCATTTCTTGCTACTGCCATATAGTGCCAGTTTCTGACTGGTAATTCAAAGAATATATTGGGGTTACGTGCACCCACAATTTTTACTACTGGTATACAGTGCCATTGTCTGACTGGGAATTCAAAGAGTATATTGGGAATACAAATACCCTCATTTCTTGCTACTGCCATATAGTGCCAGTTTCTGACTGGTAATTCAAAGAATATATTGGGGTTACGTGCACCCACAATTTTTACTACTGGTATACAGTGCCATTGTCTGACTGGGAATTCAAAGAATATATTGGGGTTATAAATACCCTCATTTCTTGCTACTGCCATATAGTGCCAGTTTCTGACTGGTAATTCAAAGAATATATTGGGGTTACGTGCACCCACAATTTTTACTACTGGTATACAGTGCCATTGTCTGACTGGGAATTCAAAGAGTATATTGGGAATACAAATACCCTCATTTCTTGCTACTGCCATATAGTGCCAGTTTCTGACTGGTAATTCAAAGAATATATTGGGGTTACGTGCACCCACAATTTTTACTACTGGTATACAGTGCCATTGTCTGACTGGGAATTCAAAGAATATATTGGGGTTATAAATACCCTCATTTCTTGCTACTGCCATATAGTGCCAGTTTCTGACTGGTAATTCAAAGAATATATTGGGGTTACGTGCACCCACAATTTTTACTACTGGTATACAGTGCCATTGTCTGACTGGGAATTCAAAGAATATATTGGGAATACAAATACCCTCATTTCTTGCTACTGCCATATAGTGCCAGTGTCTGACTGGGAATTCAAAGAATATATTGGGGTTACGTGCACCCACAATTTTTACTACTGGTATACAGTGCCATTGTCTGACTGGGAATTCAAAGAATATATTGGGAATACAAATACCCTCATTTCTTGCTACTGCCATATAGTGCCAGTTTCTGACTGGTAATTCAAAGAATATATTGGGGTTACGTGCACCCACAATTTTTACTACTGGTATACAGTGCCATTGTCTGACTGGGAATTCAAAGAATATATTGGGAATACAAATACCCTCATTTCTTGCTACTGCCATATAGTGCCAGTTTCTGACTGGGAATTCAAAGAATATATTGGGGTTACGTGCACCCACAATTTTTACTACTGGTATACAGTGCCATTGTCTGACTGGGAATTCAAAGAATATATTGGGAATACAAATACCCTCATTTCTTGCTACTGCCATATAGTGCCAGTGTCTGACTGGTAATTCAAAGAATATATTGGGGTTACGTGCACCCACAATTTTTACTACTGGTATACAGTGCCATTGTCTGACTGGGAATTCAAAGAATATATTGGGAATACAAATACCCTCATTTCTTGCTACTGCCATATAGTGCCAGTGTCTGACTGGGAATTCAAAGAATATATTGGGGTTACGTGCACCCACAATTTTTACTACTGGTATACAGTGCCATTGTCTGACTGGGAATTCAAAGAATATATTGGGGTTATAAATACCCTCATTTCTTGCTACTGCCATATAGTGCCAGTTTCTGACTGGTAATTCAAAGAATATATTGGGGTTACGTGCACCCACAATTTTTACTACTGGTATACAGTGCCATTGTCTGACTGGGAATTCAAAGAGTATATTGGGAATACAAATACCCTCATTTCTTGCTACTGCCATATAGTGCCAGTTTCTGACTGGTAATTCAAAGAATATATTGGGGTTACGTGCACCCACAATTTTTACTACTGGTATACAGTGCCATTGTCTGACTGGGAATTCAAAGAATATATTGGGGTTATAAATACCCTCATTTCTTGCTACTGCCATATAGTGCCAGTTTCTGACTGGTAATTCAAAGAATATATTGGGGTTACGTGCACCCACAATTTTTACTACTGGTATACAGTGCCATTGTCTGACTGGGAATTCAAAGAGTATATTGGGAATACAAATACCCTCATTTCTTGCTACTGCCATATAGTGCCAGTTTCTGACTGGTAATTCAAAGAATATATTGGGGTTACGTGCACCCACAATTTTTACTACTGGTATACAGTGCCATTGTCTGACTGGGAATTCAAAGAATATATTGGGGTTATAAATACCCTCATTTCTTGCTACTGCCATATAGTGCCAGTTTCTGACTGGTAATTCAAAGAATATATTGGGGTTACGTGCACCCACAATTTTTACTACTGGTATACAGTGCCATTGTCTGACTGGGAATTCAAAGAGTATATTGGGAATACAAATACCCTCATTTCTTGCTACTGCCATATAGTGCCAGTTTCTGACTGGGAATTCAAAGAATATATTGGGGTTACGTGCACCCACAATTTTTACTACTGGTATACAGTGCCATTGTCTGACTGGGAATTCAAAGAATATATTGGGGTTATAAATACCCTCATTTCTTGCTACTGCCATATAGTGCCAGTTTCTGACTGGTAATTCAAAGAATATATTGGGGTTACGTGCACCCACAATTTTTACTACTGGTATACAGCGCCATTGTCTGACTGGGAATTCAAAGAGTATATTGGGAATACAAATACCCTCATTTCTTGCTACTGCCATATAGTGCCAGTTTCTGACTGGGAATTCAAAGAATATATTGGGGTTACGTGCACCCACAATTTTTACTACTGGTATACAGTGCCATTGTCTGACTGGGAATTCAAAGAATATATTGGGGTTATAAATACCCTCATTTCTTGCTACTGCCATATAGTGCCAGTTTCTGACTGGTAATTCAAAGAATATATTGGGGTTACGTGCACCCACAATTTTTACTACTGGTATACAGTGCCATTGTCTGACTGGGAATTCAAAGAGTATATTGGGAATACAAATACCCTCATTTCTTGCTACTGCCATATAGTGCCAGTTTCTGACTGGGAATTCAAAGAATATATTGGGGTTACGTGCACCCACAATTTTTACTACTGGTATACAGTGCCATTGTCTGACTGGGAATTCAAAGAATATATTGGGGTTATAAATACCCTCATTTCTTGCTACTGCCATATAGTGCCAGTTTCTGACTGGTAATTCAAAGAATATATTGGGGTTACGTGCACCCACAATTTTTACTACTGGTATACAGTGCCATTGTCTGACTGGGAATTCAAAGAGTATATTGGGAATACAAATACCCTCATTTCTTGCTACTGCCATATAGTGCCAGTTTCTGACTGGTAATTCAAAGAATATATTGGGGTTACGTGCACCCACAATTTTTACTACTGGTATACAGTGCCATTGTCTGACTGGGAATTCAAAGAATATATTGGGGTTATAAATACCCTCATTTCTTGCTACTGCCATATAGTGCCAGTGTCTGACTGGGAATTCAAAGAATATATTGGGGTTACGTGCACCCACAATTTTTACTACTGGTATACAGTGCCAATTTCTAACTAGGAATTCAAAATGCGCAAGGCTCCCGGAAAGGGACGTGGACGAGGCCGTGGGCGAGGTCGGGGGAATGGTTCTGGGGAGCAAGGTAGCAGTGAAGCCACAGGGCGTCCCGTGCCTACTCCTGTGGGGCAGCAAGCATTGCGCCACTCCACAGTGCCAGGGTTGCTTGCCACATTAACTAAACTGCAGGGTACAAACCTTAGTAGGCCCGAGAACCAGGAACAGGTCTTGCAATGGCTGTCAGAGAACGCTTACAGCACATTGTCCAGCAGCCAGTCAGACTCTGCCTCCTCTCCTCCTATTACCCAACAGTCTTGTCTTCCTTCCTCCCAAAATTCCGAAGCTTTACAGAACAATAACCCAAACTGTCCCTGCTCCCCAGAGCTGTTCTCCGCTCCTTTCATTGTCCCTCAACCTGCCTCTCCACGTCACGATTCCACGAACCTAACAGAGGAGCATCTGTGTCCAGATGCTCAAACACTAGAGTCTCCTCCATCTCCGTTCGATTTGGTGGTGGATGACCAGCAACCCACCCTCATCGACGATGATGTGACGCAGTTGCCGTCAGGGCATCCAGTTGACCGGCGCATTGTGCGGGAGGAGGAGATGAGACAGGAGTTGGAAGAGGAAGTGGTGGATGATGAGGACACTGACCCGACCTGGACAGGGGGGATGTCAAGCGGGGAAAGTAGTGTGGATGTTGAGGCAGGTGCAGCACCAAAAAGGGTAGCTAGAGGCAGAGGCAGAGGTCAGCAGCTTAGGCGAAGCCAGGCCACACCCGGAATCTCCCAAGATGTTCCAGTTCGTACCCAGCCCCGAAAAACTCCCACCTCGAGGGCACGTTTCTCGAAGGTGTGGAGTTTTTTCAAGGAATGCGCCGAGGACAGATATAGTGTTGTCTGCACAATTTGCCTCTCGAAATTGATTAGGGGCTCTGAGAAGAGCAACCTGTCCACCACTTCAATGCGCCGTCATTTGGAATCCAAGCACTGGAATCAGTGGCAGGCAGCAACGGCAGGACAAAGGCCGCCTGCCGTTCACGCCACTGCCACTGCCTCTGCCACTGCCTCTGCCTCTGCCACTGCCACTGCTGACTGTGCTGGCGATGCACTCCAGAGGACGAGCCAGGACACCACTTCATCTGCCTCCGCCACTTTGTTGACTTCTACCTCATCCTCCCCTGGTCCTGTCTTAACTCCTTCTCCTGCACCATCAAAGGCACCATCAGGCGTTTCTTTACAACAACCCACCATCTCTCAGACATTGGAGCGGCGGCAGAAATACACTGCTAACCACCCACACGCGCAAGCCTTGAACGCCAACATCGCTAAACTGCTGGCCCAGGAGATGTTGGCGTTCCGGCTTGTTGAAACTCCCGCCTTCCTGGACCTGATGGCAACTGCGGCACCTCGCTATGCCGTCCCTAGCCGTCACTACTTCTCCCGGTGTGCCGTCCCCGCCTTGCACCAGCACGTGTCACTCAACATCAGGCGGGCCCTTAGTTCCGCGCTTTGCACAAAGGTCCACTTGACCACCGACGCGTGGACAAGTGCATGCGGACAGGGACGCTACATTTCACTGACGGCACACTGGGTGAATGTAGTTGAGGCTGGGACTGCTTCCCAAACTGGCCCGGTGTACCTCGTCTCCCCGCCTAACATTCCTGGCAGGGACACGAGAAGAACACCCCCCTCCTCCTCCTCCTCTACCGCCTCCTCCTCCGCCACCGCCTCCTCCTCCGCCACCGCCTCCTCCTCCGCTGTTAGATTGACCCCAGCTACGAGTTGGAAACGTTGCAGCACTGGCGTTGGTAGACGTCAGCAGGCTGTGCTGAAGCTGATCAGCTTGGGGGACAGACAGCACACTGCCTCCGAGGTGAGGGATGCCCTCCTCGATGAGACGGCAATATGGTTTGAGCCGCTGCACCTGGGCCCAGGCATGGTCGTTTGTGATAACGGCCGGAACCTGGTAGCAGCTCTGGAGCTTGCCAGACTCCAACATGTTCCATGCCTGGCCCACGTCTTCAACCTAGTGGTGCAACGTTTCCTAAAGAGCTACCCCAATGTTCCAGAGCTACTGGTGAAAGTGCGGCGCATGTGCGCCCACTTTCGCAAGTCGACAGTAGCCGCTGCTAGCTTAAAATCTCTCCAGCAACGCCTGCATGTGCCACAACACCGGCTTTTGTGCGACGTCCCCACACGCTGGAACTCAACGTTTCAGATGTTGAATAGAGTGGTTGAGCAGCAGAGACCTTTGATGGAATACCAGCTACAAAACCCTAGGGTGCCACAAAGTCAGCTGCCTCAGTTTCACATCCATGAGTGGCCATGGATGAGAGACCTTTGTGACATCCTACGGGTCTTTGAGGAGTCCACAAGGAGGGTGAGCTCTGAGGATGCGATGGTGAGCCTTACAATCCCGCTCTTGTGTGTTCTGAGAGAATCCCTGATTGACATCAGGGATAACTCAGATCACACAGAGGAGTTAGGGATAGCATCCGATCCGTCACAGCTGGAGAGTAGGTCCACACATCTGTCCGCTTCACTGCGTTTAATGGAGGAGGAGGAGGAGGAGGAGGAGGAAGAAGAGTTGTCCGATGATGTGATGGTGATACAGGAGGCTTCCGGGCAACTTCGAATCGTCCCATTGTTGCAGCGCGGATGGGTAGACATGGAGGATGAGGAGGAAATGGAGATTGAACTTTCCGGTGGGGCCAGAGGAGTCATGCCAACTAACACTGTGGCAGACATGGCTGAGTTCATGTTGGGGTGCTTTACAACCGACAAGCGTATTGTCAAAATCATGGAGGACAACCAGTACTGGATCTTTGCTATCCTTGACCCCCGGTATAAAAACAACATCTCGTCTTTTATTCCGGTAGAGGGGAGGGCCAATCGCATCAATGCTTGCCACAGGCAATTGGTGCAGAATATGATGGAGATGTTTCCAGCATGTGACGTTGGCGGCAGGGAGGGCAGTTCCTCCAGTAGGCAACCAAGTTCTCACCGGTCCACACAAACGAGGGGCACACTGTCTAAGGTCTGGGACACCTTGATGGCACCCCCTCGCCAAAGTGCCGCCACGGAGGGTCCTAGTGTCACCAGGCGTGAGAAGTATAGGCGCATGTTGCGGGAATACCTTTCCGACCACAGCCCTGTCCTCTCCGACCCCTCTGCGCCCTACACGTATTGGGTGTCGAAGTTGGACCTGTGGCTTGAACTTGCCCTATATGCCTTGGAGGTGCTGTCCTGTCCTGCCGCCAGCGTCCTATCTGAGAGGGTGTTCAGTGCAGCCGGTGGCATCATCACTGACAAGCGCACCCGTCTGTCAGCTGAGAGTGCCGACCGGCTCACTTTGATAAAAATGAACCACCACTGGATAGAGCCTTCATTTTTGTGCCCACCTGTGTAAAGCACCCCAACATGAAACTCCATGTCTGTACTCAACCTCTCCAATTCCTCCGCATCCTCATACTCATCCACCATAAGCGTTGCACAATTCTGCTAATACTAGGCTCCCTCCAACATGATTTCCCCCAACTCTGCTGGTTAGAGGCTCCCTCCACCCTGATTTCCACCAACTCTGCTGGTTAGAGGCTCCCTCCACCCTGCTTTCCCACAACTCTGCTGGTTAGAGGCTCCTTCCACCATGAATTTGCCCAAACTGGGCTGTTTAGAGGCTCCCTCCACCATGAATTGGTCCAAACTGGGCTGGTTAGAGGCTCCCTCCACCATTAATTGGTCCAAACTGGGCTGGTTAGAGGCTCCCTCCACCATGAATTTGCCCAAACTGGGCTGTTTAGAGGCTCCCTCCACCATGAATTTGCCCAAACTGGGCTGTTTAGAGGCTCCCTCCACCATGAATTGGTCCAAACTGGGTTTTTTAGAGGCTCCCTCCACCATGAATTGGTCCAAACTGGGCTGGTTAGAGGCTCCCTCCACCATGAATTTCCCAAAACTTGGCTGTTTAGAGGCTCCCTCCACCATTAATTGGTCCAAACTGGGCTGGTTAGAGGCTCCCTCCACCATGAATTGGTCCAAACTGGGGTTTTTAGAGGCTCCCTCCACCATGAATTGGTCCAAACTTGGCTGTTTAGAGGCTCCCTCCACCATGAATTGGTCCAAACTGGGGTGGTTAGAGGCTCCCTCCACCATTAATTGGTCCAAACTGGGCTGGTTAGAGGCTCCCTCCACCATTAATTGGTCCAAACTGGGCTGGTTAGAGGCTCCCTCCACCATGAATTTGCCCAAACTGGGCTGGTTAGAGGCTCCCTCCACCATGAATTGGTCCAAACGGGTTTTTAGAGGCTCCCTTCACCATGAATTGGTCCAAACTTGGCTGTTTAGAGGCTCCCTCCACCATGAATTGGTCCAAACTGGGGTGGTTAGAGGCTCCCTCCACCATTAATTGGTCCAAACTGGGCTGGTTAGAGGCTCCCTCCACCATTAATTGGTCCAAACTGGGCTGGTTAGAGGCTCCCTCCACCATGAATTGGTCCAAACTGGGGTTTTTAGAGGCTCCCTCCACCATGAATTGGTCCAAACTTGGCTGTTTAGAGGCTCCCTCCACCATTAATTGGTCCAAACTGGGCTGGTTAGAGGCTCCCTCCACCATGAATTGGTCCAAACTGGGTTTTTTAGAGGCTCCCTCCACCATGAATTTGCCCAAACTGGGCTGTTTAGAGGCTCCCTCCACCATGAATTGGTCCAAACTGGGTTTTTTAGAGGCTCCCTCCACCATGAATTGGTCCAAACTGGGCTGGTTAGAGGCTCCCTCCACCATGAATTGGTCCAAACTGGGGTGGTTAGAGGCTCCCTCCACCATTAATTGGTCCAAACTGGGCTGGTTAGAGGCTCCCTCCACCATTAATTGGTCCAAACTGGGCTGGTTAGAGG
This sequence comes from Leptodactylus fuscus, assembly GCF_031893055.1. Taxonomy (NCBI): domain Eukaryota; kingdom Metazoa; phylum Chordata; class Amphibia; order Anura; family Leptodactylidae; genus Leptodactylus; species Leptodactylus fuscus. The sequence goes on from NC_134267.1 coordinate 101,001,756, forward strand.
CTCCCTCCACCATTAATTGGTCCAAACTGGGCTGGTTAGAGGCTCCCTCCACCATTAATTGGTCCAAACTGGGCTGGTTAGAGGCTCCCTCCACCATTAATTGGTCCAAACTGGGCTGGTTAGAGGCTCCCTCCACCATGAATTTGCCCAAACTGGGCTGTTTAGAGGCTCCCTCCACCATGAATTTGCCCAAACTGGGCTGGTTAGAGGCTCCCTCCACCATGAATTGGTCCAAACTGGGGTTTTTAGAGGCTCCCTCCACCATGAATTGGTCCAAACTTGGCTGTTTAGAGGCTCCCTCCACCATTAATTGGTCCAAACTGGGCTGGTTAGAGGCTCCCTCCACCATGAATTGGTCCAAACTGGGTTTTTTAGAGGCTCCCTCCACCATGAATTTGCCCAAACTGGGCTGTTTAGAGGCTCCCTCCACCATGAATTTGCCCAAACTGGGCTGGTTAGAGGCTCCCTCCACCATGAATTGGTCCAAACTGGGGTTTTTAGAGGCTCCCTCCACCATGAATTGGTCCAAACTTGGCTGTTTAGAGGCTCCCTCCACCATGAATTGGTCCAAACTGGGGTGGTTAGAGGCTCCCTCCACCATTAATTGGTCCAAACTGGGCTGGTTAGAGGCTCCCTCCACCATTAATTGGTCCAAACTGGGCTGGTTAGAGGCTCCCTCCACCATGAATTGGTCCAAACTGGGTTTTTTAGAGGCTCCCTCCACCATGAATTTGCCCAAACTGGGCTGTTTAGAGGCTCCCTCCACCATGAATTGGTCCAAACTGGGCTGGTTAGAGGCTCCCTCCACCATGAATTTCCCAAAACTTGGCTGTTTAGAGGCTCCCTCCACCATTAATTGGTCCAAACTGGGCTGGTTAGAGGCTCCCTCCACCATGAATTGGTCCAAACTGGGGTTTTTAGAGGCTCCCTCCACCATGAATTGGTCCAAACTTGGCTGTTTAGAGGCTCCCTCCACCATGAATTGGTCCAAACTGGGGTGGTTAGAGGCTCCCTCCACCATTAATTGGTCCAAACTGGGCTGGTTAGAGGCTCCCTCCACCATTAATTGGTCCAAACTGGGCTGGTTAGAGGCTCCCTCCACCATGAATTTCCCCAAACTGGGCTGTTTAGAGGCTCCCTCCACCATGAATTTGCCCAAACTGGGCTGGTTAGAGGCTCCCTCCACCATGAATTGGTCCAAACGGGTTTTTAGAGGCTCCCTTCACCATGAATTGGTCCAAACTTGGCTGTTTAGAGGCTCCCTCCACCATGAATTGGTCCAAACTGGGTTTTTTAGAGGCTCCCTCCACCATGAATTTGCCCAAACTGGGCTGTTTAGAGGCTCCCTCCACCATGAATTTGCCCAAACTGGGCTGGTTAGAGGCTCCCTCCACCATGAATTGGTCCAAACTGGGGTTTTTAGAGGCTCCCTCCACCATGAATTGGTCCAAACTTGGCTGTTTAGAGGCTCCCTCCACCATGAATTGGTCCAAACTGGGGTGGTTAGAGGCTCCCTCCACCATTAATTGGTCCAAACTGGGCTGGTTAGAGGCTCCCTCCACCATTAATTGGTCCAAACTGGGCTGGTTAGAGGCTCCCTCCACCATGAATTGGTCCAAACTGGGTTTTTTAGAGGCTCCCTCCACCATGAATTTGCCCAAACTGGGCTGTTTAGAGGCTCCCTCCACCATGAATTGGTCCAAACTGGGCTGGTTAGAGGCTCCCTCCACCATGAATTTCCCAAAACTTGGCTGTTTAGAGGCTCCCTCCACCATTAATTGGTCCAAACTGGGCTGGTTAGAGGCTCCCTCCACCATGAATTGGTCCAAACTGGGGTTTTTAGAGGCTCCCTCCACCATGAATTGGTCCAAACTTGGCTGTTTAGAGGCTCCCTCCACCATGAATTGGTCCAAACTGGGGTGGTTAGAGGCTCCCTCCACCATTAATTGGTCCAAACTGGGCTGGTTAGAGGCTCCCTCCACCATTAATTGGTCCAAACTGGGCTGGTTAGAGGCTCCCTCCACCATGAATTTGCCCAAACTGGGCTGGTTAGAGGCTCCCTCCACCATGAATTGGTCCAAACGGGTTTTTAGAGGCTCCCTTCACCATGAATTGGTCCAAACTTGGCTGTTTAGAGGCTCCCTCCACCATGAATTGGTCCAAACTGGGGTGGTTAGAGGCTCCCTCCACCATTAATTGGTCCAAACTGGGCTGGTTAGAGGCTCCCTCCACCATTAATTGGTCCAAACTGGGCTGGTTAGAGGCTCCCTCCACCATGAATTGGTCCAAACTGGGGTTTTTAGAGGCTCCCTCCACCATGAATTGGTCCAAACTTGGCTGTTTAGAGGCTCCCTCCACCATTAATTGGTCCAAACTGGGCTGGTTAGAGGCTCCCTCCACCATGAATTGGTCCAAACTGGGTTTTTTAGAGGCTCCCTCCACCATGAATTTGCCCAAACTGGGCTGTTTAGAGGCTCCCTCCACCATGAATTGGTCCAAACTGGGTTTTTTAGAGGCTCCCTCCACCATGAATTGGTCCAAACTGGGCTGGTTAGAGGCTCCCTCCACCATGAATTGGTCCAAACTGGGGTGGTTAGAGGCTCCCTCCACCATTAATTGGTCCAAACTGGGCTGGTTAGAGGCTCCCTCCACCATTAATTGGTCCAAACTGGGCTGGTTAGAGGCTCCCTCCACCATTAATTGGTCCAAACTGGGCTGGTTAGAGGCTCCCTCCACCATGAATTTGCCCAAACTGGGCTGGTTAGAGGCTCCCTCCACCATGAATTGGTCCAAACTGGGGTTTTTAGAGGCTCCCTCCACCATGAATTGGTCCAAACTTGGCTGTTTAGAGGCTCCCTCCACCATTAATTGGTCCAAACTGGGCTGGTTAGAGGCTCCCTCCACCATGAATTGGTCCAAACTGGGTTTTTTAGAGGCTCCCTCCACCATGAATTTGCCCAAACTGGGCTGTTTAGAGGCTCCCTCCACCATGAATTGGTCCAAACTGGGGTGGTTAGAGGCTCCCTCCACCATTAATTGGTCCAAACTGGGCTGGTTAGAGGCTCCCTCCACCATTAATTGGTCCAAACTGGGCTGGTTAGAGGCTCCCTCCACCATGAATTTGCCCAAACTGGGCTGGTTAGAGGCTCCCTCCACCATGAATTGGTCCAAACTGGGTTTTTTAGAGGCTCCCTCCACCATGAATTTGCCCAAACTGGGCTGGTTAGAGGCTCCCTCCACCATGAATTGGTCCAAACTGGGGTTTTTAGAGGCTCCCTCCACCATGAATTTGCCCAAACTCTGCTGGTTAGAGGCTCAATCCACCCTGATTTTCAAAACAAATGTTGGTGCCAACCTCAACTTACTACAAGGGCCAAATTCACTGCTGGTGACAAGCTCTCCTCACTGCAAGTGCCAAATACACATGTTTCAAGGTGTTTTCCTACTGTCAGAGAGGTGGTATTGAGTGTGTAAAGTGTGTAGTTGTTAGGCTGTGATGTTGGGGTAATAGAGGGTCTTTGGTGTGTTAGATGCCCCCAGACATGCTTCCCCTGCTGTCCCAGTGTCATTCCAGAGGTGTTGGCATCATTTCCTGGGGTGTCATAGTGGACTTGGTGACCCTCCAGACACGGATTTGGGTTTCCCCCTTAACGAGTATCTGTTCCCCATAGACTATAATGGGGTTCGAAACCCGTTCGAACACACGAACATTGAGCGGCTGTTCGAATCGAATTTCGAACCTCGAACATTTTAGTGTTCGCTCATCTCTAATATCTAACATTCAGGTGATCACGTAATTGATTCCGAACATCATTAAGTTCTGACTGTATCAATGTAGCCCTAGAGCGATTCTGGGTGCATTCTAGAGCATAAATTTTTGCTAACAGACTATTTAGACGTGACATCCTCTCTCTCTTGGCCCTTGCCCCTAAGGCAATCAGCTCACCTCTTATAAAGGCTTTATGAATTTCTGAAATAGTAAAGGAACCTATATCAACCGCAGACAGTGCAGTTACATAAATTTTTGTTAGAAATAAATAATCAAGACGATGGGAGGAGGAATGTACAGAGGAAGTGTAGGTATAATCTTTAGAGGACGGATGAAATATCCGCCTTTAACAAATAGGAAACGTTCCTCAGGGTCAGCGCAGACTACTAGTGGTTCAAAAGGGACTGATTTGGCAATAGTGATGGATACTAGAGATGAGCGAGTAGTGTTCAATCGAGTAGGTGTTCGATCGAATACTACGGTATTCAAAATACTTGTACTCGATCGAACACTACTAGCTGTTCGAAGTTTAAGGTTCGATGCAGAACCAGCGTTGATGGGCAGAATGCTATACATTCTGCCCATCAACGCTGGTTCTTCTCTTACCTTTCTGAAGTCTTCTCTGCGCTGCGTCCCCGCGGGGACCCTGCGCCGGGAGAAGACTTCAAGCAGAATCCAGCCCGACCATCACTCATGGATTTGGTAAGTATGATTTTATCGAATTTTGCGTACCCCTGAAACGAGCATTTCCCCACAATAGACTATAATGGGGTTCGAAATCCATTCGAACAGTCGAACAGTGTGCAGCTGTTCGAATCGGATTTCGAACCTTGGACATTTTAGTGTTCGCTCACCTCTAATGGATACCCCTCTTGATGCTTTGGCGTTACAGCTATGGAACCAGTGCTTGAAGTGGTGAGTTGATAATTGAGGTACACGAGAAGATTTAAAGTGGGTTTCTTGCAAGAAACATATATCAGTACCAAATCTCTTTAGAAGTGTGAGTAGTTCCAGGAGGTAATTTTAAGTGATGCCATAATATAGAAAGTGAAAAGAATCTAACTTATGTACTAGAAAACCAGCTGGGAGCAAGTAAATGGACTCGTAGATTATGGACCAAAAGAAAAACAAATTAACTGGAAAAACGTTTAACATGAACATAACTGAACCTAATTGCACGCTTGTGGTAAAGCATTTAGGGGGAGAAGGGGTAGTGGAGGAGGATAAAGACCATGTCTTATGCATGATCTTCCTGATCAGTGTCAACGCCTGGTGTGCCGCATTGCATAGTAAAAGTGGGTAAACATCACTAAGGGCAAAACAGCAGCAAGAATGCAAAAGTTAAGAAAATGGAAAGATAGGAGGAGAGATAAAACATTGAAGTGGTAAGGAATAAAAACACATATGATAATTTTGTTATGCATAACAAACCATCTTAAGACCGTGAATATAGGTAAAGTACTCATAGAGGCAGTCTCTTGGGCTTCGCAGGCTTTCCTCTGGATACTTTCAGCCACTGCTCGGCTGAAGGGAGTTTTGGAAAATCCAGATGTTGATCGGTGACAGAGAGCCAGGATGAGATCTGTATAGGATCAATATTGAGCACATCCCAAGCCGCCGGTAGGTCGTCCGGTACCCTGATTGTGCAGAGGCTACCATCATGCTGGAACTGTATCCCAAATGGAAAAAGCCATCGGAAAAGGATTTTTTTCTCCTTCAGGTAAGAGGTTAATTTTAAAACGGGGGGGGGGGGTAGTTTAATATAACTTTTGCGGTGCCTGAATAGCCTTTTTAAAGGCTATTCACGCATATGTGGGGCTCTATCAGCATGATTTTGCTGATAGAGCCCCTTTAACCACTTCAGTACCGGGCCAATTTGTGGTCCAGGACCAGACACATTTTAGGTTTATTTTGTATGTGCGGTTTTGAGGGCTGTAACATTTTTCTTGTACGTCTCAGTCAACTGATTTTTGCGTCTTTTTTCGGGGACACATAGGGCTTTATTTTTATGTTATCTTTATTTTCGAATGTGTTTTAATTTTTTTTTATATCCAGGAAAATATAAACAAAATAGGAGGGAAATTGTGTCTGGTTTTCAATTTATTATTTTTTTTAATTTAATAACACAAAGTGTCACTGAAAAACTTTATAATATAGCTTTTCCTCTCCGTTACGGTAATTTTTATTTTGTATGGTGTTGTCGGGGGTGGGGCTATAACCTTTAATAATGGCGTTTTATTAGCGTATTATTTATTTATTTTTATTATTTTATTTACATTTTTTTTAAACTTTTTTATTATATTTTTATTTTATTTTTTTTACAGATTGTGTCCCCATAAGGTGATAAGAAACCTTTGGGGACATCTGATCACTTATTTTTTTGTACTTGAGGCTGATTTCTCCTATGAAGAAATCCAAAAATAAAAGTTGATTCCAGCCAAGTTTCGTGGAAAATTGAAAAATACAGGTACGTCCTGTCAGAACTAGGCAACCACTTCCCGGACGTATATACTCTATGGGCGGTCCGGAAGTGGTTAAGAAGGTGCCCAAGGATGATAAAGGCTCTAAGCATAACTTCTCTCCAACTACCACTCTCTTGAACTGTAATTTTTATTTTATTTTTTCTGAAAATTTATACACACAGACAAACAAATATAGATCAAAACAACGATCAGATCAATGATAAGTAAAGCTAAGCAAAAAGTAAGGAGACGGGAAGTAGGAAAGGAGAGGGAAAGGGGGAAAAGGAAGGAGTCAAAGACCACGCAGAATGCAGTATGAGTCCCTAGATGACCACACAGCCTGGAAGGCGTCCATAGTGTGATTAAGGGAGGCTGTCAAGTATTCCATTCCATAAAGGCTTTGATTTATTGACACATTGGGGTCTCATCCCCAAGGCCTTCTGTAAATGACCTCACTCTGTTATCAATTCCTTCATATGGGGGAGCTGTAGAGAAAGGCAAATAAACTTAAGGGATGCATCAAAAGAGGCATAGATGCTCATGACAAGAACACACTTATGCCTGAATAAAAATCATTTTAGGCTAAGACCACACGTTGTGGAAACACAACTTTTTTTGTTGCAGATTTTGCTGTGTTTTTTTGAGCCAAACGCAGGAGTGGATTGAGCAGAAGGGAGAAGTATTAGAATTTCCTATATATTTCCCATTCCTTTTGTAGCCATTTTGTAGCTACATTTCTGCAACATAGGGCCTTAGCCTCAATTATCTTTTTCCACCACGGACTGTAACATTGAATAGGTGACATCCTCTATATCTAGATGAAAGAATATTTCACTGGCGTCATGAACAGGATTCTTTACTGTAAGAACAGTGAGGCTATAGAACTCATTTGTCTTGTATTTTACAGTTACTCCGGCCAGAATTACATGTTCATAAAACCAGTAGCAGTAGTAAAGGAGAGAGGAGCAGACTGCTCCTTTTTGTATATATCTCCTGCCTGAGAAATGTAAAATGTGCTGCAGCTATAATGAGACAATTAGCAGCAGAGAAACTTATAGACAATAGGTATGAAGGTTTATCCAGTCATTCAGCAAACAGCCTAGCAAGATCTTGCAAATGATTGAACTTTCCCTAAAAACTGAGGTACCCATTAAATCTGGTCATGGCTGCAAAGCTCCTTGTCCCTTGTAAGCAGTTAAGTCATGACCCACCAATAGGGTTGAGCGATTGGCTACTGGCCAATCATTGTGTGAAAAGCTATAGTATCAGATGAGCGAGCACGCACCCATAGGAATGAATGGAAGCGGCCGGCACGTAGACTTTGCCGGCGTCTGGCCGCTTAATCCCCTGCGTGCCGGCTGCGTCCATTCATTCCTATGAATTTACCGCAGCCTGCCACTCTTCTGCTTCATCCCTGTTTTAACGTATACTCAACTGTGCTACATCTGAGATGTAGCAGAGCTGAGTATACAGTAAAGCAATTGCCATTGATTTAAAAAAAATATAAAAAAAAAGCTTCCCCCACCTCATTTCATATCATATCATATCATACATAGTTTTTGTGGATTTTTTTGTCTTTAGTATCTTTACCAGTCCTACCATTGTCAGCCACTGTATGAATAAGGAGTTAGAGCTGACTTATATCTTCCTTTTACTGGAATTCATAACAACGACTTGTTTGATCATTTTTATGCATTTGTACATGGATACTTATAGATAGCTCTAAGACTCAATAATACTAAAACATGAATATATGCAATTACTATTCTTATCTGTAGACTTACCTAATAGTTGGTATCAAACACACGAACAACTCTCATCAAAGTGAATAAACATTAATAGACTGTCTGATAACCCAGGGATTACCTACAAAGAGCTAACAGCATGGCATTAAACCCCAACCAAATGGTATTTGGAATAGCATAACGTGCTGTATATTACTCATAATGCCCATTATACATTTGATGCTGTAGCCATTCACTCACAAACAATCTTGCCTACAGGAGGTTTCACAGCACAGCAGAAAGTTATGTTTCTTGAATTTCATTGACATTAAATGAAGTGTCCCTGGCTGCAAACTTTTGTAGTAATTCTTGGAAGAATAGCTTGTAGCAAATTGTGTACTTATAACTTTACAATACATTTCAAAGACCTTCACAGGGGAAACATCCACAATATAATGATTTTCCCTTTTATATAGTTTGTAGGAACTAAATTGGGAGGAAATGCAAGATTTTAGATTTTATTTCACTCTATATACAGTATTTTCAATCATCTATTTTGAAAAATCTTTCTAAATATATTACTGCAATTAACTCTAAGACTGTTTCCACATGGAGCGGAGGAATTTTCCGTGGATTTGGGGGCACATTTTGCCCCAGAATCCAGGGCAGATTCCTCCCAGAATCCACATCCCATTGTTTTCAATGCGAGGCAGAGATCGTAGCAGGACGCGAAAAACAGTGTCCTGCTAAATCTTGCCACGGATTTCGTGGCTGATTCAGCCGCTGAGTCCACGGCTCAAGGCTCCCAGCTGACTAAGCAGGATTCTGCGACAGAATGACGATGCACTGCACCAGTCACGGCTAGACCACGGCAAAAATGATGGCAGCAGAAAATGAAGAGGAATTCCTCTTCATTTTCCATCATGTGAAGATACCCTTAAATTATCAATATGAGACATGTCCATTTGTTAGCCTATAGTCTTTTAGGTTCTTAAAGAGGACTTTTCAGCACCTGAGGCACATGTAGTGTAATACACCGCTAGAAAGCCGACAGGGCACGGAATTCAGCGCAGTATCGACTTTCTCGTTCTGTGCCCCTGGTGAAGAGCTATCAGTGCCGGTATCGTAGCTCTTGGCTGTCAGATGGGCGTTTCTGATAGTCAGTCAGGAACGCCCTTCCTCACAGCAACGTCTGTAGCGCTGTACTGTGAGAGCGGTGAGGAACGCTCCCTTCCATAGATGAGCACTAGGGTGGCGTTCTTCACCGCTCAGCATCACGGCTGAGCAGTAAGGAATGCTCCCTCTCACAGTACAGCGCAATAGACGCTGCTATGAGGAAGAGCGCTCCTGACTGACTGTCAGAAATGCTCTTCTGACAGTGAAGAACTACAGTACCAACACCGATAGCTCTTCACCGGGGGCACAGAACAGGAAAGCCGTCAGCTTTCTAGTGGTGTATTAAATCACATGTGCCCCAGGTGATGAATACAAACCAATTGCAGTCTATAATGAGAAAATTGTTATAGATTTACATTATTCACAGCAAAATTGCATGAAATTGAACAATCAGTATTACTATTAATTGGAGTTCCCACAAAAATTGCCGACTCATTACTGTGTTGTATCAAGCTAATTATCAAGAAGAAGTGTTTGTAGGAATACTTGTTAATGCAGCCTAGAGATGATCTATTGTGCATGCTGCTCTGTGTATGCTGCTGAAAAATAATGAAACAGAATGGGGGAGGAATGATCGCAATAGCTGTAGTTCCTTCACTACGTAGTATGCATCAGTGTTAATCTGCAAAGCTGCAATGAGGGCACTTAGGCCCTTTACTTAAGACTCAAGATCATTTTTAATATTCTCCCGCTAATACTTATATAATTTTCCCTGTGCACCATTAGGGATTTAGTGTCTGCAGTTTTGCGGTACCTCCGAAACAGGATAGATGTATGTTGTGCTTGCATACTTGTTTCCATGCCACACTAAGGACGGGTTCACACCTGCGCCCAGTCTCTGCTTTCGGGTTTCCGTCTTCGGCCGAGAGAAACTGGGCAGGAAACAGAAATCCGGCAGTCAGTTTTCAAACCCATTCACTTGAAGGGGTTTGCAAAGTGACCGCCCGTGAGTGTCTTCTGCCTCTCCGCGCCAAAAGAGTTGTTTTTTTTTTAACTGGACACAAAATTCTGCATGTCCGACTTCGTTTCTGGTTAAAAAAAATTATTTCGCTGCGGAGAGGTAGAAGACACTCACGGGCAGTCACATTGCAAACCTATTCAAGAGAATGGGTTTAAAAACTGACCGTCGGGTTTCTGTCTCCTGTCCAGTTTCTCTCGGCAGAAGACGGAAACCCGAAAGCAGAGACCGGGTGCTGGTGTGAACCTGCTCTTACAGTGACAAGTTTTACCATACAGTGTAATTCCCATACAACACAAAGGGCCACCCAACATTGACAGTCATGAAGTCCCCAATATACAGTGACAACCATATGACTTACTATAGACTGTAACTAGAGTTGATCGAGTACTGTTCGGATCAGCCGATCCGAACAGCACGCATGCATTGAAATCAATGCATGCAGCCGGCACGCGGCGGGTTAAGCGGCCAGCTGCCGTCAAACCGGAAGCACCAGGTGCTTCCATTCATTTCAATGCGTGCGTGCTGTTCGGATCGGCTGATCCGAACAGTACTCGGTCAACTCTAACTGTAACAGAAGGCCCCCTCATATATAGTTTAGGGAAAAGTCTTCCCATATACAACTGTAGCCAATAAATCCAAAACTTGATAAAAATTGTTACCGGACCCCCAACTCTATATACCTCGACAGCCCCAACCATACCCAGCACCTTTACCGATCAGCTTTTTTTTATCATCTGATACACAGAGAAAGGAGCACAAAGCAAACAGTTTAGTTCCCTGTGTAGTGGATAAACTGAGTCACTGCGGCTTATCTCCGATTGAAGTGGATGGTGCGGATTGAAAAGTGTGCTGGGTGTCAGACCACCATCGATTTTATATTGATGGCCTACCCTATAGGTTATCAATCATTTTATCCCAAAACCCCATTATCTCCTGCATGACCAGTTCACATCTTTACCTACTGCTCCTGCACAATATTATTTTTGCTTTATCTAAGGAACTTTATGAATGAAAGCTTTAGAAAGCTGAGGTTTTCTTGGATTCAGGACTTGCAATGCAGTTTCTCATTTGTACCATTTAATTTTCTGCTCTGGCATTAAAATTCATTGAAGTGTTTGTTATTCCTGTGGTGAGGTTTATTCGATCAATGTCTTATTTCATTTGTGTCAGATTAGTTTACTACAATTCCCTATTTTTAAGGGGTCCTTTTAGTCTGAAATACAGCTACATTTATTGAGATATTTAATTGTATAAAGAAATTGTATTATATGTAATAAGGATAATAATAATCGCAGTAGTAGATGCAGACAATAGAAATCCACAAAATGAAATACTATATACTTAGAATTTCAGTAAGTGCTTAAACTCTCCTCTTTTTCAGTTTGATTCTACCAACACATTTTGCATTTTAATTAGATGATACAAAATGTACAACGTGCCATAGAGAACAGAAGAAAGTGCCATTTTATATGAGATCTCTGACAGCTGAGGAAGACGCACAATACAGTAAATGGAAAATGCAAAATATAGTGTAGGAGATTTATCAAAAATGGCGTTTCCTATGCCAGCCTTGATCTCCCCTGTACTGATCTAAGAGGCCCATGTCTCATAACAAATTAGGCACATCTCCTGCCCTCTGTATTCCAGAATCTCAAATGTACACCAGCTACAATTTCTGCATCTGAAAATCAGTTTCATACATCAGAAGGGAGTTGTTTTTGCAGAAAGCTATTCAGATGTTGGTGAAATTTCTACAAAAACTCTGCCGTGTGGGCATATACCCATATATGTTATAGCTGAGAGATTTATAAAGTTATATCCAGTATGGAGCATGGACTCCAGGTTTATAAATGTACATTATATTAATGGGGCACAGCTCTTAATCATTGAATTCAGGTATTTCAGGGTCAGTTTACACAGTGGGTACTTGCTTAAGAACTGCATGCAGTTTTAAATTGGGGAAATGAGTAGCACACATGTTACTTAGGGCTTGTTCACATCTGCGTCCGGTCTCTGTTCTGCAGGTTTCCGTTTCCTGCACAAAACAGAGGCAGGAAACGGAAACCTGCAGGACTCTTTGACTCTTGAAAGCTGTCCGGCTGTGAGCAGCGGTGAGCGTTTTATGCTCTCCGCCGCGAAACCGTTTTTTTTTAAACTGGACACAGAGTCGGACATGCAGTATTCTGTGTCCGATTTTAAAAAACGGTTTTGCAGTGGAGAGCATAAAACGCTCACCACCACTCACGGCCAGACCCGATCTGACAGGTCTTATGCATGCAGAAGACGGAAACCACAGAACAAACTGCCAAACGCTAGTGTGAACCTAGCATCAACTGTACGATAACAACCAGCAAACTGAAAACTTCTGGTGTACAGGCTGTTACCATACAGGTGACATGCATAGTAACATGTTCTACACATTTATTGCAATTAAAAAAATGCACACAGTTCTTCAGCAAAAAAAAAAAAAGCACAGTGTAAACCCAACCTTATTCTGCCCATTGTGACCAGTGTATAAAATTTGGCTTCCACTTATTTACTCTTCCTTTACAAACATCTGTAAATGAATGGGTCCATCTAAAGAGCTCAGTAAATTCCAATGTGGTATTGTGATAGTATGCCACCATTGCTACAGTCATTTAATGAAAGTTCTTTCCTCCTAGATATTCCACTGTCAGTTGTGAGTGGTATTATTGAAAAACTGAAGCATTCAGGAATCACGGTAACTCAACCATGAAGTGGCAGACCACATAAAGATAAAAGGCAGGGTCATTGAGTGCCATTGTGCAATTTTTACTGCCCAGTGAACACTTATAATACAAAACCAAAAAAATACTGCAATAGAATTGCTATTTTTACTTTCCACCCCACAAATATTTTTTTAAATAAGTTTCTTAATACATTAAATGGGTTTTCCCATCTTTCACTCTCGGGAGCTTTGCCCACTGACTTTTTATTCTCACTTCCTCTATTATTCAGCAAGCTCGGGGAGCAGCTTTGATAGTTTGATGAACAAGATACTATGAGATATCACAGTTTAGAATTTGCCTTTACCATTAGAGATAATTTTTTATGATTACTAGAGATCTAATATAAATGTGGATCGAATAATATGTACAGTAAATGTATATTACATTACACAGGTTTGTATAAAACAATTACCATGCTTCTAGAGAATGTACTCTATTATCTTTGAGTTTACAGAGAGAGATAACAGACAAGACTCCCAGAGCTTTTATCAGCAAGCTGCAATTAGCGGAACTGATTGTCCTGCAGGTGGCACTGTACATAAAGCCTCTTGAACACAACCGTGTTCAGTGTGCTGCCCTTGATTTTCCCCAGAAAGCAGTGACTGATGTTATTTGTCCTGTCTTATCAAACAGGTCATGGAAAAGATGTATAAAGAATAGGAGGATTATTTCATATGGCAAGCAAACTACTGCAGCTACAAACTTACTACAGCTATATTAAATTCCAAGCTTCACTTTATCCCACTCCTGACATCTGACGTACTATTATGGAAGATGTCAGGTATTTAACTATGGTGATCACTCAGGAGCTGAGCGGCTGCAATAGCTGCTGGGTCTCTGATGTATTATACAGCAAAGACACAGTGCTAATGAATGTAATGCATTTCAATGATTTAGCATCACAATGCATTGCATTAGTGATCAGACCCCTCTGGGGTTCAAAAGTATTACAGTACAAAATAATTACAGAAAAAAAAAATTGAAACAAAAAAACAATTTGTATCACCGCTAGGGTTGAGCCGATCTTGACTTTTCAGGATCGATTTTAAAATCGGATTTCCGATCATTTTTCATTCGAACCCGATCTCGATCCCAATTCCGATCCCAATGCAAGTCAATGGGATTTTTTTTATTAATCGGAGATCGGATTTTAAAAGCAATCCTATTCACTATACAGCATGGAATCTAACAATTGAACGCTTTAATTGTTAGATTCCATGCTGTGTAATGAATCACTAAGTAGCCAGAGGATTTTTTTTTAATCCTCTGGCTACTTAGCCCCCCTGGTGTCCACTTACCTCCCGAGATGGCTGCTCCGCTGCTCCGGTGTCTTTCTCGGTGCCACTCCATGCTGCAGTCTTCTTTGCCTCGCTGCTCCCTGCCTCCCAGGTTAGGAGAGTGTGGGCAGGTACTGGGAGGGGAGACGTCACATCTCCCCACTCTGTACCCGCCCACACTCTCCTAAGCCACAAGCCCCGCCTTCCTAGCTCTTTAAACACTAACCTGGGAGGCGGGGCAGTGAGGCGAAGAAGACTGCAGCGTGGAGTGGCAGCGAGAAGAACACCGGAGCAACCATCCCTGGAGGTAAGTAGCTACAAGACATGTTAGTTTACGAATTCTAACTAGCATAAAATATAACTTTTATTTTGATCAGCTAAAAATAATATAGCCAGGGCTAATAAAACAAACAAATAACAAACACACCAGCAGACGTGATTAGGGCAACTCCCAATACACTCTTTCAGTATGTGTCCCCACAGACTGCTGGCGCAATTATATTGATTTAAATGAGCATCCAGGGAATAGTAAACTAACTCTCTGGCACATGCTAGTAAACACCACTTTATAGGTTCAAGAATAAGAGGTTGTTACTCTAGCTGCTGCCGTAGCTGTATAGGATAATCATCCCCCCATTACCCTGCTCTGATATCTTGCATAGAGCCCTGGAGCCTATTGACACTCATGCACACTTACACACATGCCACCCTATGTAAGCTAGGTGCGGCTTTTTTACAGATTAAGTGTGCATACCAGATGCTGGTCTTAGTAATTTACTGACATTTATGCTCTTTCACTATGTCCCTGCCTGTTCAAAATAAACTACAGGTATCCAGGTTTAAGATGCGCATAATAGAATCTCTCACATTTATGCACTTTCACTATGTCCCTGCCTGTTCAAGATAAACTACAGGTATCCAGGTTTAAGATGCGCATAATAGAATCTCTCAACGCGTTTCAAAGTTAAACTTATCATCAGGAGAGGATGTAACAATCAAAAAAAATAATAAAGATGTAGTTGCGGTTAAAACCGCATTTCCCGGTCCCTGATGGTGGGAGCCGGTACAGAGTGTCTGACCTGTTAGTTTAGTCTCCCTTTAGAATGAATGAAGGCAGCCGGCATGCAGGGGGTTAAGGCTGTGTGCCGGCTGCTTCCATTCATTCCTATGGAACCACAGCGGAGCCTTCACACTGAGTATACACTATATATTCAGTGTGAAGGCTAAGGGGAAATAATCAGGGGCCACACAGTGGCTCAGTGGTTAGCACTGCAGCCTTGCAGCGCTGGGTCCTGGTGTTCAAATCCCGCCAAGGGCAAAAAAACATCTGCAAGGAGTTTGTATGTTCTCCCCGTGTTTGCATGGATTTCCATCCCATATTCCAAAAAGACATACTGATAGGAGAAAAAAAATGTACATTGTGAGCTCCATGTGGGGCTCACAATCTACATTTAAAAAAAAAAAAAAAAAGGGGAAATAATCCTCGATCTCGATCCCACCTAAATAGATCGTGTTCGGAACTCCGATCGCGATCGTGAAATTTCTCGATCGCCGATCGGAATCCGATCTTTTCCGAACACGATCGCTCAACCCTAATCTTTCCTTAAAAAACATAAAAGTAGAAGAAAAGTGAAGCACATTAGGCATTTCTGTGTCCAAAAGTGCCCAGTCTACAATAAAATTTACCCATACAGTGATTGCCGCAGCCTGTAATTCAAAAGAGCTGAAGTGCCGAGCTGTATATCGCTATTTCACCTCTATTAAAATGTGAATAAAAATAAAAGCAGTAGACATTGCCCAAAATAGTAGAACAATAAAGTACATTTGGCCAGAAAAAAAATGCATATGCATCCCCATACACAGAAATAAAATATAGTTTTCGGTGTCAAAATATGGCAAATCCTAGAAATTTTTTATTTTATGCAGTTTGCCTTTTTTAAAGGGTTAAATTGCAAATAAAACTTAAAATATTTGTTATCCCCAGAATCACACCAACCCTTAGAATACAGGTGACATGTCATTTTGGTTGCACAGTTAACCAGGAATGCTATACTGCTGACATATGTCCATACGCCATCAGGTTTCGTCAGAATTATTGCACAAAATAAAAAAATGGACCTCTATTTTAGAAATTATTTCCCTCAAGAAATATATTAAGAGGCATAGCAAGCATTTTTACCTCTTGAGTATTGCATTAATTTAATTTCTAGAAATAAATGTACATTGAATAGTTAAAATAGCAATTTTTTCAGGGGTACACCATTTCAGTGGCTGATATATGCATGTGACAGAAGAGACATACACTCCAAAAACTGCTAAGCAGGTTATCCTTGGTATTCTTTGCAGGCTGACACAAGCAAGGCACAACACATTGGGCACTGAAATAACATATTCCTGGAAAAGTTTTCATTTTCACCTTGTGCTTCTGATGGTGCATTCATTTATGGAAAATAAATTAATGCAACACTTGGGGGGTAAAAACGTTCACTGTACCCTGGAATAAATTCATTGTGTAGTTTCCAAAATGAGGTTACATGTCAGGGAATTCCACTGTACTACCATTTTGTTTACCATTGCGATTTTGTATATCGCAGCATATGAATTATACCTATGGAAATGCTAGCATTTTCCATGTAGATATAATAGGGACAAAAAGTCTGCAGAGCAGAACTCTTTTTGGCTGCAGCTCACTACGTTGGGCCTTAGTCTAAAGGAGTTAAATTTGTTTAATATGGAGGAGAGGTGTTTAAGGGGAGATTTGATAAACCTTTACACATATATAAATGGCCTATAAAGAAATATGGGGAAAGTTGTGCCATGTAAATTCTGCTTAAAAGACAAAGGTGCACTCCCTCTGCCTAGAGTGCTCCTTTGTCCCTAAGTGGACCTGAAGAACAGAAACCCAAGCACAAGTGGGTTAGTGATTGCACTGTATATACTGTATATACTGGAACAGTTGCATGACAATCCAAGCAAGCAGGATAGTTTGACCCAACAGATGCAGATCTATTGAAGAATGAGGTCCACTCTACTGCACAAGGCCATCACAGCCTTTTACTGATTTCAGATATGGCAGCAAATTGATGCAATTACAAAATAATTACAATAAAAACTGCTGTAGTTAATTGGTTAAAGTTGTGTGTAATGAGTCTCAATGGCTAAGGCAGCATAAACTGTACATACAGCCTAGCTTTCCGCTATCAACATGAGGAATGACCTATTGTTACCACACGTAGCCATCAAGCCAAGAATGCTAAAGTAGTCTTCACTTGAAGCTGCCTCAGTCCGCTCATACAAGGCATATAAGGCGTAATAACATTGGGACAATATATACTCACAATTCTGATTTTCTCTTCATACTACATGTTTGCCATTTCCCCTAGTTGGAAAAAGTAAAATAATATGCCATATAACATATTACCCTCAGGGAAACTAGATTTGCCACAATAAATTATACCTTCCACAGTTGTTTCCAATGTTACTTGTTCAAATAGCACATAATACAATTCTTTAAGTTTTCTCTGGTTACTAACCATTAACAGGTTAAATACGTGGGTGTGTATAGCAACTAATAAGTATTGTGACAGGAAACGTGCGGTACAACATCAGTATGCAGACCAGGAATAGAAAGTAACAGGTGTCTGACTAGTCACTGAATAAGAAGCTATTCCTGAGTCAGTGACATTTAAGGTTTTAAGTTTGTTTGATGTATATACATGAAAATAGAATGCTGTTGAATACTGAATTGTTTGCACACATTCTTTTCTTTTTGTACTATTAATCTTACTTATCATAACACTGACACACATGAACCGCCATAGCACGTGGAGATATGTTTCTGTTGGGCTCTTAAGGATAGATCGGTAGAAGCAGTGGTGCGGACCCAACAAGTCAGAGATAGAGACACAAATCTTGCAGAAAAAACAACTTATTAATAAACAGCAAAATAAATAAGCCTTTATGTCAAGCACAGGAAAAGCAAAATAAAATACAGCCTTAACTTCAGGCAAAAGGGCAAAACAAAACCTGCTCGTCTGAGCACTAACTAAACAGAAAATACTAACTGTACATGTGGCTTACTAGCTGCTGCACGAATCAACCAAAACAGTAGTACAGTATCGTCTCACCAGACTGGGGAGATATACTGTGACTCTAGTACTCTGTCTGTCACTTTCTCACTATATATTATGATTAAGTAATAACACATACACAATAATACATAGGCTTCTTTGATCACAACCACATGTAACAGTGATATTTCTGTGAGGTGTGTTCTGGAAAAGGAAGTGTTAAAACCACATTCCAATGAGATCACACTGCCTAAGCAGCTAGTTCAGAAAATTAACAGTGAAATTTCCGACATACAGATCTACGTTAGGAAAGTGCTATTTAACAGTTGATAGCAAGTGATGTCCGACCTGTAGCATGCATGTAGAGCTACATAAGAGAACAATGTCACTGTTTTACTGTTTTATCACATCCTAGTTGAAACAAAGAAGGCTGGAGCCAGGAAGAAGAAGAATCCTCTTTGACAAGTTTTCTTTTATGTGTTATCGAAAAATGAATACTATATTGAAAATAAATATAAGGGTATGAAAAAAGTAAGGAAAGAAAAATTATGGAAGAAATGCATAAGGAAGAAGAAAAGATCAAAATTAGATTCAAATTAAGAAGGAAGGGAATTCTAGAGCAATAGCTGGAACCTCCCCTGTAACGTCAGGGGTCTACACCCACCATCATACTACATCTCTCAACAGGCATGACCAACAAATGACCTTTTCTGCACACTGGCCATTCTCTGCTCCTCTACAATACCATGCACATCCACTTTCTGATTTTTCTGCTGGTGGATGCATGCATGCTTCCTTTCTGCTTTAAGGGTCAGCGCATGTGCCAGTAAATCTTCACCAGCATATTTCTTTCAGTCTGCAGATGTAAAAGTCTGCTTCACCCCTCACACACAACCTGAGCAATTAAGTTCCTATTCACTAGTGTGCTGCAAAGGTATTATATTTGTTGATCATTTCTGTGTTAACCTTGGCTTGTTAGTTGTCCTTCTTTCTGCCTACTGTCTATATTCTGCTGGATATCTATGCTTGACCTTGGCCTGTTCCTGACTATTGAACCTGTGCTGCCAGCCCTTAACAAAAAAGAAAATACGGGCAAGAGAAATTGCAATCACTTGGAGGTTCATCACTTACAATATAGTGGTATAAAACAAAGTATTCTGATCACCTAAGGGAGATATAATAAGCACAAGTTATATGATCACTTGTTGAGTATTCTCAGTTCTCTTATGTTAGGATAATCTACAGCAGTTACATAAAAACTTGGAGATCCACATTTTGCGTTGTACAAATATTGGATTGTTAAACAACTTTGTTCAAGCTTGAAATGCATTGCCTTGAGTTTATAATAAATATACTTACCTGCGATAATCAGGAAAAGCTTTACTTTATACAGTGCTGAAAGTGGATCTCCTTATAACTGTTGCTGATCTCAGATTGTATTCACACAGTGCTTTTACCTGATCCCTTGGTACAATGCACTATAGTCTCTGACCTGCCTAGTCAGCTGTCAAACATAAGGACCACTGCAAGAAGTAATGAATTCCAGATCCCCATGCGGGGATTAAAGGGTGAAGACTGGGGGACACTTAGACAAACTGGATTGGTCACACAATGGGTCTTTGGCATCAGCATTGAGAGGTAAAGGAGCCCACTGAAGGATCCATCAGCACTCTGACTGGCTAGTCCGAGTCTGAAAGAGTAGTGTCTTTCCCACTCATTGATACAATGGAATGGCATTTATGAAGGAGGCTGTAAATTTGTAGTGAAGAAGCAGAACTTTTATACCCAAAGGATGACAAGATTCATCAGGGGTGGTATTTTCTGCTGTGACTTTGGGGTTTAAAAATTTCACATATGTATTTTATAATATTGCATATTAGTTAATAACTTGATATTCATTTGTATTGGAGCTGCTTATTATTAAGGCTCTTGTTCTTAGTGTTACCTATCCTTCCTCATTTTGTATACAGTAGTCTATTCACATTGGAAAGATATGTGCATGTGTGGAATCAACAACTCATAGTACTAATTCATTAACAGACGGAATGGACCAAAACAGATTAAACTAGTCTGAGAAAATGTACAACAGCGTTTTGTATTTTGTTCTTTATCTTATGTTCCCAAGTGCTAAAATTCTGTATTAATAAAGGCTTGTGGGCGAGTATAGTAAGCTGAATGTATGGAGGTGAAAACACAGGCAATGCTGAATGTGAAACCATGAAAATCCTACGGTTGTTTCTTTAAGACATTTTGTGTCTTTAATATTCCAGATCTTTGTACAAGTTGAATGTGCTTGTCATATACGTGTGCTGCCTAAAAAGAAGTCTAAAGGCAGATCTCTGTAAAAAGACACTGTACAGGAACACAATCATTCACAATACTTAAATCAAGCCATAATGTCCTTGTCTGCACTAGACTGGCACTTAAATGATTCTTGGCTGCCAACAACCACTGTGAAGCATATGCAATACAAGAATTTCTCCACTCGGCTATACAGACGTTGACCAAGCTTCTGCCTCATCAGTCAAGCTTATTGACCTCTGTCGCCACACAGTATTGGCCCAGAATATCTGCCAACTCAAAGAGAGCTGCATGTCAATAGGAGAGTTACTGTAGCAAGAATTCTGAAATGTCTGTCAGTATAGTAGTGTTCTCTTGACTACCTGTCAAGTGCTTACATGAGGAGCGCTTTCTAATAGAACCAACAAAACAAGTCATTTAATGACTTTTGTGAAGAAATGACAGAAAAGTCTTACAAGGGTCAGGGCTAAATGTTGGTTTTATATTTTCCTTAGGTGTTAAACGTCAAGAAAATTTTTCTCTATGAAGAAATGGAGAAAGTTATTTTATGTTTTGAAGTATCCGGTAGCATTTGTCTAGGTTATTTGCAATTTATAATAAAATCTAAAGGGCAAAGCTAATTTGAAGGAGGGTAGGTTAACCACTTCAGTGCTGGATCAGTTTATCTGGTTCTGGACCAGACTTAATTTTTTGTTTTCCTTCATACTTGTGGTTTTGAGGGCTATAAGATTTTCATCAGTTGGATTATTTTTGTTATATCCAGGAAAATATAAACAAAAGAGGAGAGAAAACGTGTCTGTTTTTCACGTTTTTAGTTGGTTTTCTTTAATAGCACAAAGTGCTATATCTGTGTATATAATGTTCATTGACTGCTGTGTATACAGCGATCAGGAAGGCAGGGGCAGTAATAAACAGTCCCTGCTTTCTCTACAGGAGCTCCAGCAGTAGTAGAATGATTTCATGCAGCTGCTTAAAACTGCAAGGCCTAAAGGTATGTCCTTGCAGAGCAAGAGAGGAACCACTCACATATAAATACTCTACATTTTTTTTTTCAGTGTTAGGGCTTGTTTGGTGAACATTTTTGTAATATACTTAGTTAACCTTTGTTTCCCTGCATCTTATTCCTTCATGCCCATCATGGGCACTTCAACCTCTGAGTTCAGGAAGGCTGACAACAACTAGGACATGTATAAAACAATGGACCAAAGATTCCAGTATTTTTTAGAAAATATCCACGCTTAGCAGAGGTATTCTTGTAGACAATCCTTTATTGAGCCACTCTTGTCACAACACGTTTTGGGGTAAGCACATCCCTTCATCAGGTGTACAGTAGGCAAGGAGAAACATCACAAAATAAATCATGCCCCTATATAGGGGATCTATGTCACAACTCCTCTCACCATTATACCATAGCACATTGTGTATACACTTAAAAACATACAATTCATACATCTAATAGTGATCAAACGTGACCCACAATAAATCAAATTGACATGGCGTATAAATATGTATAGATTATAAAAGCTCCAACAACTAGGACATACTCCAGGAAAAACATTATAAAAACCATCAGGTACCCTGCAGATCCCCTCAGCCCTGCTCCAGCCTAGGAGGAGAGCTGAAGGAATTTGACAAGTTTTTAACCACCTAACCATTGCAAGTACTCGTACTCCTGACTTCCTCCAACAAGTTGCACATAGTCTTGACTTGAGCTGGAGAGAATCCAGCAACAGCCATACTAAGATGAACCAGCATTGATGTAGCAGAGAGGAAACTGCCATAGAGTTAGGTGAGCCAAGTTTCAACAGGAGCTTAAAATGATCCACAGTAAGGAGTCTGTCTTGATTGGACATTTATGCGTGACTTGGTCTGCATCATTGCATGATTGGTCTGAACAGAGTTCAGTAGTAATCCAAGGGTCACTTCAATGCACAGCCATTACAGACATTTTGCAAGAATGAGTACTAAAGACGTCAAAGCCCCTTTAACCCCCCTGCAATTTTGAACAAGCAGAACTCGGGGCTTGAGCTAAGTGCATTACTGTTCACCCCATGAAGAGCACGTTTAATGATACTGTAACTTTAAATAGATCTAACTCTGGAGCTGAAGGGGCTATGGCCATTGAAACCAAGACTAAGATCATGTCTGTAGCCCCCATAGATTTAGAGATATCACTGTTTAAAACAGAGGTTCATAAGCTCACACTTTCAGTTTAACCAGTTTGCAGGAGAATCCGTGCAGCTAACAGAGCAGGGAGAGGAGAAAATGATTTTATTATTTTCCTGTCTCTGTCACTTCAGGTGACCCATGGGGGGTACCATGAACTTTTGTTCATGACATTACCACCCCTCACTTTATGTGACCCATGGGGAGGGGGTACCATGAACTTTTATTGATCACATTACCCTCAGGGGCGTAACTACCGGGGTAGCAGCTGCCACAGGGCCAGGGACATTAGGGGCCTGGCGATAGCCGCTACCGTTGCGTTTTTCTTTTCCTTAATAGGCCATTACCGACTGGAGTTACTCCAGCTGGAAACGAGCCCTATTTACCTACTTATCCTGGCAGGGACCGGGATCAGTAAGTGACGCCGTGGGCCCCACAAACACTATTATTGTACTCGGGGGTCTTTTCAGACCCCTGAGTATAATGATCGGAGGCCCAGCAGAGGTAAGAGAACATACAAAATAGTGTTACTTACCTCTCCAGGTTCTAGACAGGCTTCGGGCCTACTTCCGTGGAATCCCTAATGTTACATGACCAGAGCCTGCGTCCTGGATCATTTGACATCCTGGACATCATTGAAGATCGCCATCATCACCGAGGACTGCAGCGGAGCCAGGAACAGGTAAGTAACAGTGTTTTTACGTTGGTATCCCATCCCAGTCTCCGATTATTATACTCTGGGGTCTGAAAAGAACCCAGAGTATAATAATTGTTTATGGTGTTCACAATGGGCCAAAATAGTGTGTGCAGTGGCCACTATGGGGCATAATAGTATGTGCAGGGGCCACTATGGGGCATAATAGTATGTGCAGGAGCCACTATGGGGCATAATACTGTGTGCAGGGGCTACTATGGGGCATAATACTGTGTGCAGAGGCTACTATGGGGTATAATACTGTAAGGACCGGAGTCAGGGTTAAGCAGTGCAAAGTGACACAGCTGGGAAAGCAACACTGTGCAACTAATGACAAAAGGGGTCGTAGGCCCTGAGGCTAGAACTATGCTGTAGATCTGAGATGAGGCAGACCAATGCACTTCCTAATTGAAGTGCGCCTGCCACGACTCCTACACTACTGTCCAGGCGGCTAATGTAAGGGAAGAGGAGGCTCTGAAAGTGCTAGGGACTGGAGTCACGGGGTCACACCTAAACAGAAAGCACAGTGTAAAATGCAATGCAAAACCAAAGACAAAATAGCATGGAACAAGGGAGGACAACAAGTCCCAGCAAAAACACAGTAGAGAAAGCGAGGTCGGACGAGCAAGAGGTCAAGCCAGGAGATAAGAGTTAAGTAACAAATCAGAAGACAAGGAATAGTCAAATACAAGCCAAGTATACAATAACCAAAAACACAGACCGAAAGACACTCAGACAGCATAACTGACAGAGCAGGAGACCAGGAAACACTAAGTAAGCTGGCAAGGATCCATGCCTGAGTGGGGTTTAAATAGCAGCAGAGAAAACACACCCACAACACCTATGATGGCTAATGGCATGGAGAACTGAGAGCAAGGAAAAGATTAACCCTTAATCACCTAAGCACAACCAATAGAACTCTTAACACGTCTCCCTGGGAGGTGCCGCGCAGCAAGGAGATCGCGGCAACTCCGTATCCTGACAAATACTGTGTGCAGGGGCTACTATGGGGTATAATAGTGCACGCAGGAATGCGGGGGGGGGGGTCAAGGGGGTCTTCGGCATTGATCAGGGAGGGAGTTCAAAAGTTCGCCACGGGGCCCCACCATTCCTAGTTATGCCACTGATTACCCCCCTCACCTCACGTGACCAATGGAGAGGGGGTACCATTGACTTTGTTCATGTTATCATCACCCTGTTATCAAGCAGAAGAATACTTGCCATTTAACCAATTATATACTACAGTCAATAATGACAGCAGAACCTAAGTTGTTTTACAGAAAAGTAAAAATAGACTTTTTCCCCTTGTTAATTAAAAAAAACTATTTAAAAAATGCACAATTGGTATCACCACATCCTCCAAATAAAATTAGTACATTATCTGTTCTACATAATAAACACCATACTCATTAAAATTCAGATGTCAGAATTAATGTTTTCTGATCATCTCACCTCTCTATGCACCTCTCGTACATTGAAATATAATGTTATAAATGTGGGAACGCACAGAGAGATATAAGGTACCTGTTTAAGGCTAAAATGTGTTAGATCGCTAAAGGGTTAATTTGCAGATAATGCACAGGAGTTATGTGACAGTAATATTTATCAGAACCATACATTCAAAATCTACAATAAAAAGGTGACAGTTTCAGGAGGCTTTTTGCAATTTTAATATGAATGTAATGGGGTTACATAGCTGTTTGTCAGGGGTAAAGGGATGGCCACTTTAAGTCACATGATTGATTATTAATATATGTAGTTACATTTCTTTACCTATTACTTTCTTTTCACAGTATTATATTATTGAGATTCTGTTGTGATTCTGAATCTGTAAACTATATTAACACAAATTTATTCTCATAGACTTGCTTATAGCAGAGAAAAACAAGTTAAATCGTCATTGAAACAGATGCACTGGCTGCTCCAGTATTGAAATAGTATATTTTATTTAGCAAAGAATGTCCATTATTTATTGTAGCTATTTAAATTAGTACTCTGGTTTTTTTGCAATTACATATTCACAAATGATTTTTCATAGCACAATTAGTTTTCTAGAGACATTTAACAAACAGTCATTCTTAATAAGTCTCATTAAGACCAATTATATTAGTTTACAATGTTTCCCATAGTAAATAATCATCTCATTTTTACATGGTTTATGATGAGTGAATAAATAAGTATACTGATACATGCATATAAACAAAAATAATAATCTAATAATACATAACTTTTGACATTTGCAATTTATACGTGCAAAGAAAAAGCTGTGGTATATGTGAAAAATAAATTAGCTGGTAAAGTTGATATCATACTGCATAGTTTTAGCAAATATCATCTTTTAAAAGGATTCTATCATTAGATTTAGGCAAATTTGACTGCCAACATGTTGGAATATCCTTTAGAAAGGCTATTCTATCCCTACCTTTCTCTTTAGCTTTTATCTGACACTGTTTTTAAAATACAGACTTTATTCTTATATGCTAATTCTGTGCACGGAGTACAGGGGGCGTTCCTCCTGTTCTCCGAGCACAGCACCATCATATCCAGTGTCCCGCTTCCTCTGTCCACTACACGCCCCTTTATGTGTAAAGATCCTTCTCTTCTTCTTTGCTTCGGAGGAAGCAGCACTTCTCACTACAGCGCATGCACAAGATTTGCATGCACTGGAGTGAGAAGTGCTGCTGCAAACGTAGTGAAGAATAAAAAGAGAAGAATATCTACATATGAAGGGTCGTGTAGCAGTCATAGGAGGCAGGAAACTGGATACGACAGTGCTGTGCTTGGAGTACAGGAGGAACGCCCCTTGTACTCCGTGCACAGAATTAGCATATAAGAATAAAGTCTGTATTTCAGAAACAGTTGTGGATAAAAGCTAAAGAGACAAATAGGGATTGAATAGCCTTTCTATAGGCGATTGCAACATGTCCTTAGGCAAATTTGCCTAAATCTAATGATAGAATTCCTTTAATTATGTATTGCTCAATATAAAGAGATTTGTAGAAATTTGGGTTTTACAATGAAAATCAGAGTAAATGTTTATCATTAGTAAAGAAAACCTGGAATTGTGACATACCAAAATTGTTAAGGCTCGGATCACATCTGTGTCAGAGTCCTCGTAGGAGACTACATTGTAGATTTAACTGAAAATCAACGTGTGTTTCGGTATAAAATGACGCAAACCCGATGGACACCCATCAGACCCCATCATAGTCTATGAAGTCCGATGGTAACCGCTGTTTTAGCAGATGGGCTCGCTATTGTTCAGTTACCTAGTGGACCAGAATGACAGAGAGCCCGACACAAGTGTAAACCTAGCCTGATTCTTTCACTCTTATTTCTTAAATGAATGTTAAAAAGTTGTTCTGCATACGACTGATTCTTAACACCATAGGAAAATCATTTCTTGCACTTCAGCTATAAGCCTAGCTTCCTGTTGTACTTGCCTTCCACACATAATACTAAAATTACAGACATGTAGCTGCATTGTGGAAAAAAGAAAAGAATAGAAACTGTATACTGCAATAAAAAGATCAAAGAGGTGTCAAGCAAGCCTTATATGCACAGCTATTCTATTGGCCCAGAAAATCCCTTAATGCTAAGGCACTACGCAGAGAATTGCTGCAATAAAAATAAGAGTTTCTCTCTGCTGACTTTCTGTCTCTATTATACCTATGTTTTTGTATAGTTTTGATATTGCAACATTTCCACTGTGGAAAAATCTGCAACAATAGAAGCTGTGCTTCCGTAATGTGGTTATATACTACACTCAATAATGACAGCAGCACCTAAGTCATTTTTACAGAACAAAAGTAAAAATAGACTTTCCCCTTGTTAATGAAAAAACAATTAAAAAAAATGCACAATTGGTATCACCACATCCACCAAATAAAATTAGTACATTATCTATTCTACATAAAATAAATAAATAAATAAATGCCAAAAACATTACAATTCAGATGTCAGAATTGACATCTGAATCGGACGTTGAAATATAATGTCAGAAGTTATGAATGTGGGAACGCAGAAAGAGATATAAGGTTACTGGTTCAAGGCTAAAATGTGTTAAATCGCTAAAGGGTTAAAATGCAGATAATGCACAGGAGTTATGTGACAGTAATATTTATTAGAGCCATAAATTCAAAATCTACAATAAAATGGTGACAGCTGACAGCTGTGAATGGCACATCCGGCACATAGATGATACACGATGTCATCTATGTGCCACCCATGCACCAGCCACGCTTCTGTGGCCCCGTAGAAGTACTGCCACAAAATCTGACAGGAATAGGACTTGTTCCATATTTTGTGGCCTAGACTGTTGGCCCGAACATGGGACCACGTAATTCACAGTCATGTGCATGGACCCACAGAAATAAATGGGTCAGGCTAGAGATTCTACTGCGTTCATGTAGGACTTTTTATTTCTCTGTATTGTTTGTTATATATATGTACAGTGGCTTGAAAAATTTCCTTGGGATACTCAAAGCTTAGAATATGTTTTTATAACCTAACCCTGATTTAAACTTCTCCACAACTTTATCTCTGACCTGTCTGGTGAGTTCCTTAATCTTCATGATGCTGTTTATTTACTAGTGTTCTCTAAGGGTCGGTTCACATTAGCGTATGTATTCCGTCTAGGGAGAGTCCGCATGGAGATTCCCCCCCCCCGGACAGAATACAATCGCAATTGCAAGCGCTGTGCTGTCAAAGCGCACGGACCCCATAGACTATAATGGGGTCCATGTGCTTGCCGCGCACTGCCCACACGAATCATGTCCGCATAGAGTGAGTAGATACTGCTGGCCGAATTGGTTTGTAGCAATTTTCCAAATTGTTAGTTTTTTAATGAAACCAAACAAATGACAATTCACTTCAATTGAATACAAATACGAGAAAATGGCAACTGTGACAGATTTGACAAGGAAATACAGACCAGACAATCTGTGTAGTGATCACATATCTGTGATGTGGAAATAACGTCTGACAGTCTCTCAGCTAATAGACAGTGATAGGTGGGCCTTACAGTGCTGATGACATATGGTGTATAAAAGCTTAAACACTAGAGATCAGCCTTCAGTTGCTGGACATGTAAACAGACCTGTGATCGATCTCACTGCATCATAGTTAGGATAAAGGGAGCACAGTTCATAAAATTCAAAAATTCCAGCAATAGTAAAACTTATAAAAACAAGTAGGAAAAAACAAATAACTCTTGTTATATACAAGAAACTGCTTGTTGTTCACCCAATTTACAGTCTAGTCTGTGCTAATCTTAAAAAACAAACAACTTTGTTATATGCAAGTGATTTCATCTTGTTCACCCAAATATACAGTGTAGCCTGCGCTAACCTTAAAAAAAGAAATCCATTATATATGTACTTATGCACACACAACAAGATCAATGAGCAGTGCCCCTTGAAAAAGACTATTCTGTCTATTCTGTTTCGACTGACTTTCTATCCTGCATGACACTTGGTACTCATGTTTATCTAAAGTATTATGCTGATAAGCCATAAAATTCTTAAGAGACTCAATATAAATTTTGCAAAAAATGAAAAAAACAGTAGAGGTTTTTATTATTGCAGGAACAACATGACAGAATCATATTTTAATACGATTTTAGCAGAACTTGTAAATTTGATATCTTGATCACTGTTATTACACGAGGCAGGAGAATTATGAGAAGTATTTCTGTTTGACTTTAAAATGTAGATCAGGTCATGTAAAATAGAGCACTTAAGCAGTAGAAAGGTTATTGGTGACAAAACATGAGACGCAAAATGTGATTTCACGTCAGCATATGCTTATATCTGTGCATACATCTGCATATACATTTTCTTGTTTATATGCCTAATGATATAACCAGGTCCATTTTGTGTTGAACTGGACTACCAAGGGCCCACCAGAGAAAGTAATTCTTGGGGTGTCACTTCAACAGGACCTCATACACTGCCTGTGACCCACTGCCATGAATCATCCCTGTTTATACCTTTATTGTAGTGCTTATAAAATACTCTTCATGTGTGACATTCTAGGTTATTTCTTCATTTATGCACAGCAGCTAAGTCACTTATTGCCTTACACTGGCAGAGGGAACAGCCCCCCATGGCTCCCAAGTTGATAGCACAGATGAAGGGCGTTCACAGCCTGGAATACCTAACCGCCTCCCTCAACCATAAAGTGAAGGCCTTTGTTGTAATCTGGTCCCACTGGGATACATACTAGAGATGAGCGAGTAGTATTCGATCGAGTAGGTATTCAATCGAATAATACGGTATTCAAAATATTCGTACTCGATCGAATACTACTAGCTATTCACAGTAAATATTCGATTCAGAGCCAGCATTGATTGGCCAAATGCTATACAGTGTATAGCATTCGGCAAATCAACGCTGGTTCTGCAGCAGGCTCATCCTTGCTAGTCAGGAGAGCTGGCAGCTTGCTGTTACGAGGGAGCTGACTTCTCATAGGAATGAATTAACCAGGATTGATTGGCCAGTGTACAGCATTCGTCCAATCAACGCTGGTTCTGCCGGAGGCTCATCTGTGAGGAGGCGGAGTCTAAGATCGGACCACAGCAGTCTCCATTGTGGTCCGATTTTAGACTCTGCCTCCTCACAGACGAGCCTCCGGCAGGACCAGCGTTGATTGGCCGAATGCTATACACTGGCCAATCAACACTGGTCAATTCATTCCTATGAGAAAAAGTAAGCTCGCTCGTAACAGCAAGCTGCCAGCTCTCCTGACTAGCAAGGACGAGCCTGCTGCAGAACCAGCGTTGATTTGCCACAGGCTCATCTTTACTAGTCGGGAGAGCTGTCAGATTGCTGTTATGAGGGAGCAGAGTCTAAGATCGGACCACAATGGAGACTGCTGTGGTCTGATCTTAGACTCTGCCTCCTCACAGATGAGCCTCCGGCAGAACCAGCGTTGATTGGCCGAATGCTGTACACTAGCCAATCAACGCTGGTCAATTCATTCCTATGAGAAAAATTCAGCTCCCTTGTAACCGCAAGCTGCCAGCTCTCCTGACTAGCAAGGATGAGCCTGCAGCAAATCAACGCTGGTTCTTGCTAGTCAGGAGAGCTGGCAGCTTGCTGTTATGAGGGAGCTGACTTTTTATCAGCGCAACTGCAAGCACTGTGCAGTTAAAGCGCACAGACCCCATAGACTATAATGGGGTCTGTGACCTTTAACTGCACAGTGCTCCTGCTAAACACTCTCCTCCTGCTACTCGTGGACTTGGTGACTCTCCTTTAGTCGAATAGTGGTTTCCCCTGAAATGAGAATTCTTTCCCATAGACTATAATGGGATTCGATATTCGATCGAGTAGTCGAACATTTAGGCTCTACTAGAAACGAATATCGAATCTCAAATATTTCACTGTTCGCTCATCTCTAATACTTACTGAATTACGCAAGTTCTCTTACAGTCTATTGTCCTTTATGTCTCCCTGTTTTGATGTATTTTGTTCTACATTACTAACTTTTGCTAGCGTTTATTACCCTGTTGTCTTGGCATGTTCTGTTATATTGTTACAAACCTAATAAAAATGCTCTGGTGTCCTCCCAGCGTGGTCTAGTTCTGCTGATCCGGTGTCTTCTCAAAGTAAAACTGCTGATGTGATGTCACAAACTTTTACACAGATATTATTAAAATTAAAAAAAAAATGCATAACAGTAAAGCTCTATTTATCACCAAATAGAGATTCAAAAATTGTGAATATGTGAATGAAAAAATTGTTATATCTTTCAAATATGTGTACACCTGAAAAAAGTGTCTCTCATAAACAGAGGAAAAGAGCCCAGCATTGGACTGGTTAAAGGGAATAGCATTTAATTATCAAAGAAATTCCACTACATCAACTTCTTAAATGACAATTGCATTACAATGATTCTTAAATAGGGATTGGCTGTTGCAAGAGGGTTTGGTTTATATAAAGTGTCATGACTAAATTATGTATCATTATTGATTTGGATTCTGATTTGAATCAAAAGAGAGCAGAATTCAATGCCATTTCACACCCAAATGATGTGATGTATGTATTCAAACATAACAATAGTAAGCCTGCAGATAGTGGCCTCTACAGAGAAGCAGCAGGAAGTTTCAATTATACCTGCCAGCTCTGCAGGATTATTACAGGAATACTGTATTTGACTATTTGTCACTACAGCATACATTTCTTCCTGCCACCCAGCTTTCCCAGATTCAAACTGGAAATTTGGCTACTGATGTAGTGATACATCCCCATGAGCACTGCATAACACATCATATATGCTCATCAGCAGTCTAGGAAAGCTGAATGACCGAACACTGAAGCTGATATTATGTTATACATTCATTTCCTCCATAAAGGATATATGTTGCATCCTAGCTTTCCCAGAGTAAAACTCTGCATCCAATTACATATATTGTAGTCATGCAACTGTATATACATCTACTGACAATAGCCATTCAGAATTCTAGGAAAGCTAGGTAATGCTGGCTGTCACTCTTATTGCTTTCACTGGTTGTTAAGCAGAATAGAGATTTTGTGCCACTGAACACATTTATTCCCTAGGATAGAGAGAGGCAATAAATGTGTTTTGTGACATAAACATCTGGCACAACTGTATAGTTATTTTATCCATTAGGATCCCTGATAAGCATGACATAAATTCCATATGCTGACCAGTACCCTGCTTCACATGAACAAGTGACTGAGAGAGCTCCGCTCACCTTTCCTCACTCCCTGGACAAGTGTCAGCTCCCCTTTGGTATATTTCTTAATCATCTTTGCACTGCCTGGTCCTTCTGAGGGGCTCAGATTCCACAGAACTTGTCTCATCCAGACCGTTCTAGTACATGACACTCATCTATGCAGGCGTCTCTCCAACAGTCAGACGCAAACACAGTTTAAAAGGGTAATGGGTGCATAGAGCAAACACACAGTACCATTCAATTTAACATATTGATACCCAAGGGGTTCAGTGCTATATATAAAAAAGGACAAATAATAGACAAGACAACCAAAATAGTTTTTAGAAATAGGAGAAAAACAGAAGAGCCTTGTACCTTAGAGTCTTTCTGTTGCCATGGAGCTTGAAGAAGAAATAAATATGGCCTAAACTCAGCTTGTTTGCTCATTCTCAAAGTGTGACAAAGTTCTAAGACATCCCCATTATTTTTGTAAGTGAAGCCCCTGGCTAGTGCTTAGCCATGCCACCTGCCAGGGTGCCCCCCTTCTTTCTGCATCTTGGAAAGCTGGGAAATGAACTGTTCCTTCTCCATCCAGTAGAGCTCGGTGTCACAGAGATCTGAGGTCACCCCCCTCTCATATGCTTGCCTGGTTTCCATCTGGGACAACTAGTCGTAAAGACATAAACCTGCAAGAAGTTAGTGTTAAAAGTTAATTTCATTTAAATAATTTTATTTAAAAGTGTTAAAAGTTAATTGAATGCTAAAAGCAAGTACTGGGATCCAGAGGCACAACTAGGATGCCTGGGCCCCAGGCGAACATTTGACATGTCCCCCCCCTCCTTTCCACACAAACCACATTCCTGCACACACTGTTATACCCCATAGTAGCCCCTGTACACACTTGTAGACTGCCCATGAGCAATTATTATACTTTGGGGTCTTTTCAGACCCCAGAGTATAATGATCGGAGTCCTAGGAGAAGATACAAACATAAAGAACTGTGTTACTTTCCTCTCCCTGGCTCCATCATACTCCCCGCTACTTTCAGCCTAACTCAATGTTGGACCAGAAGTTACGTGAGCCAGGCATGAAGCGCAGCGCATAATGGCGTCGGCCATGTCCACGTCACCAAGGAGGCCTGAAGCCTGCTGGAGTGCAGGTGAGGTAAGTAACAGTGTTTTTTATGTTGCCTCACCTCCGCTGGGCCGCCGATCATTATACATGTTGGTCTGAAAAGACCCTAGAGCATAGTGATAGCAGTTTTTGTAGGGCCTGCGGCCTTACTCCCACGGCTACCCTGGTATTTACGCCACTGTTGGGATCCAAAGGGGCAGTTTGCAGTCCTGCACTCTCTCCTGACCCCTGTGCTGTGCCCGTCCAGTGTTGGTACAGGAAGCTCTTTATTTATGAAATAATCGAAATGCGTTTTTGCTGGCCAGTCAGTCTCCTTCACCAATGTAATGCAACTGCGATTTCTAATGACATAAAAATTGAGCACCCTGAAGGAATCACAGATGGCTTAGTGTTGGCTTAGTGATCTTTGGTCATCAAATTTAGGCTAAAGCTACATGCAAAATACAATATACAAACAAGCATGGTAGAAGGAAAACTAAAATGTTAAGACATCAGCTAAAGCTACATGGCAACATGTGTCCCGCAACAAAAATTCATACCAAAGTCGAGCAACAAAATTTTCGTTATAACACAATGGTGTTGCACTGTGACATCAAGCAAGTCACAGAAAATGCAAACCTGTTGATTTTTGGTTGCAAGTCGCATGCAACCTTCTTACTATAAACTTCAAAGGAAGTTGCATGTGTCTGTGATTCGTTTGTGACATGTCTATGACTTGACTGTGTTTTTCCAGCTAAATTACAATTTTTTGTTGCACAACATGTACCCATAGCTTTATTCCCAGCATGTGGATAAGATTTGTATAGATCTCATCCACAATGCTGCTACTGTAAATCACAAAGGGCTTACAAATGGTTAGTAGCTGACAAGTTTGTGGCAGCTAATCTCCTGCGATCTCTCCCAGTGTGTCCCTAGCTTAAAAGTAGTTATATTGTATTTTCTATCATTTGTACACATTTGTCCACATTAATAGCAGTACTGCACAGGATGATAGCAGTGGTAAGGAAGGGAACAGTTACAGACAGTGATTTAATTTTTCCTGAGCACCGAAGTCCATAATAACCATTTAGCTCAGGGTCAGCTTTCGTAGATATACACACTATACAAGAATCCTACCCTGCACTAAGACACTATTACGGAGACAACAACGATCAGGGAAGTGAAAATCGCCCTTATTAACTGCTCATACTGACTGAGCAGTGGTGGAACAAATAGAGAAGGGAGGGGAGAAATGAGATGAGGCTGCTGGGCAGATATAGCTGGGTCAACCAGTGAGCAGACTGCTTCACACCATTATAAGTCATCAGCTACTTACTGACTGTCTTAGTCACTGACTGAAACAACCTGTGTAGTGTAGAGCACCCCTGCTCACTGCGTTGTGGCATGTCTTCCATTTTCCCCTCTCGCAGCAATGCCCCTGAGTTTCAAGCTCAAACGTTAAAAAAATAATCTTCCTCTTGTATAATATACCCTGTTAAAAAGCAAAACATCAACATTTATACTGTTTTCATTCAGACTAGAACAATGTATCTCTTCTGCCAAAATAAGTTCATTATCTTTCTGCCCACAGGAAGGGAGTTCACTTGGTATTCACAATCTCAAGCACTAGCTATAGGTCAGGAAGTTTAAAATTTCTCTGAGGGGTGTGAAAACATATTGGGTACATTCCAAAAACTTGTTCTCGTTATCATTAAGAAATAGCAAAGCAAGGACAAATCTGCTTGCTATTTTAAGAATGTAAAAGAGTCATGAGAATATTTTTTTTTAATTCTACTGCTTTATATATCAGGACGTAATGAAAAACCATATGGTCCTTAGAAGGTCATCAAAGTAGGTAAATACAACCTCAGATGAACAGCGATACACAACAGATTCCACTGCTTCATTACTTAAAGGGACTCTATCATTGGAAATCCTTGCATAGTCTTTAGAAAGGCTATTCCACACCTACCTTTTGTATGTAAATTGCCTCAGTGGTTTCTGAGTAAGTCTGTTTTTATTCATATGCTAATTAGCTTCTCCGTGCACCCCGGAAGTGTCTTCGTGCACTGTCTTCTGAGTATACAGCACAGGCTGCTGCTGCTGACTCCTCCTCCCTGCTCTCATACACAGCACACAGCAGAGAGAGGAGAGCTAGCTGAATAAAATGAATGAAAACAGACTTATTAAAACCCTATTGAGGCAATTTACATACAAAAGGTATGTATGGAATAGCCTTTCTAAATGCTATGCAAGTGTGTGATTAGTTAAAAATGACTTTTCCCAGTGATAGAGCCCCTTTAAAGTAAAAATGGAAAAGCCATGTGTGAAAACATCCCATGAATCGGTATCTTGTAGATCCACCTTTAGTAATAATAACTTGAATCAATGGTTTTCTGTATGATATCAGTCTCTCACATTGTTCTGG
The DNA here is from genome assembly GCF_031893055.1 of Leptodactylus fuscus. NCBI lineage: Eukaryota > Metazoa > Chordata > Amphibia > Anura > Leptodactylidae > Leptodactylus > Leptodactylus fuscus. The sequence goes on from NC_134267.1 coordinate 101,037,327, forward strand.
TGGAATTTTGGCCCACTCTTCTTTGTAATGTAGCTTCAGAGCATTGAGGTTTGAAGGCATTTGTTGATACACAGCTCCTTAAAGAGGTTGTCCATGCTTAAATTTTATTATTTTAAACTGGTAGGTTTTAAACATACTCATCTGTCCTTGGTGCTCAAGTTTCCTCCAAATTCGGTCCTTCCACAGCATCTTAATTGGGTTGAGGTCTGGACATAAACTGGGCCAATACAAAACCTTAATTCTTTCCTTTCCAAGCCATTACATTGTAGATTTGCTGGTTTGCTTGGGATCATTGTCCTCTTGCACTAATCAGTTCTAAAACAAACAGAAAGGGATTTCTGGGATTGTATATTGATGTCCTATCTTCAAGATATGACTCCCACAGCAGTACATACACAGTAGTAGCTTCATTTAGCAGAACAGTGCTGAGCTTTATGTTCCAATCAAATACTAATAGCCTATCCTAACAATATGGCATTACTATTACAGTCTCTGGAAAGCTTTGTCAACGAAGAGACTGTAATGTAATGTAACTTCTGTTACTTTAACTTCCATCATGTTGTTTACATTAGTGTCAATGGGAACGGACACAGAATCAGTCTGTGACCATTCTCTGTGACAACTAAAGTCCGTTGCTGTCATCCTATGACGGAAGACAGCAACAGGCTTTAGTAACGGTAGTGAGAAATGCCCCATAAGAACACAGGATGAATATGCTGTTTCTGAGCACCAGGGAGTTGCCATATCAAGGCAGGTATACTTGTCCTGCTGACTCCACCAAACAAGAATGAGGACTTATAGGAAATGTAGAACATGTAAAATATGGACGGTTGCCAACAAAGATTCTCTATGATTATTGTCTTCTGTAAATAAATTTACAAAACACGTACTTGCAGAGAAACGTTCAGAAACCATGTTTACTCATCACTTCAACAGTCAGACAACCTGCTCTGATCCATCCATTCTCACAGTCTAGTTCGGGCCTTAAAGTCCTGTCTTTTTTGGGGCACATGCAACTTTTTGCATACTTATTTTTAATTTTACAGAGGTGAGATGTGTGAAAAAAACTTGAACGATCTCCTCATACGTGACCACTGGATTTCCAGCATAAAATGGGGAGAAACCCAACAGACAACTGGGGGAACAAATTACAGTCTATGGTGTCCGCAAGTAACCGCTTTTTAAGTGGATGGGCTCTCCATTTTTGAATCCCCATGTGGACCCAAAAGACGGAGAGACAAATTCTAGTGTGAGCCCTATTGTAAGATGTTATTCTGCCAGAATTGGAATTTTATGTATATCTAATACAGTCCAAACAATAACTACAATGTAACAGACACTGCTTGTGCAATTACCACATCCTAGCACCATACTTTAATGCTAACTATATGCTCAGTGTGACATAATAGCATGGTGCTAAGCGGAAAGGAGTTATTACTGTACCTTGGATGTCCTCCTCTACTTATACTCTAGATGAACTATGTGTTTTTCTTATAGTTAGGTGTACAATATTGTACATAGTGGTCCAGAATTACTAATAGCTAGACAGTATAAACTGAGATTTATCACAGTCGCTAATGTTAAATCTGACATATCTTTAAACTGTCTAGTCTATGTTTTGTGAGAAGTTGACAGGCAGAGTACTGGATATTTCAGCCCCAGGTTTCTGACATGTGTGGTCCAAGGCGGATCTGGAGTAGTCCTCATCCCAGGTGTGAGTCCTTGGCTCATTACTGGGCCATAAAAAAAGGCTGCAGCTCTTGCATTGCAGTGCAGTCCCATGAGGTAAAAGGAAGTGTATGGTTCTGTCCTGTAACCCTGAGTCCAGTGAGACAATCTTGCGCTTCTTTTTGTGGGTGGTAGTAAGCCACACATATAGTTAGGTTATCCATTCTGTTTAGTTAATGGCTCAGACGAGCAGGATTTTATGTTGTTTTTGCCTGAAGTTAAGGCTGTATTTTATTTTGCTCATTTTGTGCCTGAAGTCAAGGTTTATTTATTTATTTTCTGTTTTTTTTTTCTAAATGCATATTTTGTGTCCATGTCTTGACTGTTTGGGTCTGCACCACTGATTCTACTAATTACCCCACATTAACTATCCCAGTTTATATTATCTTTTAGTTGACTTACTTTGAGCCACATTTTGGATGCATTTTTGGTGTATCATGGGTCATTTAAGCCATAACCATTTTTTTGGAGAATCCACAATCACATGTCTAGCAAGTTGACAAATTTTAGCCCAAACTAGATGCACAACATAAGCGTCATGTTGAGCCAAATCTATCTCAATTTGCTAAGCATGATCTGATCAACGATGTATGGAGGAGAAACGATGTCCCTATAAGCATCAATTCCTTTCTTGATGCATCCTAAAAAAAAATTCAAAACTTGTTTTCCACAGACATATCTTCAAATGTTTGAAATGTATTTTTATATGTTTTTTTCTAACTATGCACAGCTAGTCTAAGTAAACTCAATTCCCACACAAATGGTCTAATAGAGCATTTATGAAGGAAATCAACATCACTAGCACTTCCCCATTATGAATTCACACAATGCAGCAAATAAACATGTGCTCCATCTATCTAAAGTTCAATTTTGCTTTTCTAGCCTACACAACCACTTTTCAAAATGCAGAAGTTAAAGTTCTACAGTAATTGCAGAAAAAATAACATTTACTATCAGAAGAGTGTTTCGTCTCATACTACTAAAATCATCAAAAGCAACCTCGAATGACCCTTATTTAGAAGGCTGAAGATCTGAGTTATCATAATACCTTGCATGAACTTTGGTTGCCATGCATTGGATTAACCATATTGTGAAATGTTGATTTTTATTATGAGATTTGCCTATAGTGGTTTCACTTTGCAGGGAATGTAGTGCAATGGAAACAGAATTCTGACTTTTTCTATTCATTGGTATAAATATATGCAAGCAGACGTATCCCGGTACACGCTCATTCACACTCATACTGTTCACAGTTGCACTCGGGTGTTTGAAGCTAAAACAATATTGTTCCAGCAATTGCAGAAAGCATATATACATTTGAGGAAAATGTGTTCTGGTAATAAAAAGTTAGGAAAGAATAAGTGAAGCATGCTGTGCTAAAAAATGCTAATATTCACAAATGTTCTATGGTTTTAAAGTTGACCAATCCCCTGTTATGCAATACAGCATAAGAACTTGTATATATTACATTGTGTTCTAAGGGGATTTAAGAAGCTCTTGCAACATTTATATACTGATTGTTCTCACAGTTACTTTCATACTATAGCAATTTGGAATATTTTTCATCAGAACACGGTACTGTTTGCCTGGATACAGTTCCTCACTTACTTTTGGAGGTGTTTCCGGTATGACATTGCTTTTGTTCTTTTGGAGGAGAGCAAATTTGTATAATATGATATAATCAGTGGCGTAACTACCACCATAGCAGCAGAGGCAGCTGCCAAAGGGCCTGGGACATTAGGGACCGCTACCCCTGCTAACCCTGCTCTTATCACAGACAAACTGTTGTAACTGCGATAAGATCGGGGGAAAGCTTGTAGGACCTGTAGATGAAGGACCTTGTGTGACGTCAGCTGTCACATGACTAGGTGGGTGTGTCTTTATAGTCCGTGCAGTCCTGCAAGAGATGAAGAGAAGGAGAGATGTGGTGATAGGTACTGAGGGGGAGGGGTAATGTGAGATGCAGAATGGAGAATGTGTGTGTGTCTGTGTGTGAGTGTGTATAGTATGTAGTGAGTGTGTATGTGTGGTCTGGAGGAGGGGAGAGGCAGGGGTGAACCATGGGGTTCTGCCACCTGAGGCAGATGTCAGAAAGTCGTCCCCCTCCTGGAGGAGGGGCGGAGCCGAGCAGAAGGGGGCAGGGCCGCATGGAGGTGCGGGGCCGAGCCGAGCGATAGTCTTTAGCAGGCAGAGAGCAGGCACGGAGAGGATCTGCTCTCTGCCTGAGCGTGAGGGGCGGCCTCCCCAATCAACCGCTCAGTGACGGTGACCCTAAGCCATTCCAGGACAGCTTGTCCTGGACTGGCTTAGGTCAGCAAAAATGCCGCCGTCCCCGGGGCCCTGGCATAGCGCCGCCTGAAGCGGTCGCTTCAGGTCGCCTCATGGGAGGTGCGGCGCTGGGGAGAGGACAGTGTCCTGATATCTGTGTATTAGGAGGAGGGGGAGGTCAGTGTCAGTAGATGGATCAGTAATTTACACATTGTTTGTATTCAGACTTGCCTGCAGTTGCTGTTACTAATTACTGTCTAATAGTAGTCAGGGGGCGCTCTGTGTATTGCATTGTATAGTACTGAAGGGGAGGGGGATGTGAGATGCAGAATGGAGAGTGTGAGTGTGTATGTATGTGTGGTGTGGAGCAATTGAGAAGCAACAGTAACCTAGGGGCAGAGATGGAGGGGAGGACATGAAAATGGGGGTAGAGATGAGGGGTGCAAGAAACTGGGGGCAGATAGAGGGAGGGCATGAAATGTCATGTGATATCCGTGCATTATTAAAGATGGCCAACACCAGCAAAGATTGCAGCGGAACCGGAGACAGATAAGTAACTTTTTTTTTATGTCTGTATCTCCCCTCGGTCTCTGATTATTATACTCTGGGGTCTGAAAATACCCCAGAGTATAATGATTGCTCATAGGTGTTCATTATGGGGCATAATCCCGTGTGCAGGGGCCACAATGGGGTGTTATACTGTGTGCAGAGGCCACTGAGGGACATAATAGTGCGTGCAGGAATGCGGTGTTTGGGGGGGGGGGGGCGGTCGGTCAAGGTCTTCGGTGTCGGTCAGGAATGGGGGGGGGCCATGTCAAAAGTTTGCCACGGGGCCCCGCCATTCCTAGTTACGCCACTGGATATAATATAGTTTATACATTGAAAATTGCTTTTTCAGGGCCATAATTTGGGAACATTTTATCATCTGAATAACTGCCATACAACCCTGACCTCCTTTGGTTCAACTGAATCTAATAGAGATCATTGTAGAGCCCTAAACTGAGTTTGGAGAAAGGTTCTGTTGTTGTGGCACAACATGGACCAAAGAAAATGAATTAGGAAAGGCGTCAGGTTTTGTCTTAAGTAGTAACTTTCAATTTTTTTGTAAAGTAATAGGTCATATACGAAATTTTGCAATATACAGTCCTATGAAAAAGTTTGGGCACCCCTATTAATCTTAATCATTTTTAGTTCTAAATATTTTGGTGTTTGCAACAGCCATTTCAGTTTGATATATCTAATAACTGATGGACACAGTAATATTTCAGGATTGAAATGAGGTTTATTGTACTAACAGAAAATGCGCAATATGCATTAAACCAAAATTTGACCGGTGCAAAAATATGGGCACCTCAACAGAAAAGTGACATTAATATTTAGTACATCCTCCTTTTGCAAAGATAACAGCCTCTAGTCGCTTCCTGTAGCTTTTAATCAGTTCCTGGATCCTGGATGAAGGTATTTTGGACCATTTCTTTCTACAAAACAATTCAAGTTCAGTTAAGTTTGATGGTCGCCGAACATGGACAGCCCGCTCTCAAATGATCTGAAAACAAAGATTGTTCAACATAGTTGTTCAGGGGAAGGATACAAAACGTTGTCTCAGAGATTTAACCTGTCAGTTTCCACTGTGAGGAACATAGTAAGGAAATGGAAGACCACAGGGACAGTTCTTGTTAAGCCCAGAAGTGGCAGGCCAAGAAAAATATCAGAAAGGCAGAGAAGAAGAATGGTGAGAACAGTCAAGGACAATCCACAGACCACCTCCAAAGAGCTGCAGCATCATCTTGCTGCAGATGGTGTCACTGTGCATCAGTCAGCAATACAGCGCACTTTGCACAAGGAGAAGCTGTATGGGAGAGTGATGAGAAAGAAGCCGTTTCTGCACGTACGCCACAAATAGAGTTGCCTGAGGTATGCAAAAGCACATTTGGAGAAGCCAACTTCATTTTGGAAACAAAGATTGAGTTGTTTGGTTATAAAAAAAGGCGTTATGCATGGCGTCCAAAAAGAAACAGCATTCCAAGAAAAACACTTGCTACCCACTGTAAAATTTGGTAGAGGTTCCATCATGCTTTGGGACTGTGTGGCCACTGCCGACACCGGGAATCTTGTTACAGTTGAGGGTCGCATGGATTCCGCTCAGTATCAGCAGATTCTTGAGAATAATGTTCAAGAATCAGTGACGAAGTTGAAGTTACGCCGGGGATGGATATTTCAGCAAGACAATGATCCAAAACACCGCTCCAAATTGACTCAGGCATTCATGCAGAGGAACAATTACAATGTTCTGGAATGGCCATCCCAGTCCCCAGACCTGAATATCATTGAACATCTGTGGGATGATTTGAAGCGGGCTGTCCATGCTCGGCGACCATCTAACTTAACTGAACTTGAATTGTTTGTCCAAAATACCTTTATCCAGGATCCAGGAACTGATTAAAAGCTACAGAAAGCGACTAGAGGCTGTTATCTTTGCAAAAGGAGGATCTACTAAATATTAATGTCACTTTTCTGTTGAGGTGCCCATACTTTTGCACCGGTCAAATTTTGGTTTAATGCATATTGCACATTTTCTGTTACTACAATAAACCTCATTTCAATCCTGAAATATTACTGTGTCCATCAGTTATTAGATATATCAAACTGAAATGGCTGTTGCAAATACCAAAATATTTAGAACTAAAAATGATTAAGATTAATAGGGGTGCCCAAACTTTTTCATAGGACTGTATAATTGTCTTTTAGCAGCTTCTCTCCTATCTGCTAAACCTTTTCACTGAAAGCAGGCTGAACTTCAGAGAAAGTTATGGTGAGGGGAGGAGGGAGAATAGTGAAATAAAAACAAAGAGAAATAGGCATCCTGGAGCAGAATAGAGCTAGGGTGAATGTGGACGGGACTGGTGGCAGTCGGCACTCCCATTTACTTCAATGGGAGAGCTGGAGGTAGCTGAATGCTGTACTTGTCTCCAAAGCTCCCATTTAAGGGAATGGGTGCGCTGACCACTACCAGTCCTGTGCTCAGGTTGAGTGTGGTCGGACAAAGGTCCTGCAGATTTTACTTCGTGGGACAAACCTTTATTCAATCTTTACAATAAAACTTTTTATATTACTTTAAAGAAAACCTCCAACTCCTTTATACTGAAGGCCTAATTGATCCCCCCATCAGCTGTTTGAAAGGCTCACAGCATGTGTTGTGACCTCTTTACTGTTAACATTGCATGCCATCTGTTTCTTAGTGGCCATGCTTTCTTACTGATGACCTATCCTGCGGCAGTTATGGATAAAAACAACTCATTGCATTAAAAAAAAAAAAACCTATCACTGTCTATTTTTCTGACTATAACCAATTCACTTTTAACCTTCCAGTAGTCTTGCATCACTGAACTGGAACTTTACTGGATTTTTTGTAATTTTTTATATACAGAGCGCAGCACTTTCAAAGAAAAAAATCTCAACACGACTAGATCAAAAATCCAGACTTTGAGCTTTTGTACTTTTGTGTTTATTTAACGGCTGCTTGTATTACTAAGAAAATGTTCTGCCAGTACATTGCCACAACAAAAACTAGGAAAGTTAGACCATGGATATTGTCCTTCAAAAGCAAATGCCAAAGGCAAATATGACATATTGTCCCAAAGGTCTTTCATGTTTGCAGTATACCACAGGAGAGGTTAATCTGTAATCCACCCTGTCTGAGACCAGTGACAATGGATAACAATAATAAGGGTTAATCCCCAAACCATACTACAACGTCTGAGACTGCAAGACATTTGAAACCCATGCTGTGAAACATTTCTGCTTTTTTCGTCAGCTTCCATTTAATGGATACTTGTGCATCCTGTGGATTGCTTAAATGTTGACCTCTAAAATCAATTGGTAGCTTAGCAGGATGTATGATCACTGGTTTCAGTTTCCAGTTTTAAAGTGTCTGCCTTGACAGCTCTGAAGCTCTCCTTGCCTGTCATGTGCTCGCTTTGTTCGGAGAGTTTGAGACCAAAACAACAGACAAAGGTTTTTTCGAGTTGATGTTGTTCAGCTATTGTGTTTCGAACATTGAAATATTGCTCGTGGATAAACTGGTATTGCTGCAGAATTCTGTCTCCCAAGTAAACGATACGCAGGCAAACTCTATGATCCAGGTCTTCAAGTATAATTACCCGCTGCTTGCTTGATTCAATTTTCTTTGACAGGCGCAATCCAAAAGCAGAATGCTGATTTGGTAGTAGAAGCTGTTTAGTTTCCTATGTTTAATTACATTTTAACATGTTCCTATTATTGTTCAAGCATATTTAATCATAGTAGCAAAACAGTTTAATGACATTTCTACAGGCCTGCTTTCCCTATGTATAATTGTTTCTATGAAGGTGCAGATAATGATTATGCCCAAGAGCCTTTACATAATCAGGAAGAAATAGATATCAAATAGATGCAATCATCTTGTGTGATGTACGTTATCTGTTCCACGTACACAAAATAATAATAACACTGATCCTATTTACTACCTAATATACATAGCAAATAAGCACACAAAAATGAAATATAGGTTTTTGCTATTTAGTTGTTGATTTACCATGAAATTGATCTTTATAGGCATTTTATGAACTAGAAATATCCTCCTCTTTATGCAGCTGTAGATATATGAGATGTAGTATAGTCAATAAATTCTCTATAATTTTCCTTTTTGGTTATTTTTATATACAGGTCACTTGCTCACCTACTAATGGCTGGAAGAGGTGACAAGATACTAACCTGACCTATACTGATTAGAGACAAAAAAAATGTCAGCAGAGGGGTCCTCTTTCTTTTGGAAGAATTAGTACCATATTTCTGGCATATAAGATGACTTTTAACCCCGAAATCTTTTCTGGAGAGTTGGGGGTCGTCTTATATGCCGAGTATACGGTGGGGCAGGGGGTGGAGGAGTGGGATCGTAACGCTCCTGTCGCCACTGGCTTCCTGCAACCCATTCAAATGAATGGGTTGTAAAGCAGACCGCCAGCAAACCCTCGCCTGTCCAGTTTCTACAGGCTTTAAGAAGGAAACCCTGGGATGGACAGCAGCGGTAGTGTGAACCCTCCTTTACAGAAAAGAAGGTTCAAGACTGGAAATCAAATAAAAAAGCATTAAAGAGTATGCTAAGGGGTAAGTGTGCATTAAGAAGAGGTACCCCGCAGAAGAGGGGTAGTCTTATATGGCGAGTATATCCCAAACTCTATATTTAACTGGAAAAGGTCATGTTATACACCCAGTTGTCTTATACACTGGAAAATAGGGTACTTACATGAAAAATGGCCATCACAACAGATTTTAAAGCTATAATAGTGAATGAGTGTATTCTATATTCATCCATTTTGATGGACACATACACCCAATAGAAATCAATAGGTCTACTTTTAGACAAATTGCACCCTCACAAAAATATATCCCTTACAGTGGCTATGCGTTTCAGGGTACGTTGGCATCTATCATCAGGAGACCTAACTATCATAAAGGGGCCAAGAGGCTACTGCCATTTACCATAAGTTAGTCTAGCTAAAATGATGCTTTCCTTATATGTGGTGTTTTTCTGAATCATTCATTTTTTCATGGAGTCCCTTGGACCCCTTCATTACTGTGTTTGGGCCATGCTTGGGTGTTCTGGATTGTAGACACTCTTGTTTTTTCTACCTTTATGATAGTTAGGTCCCCTGATCATAGGTGTCAATGTACCCTGGAACGTATAGAAAGGAATATATTTTTGTAAGGGTGCACTTTTATGATATCAAAGTGGCAGAACACTATAGTTTAGGGGCTGGTCTTTGTCTGCATACTTTTTGCTCATTTTGTTGGAAGGAATCCCTTAAATTACTAAGTAATACAAAAGATTTGCTGTTAAAGTACTATTTCCTTAGTAGTTTACAAGTTCTTGCAGTATAGTATACAGTACAGTTGCAATACCACTGTGTTTAATCTGGTGAGGTAACTGTTCCAGCATTGATGGCATGATGGCAATAGTTGACATCAATCATACCATTCAAATCATGGAGGCATGTTCATGAGAAGATCTTCTTGCAGAGCAATTGTAAGGTCTCTGCGCCATCCTCCGGTCGCATGCTGCAGCGCAGGAGGCATGTACTGTTTGACTCTTTGCTTAGAGTTTTTCATTGCACTATGTGAACACTGCTCTAGTATCTATCCTCTGTAATTGAATTTCCACCACACCCATCTCCTGCGCCTTGTTTCTCTCTGTTCATCAAATGGTTAATTCTAGCCAGCCTGTCTTACAATCAAATCTAGGGCTGGTACTGGGCTTTCTATATACATGCCATCCTCCCACACAGGCTTGCAGGCTATTGTGACTTTGTCCTTAGACTTTGTCTCTGCTAAACGCCTCTTCTGCTACTATTTGTATTACTGATCTTTGACTCTTGGCTTCCCTCTTGATTATTTTCTTGGATTACAATTCTGTACTGCTTTGCTCGACTGTTACTGGACCCTTGGCTAGCTGACCTCCCTTTTGTGTTGCTTGTCTTGACTGCATTCTGTGTTGTCACTATAGTGTTGTAATGAGGATGCAGGTCTTCTGGAATAAGTCCACCATGTGATAGTTAGTTTTGTAGATCAGAACACTTTATTCCATGCTTCCATCATGGCTGGCAACTCCTCCCTCCAAGCTCAGCTCTTCCTCCATTACTACCTCACTGTTGCTAGGCAGACAAAGCAAAATAAGTAAAGAAGAAAGAAATATACAGGACATAATTATAACAACTTCAGACTCACCTATACAGGAAGGGCTTTGTCGAACAGTTGTCACCTATTGCTTAGGATAGGACCAGCAAGCAGGTAGGGACAGCAGGGGGATTCAGCTTAGGTCTCACTGTCTATTGTGCCCCTCCCCCCCCAAGGTTCACCACCAGCTACTGGTGAATTGCTGCTCTAGCAATTCCCTTACAGCAATGTTTAATTTTCACTTCAGCCATAGCATTGATATTTTTCTAATGGAAATCTCTTTCCAATAAAATGCTTATTTAAATAGTAAAATGTATGCCATATCACTAAATAACATAAGATAGTTAGACACACACAGATTTCAGATATGGCACTTGCTTAATGGAAACATGAGTGGGAGGCTTCAATAGACTGAATAACAAGGAAAGGATATGATGACTGAGCATTCTTTTTGTTAATTATATCTAAAAGAAAATATTGGAATGGATTGTGCTGTAAAGCATAAGAAAACTTTTATTTTTTTTTTTTTTTTTTTTTTGTCATTAATGTAGGTGAAATGAAATATACTTACTATAACTAAAGAAAAGTGCCTGTATTTTTGCTATTGCTATTGCTCCTGTCTTTACTTCTTATCTGTGTGATTTTGGTCTGTACTCCCTATTAAAAATTGTCAAATTGGTTCGTAATGAGCCAAGTTTGTCCCGAATATACCAAATTGTTCAACGTTTTATGAAACCAATCAAATAGTGATTTGTTTTGGATGAACCAAAATAGCTGTGTTACAATAAAATGGTTGCCACATGTTTGACCAGGAAATACAAAGAAGACGTATTTGCAGTTACTCACACTTGTCTGTCTAAGGCTGAAGCCCCACATTGCGTTAATGCAGCTTTTTTGTTGCAGGGTTTTTTTTGCACTTTTTTGAGCCATAGCCAACAATGGCTACACAAGAAATGGGGAATATATAGGAAGCCCTTATACTTCTACCATCTGCTCAATCCACTCCTGGTTTTAGCTTAAAAAAACCGCAGCAAAATCTGCAACAAAAAAAACTGCATTTCCGCAATGTGGGGCTTTAGCCTAAGGGTCCATTAACATGAAGGAAAATGGACTTTAATTACTACTCCTTGTATCACTGTTATTTATATGCAGTGAATCTGGGGACAAACTACATTCCCCATGATTCATCTGCCTGCTCTCACTCTGCTGCTACAGGAGGGGAGGGTGAGCTTGAAATTGAAACATCACAGAAGCATGTGACCTCGGATATGGGAGTGATTTATTACCTGTGATTTCATTGCAGAAGAGAGTGGAGAAGCAGGGGGTATACAGAGATTCCAGGAGTTAATCTGCTGGTGTCTGAGTATCTTCCAAA